>NC_139988.1:22810427-23410427 GCF_964263955.1 Coregonus lavaretus
AGAGAGCGAGAGAGAAATCTCCTCAAAAGCCCATCATACAGTATGGAGAGGTTGCTTACATAGCTGGGCAGTGAGAGAGAGAGAGAGAGAGAGAGAGAGAGAGAGAGAGAGAGAGAGAGAGAGAGAGAGAGAGAGAGAGAGAGAGAGAGAGAGAGAGAGAGAGAGAGAGGAGAGAGAGAGAGAGAGAGAGAGAGAGAGAGAGAGAGAGAGAGAGAGGAGAGAGAAGAGAGAGAGAGAGAGAGAGAGAAAGAGAGAGAGAGAGAGAGAGAGAGAGAGAGAGAGAGAGTGAGGTGTGTGTGATCCATTTGGGGCTGGTTGTGTGTGTTTGTGTGTGAACGCGGCAGTGTGTGTGTGGGGTGTCTGCGGGGGAATACAGGTGCAGTGTGCCACACACACCCCCTCTCTCTGTGCTGTGCTGGTAGTGTAGGTCCTCTCAGCGCCACATATACACATCATAAATGAAGATAAGCTGCTTGGTAAATGAGGGGCTTGCTCCCAGCCCTCTATAGTGGTGGCATTGTACCAACCTCTGATTCATTTTGCACATTTATTTTTTAACACTGACACGCCAAAAAATAAACTATGTCAACACACACCCCACAGAGCGAGGGTGCGCAGACACGCACACACCCATGGTTAGACACACACTCACACACTACTAGAGTGAGTAATTAACTGAACACTAACCATAAATGGCACAAAAAAAATCCTGTCCTTTCATGAGGTTGCTCTCTGTTTTTCAAGTGTCTGTCCAAAATCCACTTTGACAAACAATCTCACACACACCATCTCCTTCTAGTACACATATTCTACTACTCCAGACTGTGTGTGTGTGTGTGTGTGAGTGTGTGTGTGTGGCTGGCAGCGAACCCACTGACATCATAGCTGTTCACTCCTAAGTGACAGTGGTTTCTTTTCTCCACCCCCCCGCCAACACACACGCACACTCCCTCTCGGGGAGTCCCACATTAGACATGAAGCTGCCGTTTGTGCGTGCTGGGCAACTGTCAGCACCCTGCCTGCACATCCTCCCTCTATCCCTCTCTCCATCCATCCTTCCCTCTCTTCCTCCTTCTACTCCCTCTCCCCATCCATCCTTCCCTCTCTTTCTCCTTCTATCCCTCTCCCCATCCATCCTTCCCCTCTCTTTCTCCTTCTATCCCTCTCTCCATCCATCCTTCCCTCTCTTCCTCCTTCTATCCCTCTCCCCATCCATCCTTCCCTCTCTTCCTCCTTCTATCCCTCTCTCCATCCATCCTTCCCTCTCTTCCTCCTTCTATCCCTCTCTCCATCCATCCTTCCCTCTCTTCCTCCTTCTATCCCTCTCTCCATCCAGCCTTCCCTCTCTTCCTCTTCTATCCCCCACGCCGCTACGAAGATTGGGGTCGGGCACTAAGCCAGACACTGAGGCCGCATCGTACCACCAACACACACTTGCTAACGCAACTCTACCTACCCTGTGCTGTGCCTACCAGAAAGATGCCCTTGGCACTGATCTGAAACCAGCTGCTATCCATCATAATGGTTGAGAAATCCCCCAACCTGAGCGTGGATCTGCTCTTATGAACAACTTCTACCTCCAGAGCTGGCCGCCACTCATGGTGGGCTACAGTAGCTCGCTCTAGCTCTCTCTCTCCATTCCTAGGTGTATTTTCTCTAGCAGCGTGATGATTTACAAAGCAAGGCTATACGGTTGACATGCTAAAACACATAAATGTATATAATCCAGAATGGATAAACGTATTAAACATTATTTATGTACACACGGTCCCCTGGCATGTAAGGGGGGGCAGTGACGAGAGGAGTGCCTAATGTTGTGTGTGTGAGGTACTGTGAGAGGCCATTCATAGCATACAGGAGTAAAAACACTTTTAGTTTCATGCTTCATTTATTCACTTTAATACAAAGTTAATCTACTGGAAGAAGTGTGGCCTTAGTGTGAGAACACACACACACACACACACACACACACACACACACACACACACACACACACACACACACACACACACACACACACACACACACACACACATACACACACACACACTGATGGAGAAGAGAGAGCTGTTTTACGTGTGTGTGTGTGTGTGTGTACTCACCTCCGCAGCTGTAGTGTGTGTGTGTAGCACGGACCTGTTGCAGCAGGCGCTCCATAGCCTCTATGTGCCCTCTTCTCCTGGGCTCACGACCATCACTCTCCCTCCAGTCTAAGGGTTAGGGGGTAGGAGTGAAATGTAGAGGTTGAAGATAGAGATACACTACAAAAGTATGTGGACACCCCTTCAAATGAGTGGATTCGGCTATTTCAGCCACACCCGTTGCTGATAAGTGTATAAAATTGAGCACACAGCCATGCAATCTCCATAGACAAACATTGGCAGTAGAATGGCCTTACTGAAGAACTCAGTGACTTTCAACGTGGCACCGTCATAGGATGCCACCTTTCCAACAAGTCCGTTTCTAAAATATCTGCCCTGCTAGAGCTGCCCCGGTCAACTGTAAGTGGAAACGTCTAGGAGCAACAATGGCTCAGCCACGAAATGGTAGGCCACACAAGCTCACAGAATGGGACCGCTGAGTGCTGAAGTGCGTAAAAATGGTCTGTCCTCAGTGGTAACACTCACTACCGAGTTCCAAACTGCCTCTGGAAGCAACGTCAGCACAAGAACTGTTTGTCTGGAGCTTCATGAACTGGGTTTCCATGGCCGAGTAGCCACACACAAGCTTAAGATCACCATGCGCAATGGTGGAGCAGTGGAATAATGGTCTGCAGTTTGGTGGAGGAGGAATAATGGTCTGGGGCAGTTTTTCCTGGTTCGGGCTAGGCCCCTTAGTTCCAGTGAAGGGAAATCTTATCGCTACAGCATATAATGACATTCCAGACGATTCTGTGCTTCCAACCAACAGTTTGGGGAAGGCCCTTTCCTGTTTCAGCATGACAATGCCCCGGTGCACAAAGCGAGGTCCATACAGAAATAGTTTGTTGAGATCGGTGTGGAAGAACTTGACTGGCCTACACAGAGCCCTGACCTCAACCCCATCGAACACCTTTGGGATGAATTGGAACGCCCTCTGCGAGCCAGGCCTAATCGCCCAACATCAGTGCCCGACCTCACTAATGCTCTTGTGGCTGAATGGAAGCAAGCCCCCGCAGCAATGTTCCAACATCTAGTGGAGCCTTCCCAGAAGAGGGGGGGACCAACTCCATATTAATGCCCATGATTTTGGAATGAGATGTTTGATGAGCAGGTGTCCACATACTTTTGGTCATGTAGTGTATATATGTAGTGTATATATGGAACAATGCTTGAAAGTGTTGATTATTATCTGGGTTTGAGGATAGATTCTGAATGTTCTTTTGGAAGGCATATTGATTATATTAGAAACATTTTTTACTATAAGCTTGTGTTACTATACAGATCTAAGAATTGTTTTACTGTGTCCATTAGAAACACCTTAGTTACCGAACTGCTGCTTCCAATCCTAGACACTCCTAAACAGAACACTCCTAAACTGCATTGGTACCAATTTTTTTACACTTTACAAGACTTACACTACTATTTTCGACAACAATTCCAATGGTACATAATGATGTTGGAGTAACATCTTTCAGATACAAATGCCCAACTGAATGGAATAATTTACTTATAGAAATCAGGGCATAAAAATCACACATTGAGCACTTTTTCAAATGTTAAAAACAAACTGTTTGTGTTATTTATAAATACAATACCCCATAATGACAGAGTGAAAACAGGTTGTTATAAATTTTTGCACATTTATAAAAAATAAAAACAGAAATACCTTATTTACATAAGTATTCAGACCCTTTGCTATGAGACTCGAAATTGAACTCAGATGCATACTGTTTCCATTGATCATCCTTGAGATGTTTTTACAACTTGATTGGAGTCCACCTATGGTAAATTCAATTGATTGGACATGATTTGGAAAGGCACACACCTGTCTATATAAGGTCCCACAGTTGACAGTGCATGTCAGAGCAAAAACCAAGCCATGAGGTTGAAGGAATTGTCCGTAGTGCTCCGAGACATGATTGTGTCGAGGCACAGATCTGGGGAAGGGTACCAAAAAATGTCTGCAGCATTGAAGATCCCCAAGAACACAGTGGCCTCCATCATTCTTAAATGGAAGAAGTTCGGAAACACCAAGACTCTTCCTACAGCTGGCCGCCCGGGCAAAATGAGCAATCGGGGCAGAAGTGTCTTGGTCAGGGAGCTCCAGAGTTCCTCTGTGGAGATGGGAGAACCTTCCAGAAGGACAACCATCTCTGTAGCACTCCAACAATCAGGCCTTTATGGTACAGTGGCCAGACGGAAGCCACTCCTCAGTAAAAGGCACATGAAAGCCTGCTTGGAGTTTGCCAAAAGGCACCTAAAGGACTCTCAGACCATGAGAAACAAGATTCTCTGGTCTGATGAAACCAAGATTGAACTCTTTGGCCTGAATGCCAAGCGTCACGTCTGGAGGAAACCTGGCACCATCCCAATGGTGAAGCATGGTGGTGGCAGCATCATGCTGTGGGGATGTTTTTTAGCGGCACAGAGAGGTCCTTGATGAAAACCTGCTCCAGAGCACTCAGGACCTCAGACTGGGGTGAAGGTTCACCTTCCAACAGTAATAATAATAATAATATGCCATTTAGCAGACGCTTTTATCCAAAGCGACTTACAGTCGTGCGTGCATCCCTTTTTTTTGTGTATGGGTGGTCCCGGGGATCGAACCCACTACCTTGGCGTTACAAGCGCCGTGCTCTACCAGCTGAGCTACAGAGGACCACAGGTCAACGACCTTAAGCACACAGCCAAGACAACGCAGGAGTGGCTTCGGGACAAGTCTCTGAATGTCGATGAGTGGCCCAGCCAGAGCCCGGACTTGAACCCGATCGAACATCTCTGGAGAGACCTGAAAATAGCTGTGCAGCGACGCTCCCCATCCAACCTGACAGAGCTTGAGAGGATCTGCAGAGAAGAATGGGAGAGACTCCCCAAATACAGGTGTACCAAGCTTGTAGCGTCATACCCAAGAAGACTCAAGGTGCTTCAACAAAGTACTGCGTAAAGGGTCTAAATACTTATGTAAATGTGATATTTCCGTTTTATTTTATTTTATACATTCGCAAAAATGTCTAAAAACCTGTTTTTGCTTTGTTATTATGGGGTATTGTGTGTAGATTGATGAGGGGGAAAAAACAATTTAATCCATTTTAGAATAAGGCTGTAACGTAACAAAATGTGGAAGTCAAGGGGTCTGAATAGTTTCCGAATGCACTGTATATTATAGGTACTTAGTTTTATTAGTTGTATTAGTAGTTGTAGCAGTAGTTATTATTAGTTGTAGGCCTATTAGTAGTTGTATAACAACTTTTTTATGCTGTTAATCTACTTAAAAAATATATTATTATTATTTCATTGCTATTATTATTAGGAAGTAGTTGCCATATTATTCTTGTTACTAAGTATTGGTTTTTTTTGGACACTCGAAAACAAGATGGTACATCTCAAGAGATTTCATCCTGCAAAATTTCAAATAAATAAATAGACAGTAAATACAGTGGTCAACATCTCACCAGTAAACACATACTGTACAGTACAAACATAAACTTTAACCACTCTCAATTCATTCTCAGAATCGTAAACGCATTACTAGTTGTTAAGGGTTAGGGTTAGGGTTTATTCTCTCAGCACTACACATGTACAGTACACACAACCAAACAGACCACTGTCACCTCAGTGTGAACCCATTTGTGATTCATATTATATAAAGTGTCCTTGGGTTTGAAGAAGAAGACATTATATAAATCGATTTGTCATCTCAGCGGTATAACAACAGTATTACAAAACATCTCCTGCCCTCTCTCCATCTCTCACTCTGTTTTTCTTTCCATCTCTCTCTGTTACTTGTTCACATTTTTCTTTTATATGTCTTATTTTGTTTAGGCTAATCTGGGACACCCTCTCCAAGGCTGTTCTGAGTGAATGGTATGAAAGGAGAGTTGTGACTGAGTCCTGACTGTGGTGTAAAATAGATGCTTTAGATAAAGGCTTCAATTGTAGCTGAGGACTGTTTGCTGTGGTTAACCACTTTTACTGTTGTGAAGTATAATATAATAATATAATTGCACTGACACATCACTTCTGACATTGAATTGTCAGTTTTCAGGCTGTTTATTTGGAGCAGGCTGCTGAAAACAACATATTTGTCCCAAATGGCACCCTATTCCCTATATAGTGCATTACTTTTGACCAGGAACCAAAGGGCTCTGGTTAAACATAGTGCACTACAGATGTTGGATCTTAACTTGATCACTCTTTTGTCGCAGATAATTTTCCTGCTGCATCAGGAAATTCAAATGAGCCTCGTGAGTGTCTGAAAATGAGCAGTTCTATTTCTGTCCATGCGGAGGCAGTTGAGTCATTGTAATCAGGGTTTGCTATCAAAATCATTTTCTCTCTCGCTCACTCAAATGCTAGGCCTAGGTTCTATTACTGCAACATTCAAATGTACAAAAATTTATCTGAAATGCAGCCATACACCTCAACAACCGTTGTTGTATACACGGAGTGTACAAAATATTAGGAACACCCCCCTAATTTTGAGTTGCACCCCCTTTTGCCCTCAGAACAGCCTCAATTTGTCGGGTCATGAACTCTACAAGGTGTCGAAAGCGTTCCACAGGGATGTTGGCCCATGTTGAATCGAATGCTTCCCACAGTTGTGTCAAGATGGCTGGTAGTGGAGCTCTACTCTGAACAGCTTGTTCCATCTCATCCCACAGATGCTCAACTGGATTGAGATCTGGTGACTGGGCAGGCCACTGCAGTAAGCTGAATTCACTGTCATTTCCATGGAACCATTCCTGGACAATCCTAGCCTTGTGGCATGGGGCATTATCCTGCTGAAAAAAATCTATTTGCAGATGGTTACACTGCTGCCATGAAGGGATGCACCTGATTGGCAATGATGTATAGATATCCTGTGGCATTCAAATGTTGCCCCACTTTTATCAAGGGGCCCAATGTGTGCCATGAAAACACACCCCACACCAACACCACCACTCTGCAATGTTGACACGCGGCATGATGGATGCATGTACTCTTGGTTTTCTCCATACCCTAGTCCTCCCATCAGCATGAAACAGCAGGAACCGGGACTCATCAGACCAGGCAATGTTTTTCCAATTCTTCAGTGTCCAGTGTTTTCGTTCCTTAGCCCACTGTAACCGCAGTTTCTTGTTTTTTTCTGAAAGAAGTGGAACTCCGTAAGGTCGTTTGTTGCCATACCCAATTCGTGTCAAGGTTCGTCTTTTATTGGTCTTTGGGCACCAATGTTGTACTGGACTGTCAGTTGACTAACTGTAGCCCGTCTGTTGCGCTGCACAATTCGTGTCAGCCTCCTTTGTCCTCGTTGATCAATGACTCATTTTTCGACCACTGACCTGCCGTTGGCTGGATGTCCTTTGGGTGGTGGACCATTCTTGATACACCTTTGTCTTGCCCATTCACCCTCAATGGCACACATACACAATCCATGTCAGAACTGTCTCAAGGCTTAAAAATCTTTCTTTAACCTGTCTCCTCCCATGCATCTACACTGATTGAAGTGGATTTAACAGGTGACATCAATAAGGGATCATAGCCTTCCCCTGGATTCACCTGTTCAGTCTGCCATGGACACTCATTATAATAATAATAATAATATGCCATTTAGCAGACGCTTTTATCCAAAGCGACTTACAGTCATGCGTGCATACATTATATATATTTTTTTGTGTATGGGTGGTCCCGGGGATCGATCCCACTACCTTGGCGTTACAAGCGCCGTGCTCTACCAGCTGAGCTAAAGGGGACCACTCATTACGGTCAATGTATAGCTTAATAACAGAAGATAGATATTGGTCTCCACTAGGCTACGACATAGAAGTGTCAAATGTATCCTAACCTCAAAATTAAGTTAAACCGTGGCCTGGGGTGGTCTGCTTTCACATATAGGCCTACCATGTTAGAGTGGGTTTGATTCCAGGCCACGCCCTTCTGACACAAATAACTCCATCCCCCCGATTTATTTAGACATTTCAAATATGGACAATCCAGGGATATTTTACCCCCGATCTTGTTAAGAAATAACCATACCAGACACTTTTATTTTAAAGAGAGTTGACATAAATAAGAAACTAATAAAATAACAATAGGCTTCCATTCATACAACCTGTTGGCTAAATTGCCACAGTAGATTTGCCGTGGTAAACAATGAAATACTTTATTTCTAGTGTAGGCTACGGAATGCTTGTCAAATAGATAAATTGCCCTTAGTCTGTTCAAAAAGGACTAAGTTCTTCTGATTAGAGGTGACCAATAATGGTTGCAATTGAGATCAGCTGTGCGGGTAAATTAAGACTTATTGATGGTTTATCAAGACATCAGCTGGCGATAATCTAGTGCCTACATATAAGCTACATTCTGTACATTACCCGTTAGCCTATCCATTGTCACTGCTTAGACCAATGCTCTAGCAAGCACCAACAGTACTAGGAATACTGATGATATGTGCATAGTTTTTTATTATGTTGTTTTAAGCCTTACCCAAACCATAACCCTAACCTTAAGCACTAGTAATTAATTAATGCTTAAATTGCTAACCTTTTAGTTGTTTCTGTTTTAACCCTGTAACCACACTGAATTAAACCTGTAACCATGCGGAATTAATCCGTCAAAAATAGACGCTCATCCATGAGTCAAAGGGCAGTGGGCCAGATTCGAATCCATGCCAACTCTGGCATATGTGTCCCGGTGTCAGTGACTGTAACCGCTGGACCACACAGGAAACCAATAATTCATTCTGCCTATTGCTTAACTTCAACATACTCTGAGTATACAAAATATTAAGAAAACCTGTTCTTTACATCAATCAATCAAATGTACTAATAAAGCCCTTTTTACAGCAGCAGTTGTCACAAAGTGCTTATACAGAAACCGAGCCTAAAACCCCAGAGAGCAAGCAATGCAGAAGTAGAACCACGGTGGCTAGGAAAAACGCTCTTTCCATCACATACAGTGAGGGAAAAAAGTATTTGATCCCCTGCTGATTTTGTCCGTTTGCCCACTGACAAAGACATGATCAGTCTATAATTTTAATGGTAGGTTTATTTGAACAGTGAGAGACAGAATAACAACAAAAAAATCCAGAAAAACGCATATACATTTTTTTATAAATTGATTTGCATTTTAATGAGGGAAATAAGTATTTGACCCCCTCTCAATCAGAAAGATTTCTGGCTCCCAGGTGTCTTTTATACAGGTAACGAGCTGAGATTAGGGGCACACTCTTAAAGGGAGTGCTCCTAATCTCAGCTTGTTACCTGTATAAAAGACACCTGTCCACAGAAGCAATCAATCAATCAGATTCCAAACTCTCCACCATGGCCAAGACCAAAGACCTCTCCAAGGATGTCAGGGACAAGATTGTAGACCTACACAAGGCTGGAATGGGCTACAAGACCATCGCCAAGCAGCTTGGTGAGAAGGTGACAATAGTTGGTGCGATTATTCGCAAATGGAAGAAACACAAAAGAACTGTCGATCTCCCTCGGCCTGGGGCTCCATGCAAGATCTCACCTCGTGGAGTTGCAATGATCATGGGAACGATGAGGAATCAGCCCAGAACTACACGGGAGGATCTTGTCACTCAACTCAAGGCAGCTGGGACCATAGTCACCAAGAAAACAATTGGTAACACACTACGCCGTGAAGGACTGAAATCCTGCAGCGCCCGCAAGGTCCCCCTGCTCAAGAAAGCACATATACAGGCCCGTCTGAAGTTTGCCAATGAACATCTGAATGATTCAGAGGAGAACTGGGTGAAAGTGTTGTGGTCAGATGAGACCAAAATCGAGCTCTTTGGCATCAACTCAACTCGCCGTGTTTGGAGGAGGAGGAATGCTGCCTATGACCCCAAGAACACCATCCCCACCGTCAAACATGGAGGTGGAAACATTATGCTTTGGGGGTGTTTTTCTGCTAAGGGGACAGGACAACTTCACCGCATCAAAGGGACGATGGACGGGGCCATGTACCGTCAAATCTTGGGTGAGAACCTCCTTCCCTCAGCCAGGGCATTGAAAATGGGTTGTGGATGGGTATTCCAGCATGACAATGACACAAAACACACGGCCAAGGCAACAAAGGAGTGGCTCAAGAAGAAGCACATTAAGGTCCTGGAGTGGCCTAGCCAGTCTCCAGACCTTAATCCCATAGAAAATCTGTGGAGGGAGCTGAAGGTTGGAGTTGCCAAACGTCAGCCTCGAAACCTTAATGACTTGGAGAAGATCTGCAAAGAGGAGTGGGACAAAATCCCTCCTGAGATGTGTGCAAATCTGGTGGCCAACTACAAGAAACGTCTGACCTCTGTGATTCTCAACAAGGGTTTTGCCACCAAGTACTAAGTCATGTTTTGCAGAGGGGTCAAATACTTATTTCCCTCATTAAAATGCAAATCAATTGATAACATTTTTGACATGCGTTTTTCTGGATTTTTTTGTTGTTATTCTGTCTCTCACTGTTCAAATAAACCTACCACTAAAATTATAGACTGATCATTTCTTTGTCAGTGGGCAAACGTACAAAATCAGCAGGGGATCAAATACTTTTTTCCCTCACTGTAGACTGACCAGGTGAATCCAGGTGAACGCTATGATCCCTTATTGATGTCACTTGTTAAATCCACTTCAATCAGTGTAGATGAAGGGGAGGAGACAGGTTAAAGAAGGATGTCTAAGCCTGCAACTCAATATTAGGAAGGTGTTTCTAATGTTTGGTATACTATGTGTATAATAAATAATGTATTATAATCAACATAAGAATTCACACGAGATGCGCTGTAGCCTACAGAAGGTACACTGTAGGTACAGTACTGCACTGTATACAAACACCGCTTCCAGCTGCCGGCCATTCTAAATATTTCTTTAGATATTAAAATCCTCCTGCTGCAGGATTATTTTCCTCCTGTGACATCTGTACAGTGGGGAAAAAGTATTTAGTCAGCCACCAATTGTGCAAGTTCTCCCACTTAAAAAGATGAGAGAGGCCTGTAATTTTCATCATAGGTACACGTCAACTATGACAGACAAAATGAGAAAAAAAAATCCAGAAAATCACATTGTAGGATTTTTAATGAATTTATTTGCAAATTATGGTGGAAAATAAGTATTTGGTCAATAACAAAAGTAAGTCTTCACAAGGTTTTCACACACTGTTGCTGGTATTTTGGCCCATTCCTCCATGCAGATCTCCTCTAGAGCAGTGATGTTTTGGGGCTGTCGCTGGGCAACACGGACTTTCAACTCCCTCCAAAGATTTTCTATGGGGTTGAGATCTGGAGACTGGCTAGGCCACCCCAGGACCTTGAAATGCTTCTTACGAAGCCACTCCTTCGTTGCCCGGGCGGTGTGTTTGGGATCATTGTCATGCTGAAAGACCCAGCCACGTTTCATCTTCAATGCCCTTGCTGATGGAAGGAGGTTTTCACTCAAAATCTCACGATACATGGCCCCATTCATTCTTTCCTTTACACGGATCAGTCGTCCTGGTCCCTTTGCAGAAAAACAGCCCCAAAGCATGATGTTTCCACCCCCATGCTTCACAGTAGGTATGGTGTTCTTTGGATGCAACTCAGCATTCTTTGTCCTCCAAACACGACGAGTTGAGTTTTTACCAAAAAGTTCTATTTTGGTTTCATCTGACCATATGACATTCTCCCAATCCTCTTCTGGATCATCCAAATGCACTCTAGCAAACTTCAGACGGGCCTGGACATGTACTGGCTTAAGCAGGGGGACACGTCTGGCACTGCAGGATTTGAGTCCCTGGCGGCGTAGTGTGTTACTGATGGTAGGCTTTGTTACTTTGGTCCCAGCTCTCTGCAGGTCATTCACTAGGTCCCCCAGTGTGGTTGTGATCATTTTGACCCCACGGGGTGAGATCTTGCGTGGAGCCCCAGATCGAGGGAGACTATCAGTGGTCTTGTATGTCTTCCATTTCCTAATAATTGCTCCCACAGTTGATTTCTTCAAACCAAGCTGCTTACCTATTGCAGATTCAGTCTTCCCAGCCTGGTGCAGGTCTACAATTTTGTTTCTGGTGTCCTTTGACAGCTCTTTGGTCTTGGCCATAGTGGAGTTTGACTGTTTGAGGTTGTGGACAGGTGTCTTTTATACTGATAACAAGTTCAACCAGGTGCCATTAATACAGGTAACCAGTGGAGGACAGAGTAGCCTCTTAAAGAAGAAGTTACAGGTCTGTGAGAGCCAGAAATCTTGCTTGTTTGTAGGTGACCAAATACTTATTTTCTACCATAATTTGCAAATAAATTCATTAAAGATCCTACAATGTGATTTTCTGGAGTTTTTTTGCTCAATTTGTCTGTCATAGTTGACGTGTACCTATGATGAAAATTACAGGCCTCTCTCATCTTTTTAAGTGGGAGAACTTGCACAATTGGTGGCTGACTAAATACTTTTTCCCCCACTGTATATAGGGAATAGGGTGCTATTTTGGACAGAGCCTACATTCTCAAAGTAGCACACAGGGAATAAAGCAAGTATGGGTTTCAATCCGACTGAATGACGGAGTTAATTATAACTGCCATAGCAGGCTTTGTGAACACAACTTTACTGGACATCTTACAAGTGTCTTATTCCGAAAACAAAACTATTTTTGAAGGAAAATATCAACCTGAGTTTACCAGCAGTGCCCAGACCGATTCTACGATATTGTATGAAGGTACATTCAATAAAGGTTTGATTTAAACCTAATAAAGTAATGGACTCACTGGAAGGTGCAGCAGAGGGGGGTAGAGACTGTTGAGGTGGACCCCAACCCTTCATGTTGTAGGCCGACACCTGGACATAGTACAGCCTCCCCTGGAACACACACACACACACACACACACAACACAACACAACACACACACATTAAGTAAAATATATGTAAAATACTGTGTAAAATAAATTTTACACATTAAGTAAAATGTACACACAGTAAGTACTAGCCAGAGGAAGACAGTTAAATCAGCTGAAAGTTGAGCAGAGAACAGTAATATCCCAGTATTGCGAGTGAATGAGGGCAACATGCCATAATGGTGACTTCTAGGTTGTGTCACAAATGGCACCCTATAAACCTACATAGTGCAATACTTTTGACCAGAGCCCTATGAGCCCTAATCAAAAGTAGTGCACGTTATAGGAAATAGGGTGCCATTTGGGACGCATCCTAGAAGTCACCATTATAGATTTCCCTCATTCAGCCCCTCACTCCATTACTGTATCATTCCCACACTCCTTCACTTACTCCCTTCATCATTACCCTCCTCCTATACTGACCCCTCAATTACTCCTCTGTCTTTGTGCTCCTACTCTGTCCTTTTCCCCTCTCTCTCTCCCTCCCTGTCTGCTGAATATACTTCAGTACTATTTACCGTGGTAAGGCCATTGATGGTACACTTGAGCGTATGTAGGTTTTCCAACACCATGTCTCCGGCCAGCAATGAGAAATCCTTTAGACAGCTCCACTCCACTGTAATAACACAGACACACACACACATAAATACGCGCACACACACACACAAAGTCAGCATTACAAATACTCACAGACAATAACCACACAGGCTGGGTGTGTGTGTCCTCTCTCCTTATTAGAAATCAATATGTCCCCTGGTGCTGTGTATTACACTATTAACCTTCTCATTGTGCTGCTAATGCCTTGAGGTGTGTGGTTTCCCTCGCTTTCCCTGTCTTTGGTCTCTCTCTCTCTGCTCTGTCTCTTTTCTCTCTCTCATTCTCTCTCCCTCTATTTTTCCCTCTTTCTGCTCTCTCTCTCATTCTCTCTCCCTCTCTTTTTCCCTCTTTCTGCTCTCTCTCTCATTCTCTCCCCCTCTCTTTTTCCTTCTTTCTGCTCTCTCGCTCTCATTTCTCTCTCCCTCTCTTTTTCCCTCTTTCTGCTCTCTCGCTCTCATTTCTCTCTCCTTTGCTTCTTCTTTCTCAGAACCAAAATAAGTGTAAAGACTTCTACACCTATAGGGAAAAGCCCTTATGAGCAGAGATTAACTACAGACCATTATTTAATAGTTTCACAGTCACCCCACATAATTGTAGATAGGAGGGAGAGGGGGATGGAGGGATGGATGGAGGGAGGGACTGGTAGGGAGGAGAAGGGAATAAATCAATATCAGTCATGGCATTAGTTAATAGATTTACTGTCATCCCACAGGGCTAGAGGGAAGCAGGTTAGTGAGACGACAGACAGAGGAGGCACAGGGGTTAGAAATAAATTGCAGAGGGAAGGAGAATAGGAAAGGAAGAGAGATAGAGAAAGAGAGAGGGGGGAGAGAGA
This sequence comes from Coregonus lavaretus, assembly GCF_964263955.1. Classification (NCBI taxonomy): domain Eukaryota; kingdom Metazoa; phylum Chordata; class Actinopteri; order Salmoniformes; family Salmonidae; genus Coregonus; species Coregonus lavaretus. Next base: position 22,824,836 of record NC_139988.1, read on the forward strand.
AGAGAGAAGAGAGAGAAAAGAGAGGGAGAACGTAACAATGAAAAGCAACAATCATTTATTTGTTCCTACCCATTTATTTTCCTTTCTACATTAGAGTCAATTTCATGTGTGCGTCTGCGCGTCTATGTGTGTGTGTGTGCGCGTGCGTCTGTGTGTGTGTCCGCAAGTCTGTATGTGTGTGTGTACCTCTGTACTTGGTGATCACAGCAGAGTTGAGACAGTGGGGTTCCTGGAAGGTAACTGTGAGAGAGGAGCTACTGGTTACACATAGACCCACTGCAGACGGGGGCTCCGGCGCACCTACCAAAAAATAAAATAATAATAATAATTTTAGAATGCCCTTTTTACATCCGCAGTTGTCACAAAGTGCTTTACAAATCAAATCAAATTGTATTTGTCCATGCGCCGAATACAACAGGTGTAGACCTTACAGTGAAATGCTTACTTACAAGCCCTTAACCAACAATGCCGTCTTATGGATTGGGGCTAGAAGCCATTAAGAAGCCTTTTGGACCTAGACTTGGCGCTCCGGTACCGCTTGCCATGCGGTAGCAGAGAGAACAGTATATGACTATGGTGGCTGGAGTCTTTGACAATTTTTAGGGCCTTCCTTTAACACAGCCTGGTATAGAGGTCCTGGATGGCAGGAAGCTTGGCAGTACGCAATACCCTCTGTAGTGCCTTGCGGTCGGAGGCCAAGCAGTTGCCATAGCAGGTAGTGATGCAACCAGTCAGGATGCTCTTGATGGTGCAGCTGTATAACTTTTTGAGGATCTGAGGACCCATGCCAAATCTTTTCAGTCTCCTGAAGGGGAATAGGCTTTGTCGTGCCCTCTTCACGACTGTCTTGGTGTGTTTGGACCATGATAGTTTGTTGGTGATGTGGACACCTAGGAACTTGAAGCTCTCAACCTGCTCCACTACAGCCCAGTCGATGAGAATGGGGGCATGCTCAGTCCTCTTCTTTTCCTGTAGTCCACAATCATCTCCTTTGTCTTGATCACGTTAAGGGAGAGGTTGTTATCCTGGCACCACACGGCCAGGTCTCTGACCTCCTCCCTATAGGCTGTCTCATCGTTGTCGGTGATCAGCCCTACCACTGTTGTGTCGTCGGAAAACTTAATGATGGTGTTGGAGTCGTGCCTGGCCATGCAGTCATGGGTGAACAGTGAGTACAGAAGGGGACTGAGCACGCACCCCTGAGGGGCCCCCGTGTTGAGGGTCAGCGTGGCAGATGTGTTGTTACCTACCCTTACCACCTGGGGGGGGGGGGGGGGCCCGTCAGGAAGTCCAGGATCCAGTTGCAGAGGGAGGTGTTTAGTCCCAGGGGCCTTAGCTTAGTGATGAGCTTTGAGGGTACTATGGTGTTGAACGCTGAGCTGTAGTCAATGAATAGCATTCTAAAGTAGGTTTTCCTTTTGTCCAGGTGGTAAAGGGCAGTGTGGAGTGCAATAGAGATTGCATCTGTGGATCTGTTGGGGCGGTATGCAAATTGGAGTGGGTCTAGGTTTTCTGGGATAATGATGTTGATGTGACCAGCCTTTCAAAGCACTTCATGGCTACAGATGTGAGTGCTACGGGTCGGTAGTCATTTAGGCAGGTTACCTTAGTGTTCTTGGGCACAGGGACTATGGTGGTCTGCTTGAAACATGTTGGTATTACAGACTCAGACAGGGACAGTTTGAAAATGTCAGTGAAGACACTTGCCAATTGGTCAGCGCATGCTCGAAGTACACGTCCTGGTAATCCGTCTACATCGAATGCTGACCTGTTTAAAGGTCTTACTCACGTCGGCTACGGAGAGCGTGATCACACAGTCATCCGGAACAGCTGATGCTCTCATGCATGCTTCAGTGTTGCTTGCCTCGAAGCGAGCATAGAAGTAATTTAGCTCGTCTGGTAGGCTTGTGTCACTAGGCAGTTCGCGGCTGTTCTTCCCTTTGTAATCTGTAATAGTTTGCAAGCTCTACCACATCCGACGAGCGTCTGAGCCGGTGTAGTACGATTCAATCTTAGTCCGGTATTGATGCTTTGCCTGTTTGATGGTTTGTCGGAGGGCATAGCGGGATTTCTTATAAGCGTCCGGGTTAGAGTCTCGCTCCTTGACAGCGGCAGCTTTAACCTTTAGCTCAGTGCGGATGTTGCCTGTAATCCATGGCTTCTGGTTGGGGTATGTACGTACGGTCACAGTGGGGACAACGTCATCGGTGCACTTATTGATGAAGCCAGTGACTGATGTGGTGTACTCCTCAATGCCATCGGAAGAATCCCGGAACATATTCCAGTCTGTGCTAGCAAAACAGTCCTGTAGCTTAGCATCTGCGTCATCTGACCACTTCTTTATTGACCGAGTCGCTGGTGCTTCCTGCTTACGTTTTTGCTTGTAAGCAAGAATCAGGAGGATAGAGTTATGGTCAGATTTGCCAAAAGGAGGGTGAGGGAGAGCTTTGTATACGCCTCTGTGTGTGGAGTAAAGGTGGTCTAGAGTTTTTTTCCCTCTGGTTGCACATTTAACATGCTGGTAGAAATTAGGTAAAATGGATTTAAGTTTCCCTGCATTAAAATGTCCCCGGCCACTAGGAGCTCCGCCTCTGGATGAGCGTTTTCCTGTTTGCTTATGGCCTTATACAGCACATTGAGTGCGGTCTTAGTGCCAGCATCGGTTTGTGGTGGTAAATAAACAGCTACAAAAAATATAGATGAAAACTCTCTTGGTAAATAGTGTGGTCTACAGCTTATCATGAGATACTCTACCTCAGGCGAGCAAAACCTTAATATTAGATTTCGTGCACCAGCTGTTGTTTACAAATATACACAGACCACCACCCCTTGTCTTACCAGAGGCAGCTGTTCTATCTTACCGATGCAGCGTATATCCCGCCAGCTGTATGTTATCCATGTCGTCGTTCAGCCCCGACTCGGTGAAACATAAGATATTACAGTTTTTTATGTCCCGTTGGTAGGATATCCGTGATCTTAGTTCTTCTATTTTGTTATCCAATGATTGTACGTTGGCTAGCAGGACTGATGGTAAAGGCAGATTACGCACTTGCCGTCGGATCCTTACAAGACACCCCGACCTACGTCCCCGATATCTCCGTCTCTTTCTCATGCGAATGACGGGGATTTGGGCCTTGTCGGGTGTCTGAAGAAAATCCTTCTCGTGCGACTCGTTAAAGAAAAAATATTTGTCCAGTACGAGGTAAGTAATTGCTGTCCTGATATCCAGAAGCTCTTTTCGCTCATAAGAGACGGTGGCAGAAACATTATGTACAACATAAGTTACATATAACGCGAAAATACACACACAATAGCACAATTGGTTAGGAGCCCGTAAAACGGCAACCATCTCCTCATACAGCCTTTCCCAACCTAAAACCCGCAAAGAGCAAGCAATGCAGAGGCAGAAGCATAGTGGCTAGGAAAAACTCCCTAGAAGGCAGGAACCTAGGAAGAAACCTAGAGAGGAACAAGGCTCTGAGGGGTGTGGCCAGTCCCCCTCTGGCTGTACTGGTTTATGAGTACATTAAGTTTTTCATTATGTGCATGCTGTTACGAAACCACTGAGCTAACCTACTGATATTGCTACAAGTCTAGGCAGTCCTAGCCATAGCTAAATGGTCTGTAACCTGATTTAAGGTGGGCATTTACGTGAGAAGTCAGAGTTCTCCCCTTGGTCGGCCAGCCCTAACAGATTATTGTGTGTTCAGTTTATGAAAATAAATATATACAAAAGGGAAACTACTAAAGACATGCCCAAAACTAAAGAGGTAACACAAAAAAAGACACTTGCAGGACGAGAGGTTCCTTTCCACCTTTCTCTCACTGATTGTCCACACCTGTGCACAATCAACACTTAACAAGACTTCCTGGCAAAGCACAGCAATTGACCCGGCTAGTGCTGCCACCTAGGGATGGAGTGTGGAAGAGGTAGTGTAATGTCTAACTGTGCTCCTAAGAACTAAACTACGTAACCTATTCCATAACAATGCTTGTCAGACTGATGGATAGAGCACACAGAAATATGGGGCACAAACACAACACGTACATTTACCTCACAGCGCACTGACAGAGAAGGAGAGAATGTGTGTGTGTGTGTATATGTCAAATCCAGTGGAGTCTGCTGAGGGGAGGACGGCTCATAATAATGGATGGAACGGAGTAAATGGAATGGCATCAAACACATGGAAATCAAATCAAATCAACGTTTATTTGTCACGTGCACAGGATACACCAGGTGTAAGAGCACAGTAAAAAACGCAAGCTCTTCCACAACAATGCAGTCATCAATATCAAAGGTAAAAAATAGTGTGTGTGTTTGTGTGTGTGTATGGGATTGTGTGTGTGTGTGCGTGTGCAAATATGTGTCCAATACACACTCGCTCCTATCCTCCTTTATTGCTTGTCACAGCAGTAATAAATAGGAGAAAACTCTCCCCTCAATTCTCTCCACTTTCCTCCTTGTTATGGCTGTTTCCAGCAGGCTGTACCTCCAGGCCTGTTTGTAACTGTGTCCCAAATAGCACCCTATTCCTGATTTAGTGCACTACTTTTGACCAGAGCCCTATGCACCATGTACTTAAAAGGGAATAGGGTGCCATTTGGGGGACACAGGGTGTAACTGTGGAGTCTGGACGACCTGCCAGCCATAATAACCTCACTCAGATTTCCTCCAAGGCTGTCTGGCACCTTTGATACACACAAAATCCTCCTGCCAATCTCAGACTTGACACCTCCCATGGTGTGTGTGTATGTGTGCCATCAGAGCTCCTAGTGGGCAAAGACATGTGCTGGGGTTGTCAGGTTCACACTTACAATCAAGTTGTGCTGTGCAAAAGGACTAGATATAGAAAATAGATAATATCAACAACAACTAAAAAGTATCTTACCTAAACACACTTGATCCTGTCCAATGATGTAGCCATACTACTCCACACTAAGGTATGTGACTGCTATGGCCATTTCTTTCTCTTCCCTATAATGTTGTATTCTTTCTCCCCATACTTTGCCTTACTATGGCTGTGCATTGGCTCTGGTCAAGACTCATGTGCAGTCCTAGCACACACACGCACCCTCCCCCCACACACACATACGGTCCCAGCATACTCACATGCATGCTGGAAGCCAGTCCTCATGCGTTTGTAGAGCTTGCTCCTCCACTCCCAGGCTCGGAGCTGCTTGTCCTTGTCACAGGCCTCCAGGCTGAGACCCTCTCTCTGGGCCTGGGCAGCCAGCTCCCCTGCCTTCCTCTCTGCCTCGATGACCAGGCCGCCAAGGTGGGTCTCACGACTCTCCACACTTACAACTACAACACAGACACACAACAGACATAAAGTTATAGACATAACATTACAGTTCCCCTGCCCTCGTCTCAGCCTGTACCACCCTGGAACCAAGGTGGGTCTCACCACTGTCCACAACTACTATAACACAGACAGACAGTATACTGTTGTATTCATTGGTTACACCTACAGTCGTGGTCAAAAGTTTTGAGAATGACACAAGTATTGGTCTTCACAAAGTTCGCTGCTTCAGTGTTATGAGATATTTTTGTCAGATGTTACTATAGTATACTGAAGTATAATTACAAGCATTCCATAAGTGTCAAATGCTTTTATTGACAATTACATTAAGTTTATGCAAAGAGTCAATATTTGCAGTGTTGACCCTTCTTTTTCAAGACCTCTGCAATCCACCCTGGCATGCTGTCAATTAACTTCTGGGCCACATCCTGACTGATGGTGTTGTGGAAAATAACCACCATTCTTGCATAATCAATGCTTGGAGTTTGTCAGAATTTGTGGGTTTTTGTTTGTCCACCCGCCTCTTGAGGATCAACCACAAGTTCTCAATGGGATTAAGGTCTGGGGAGTTTCCTAGCCATGGACCCAAAATGTCGATGTTTTGCTCCCCGAGCCACTTAGTTATCACTTTTGCCTTATGGCAAGGTGCTCCATCATGCTGGAAAAGGCATTGGTCGTCACCAAACTGTTCTTGGATGGTTGGGAGAAGTTTCTCTCGGAGGATGTGTTGGTACCATTCTTTATTCATGGCTGTGTTCTTAGGCAAAATTGTGAGTGAGCCCACTCCCTTGGCTGAGAAGCAACCCCACACATGAATGGTCTCAGGATGCTTTACTGTTGACATGACACAGGACTGATGGTAGCGCTCACCTTGTCTTCTCCGGACAAGGTGTTTTCCGGATGCCCCAAACAATCGGAAAGGGGATTCATCAGAGAAAATGACTTTACGCCAGTCCTCAGCAGTCCAATCCCTGTACCTTTTGCAGAATATCAGTCTGTCCCTGATGTTTTTCCTGGAGAGAAGTGGCTTCTTTGCTGCCCTTCTTGACACCAGGCCATCCTCCAAAAGTCTTCGCCTCACTGTGCGTGAAGATGCACTCACACCTACCTGCTGCCATTCCTGAGCAAGCTCTGCACTGGTGGTGCCCCGCTCCCACAGCTGAATCAACTTTAGGAGACGGTCCTGGCGCTTGCTGGACTTTCTTGGGCGCCCTGACGCCTTTTTCAAAACAATTGAACCTCTCTCCTTGAAGTTCTTGATGATCCAATAAATGGTTGATTTAGGTGCAATCTTACTAGCAGCAATATCCTTGCCTGTGAAGCCCTTTTTGTGCAAAGAAATTATGACGGCACATGTTTCCTTGCAGGTAACCATGGTTAACAGAGGAAGAACAATGATTTCAAGCACCACCCTCCTTTTAAAGCTTCCAGTCTTTTATTCTAACTCAATCAGCAAGACAGAGTGTTAACGAGAGAATCACTGACATGATGGCAGCTGGTCCTTTTGTGGCAGGGCTGAAATGCAGTGGAAAAGTTTTTTTGGGATTAAGTTCATTTTCATGGCAAATTCATCTGATCACTCTTCATGACATTCTGGAGTAAATGCAAATTGCCACCATCAAAACTGAGGCAGCAGACTTTGTGAAAATGTGTATTTGTGTCATTCTCAAAACTTTTGACCACGACTGTACGTCACTCAGTCGCATCACACCATTGTTATGAACGTTCTCAGCCAGAGTGGCCGCTATATTATAAGTCTAGCTAGCTAGCTCGACATGGCGAAATATAAAAAAAATAGATTTTTAGAAAAATTAGCTGTACTGCGACCCTTATGGCGCTCCACCCAACATGTTTAAGCCACTGAAAAGCTTCCGAATCTGACATTCCCTGACGTTTACATGTACCTTATACACAACCATTCACCCTACAGTGGAGCGAGCCCGATAAATCGGTTGACCAATATTATCGGCCGATATTAGCCTTTCACAGAAATATTTGTAACAATCTTTATTCCACAGATAAAGCACCAATATTATATATACATAGAATAAACAAATATGTCTGCTCATTTGAGGTAATTTTTGTCATTTTCAATGGTTGCATGAAGAGGGTGCTCTACCAGCTGCTCATTGAACATAATTCAGCCCTAGGTCACAACGTGAGAGAGAGTAGGCATGGTGGTTTGACAGTGAGTAGCTTGCCACAGCCAGCGTATTTGAATAAGTAAATAATAAAAAGTACACTTCACCAAGCAAGCAGCCCTGTCCTCATCACATTCTCACCTCGTTAACGTAGCTAGCTTAGCGATCTAGCCAGCCAGGTAGTTAGCTTAGCTAGCAATCTGTGCCAAAGTGAACACTTACTGCCAGGGCCTATTATGTTAGCTAGTGTGTTTATGTAGTTAGTTTTCGAAAATATGCAATCTGCAAAAAGCAAGACAGTTGGCACATATCTATCATTGAGGCCATGTGTTCGCATTCATTATGAGAAAAGTAGCTAATGTTAGCTAGCTAGCTAAATTAGAATGTGATACTAATACCAGTGAGGCAAGCATTTGCCTGCATAAATGTTTTCAGTCATCAGCGCATGCCATTTTCAGTTGAAATTTATAGCCAATACATGTTGTATTGAATAACAGTGTAACGTACATATGGTTTCTGTAAGAAAACATTGTCGTAATGAAAAGCTAGCTTGTGCTTGTCATAACATACTCTCTTGCGAGGTTGCCATAAAGTGTTTGTTTACATGACCTTTGACTGTTGTAAACACTGTAGTAAATCCACTCAAGAAAAATGCTGACACCTAGCAGTGACATTATAATAATAATAATAATAATAATATATTATATTACTGCATTTCAATGCTTATTTGTGAATTTGCAAACAGTGCAGTTTCAAATTTACTTTGAGACAAAGTTTAATTAATTCAGCCAGTCACCCCTTGTTGTGGTTTAGCACAAACACTTTTGTATACACTACCCGTAAAAAGTTTTATAACACCTACTCATTCAAGGGTTTTTATTTATTTTTACTATTTTCTACATTGCAGAATAATAGTGAAGACATCAAAACTATGAAATAACACATATGGAATCATGTAGTAACCAAAACAGTGTTAATCAAATCAAAATATATTTTATATTTGAGATTCTTCAAATAGCCACCCCTTTGCCTTGATGACAGCTTTGCACACCCTTGGCATTCTCACAACCAGCTTCATCTGGAATGCTTTTCCAACAGTCTTGAAGGAGTTCCCACATATGCTGAGCACTTGTTGGCTGCTTTTCCTTCACTCTGAGGTCCGACTCATCCCAAACCATCTCAATTTGGTTGAGGTCGGGGGATTGTGGAGGCCAGGTAACCTGATGCAGCACTCCATCACTCTCCTTCTTTGTAAAATAGTCCTTACACAGCCTGGAGGTGTGTTGGGTCATGATAGTCCCACTAAGCCCAAACCAGATGGGATGGTGTATCGCTGCAGATTGATGTGGTAGCCATGCTCGTTAAGTGTGCCTTGAATTCTAAATAAATCACAGACTGTGTCACCAGCAAAGCACCCCCACACCATAACACCACCTCCTCCATGCTTTACGGTGGGAAATACACATAAGGAGATCATCCGTTCACCCACACCGCGTCTCACAAAGACACGGTGGTTGGAACAAAAAATCTCAAATTTGGACTCCAGACCAAATGACACATTTCCACCGGTCTAATGACCATTGCTCATGTTTCTAGGCCCAAGCAAGTCTCTTCTTCTTATTGGTGTCCTTTAGTAGTGGTTTCTTTGCAGCAATTCGACCATGAAGGACTGATTCACACAGTCTCCTCTGAACAGTTGATGTTGAGATGTGTCTGTTACTTGAACTCTGTGAAGTATTTATTTGGGCTGCAATTTCTGAGGCTGGTAACTCTAATGAATGTATCCTCTGCAGCAGAGGTAACTCTGGCTCTTCCATTCCTGTGGCAGTCCTCATGAGAGACAGTTTCATCATAGCGCTTGATGGTTTTTGCGAATGCACTTGAAGAAACTTTTAAAGATCTTGAGATTTTCCAGATTGACAGACCTTCATGTCTTAAAGTAATGATGGACCGTGGTTTCTCTTTGCTTATTTGAGCTGTTCTTGCCATAATATGGACTTGGTATTTTACCAAATAGGGCTATCTTCTGTATACCCCTCCCCCCACCTTGTCACAACACAACTGATTGGCTCAAACGCATTAAGACACCTGTTAATTGAAATGCATTCCAGGTGACTACCTCATGAAGCTGGTTGAGAGAATGCAAAGAGTGTGCAAAGCTGTCATCAAGGCAAAGGGTGGCTATTTGAACAATCTCAAATATAAAATATATTTTGATTTGTTTAACACTTTTTTGGTTACTACATGATTCCATATGTGTTATTTCATAGTTTTGATGTCTTCACTATTATTCTACAATGTAGAAAATAGTAAAAATTAAGAAAAACCCTTGAATGAGTAGGTGTTCTAAAACTTTTGACTGGTAGTGTACTTCTTATTCACTGCCGTAGATTGACACATCTTTAAGCTGTACCTAAAAAAGTAAACAACTTTTATATTTAATGTCATATTTATAGAGGATATAGTTGCTTTTTGATGGGCATCCTGTAAACCACAAATAAAATGTTAATCAATAACTTGCCTGTGATCAGGAATATATTTCTGTCCTGCAAATGTTTACCCAACCCACACTGAAATGTGTATTTTTATTCATTAGGGATTTTCTTTATTTTTACTATTTTCTACATTGTAGAATAATAGTGAAGACATCAACCCTATGAAATAACACATATGGAATCATGTTGACAGCTTGATGACAGCTTTGCAGCAGTAAAATAACAATAGTGAGGCTATATACAGGGGGCACCGGTACAGAGTCAATGTGTGGGGGCACCGGTTAGTTGAGGTAATATGTACATGTAGGTAGAGTTATTAAAGTGACTATGCATAAATAATAAACAGAGAGTAGCAGCTGCATAAAATAGTGTGTGTGGGGGGGTCAATGCAAATAGTCTGGGTAGCCATTTGATTAGATGTTCATGAGTGTTATGGCTTTGGGGTAGAAGCTGTTAAGAAGCCTCTTGGACCTAGACTTGGAGCTCTGGTACCGCTTGCCATGCGGTAGCAGAGAGAACAGTCTATGACTAGGGTGGCTGGAGTCTTTGACAACTTTTAGGGCCTTTTTCTGACACCGCCTGGTATAGAAGTCCTGGATGGCAGAAAGCCGTACGCACTACCCTCTGTAGTGCCTTGCGGTAGGAGGCCGAGCAGTTGCCATACCAGGCAGTGATGCAACCAGTCAGGATGCTCTCGATCGTGCAGCTGTAGAACCTTTTGAGGATCTGAGGAACCATGCCAAATCTTTTCAGTCTCCTTAGGGGGAATAGGTTTTGTCGTGCCCTCTTCACAACTTTATTGGTGTGCTTGGACCATGTTAGTTTGTTGGTGATGTGGACACCAAGGGACTTGAAGCTCTCAACCTGCTCCACTACAGCCCCGTCGATGAGAATGGGGGAGTGCTCGGTCCTCTTCTTTTTCCTGTAGTCCAAAATCATCTCCTTTGTCTTGATCACGTTGAAGGAGAGGTTGTTGTCCTGGCACCACACGGCCAGGTCTCTGACCTCCTCCCTATAGGCTGTCTCATCGTTGTCGGTGATCAGGCCTACCACTGTTGTGTCATCGGCTAACTTAATGATGGTCTTGGAGTCGTGCCTGGCCATGCAGTCATGAGGGAACAGGGAGTACAGGATGTGTTGTTACCTACCCTTATCACCTGGGGGCGGCCCGTCAGGAAGTCCAGGATCCAGTTGCAGAGGGAGGTGTTTAGTCCCAGGGTCCTTAGCTTAGTGATGAGCTTTGAGGGCACTATGGTGTTGAAGCAGAGCTGTAGTCAATGAATAGCATTCTCACATAGGTGTTCGTTTTGTCCAGGTGTGAAAGGGCAGTGTGGAGCGCAATAGAGATTGCATCATCTGTGGATCTGTTGGGGCAGTATGCAAATTGGAGTGGGTCTAGGGTTTCTGGGATAATAGTGTTGATGTGAGCCATGACCAGCCTTTCAAAGTACTTCATGGCTACAGACGTGAGTGCTACGGGTCGGTAGTCATTTAGGCAGGTTACCTTAGTGTTCTTGGGCACATCGACTATGGTGGTCTGCTTGAAACATGTTGGTATCACACTCAGACAGGGAGAGGTTGAAAATGTCAGTGAAGACACTTGCCAATTGGTCAGCACGTGCTCGGAGTACATGTCCTGGAAATCCATCTGGCCCTGCGGTCTTGTGAATGTTGACCTGTTTAAAGATCTTACTCACATCGGCTACGGAGAGCGTGATCACACAGTCGTCCGGAACAGCTGATGCTCTCATGCATGCTTCAGTGTTGCTTGCCTCGAAGCAAGCATAGAAGTAATTTAGCTCGTCTGGTAGGCTCGTATCACTGGGAAGCTCAATGCTGTGCTTCCCTTTGTAGTCTGTAATAGTTTGCAAGCCCTGCCACATCCGACGAGCGTCTGTGTCGGTGTAGTACGATTTGATCTTAGTCCTGTAATGACGCTTTGCCTGTTTGATGGTTTGTCGGAGGGCATAGCGGGATTTCTTATAAGCTTCCGGGTTAGAGTCCCGCTCCTTGAAAACGGCAGCTCTACCCTTTAGCTCAGTGTGGATGTTGCCTGTAATCCATGGCTTCTGGTTGGGTATGTACGTACAGTCACTGTGGGGACGACGTCATCGATGCACTTACTGATGAAGCCGGTGACTGATGTGGTGTACTCCTCAATGCTATCGGAAGAATCCCGGAACATATTTCAGTCTGTGCTAGCAAAACAGTCCTGTAGCTTAGCATCTGCTTCATCTGACAATTTTTTTGGTCTAGAGTTTTTCTCCCCTCTGGTTGCACATTTAACATGCTGGTAGAAATGATGTAAAACAGATTTAAGTTTCCCTGCATTTAAGTCCCCGGCCACTAGGACCACCGCCTCTGGATGGGCATTTTCCTGTTTGCTTATGGCCGTATACAGCTCATTGAGTGCGGTCTTAGTGCCAGCATCAGTTTGTGGTGGTAAACAGACAGCTACGAAGAATATAGATTAAATTGAAAATATGGCAAACAGGAGTGCCAATATCGTCCGCTACTATCCTCAGTAGTTTTCCATCCAGGTTGTCAGACCCTGGTGGCTTGTCATTGTTGATAGACAACAATAATTGTTTCACCTCTTCCACACTCACTTTACAGAATTCAAAAGTACAATGCTTGTCTTTCATAATTTGGTCAGATATACTTGGATGTGTAGTGTCAGCGTTTGTTGCTGGCATGTCATGCCTGAGTTTGCTAATCTTGCCAATTAAAAAATTATTAAAGTAGTTGGCAATATCAGTGGGTTTTGTGATGAATGAGCCATCTGATTCAATGAATGATAGAGCCGAGTTTGCCTTTTTTCCCAAAATTTCATTTAAGGTGCTCCAAAGCTTTTTACTATCATTCTTTATATAATTTATTTTTGTTTCATATTATAGTTTATTTTTTTGTTTTCTTCTTATATGCTCTTATATATTATATCCAGCCTTTGGAACTTTGGTTTTTCTAGATATAGCTACTATATTGTGAGCACTACATTCTATGGATTTGGATACTGCTTTAAAGCAAATTTCTGCAGCATTAGTAAAGATGTGATCAATACATGTTGAAGATTTAATTCCTGTGCTGTTTGTAACTACCCTGGTAGGTTGACTGACAACCTGAACCAGGTTGCAGGCACTGGTTACAGTTAGACGTTTTTTCTTGAGTGGGCAGCTTGATGAAAGCCAGTCAATATTTAAATCACCCAGAAAATGTCCCTCTCTGTTGATATCACATACATTATCAAGCATTTCACACATTATCCAGATACTGACTGTTAGCACTTGGTGGTCTATAGCAGCGTCCCACAAGAATGGCCTTTAGGTGAGGCAGATGCACCTGTTGCCAAATTAATTCAACAGTATTTAACATGAGATCCTCTCTAAGCTTTATAGGAATGCGGTTCTGAATATAGACCGCAACACCGCCCCCATTGGCATTTCTGTCTTTTCGATAGATGCTATAACCATGTATTGCTACCACTGTATCATCAAATGTATTGTCTAAGTGAGTTTCAGAGATGAATGTCATCTGTTACAAACAAGTTATTGACTTCATGAACCTTGTTTCTTAGGCTACATATGTGAATATGGGCAATTTTTTAGCAGTTTTCTGGGTTGCTTGATTGGTTTTAATGCTTTACTGGGAAGCTTATCAGAAGTAGACGTGCTCATGTTATTTATATTGGAGCTGATAGTGCACAGTGAGCTGCACACAGTGGACTTCCTACTAGGGCACACTGCCTCAGTGCTAACAGTGTAACTCTGGTTCATAGGCACATGATTACTGCATACAATAGCTGTAGGATCAACATAGGTATTCAGGGCAGTTAGGGGTACATAAATTAAGTCTTACATTGTGTCTGCCAACGCCCCTGGGATAATGTACATTTGATGCAGCATTATGACAACTCAGTGTCACAATGGTAGGGATGAACTGAGCTGGTCTTGGGTCATTGATAAGTCATCGTCTCAACGCAGCCTTGAAATGCGTGAACAGAGTCCAGGAGCCAAGATGATTTGGATGGACTCAGTCATTCCTGTAGAGTATCTTCTGTTTCCAGAAGGTGTCAAAGTGATCTATAAAAATGATTCCAACAGAGCTACAGTAATATTTTGGCCTTGTGGGTAATGCCAGTAGCCTGCTAAATCTTTCACACCCGCGGTCCAACGATGGTACCGGACCTGAAACGATTGGCCGCTTTTTGGAATCTTTCAGTGCTAGAATCTGTTCTTTAAAATCAATTTTCAGAAGTTCCTCCTGATGTCGTTTGACCCCACATGGACTACGACAGCGTCAGCTTCCGGCATCTGTCTTAGAACGGTTGGAAGCAGCCTTGTAATGTCCTGTACTCGTGCTCCTGGGTAGCACAGGGTTTTTGCCCCGGTAACCAAGATGTTTCTTACAATAGAGCTGCCGATGATGACAGCTGGTGCAATGGCTGAGGAGGTCCGGCCATTCTTTCACCTCGAGTTCTTTCGCAAACCCTTCGAGGACCGAAGGGCGGTGGGGCCCGATGGACCCGAGCCGGCTGTAGTATCCATCGTGGATGATGAATGGGCCGGTCTCTCAGGCAGCCGCATGATCTGATGAGGGTGGGAGCTCTGAGGATCTGAACCCGAGGTAGAAGCCACCGGAGAGGGAGACCGCACAGAGGAAGAAGGCGCAGGTACCTCCGAATCCGATCTCGAATCGGAAGCCCCTAAGGAAGCAGCCGCTGGAACCTCTGGATCCAGGACGGCAAAGCTGTTTCTGGTCTGTGTCCTGTCCAGGCTTAACATCTCCAAGGAAGCCCCCGTTGCCAGAGGACGCTTTCTTCGGTAAAGTGTTTAAGGTAGAGGTAAACATTTTACATTTACATTTACATCATTTAGCAGACGCTCTTATCCAGAGCGAATTACAAATTGGTGCATTCAACTTATGATAGCCAGTGGGACAACCATCTTTTTTTAATGGGGGGTGGGGAAGAAGGATTACTTTATACTATTCCAGGTATTCCTTAAAGAGGTAGGGTTTCAAGTGTCTCCGGAAGGTGGTCAGTGACTCCGCTGTCCTGGCGTCGTGGGGGAGCTTGTTCCACCATTGGGGTGCCAGAGCAGTGAATAGCTTTGCCTGGGCTGGCTTAGCGGGAACTGTGCTTCTGTAGAGGTAGGGGAGCTAGCAGGCCAGAGGTGGATGAACGTAGTGCCCTCGTTTGGGTGTAGGGTCTGATCAGAGCATGAAGGTAAGGAGGTGCCGTTCCTCTCACAGCTCCGTAGGCAAGCACCATGGTCTTGTAGTAGATGCGAGCCTCAACTGGAAGACTGGTATTGTAAGGAAATGTCAGATTTGGCAGTGGTTCAAACATCTGGGGTGGAGCACTGTAAGAGTTGCATCCCCCAATTTTAAAAGCCTGTTATATTCAATGAAGTGTCCTTTAATATAGACCACATGGAGAATTCAATAAATCAGATTTTTTATATGAATAAAGACTTGCTAAAGTGCCAAAATTCTGCATTCCCTCCGTGCACCCTCTGTGACTTCCAGGAAGATGTTAACCCACTTAACCCCAACTCTGTTTTCACCTCGACTCTGTTTTCACCATCATTGTAAAGCCCTAGTTATTTTGTTGCTTTGACCAAGTAATTTCTGAAGATTATTATTTATTTACATTTTACATTTTAGTCATTTAGCAGACGCTCTTATTGTCACGTTCGCTTAAGGAGGAGGACCAATGCGCAGCGTTGAATGCGTACATATTATTTATTAAACAGATCACCCGATCAAAACAACGAACCAAACGTGAAGTCCTTCGATACACACAAACCAAAAGGAACAAGAAACCACAACACAAAGTGAAAAGACCGATAGTTAAATATGGCTCCCAATCAGACAACCAGCTGACACTCGTTGCCTCTGATTGGGAGTCACTCAGGCCAACATAGATATACAAAACATAGACTTACACACCCTGGCTCAACATAACATAGTCCCCAGAGCCAGGGCGTGACAGTACCCCCCCCCAAAGGCGCGGACTCCGGCCGCGCCAAACAACCACAACAGGGGAGGGACCGGGTGGGCACTCCGCCTCGGCGGCGGATCCGGCTCCGGACATGACCCAGGCACGGGTTGTGCTGGACTGACGACGCACACCCCTGGCTTGATGCGTGGAGGAGGAACGGGCCGGACCTGGCTGACGAAGCGCACCCCTGACTTGGTGCGGGGAGCAGGAATGAGCCGGACCGGGCTGACGACGCGCACCACTGACCTGGTGCGGGGAGCTTGGATGGGCCGGACTGGGCTGGCGACGCGCACCACAGACTTGGTGCGGAGAGCAGGCACGGGCCGGACAGGGCTGACGAAACGCACCATAGACTTGGTGTGGAGAGCAGGCACGGGCCGTGCCGGACTGACGACGCACACCACTGGCTTGGTGCGGGAAGCTTGGATGGGCCGGACTGGGATGGCGACGCGCACCACAGACTTGGTGCGGAGAGCAGGAACGGGCCGTGCCGGACTGACGACGCACACCACTGGCTTGGTGCGGGAAGCTTGGATGGGCCGGACTGGGCTGGCGACGCGCACCACAGACTTGGTGCGGAGAGCAGGAATGGGCCGGACCGGGCTGGCGACGCGCACCACCGACTTGGTACGGAGAGCAGGAACGGGCCGGACAGGGCTGACGACGCGCACCACAGGCTCGGTGCGAGAGGCAGGAACAGGCCGAACCGTACTGGGGACACACGCTACTGGCCCTATGCAGGGATCAGGAACGGGCCGGACCGGACTGGTAATACACCCCAGTACCTCTCGCCGTGCCTCCACACTTTCCCTCTCCTCTGTGACCAGTGGCCCCCTTAACCTGGCGGCCTCCTCTTCACACCCGCTGGACCGCTCCATCGCGGCCTCCTGCTGCCCCGTCGTCCACGTCGTGAGCCCCCCCCTAAAAATTTTCTGGGGTTCTCTCCTCCCCGTGGACCAGGCCTCCCTAGCTCTCGCCAGACTCTCGATCCATTGCTTCATAGACCAGCCTCTCTCCTCTTCACTTAGCGTGGCCCAGCCGAAACTCCTACTCCCCTGATCCCAGGTCCTTCCTCTCTCCTCTTCACGCTGCTTGGTCCATTCTTGGTGGTTTCTTCTGTCACGTTCGCTTAAGGAGGAGGACCAATGCGCAGCGTTGAATGCGTACATATTATTTATTAAACAGATCACCCGATCAAAACAACGAACGAAACGTGAAGTCCTTCGATACACACAAACCAAAAGGAACAAGAAACCACAACACAAAGTGAAAAGACCGATAGTTAAATATGGCTCCCAATCAGAGACAACCAGCTGACACTCGTTGCCTCTGATTGGGAGTCACTCAGGCCAACATAGATATACAAAACATAGACTTACACACCCTGGCTCAACATAACATAGTCCCCAGAGCCAGGGCGTGACACTTATCCAGAGCGACTTACAGTTAGTGAGTGCATAATTCTTTTAATTTTTTTCATACTGATTAGTGATACATTTTAAGGTTTTAAAAAAACCTGTCCCTCATTTTAAGGTCAACCCTGTTACATGACCTAAACTCTCATTTTAATATGATGAAACTATTATTTTTTAAAATATTTTTTCAAAAGAAATATAGAACATTGTCAAATCTAATTGTCAAATCAGAGTTTAAAAGCAGGTGAACTGGTGACCATTTTCTTGTGTTATTTGGTGGAAAACTGAGTGGGTCGAGCATAACACGCCAACCCTGTTACCTATAGATAGACAGGCTAGAAATGTTTTAACAATTTCATATTTTTTTAAGCTTACATTCAATTACCCCTCCCTGTTGCACACAACAAGCTTCCATTTCCCCTGTCATAATGGTATTCATGGCTGATTTAAGATGAAATCGTCAACCCTGTTCAGGTCAACCCTGTTCAGGTCAACCCTGTTCAGGTCAACCCTGTTCAGGTCAACCCTGTTACTTAATCCTTAAGAGTCTAAGCCGGGGGGGGGAGCTACTAAGCTATTACATGGAATTGTTTTAAGATACCAAGGATAATTTAGCTAATTTTAGGTATCATAAAATGTTTAAACAATTATTTGATGAAACATTGAATTTGGCCTTACAGTTATTAACCCATAGAAACGTATTGAATAACAGATTCATACATGGAAAAACAGATTTAATTTAAACTGGTACCGGGCTACCTTCAGACGAGTCTTGTGGGTGTTTTATAGCAAAACAAAACAAAAATGTACGTGAGAGTCTCACCTTTCCATATAGGGGTCATAATAGTTTGTAGGCCAAACCGTTCCGACGTTACAGACATTTTCGTGAGAAGACAGATTTTCAGGATGTCTCATGGTCTGACAAACCCAGCTGTAGCTTGGCTACCTTCCACCTCAGATGCAGAAGGGCACCATTGGCGGATGCGGTGGATTGAGACGCAGCCCTAGCTGTACAAGAGGATGGAACTGTGCTGAGAGAGGCATGTTCCCATGCTGCTGCCTTGATGTATGCAGGGTTGGCAGCGGTGGATCTGAAAAGTGAGCAGGCATGCGCTGACAGGCCATGTGAGTGGGGTTTAGCCAAGTGTGGAGGCCGTTCGGAAAGTACAGTGTACTGAAATCAGCAAGATATCCAATAAAGAAAGCCTGCTCTACTCTTCCATCTATCTCCACCCTCAAACCATCAGATGAAGAACTCTAGTCCCTTTTGCACCAGCTGCATGAAAGTGAGGCTCATTTTAAAAAACTGTGTAAGAGTGCTTTCTGTTATCGAGGGCCACTTAGAGAGGTACAGGCCAAAGACCTTGCCGCTCGACTTGCTTGTTACAGCTGACAACTAGAACACAAACAGACTGATAATAATAGCAGTGGGATCAGAGAGGAGGACCATGGTTCAGAGGAAAGAACACAGGGCACCATGGGATATAGAACACAGGTCACCATGGGATACAGAACACAGGTTACCATTAGATACAGAACACAGGTTACCATGGGATACAGAACACAGGTCACCATGGGATACACAACACAGGTCACCATGGGATATAGAACACAGGTCACCATGGGATACAGAACACAGGTTACCATGGGATATAGAACACAGGTCACCATGGGATACAGAACACAGGTTACCATTGGATACAGAATTCAGGTTACCATGGGATACAGAACACAGGTCACCATGGGATACAGAACACAGGTCACCATGGGATACAGAACACAGGTCACCATGGGATACAGAACACAGGTCACCATGGGATATAGAACACAGGTCACCATGGGATACAGAACACAGGTTACCATGGGATACAGAACACAGGTCACCATGGGATATAGAACACAGGTCACCATGGGATACAGAACACAGTTATACAGGGATACAGGGATACAGTTACCATTAGAGACTGAAAAGAGCCCAGGTTTCAGTGAGAGAACACAACGTTTCACACTGCCTTGAATGGGCCAATGTGCAGAGTACCAAAAAGAGAGGAGAGACTAGTAGCACTCCCCTGCTTGGAGGAACACACAGACAGACGTATGTTTGACACCCCCCCCCCCCCACCACACACACACACACACACACACACCACACACACACAGATTTGTCATGGTAAAACCCTAGCCCTCCTTGCAGGTTGCCAGCTCTCCTCTCCTCCTCCTCCTTTCCCTGCAGTAGTACAGTGCTGTATGTTCTCTCTCTCTGGGACCCAGCCTTAGTCACCGACCATGACAGCAACATAAACAAATAAACCCATCTGCAGAAGAAGACCCTCTTTCATGGCACTCTCACCCTGCCCCTACCCCCTGCGGAGGGAGGGATGGAGGGAGGGGGTGGAGAGAGAGAGAGAGAGAGAGAGAGAGAGAGAGGATGGCAGATTAAGTATTCTATCTCTAGCCCAGTGATCCCTCCATCTCTCCGCTTCCATACCTGGGGGTCTGAGGTAAGTCTGAATCTGCATCACAAATGGCACCCTTTTCCCTATGTAGTACACTACTTTTGACCAGGGCCAATATTCCTTATATAGTTCTCTACTTTTGACCAGAGCCTATAGTAGGGAATAGGGTACCATTTGGAGCACATCCTGAGTCTGGGCTGCAGTGGAAAAGAGTCTGGTCATATAAGCCTTGTCTAGGTGCAATTTCCTGCCTCTTCAGGAGTGACAGGCCGATGCAGGCTGTGGTTAATTGATGGGGCTATAAATTAACACGCAGAGCTGTCCATCCAGCCACACACACACACGAACGCATGCACGCATGCACACACACACACACCACACACATATTCACACACTGGTCCATTGTCTGGCCTGCCTGCTAGCCGGTCAGCAATATGGCGGGATGGGGAGGGGTGGGCCTAAATATAGTCGACTGGGACCCTGAAGGACTCGTAAATTACCCCCCTCCACCCCCACCATCCCTCCCCATGGCTGGGCTACCTGGCCTGTCAGCCCCCCACCCATCCACCACAACCAAGCCAACCCTCTCCATGGCTGGGCTACCCGGCCTGTCAGCCCCCCACCCCACTCCAACACCCCAACCCAGACCAGCCAACCCCCAACCCGGCCTGTCAGACCCTGGCTGATGGATTTACTTGGCACTTGAGGAATGACAGCAATATAAAGTATAAATTCCCAGGAGGAAAAAACTATCCATGTTTACCCCTCTGTTTGTTTACAACGATCGAATTGTACCACAGTGAGGAGAGAGGGAGAGAGAGAGGTGTGTGTGTGTGCCTGCTTGCGTGCGTGTGTGTGTGTGTGCGCGCGTGCATGTGTGTGTTTATAAAAAAGCTCAGCTCGCTCCGCTCTCAGCCCCGGAGGACAATAAATCACTTAGTTATAATTGGCGGGCGGTTACATGCATCATTGGAAAAGTTAAACCATTAAACGCCAAACCTTGTTAGGGCTTTTCAGTGGGGACGTGGGGAGGCCCAGCGGCCCCTCTAACCTGGGAGAGAGAGACTCTAAAGTGGCCACTGTTTCACCCCAGACAGACCTGTCACTACCATGGAGTGGAGCAGACACACTCACACACACACACACACTTTCTTTTTATCCTGTCCAGGGATGTTGGACAAGGTAAGAACCACCTGTCTAGGAGAGGTGGAGGAGGGAGGGAGGGATGGAGGGAAAGGGGTGCGGGAGCTTATTCAAGCCCAGTAAGGTGAGAGCGTGGCTGGGTTGCAGACACAAACACAGCCCCTGTCTGGGTCAAGCCCACACCACAGCACCACCACTCATGCTTTCCTCCATTCTGTATTGTGTCCTACACAGGAGGGAAAACTCAAGGGGCTGGAGGGGTGGGGGTCCATTAGCCAGTCCCTATGGTTACCTGGGTTAACAGGGACTTGTTACCTGGGTTACCTCTAGTACTACAGGCACATACTAATATTAAATAGAAAACCATGGATCAAAGGCAAGTAGTCTGGCTGATACCAAACTCAAAGCCCTCCTGACTTCAGTCTGGAGAAGCTGTTTGATGTTGTCGGCACGATGCGTCGACAATGAAGGACATTGTGCTTTTGACTGGCTGGTTTTATACAACGGGTGGGTCTAATCCTGAATGCTGATGGGTTAAAACCGCATTCCATCCGGTGTCTATTCCACAAGTTACCACCGGCTAAATCTATGAACTATAAAAAGCATCCAGACATATGTGTCGATAACGAAGGACATAGTGCTTTGGACTGGCTGGTTCTGTACAGCACCCGTGCTCCGCCCCCTTCCATTACAACGGTTGGGAGTTTCATATCCAAATCCAGGTCTCAAAACAAAACGTCTGAAAGAACCAATCAAAAATCTCTGAATTTCTGGGCGAATATTGCACCAACCTCCCTCGCTGTATACCACGTGGGTCGCGTCAGCCAGGCTACGCAGGAACAGCTTCAGAGAAGAGAACACTTGAATAATAAGGTTCTTACACTGCCAAGCCAAGTTCAATCAGTTCAGATCAGTTCAAGATCATTGGCTAACCAAGCAGTTCATTATTTGGATAAAATCTACTCCACAAAACAGACATACTGTTAGTGGACCAGCTACAGTACACTTTATTTTCTGTTACTGATGTGTTGACTAAAACCTGAGATCGGACAGCTTATCCCCTGGCCTTGCCTGTCAGGTGCACCTTGTACTGGGGACAATAAAAGGCCACTCTAAAATGGGCATGCTGACTGCAGGAATGTCCACCAGAGCTTTTGCCAGATAATTAAATTTTAATTTCTCTACCATAATTGAATTTGGCAGCACGTACAACCGGACTCACAACCGCAGACCACGTGTAACCACGCCAGCCCAGGACCTCCACATCCAGCTTCTTCACCTGTGGGATCATCTGAGACCAGCCACCCGGACAGCTACAGCTGATGAAACTGTAATAAAACCCTTTTGTGGGGAAAAACTCAATCTGATTGGCTGGGCCTTGCTCCCCAGTGGGTGGGCCAGTCTCCCAAGTGGGTGGACCTATGCCTTCCCAGGCCCACCCATGGCTGCGCCCCTGCCCAGTCATGTGAAATCCATAGATTAGGGCTTAATGAATTTACTTCAATTGACTGATTTCCTTATATGAACTGTAACTCAGTAAAATCGTTGAAATTGTTGCATGTTGCGTTTATATTTTTGTTCAGTAAATGTCTTTGAGTAACGACGAGTGGTATACTGTATATACCGTATACCTGGGTATTTGGAAAAAGCCACGGGATGGTTTTTCAATACCGTCAATACCGTTGAAACCATTTCTTTGAAGGTTGAATATTTGTAGCTACTTTTTAAGTAAATACCTGCAGTCAACTTGTGCAATACGTTAGGAGATAAAGAACATTGCATTCTTCATTTCACTTGTCACATTATTACGAAGCTTACGGTAGTCCCCCAGTCATGTGTCACGTGGTGTTTGTTTACGAACACACAATGACGAGAGACCGGAGCCTTGTGAGTTACTCACTGTTGTGCAGCATGTGCCAGATGATCTAATTACAGTATGGAATTCACAACTAAATGTTTGCCAGCTAGATATCTTATAACTATTAAGTTAACTGTCTAAAATGTGCTAAATGCTCTACAGTTGTGCATTTGGTTTGCTAATTTAGTAGCTAGTTAGCTATCTAGCTAATAATATAATATAATATGCCATTTAGCAGACGCTTTTATCCAAAGCGACTTACAGTCATGCGTGCATACATTTTTTGTGTATGGGTGGTCCCGGGGATCGAACACACTACCTTGGCGTTACAAGCGCCATGCTCTACCAGCTGAGCTACAGAGGACCACAAGTGGTTAAGTGGTTAGCTAAGTGGTTAGCTTCTTCCAAAATCAAGCATTCACTTGGTAACAGCAGAGAATCCCCTCCTGGAGCAAGAGCGTTGCTGGCTAATATTTGTGTTGTGCGTGCAGAAAACTCTGAGTAGCATTTTTAAGTTACTATTTAGTTAGCAGTATCTATGTGATTAAACATATACTTGTTAGCATTGCTAACCTTCGGATTACAGAGTATCATTGGGGTTTGAAAACAGCGGCCCATGTGTTCAGTGCCGGTATTACCGAATATCCCGGTATGGCACAAGGTCGGTATGAAGGTATGACAATCTGGATACCGCCCAAGCCGAGTTTCAATGCTGGACTTTGAGTCGCAAGGTTGCACTAATTAGTGTGTATACTCCCATTGTACCCTCCATTGTGTGTACTTAGTATACCCTACTACGTGTGTACTCAGTGCGCCCTACGTAGTGTACACTCACAGTGAGGGCTCTCCTTGGCGCCGGCCTTCAGCAGTAGTTTGGCTATGGGGGTGTTGTTGGTCATGATGGCGATGTCTAGCGGAGTTAACCCTTGGCTGTTGGGCGTGCTGAGGTCCAGCTCCTCAGCTGTGTACTGGTAGAGAAGGATCTGGACGGCATCTAGATCCTGCTGCTCCACCGCCTCAAACAGACACTCACTACCTTGCATACTCTGGAGGAGAGAAGAGGAGTGACACACACACACGTCAGAATACAAACATCATCATCATCATTGTCGTCGTCATCCTCATCACCATCATCAATCATCAACAGCACTAAACCAAGTGAATTTTGCTACAGCTGGCCATGCTTTCCATCTGGCTACCACTAACCCGGCCACCAACTCTGCACCCTCTGCTGCAACTTGCCCATGCCCCCCCCGCTTCTCCTTCACACAAATTCAGACAGCTGATGTTTTGAAAGCGCTGCAAAATCTGGACCCCTACAAATCAGCTGGGCTAGACAATCTGGACCCTTTCTTTCTAAAACTAGCCGCCGAAATTGTCGCTACCCCTATTACTAGTCTGTTCAACCTCTCTTTCATAACGTCTGAGATCCCCAGAGATTGGAAAGCTGCCGCGGTCATCCCCCTCTTCAAAGGGGGTGACACTCTAGATCCAAATTGCTACAGACCTATATCCATCCTGCCCTGCCTTTCGAAAGTATTCGAAAGCCAAGTTAACAAACAGATCATCGACCATTTCCAATACCACCGTACCTTCTCCGCTATGCAATCCGGTTTCCGAGCTGGTCACGGGTGCACTTCAGCCACGCTCAAGGTCCTAAACGATATTATAACCGCGATTGATAATAGACAGTACTGTGCAGCCGGTCTTCATCGACCTGGCCAAGGCTTTCGACTCTGTCAACCACCGCATTCTTATTGGCAGACTAAATAGCCTTGGTTTCTCAAATGACTGCCTCGCCTGGTTCACCAACTACTTCTCAGATAGAGTTCAGTGTGTCAAATCGGAGGGCCTGTTGTCTGGACCTATGGCAGTCTCTATGGGGGTGCCACAGGGTTCAATTCTTGGGCCGACACTTTTCTCCGTGTATATCAATGATGTCGCTCTTGCTGCTGGTGACTCTCAGATCCACCTCTACGCAGACGACACCATTTTGTATACATCTGGCCCTTCATTGGACACTGTGTTAACAAACCTCCAAACGAGCTTCAATGCCATACAACAATCCTTCAGTAGCCTCCAACTGCTCTTAAACACTAGTAAAACTAAATGCATGCTTTTCAATCGAACGCTGCTGGCACCCGCCCACCCGACTAGAATCACCACTCTCGACGGGTCTGACCTAGAGTATGTGGACAACTACAAATACCTAGGTGTCTGGTTAGACTGTAAACTCAACTTCCAGACTCACATAAAGAATCTCCAATCCAAAGTTAAATCTAGAATCGGCTTCCTATTTCGCAACAAAGCCTCCTTCACTCATGCTGCCAAACATGCCCTCGTAAAACTGACTATCCTACCGATCCTTGACTTCGGCGATGTCATTTACAAAATAGCCTCCAACACTCTACTCAGCAAATTGGATGTAGTCTATCACAGTGCCATCCGTTTTGTCTCCAAAGCCCCATACACTACCCACCACTGTGACCTGTAAGCTCTTGTTGGCTGGTCCTCACTACATGTTCGTCGTCAAACCCACTGGCTCCAGGCCATCTATAAATCACTGCTAGGCAAATCCCCGCCTTATCTTAGCTCATTGGTCACCATAGCAGCACCCACCCGTAGTCTGCGCTCCAGCAGGTATATCTCACTGGTCATTCCCAAAGCCAACACCTCCTTTGGCCGCCATTCCTTCCAGTTCTCTGCTGCCAATGACTGGAACGAATTGCAAAAATCTCTGAAGCTGGAGACTCTTATCTCCCTCAATAACTTTAAGCATCAGTTGTCAGAGCACCTTACCGATCACTGCACCTGTACACAGCCCAACTGAAATTAGCCCACCCAACTACCTCATCCCTATATTGTTATTTATTTTGCTCTTTTGCACCCCAGTATCTCTATTTGCACATAATCTCTTGCACATCTAGCATTCCAGTGTTAATACTATTGTAATTATTCTGCACTATAGCCTATTTATTGCCTTACCTCCATAACTTGCTACATTTGCACACACTGTATATATATTTTCTGTTGTATTTCTGACTTTATGTTTTTTACCCCATATGTAACTCTGTGTTGTTTTTTATTGCACTACTTTGCTTTATCTTGGCCAGGTCGCAGTTGTAAATGAGAACCTGTTCTCAACTGGCTTACCTGGTTAAATAAAGGTAAAAAAAAAAAATTAAAAAAAATTAAAAAAACACACTTTCAAGAACTGCTGAAACCAAGGCAGACAAATCAACAACATTAAGTGGAGTTTCTGTATGATAATTGACGTGTGATAATTGGACCATAGAGAGGAGAGGTGACATGGCGACGGTACATGAGAGAGAGGCAAAGGAGAGTGAGAAAGTGAGAGAAGGAGGTAAAACTGCAGTGAAAGTGCTGAAGCTGTAACATTAAGGAGTATTCAACCGGGGTCCGCGGAGATTTTTAAAATCAATATCACTAACAGAATAAACGAATTTTTAATTACATACCTACAGTAGAAAAAATGAGAATATCTTATTTCTAATTATCTCAACTATTTCTGAACTCCTATTTTTGAACAAATTACACTAATTGGAGCCAATTACACTCACTGGAGTATCTGACATAGGCTTTGAAAAAGCACCCGCGAATTGGATATCATGCTGGTAAGCTTTCGTGACAACACATCGCTAACCTCTATCCAGCTAAACAGCTGCTCTTAGCGAAAATGTGTTTGGAGATACCATACCTTTTATAGATAATAGGCTATGTTGGAGTTTACACTTCATCTTCCAATTATAATGTGGGGAGGTCAAAATAATGAAAAACTGTTGATTACTTCTTCCTACCATGATCATTCACCAGACCAGACGTGTTTTTGTTGCTATCATTTGATTGGAGAGAGAGAGACACACATAGAGAGAGAGACACATAGAGAGAGAGAGAGAGAGAGAGACAGAGAGAGAGACAGAAAGAGAGAGAGACAGAGAGAGAGAGAGAGACACAGAGAGAGAGAGATAGAGACACACAGAGAGAGAGAGACACAGAGAGAGAGAGAGAGAGAGAGAGAGAGAGAGAGAGAGAGAGATAGAGAGACACAGAGAGAGAGAGAGAGAGAGAGAGAGAGAGAGAGAGAGAGAGAGAGAGAGAGAGAGAGAGAGAGAGAGAGAGAGAGAGAGAGAGAGAGAGAGGAAAGGTGAAGGAAAGTGAGAGAAAAGGGATGAAGAGAAGGAGGTAGCATTGCAGTGAAAGTGCTGAAGCAGTAATAGGGGACTTCTGTAGTTCTGGTACCGATTCCGACTGACATTTTGGCTTATAAATTGATCTGTGGACACTGTAGATCCAAATGGCTTGGATTACTATTTAGGCGCAAATCTACATTTAACAGGTGGGGAAACAGCGGCACTGTTGTTGGAGAGATGTCCAGTTTGCAGCTGAACATGCAACATAGAGAACACCAGCAAGGGGACCCTCAGCATCATGATATCTGAAGGGAAATAGAAAGGTGAATGCGGCGATCAAGTTGGTTCCACCATGCTAATCATAACCAAAATTGATAACGTAATCAGTGCTCTGTGTGTGACCGACAAGTATCTTTGATGAGGGGCCAGGAGCTGATCTACGCTGCCATGTCCATCAACGGGGGGCTGGCAAAGAATTTACCTCCAGCCTCACCTCTTGCCTGTCTCCGTTGATGGGGAGACCAGAATTAGGTAGGTTTAGTCTGACCTGTTCAAACTTCAACATAGTATACATTATGTTTGTTTGTCAGATATCACCTATCCTAACTGCCATTTGTAATAGAACAGTGACTGTGTTCACAGATGCATCTATGGAGTCAGCACTGGGAGACTTGCAAGGTGATGTGATGGAGTCCTGACCGACAGACAGGCTTGATACTGACGTCTCTGAATGGAGAGAGACCTGGCACTCAACACATCCACAATGTGGGACTGAAGGTATTTACCTATAATATAGTACAGCAGAAATGTCCAGTATTTGCAACACCCTTTTCATTACATGCGTCACTGATGAACTCTGCCTCAACTCTGCCTATTTCTACAGATGGACAGGACTGTAGATGCTTTTGGCAGACGCCAGCCTCTGACATTTGACGGGGAGACCATAATTGGGTAGGTTTTATCTGACCTCTTCAAACTTCAACATAGTACTGTTTGTGTGTCAGATATGAACTATTCTAACTAACTTCCATTGGTAATAGAACAGTGACTACAGTGGGGGGAAAAAAGTATTTAGTCAGCCACCAATTGTGCAAGTTCTCCCACTGAAAAAGATGAGAGAGGCCTGTAATTTTCATCATAGGTACACGTCAACTATGACAGACAAATTGAGCAAAAAAAATCCAGAAAATCACATTGTAGGATCTTTAATGAATTTATTTGCAAATTATGGTAGAAAATAAGTATTTGGTCACCTACAAACAAGCAAGATTTCTGGCTCTCACAGACCTGTAACTTCTTCTTTAAGAGGCTCCTCTGTCCTCCACTCGTTACCTGTATTAATGGCACCTGGTTGAACTTGTTATCAGTATAAAAGACACCTGTCCACAACCTCAAACAGTCAC
This sequence comes from Coregonus lavaretus, assembly GCF_964263955.1. Taxonomy (NCBI): domain Eukaryota; kingdom Metazoa; phylum Chordata; class Actinopteri; order Salmoniformes; family Salmonidae; genus Coregonus; species Coregonus lavaretus. The sequence goes on from NC_139988.1 coordinate 22,853,202, forward strand.
ACTCCAAACTCCACTATGGCCAAGACCAAAGAGCTGTCAAAGGACACCAGAAACAAAATTGTAGACCTGCACCAGGCTGGGAAGACTGAATCTGCAATAGGTAAGCAGCTTGGTTTGAAGAAATCAACTGTGGGAGCAATTATTAGGAAATGGAAGACATACAAGACCACTGATAATCTCCCTCGATCTGGGGCTCCACGCAAGATCTCACCCCGTGGGGTCAAAATGATCACAAGAACGGTGAGCAAGAATCCCAGAACCACACGGGGGGACCTAGTGAATGACCTGCAGAGAGCTGGGACCAAAGTAACAAAGCCTACCATCAGTAACACACTACGCCGCCAGGGACTCAAATCCTGCAGTGCCAGACGTGTCCCCCTGCTTAAGCCAGTACATGTCCAGGCCCGTCTGAAGTTTGCTAGAGTGCATTTGGATGATCCAGAAGAGGATTGGGAGAATGTCATATGGTCAGATGAAACCAAAATAGAATTTTTTGGTAAAAACTCAACTCGTCGTGTTTGGAGGACAAAGAATGCTGAGTTGCATCCAAAGAACACCATACCTACTGTGAAGCATGGGGGTGGAAACATCATGCTTTGGGGCTGTTTTTCTGCAAAGGGACCAGGACGACTGATCCGTGTAAAGGAAAGAATGAATGGGGCCATGTATCGTGAGATTTTGAGTGAAAACCTCCTTCCATCAGCAAGGGCATTGAAGATGAAACGTGGCTGGGTCTTTCAGCATGACAATGATCCCAAACACACCGCCCGGGCAACGAAGGAGTGGCTTCGTAAGAAGCATTTCAAGGTCCTGGGGTGGCCTAGCCAGTCTCCAGATCTCAACCCCATAGAAAATCTTTGGAGGGAGTTGAAAGTCTGTGTTGCCCAGCGACAGCCCCAAAACATCACTGCTCTAGTGGAGATCTGCATGGAGGAATGGGCCAAAATACCAGCAACAGTGTGTGAAAACCTTGTGAAGACTTACAGAAAACGTTTGACCTGTGTCATTGCCAACAAAGGGTATATAACAAAGTATTGAGAAACTTTTGTTATTGACCAAATACTTATTTTCCACCATAATTTGCAAATAAATTCATAGAAAATCCTACAATGTGATTTTCTGGATTTTCTTAATTTTCATTTTGTCTGTCATAGTTGATGTGTACCTATGATGAAAATTACAGGCCTCTCTCATCTTTTTAAGTGGGAGAACTTGCACAATTGGTGGCTGACTAAATACTTTTTTCCCCCACTGTATGTGTGTATGTGTTCACCGAAACATGTATGGAGTCAGCACATGAATTGAATGGTATCAGTCAATATGGGGAGGGAGAAACCCTATGTATTCTGCACCAAGATCAGGGATCTCCTGTTGTATATGGGACACCACACAGGAACGTATGACCACTCTGACATGTTTGCCAAAGTAGCCCCATTCCCACCAGAAAAAATGCTGAAAGGAACAGTATCTGTATCGGCTGGGAATAACAATGAAAGGTGAAAGGTGCACATTGTTATATTAGCAGAGCAAATCTTCTATGGTATTATGTAAAGGGTTGTTTATTCTACATGGGCCTTTTACTACATTTGAAAGTTATCAAAACACTTAGTTTAGAATATCTATATAAATTCAGCAATTGCCTTCTTCTCATATTACTCTGAAGGCTACTGACCTATTCAAAGTTTCCTCCGGCATCTCACCACACATCTGCCTGGAGGTTTGTTTGTCGTGATAGAGTGGGGGGAAATAGCTACGGGCAATGTTCTGACAGATGGGTGTGTTTTAGTGGTGGCAAGGACACACCCAAGAAACACATAAAACCACACCTCCAAGCCAACTCACGCTTGGCTTCTGTTCACACACACACACACACACACACACACACACACACACACACACACATCCTGACAGAGAGAGAGAGACAGAGATACAGAAAGAGAAAGAGAAAGAGAAAGAGAAAGAGAAAGAGAAAGAGAAAGAGAGAGAGAGAGAGAGAGAGAGAGAGAGAGAGAGAGAGAGGGAAAGAAAGAGAAAGAGAGAAGAGAAAGAGAAAAAATAAAGGAGTCAATAGGGAGAAATGATGGTACAAGAGAGATAAATGGCACATTCTGAAGGACACTGAAGGAAATCATCTCCGGGGGCCATTATGGAAGCAGCCTTGTTGTATTCTGTGCCTCTCGGTCTCCTCTACTCTTGGGCTTACAATCAGAGGGGCTGCCCCATAGTGATCCTATTAAATTACTCATATTCTAATTCCTAATTCTATGGGCTGCCCACTGTTCTAAAGAGATTATAACCCAATTTCAGGAAATGGGACAATACACACCAACCCAATCTGTATTGCTCCTAGTGTCCCAGAGACACACAGAGAGACCTCCAGCCTAGCCAGTCACTGTCTGAACCCAGAGTCCAGTGTCCGAGACACACAGAGAGACCTCCAGCCTAGCCAGTCACTGTCTGAACCCAGTGTCCCAGACACACAGAGAGACCTCCACCCTAGCCAGTCACTGTCTAAACCCAGTGTCCAGTGTCCGAGACACACAGAGAGACCTCCAGCCTAGCCAGTCACTGTCTAAACCCAGTGTCCAGTGTCCGAGACACACAGAGACCTCCACCCTAGCCAGTCACTGTCTAAACCCAGTGTCCAGTGTCCGAGACACACAGAGAGACCTCCAGCCTAGCCAGTCACTGTCTGAACCCAGTGTCCCAGACACACAGAGAGACCTCCACCCTAGCCAGTCACTGTCTAAACCCAGTGTCCAGTGTCCGAGACACACAGAGAGACCTCCAGCCTAGCCAGTCACTGTCTAAACCCAGTGTCCAGTGTCCCAGATACACAGAGAGACCTCCAGCCTAGCCAGTCACTGTCTGAACCCAGTGTCCCAGACACACAGAGAGACCTCCACCCTAGCCAGTCACTGTCTAAACCCAGTGTCCAGTGTCCGAGACACACAGAGAGACCTCCAGCCTAGCCAGTCACTGTCTAAACCCAGTGTCCAGTGTCCCAGATACACAGAGAGACCTCCAGCCTAGCCAGTCACTGTCTAAACCCAGTGTCCAGTGTCCCAGACACACAGAGAGACCTCCACCCTAGCCAGTCACTGTCTAAACCCAGTGTCCAGTGTCCCAGATACACAGAGAGACCTCAAGCCTAGCCAGTCACTGTCTGAAGACTGATGGGGTGACTCTACACTCAAGGAACCCCTGGAGTTCCTCAAGGAACCATTGCTAGTCAATAGTTCATATTTGCACCTTTGTTTAGTTGAGCAATTCTTGGAGGAATCTTGGAAGAATGTTTCAATGTAGCAAAGGGTTCCTGGAGGAACCCTGGACTGGAGGCGTGGCTTAGTAGGGGCCTGGCTTTCAGATATATATTTTTAGGCCAACTGTGGGAGTAAATGTAATTCCTGTTAATCTATTCTGTTGTATGGTCAACACATGTTAAGGTTGAAAACGGACAGTTTTGTAACATCAATGAGGCTGACAGAGATGTATGAGTTAATCAAAAGCCTATGCAAATCCCAAAGTTGGAATAGTTAGCACTTTATTACTATATGTAATCAGCAATGTTAATATTATTAATATTGTATTACAATATGCAATATGCATAAATATTTTTGAACTGGAAAGGTTCCCCCTATGGGCAATTTTTAGAACTCCATAAAGGTTCTTCCAGGTTCCTTTACATCTAAGAGTGTAGTAGGTCACAGTATAGTCCTCCTGGACACTTTGACCTGGGCTGGCTGGTATCATTTGATCTGATGTAAGATGATGACACATAACAGTCCCAGACAGATGCTCACCCATTCACACAAAATCCCACGCAAACACACGCACACAAATATGGCACGCACACACACACACACACAATCCCCAACTCACCGAGCCCTTGCGATGACCGTGGCGGTCTCCACGGCCGAAGAAGTAGGCATCCTCGAAGGAGGAGTGGCCTCCTTTGAGCTTCTCTGATAGGTTCCTGTACAGGCGCTTAGCGGCGCTGGGAGAGGCGGGGCCTCCCGAGCACTTCCTGGTTTGGGACAGCTGCAGGTTCTGCATCTGTTGAGTCATGCTGACAGAATAGAAGTTCCTAAGGAAGAGAAAAGTCATTTGAATGTGCAAGACCAATTTCTGTTGAGGACAGTAATCGTCTACATTTCTACCCAATTATACATTGGCCAACAATGAAGACAGTACAAATGGATGAGTTTGAAAATGGATGAGTTTCAGGTTCTGGACTTGTTGAATCATTCTGACAGAATAGAAGTTCCAAAAGGATGGGAGGAAAATATATTAGAAAAAATACCAAGGCACTCTTCATATCTGGTGTAAGTTAAAATGACTATTAAAGGACCACTGCAATCACACTATGAGGTTGGAATTATACCGTGAAATTGTGAATACTATTATAATGCCCTTTTAGTGTAAGAGCTGTTTGAAAAGACCGCCTGAAATTTCAGCGTGTTTTGGTAGGATGGACTTTTGGCCTCCCATGGTGTCATCACCATACGATAAATTAGTTAATAGACCAATAAGAAACTGACTTTCAAACCTCGACATTCAGCCGTGAGAGGGCTCAGTTAAGTGGAGCGCTCTTCAGAAACCATACATGAAAAAGAAACATTCTAGTGTTCCTCTATTCATTATCTATTCACTGTCACAGAAGACAGGCTAGCGAGACGACAACCATCATAATTTTTCCTCTGCCAAAACATAATTATCATTCACATAGCTACAGAGGGATGTGATGCTTGAATAAAAACATACTTAAGTTTTCCGATAGAATGGCTGCGTTTACACAGGCAGCCCAATTCTGATATTCTGCCACTAATTGGGCACAGAATAGAAATAATAAAAAACAAATGCTTCTAAAGATGGTTTATTTTTTGTCCTTTATGATTCTCGAGAGTATATGTTAAGTAAAGATGAATGCTCACTATAATTTCCAGGACCAATTAGTTTATCTTATAAATACATTTCTTGAATAAAGCGAGATTGATTAATTGACAGAGTGATTGATTAATTGGCTGACAATTAGTTTAAGTGTGCAAGTGAGGGTCCATATTGAACATGTTGAAGAAATAACCAAATGTCATGCCGAGCCTGAATGTCATTAAAATATCATCAAATATCATCAAATATTACACCAGGGACTGTGGGCACAGATATGGAACCTATCACATGACCAATTAGTGGCACTGCAGGGGAAAGTGTGTAAGTGTGTGTGTGTGTTTGTGTGTGTGTGCGTGCGTGCGTGTGCATGTGCTTGCGTGTCTGAGCATGTGTGTGCCTATGTGTGTGTCCCCACTAATTGAGGCGAGTGAACTAAAATATCCACAATTAGCACTCTTTCATGCTCACACACATACACTGCCGCACACTCACGACCGACCACAGAACCGTCACGTCTGTCCTTTCAGGGGTGTGTGAATTTAACGGTTGCGTCATCTCTCCATTTATCTATTGAAAGGTCGCTGGAACAGTGATGTCCAACACAATGAGTAGTCCTTCACATCTACCTCTAGCTCTATCTACTGGGTCTCAAATAGCAGCAGGCTGGTACAATGGCCTCTCCCTCTTCACCATAATAACTATGGATATGAGCTGATAAAATTGGTTGAAGGGACGAATCATAGGCTGGGAGTGAGGGAGGAAGAGGAAGGGAGAAGTAGTGAGGTAAATAGGGATGGAGAGAAAGAAAGAGTGGATAAGAAGAGAGAAAGAGAGAAATAAAGACAAATGGAGAGAGAGAGAGAGAGAGAGAGACAAAACAGAGAGATAAACAGAGAGAGAGAGATTTCATGAGCTGAAATAAAAGATCCCAGAAATGTTCCATACGCACATAAAGCTTATTTCTCTCAAATCTTCAGCACAAATTTGTTTACATCCCTGTTAGTGAGCATTTCTCATTTGCCAAGATAATCCATCCAGCTGACAGGTGTGGCATATCAAGAAGCTGATTAAACAGCATGATCATTACACAGGTGCACCTTGTGCTGCGGACAATAAAAGGCCAATCTAATATGTGCAGTTCTGTCACACAATGCCACAGATGTCTCAAGTTTTGAGGGACCGTGCAATTTACATGCTGACTGCAGCAATGTCCACCAGAGCTGTTGCCAGATAATTGAATGTTAATTTCTCTACCATATGCTGCCTCCAACGTCGTTTTAGAGAATTTTGGAGTACGTCTGTGTAACCACTCCAGCCCAGCACATCCGGCTTTTTCACCTGCGGGATCATCTGACACCAGCAACGTGGACAGCTGATGAAACTGAGGAGTATTTATGTCTGTAATAAAACCTTTTTGTGGGGAAAAAACTCATTCTGATTGGCTGGGCCTTGCTCCCCAGTGGATGGGCCAGTCTCCCAAGTGGGTGGGCCTAATGAATTTATTTCAATTGCCTGATTTCCTTACATGAACTGTAACTCAGTAAAATCGTTGAAATTGTTGCATGTTGCGTTTATATTTTTGTTCAGTGCATTCTGAAAATATTCAGTCCCCTTGACTTTTTACACATTTTGTTACGTTACAGCATTATTCTAAAATTGATTAAATTGTCCCCCCCTCATCAATCTACACACAATACCACATAATGACAAAGCAAAAACAGGATTTTTGAAATGTTTGCAAATGTATTAAAAAAAAACGGAAATATAACATTTACATAAGTATTCAGACCCTTTATTATGTACAATGTTGAAGCACCTTTGGCAGCGATTACAGCCTCGACTCTTCTTGGGTATGACGCTACAAGTTGGCACACCTGTGTTTGGGGAGCTTCACCCAGTCTTCTCTGCAGATCCTCTCAAGCTGTCAGGTTGGATGGGGAGCGTCGCTGCACAGCTATTTTCAGGTCTCTCCAGAGATGTTCGATCGGGTTCAAGTACGGGCTCTGGATGGGCCACTCAAGGACATTCAGAGACCTGTCCCGAAGCCACTCCTACGTTGTCTTGGCTGTGTGCTTAGGGTTGTTGTCCTGTCGGAAGGTGAACCTTCGCCCCAGTCTGAGGTCCTGAGCGCTCTGGAGCAGGTTTTCATCAAGGACCTCTCTGTACTTTGCTCCATTCATCTTTCCCTCGATCCTGACTAGTCTCCCAGTCCCTGCCACTGAAACACATCCCCACAGCATGGTGATGCCTCTACTATGCTTCACCGTAGGGATGGTGCCAGGTTTCTTCCAGACGTGACGCTTGGCATTAAGGCCAAAGAGTTCAATATTGGTTTCATCAGACCAGAGAATCTTGTTTCTCATGGTCTGAGAGTCCTTTAGGTGCCTTTTGGCAAACTCCAAGTGGGCTGTCACGGCCTTTTATTGAGGAGTGGCTTCTGTCTGGCCACTCTACCATAAAGGCCTGATTGGTGGAGTGCTGCAGTGATGGTTGTCCTTCTGGAAGGTTCTCCCATCTCCACTGAGGAACTCTGGAGCTCTGTCAGAGTGACCATCGGGTTCTTGGTCACCTAGCTGACCAAGGCCCTTCTCCTCCGATTGCTCAGTTTGGCCGGGCAGCCAGCTCTAGGAAGAGTCTTGGTGGTTCCAAACTTCTTCCATTTAAGAATGATGGAGGCCACTGTGTTCTTGGGGACCTTCAATGCTGAAAAAAATAAAATTGGTACCCTTCCCCAGATCTGTGCCTCGACACAATCCTGTCTCATAGCAAAGGGTCAAAATACTTATGCAAATAAGATATTTCTGTAAGTTGCAAAAATGTCTAAAAACCTGTTTTCACTGTCATTAAAGGGTATTGTGTGTAGATTGATGAGAAAAAATAATAATTTCATCAATTTTAGAATAAGACTAACGTAACGAAATGTGGAAAAGGGGAAGGGGTCTGAATGCACTGTATATACTATATACAGCTGTGGAAAAAATTAAGAGACCACTGCAAATTTTTCTTAAATCAGCATCTCTACATGTATGACAGCCATTCCATTCCAGTGTCTGTTGAATTCCAACACAGGCACACCTCATTCTACTGAATTCGGTACTGATTAGGTGATCACATGAACCAAATCTTATTTAACAAGGAAAAGTATAAAAACCACTGCTGTGGTCATCACTATCCTCTTGCAATAGGACCAGCTGGATGGCAAAACCAGTGCTAATAGTACCTCAAAAGTAATATTAATTAAAAAAAACTATTGACCATGCCAAAAGAGTTGAAAAGGAAAGTTTTGAGTGAGGAAAAGAAGGGTTCAATTCTGGCTTTACTGGCAGAGGGATACAGTGAGCGTCAGGTTGCTTCCATCCTTAACATTTAAAAGACGGCGGTTCATAAGAACATGGTCAAGCAGCAGACATTGGGGACAACAAAGCTACAGACTGGCAGAGGGCGAAAACGACTCTCTACTGACCGGGATGACCGCCAACTCATTTGAATGTCACTCAACAACCGTAGGATGACATCAAGTGACCTACAAAAAGAATGGCAAACGGCAGCTGGGGTGAAGTGTACAGCGAGGACTGTTCGAAACAGGCTCCTAGGGGCAGGGCTGAAGTCGTGCAAAGCTAGAAAAAAGCCCTTCATCAATGAGAAGCAAAGAAGAGCCAGGCTGAGGTTTCCAAAATACCTTAAGGATTAGACCGTAGAGGACTGGAGTAAGGTCATCTTCTCTGATGAGTCCAATTTTCAGCTTTGCCCAATGCCTGGTCGTCTAATGGTTAGACGGAGACCTGGAGAGGACTACAAGCAACATTGTCTCACACCCACTGTGAAATTTGGTGGAGGATCGGTGATGATCTGGGGGTGCTTCAGCAAGGCTGGAATCAGGCAGATTTGTCTTTGTGAAGGACGCATGAATCAAGCAACATACAAGGTTGTCCTGGAAGAAAACTAGCTTCCTTTTGCTCTGACATTGTTCCCCAACTCTGAGGATTGGTTTTTCCAGCAGGACATGCCACACAGCCAGGTCAATCAAGGTGTGGATGGAGGACCACAAGATCAAGACCCTGTCATGGCCAGCCCAATCTCCAGACCTGAACCCCATTGAAAACTTCTGGAATGTGATCAAGAGGAAGATGGATGGTCACAAGCCTTCAAACAAAGCCGAGCTGCTTGATTGTTTGCGCCAGGAGTGGCATAAAGTCACCCAACATCAATGTGAAAGACTGGTGGAGAGCATGCCAAGACGCATGAAAGCTGTGATTGAAAATCAGGGTTATTCTACCAAATATTGATTTCTGAACTCTTCCTAAGTTAAAACATTAGTATTGTGTTGTTTAAAAATGAACATGAACTTATTTTCTTTGCATTATTCGAGGTCTGACAACACTGCATCTTTTTTGTTATTTTGACCAGTTGTCATTTTCTGCAAATAAATGCTCTAAATAACAATCTTTTTATTTGGAATTTGGGAGAAATGTTGTCAGTAGTTTATAGAATAAAACAAAAATGTTATTTTTACCCAAACACATACCTATAAATAGTAAAACCAGAGAAACTGATAATTTTGCAGTGGTCTCTTAATTTTTTCCAGAGCTGTATATACACTACATGGCCAAAGGTATGTGGACAGCTGCTCGTCTAACATCTCATTCCAAATTCATGGGCATTAATATGGAGTTGGTCCCCCCTTTGCTGCTATAACAGCCTCCACTCTTCTGGGAAGGCTTTCCACTAGATGTTAGAACATTGCTGCGAAGGACTTGCTTCCATTCAGTAACAAGAACATTAGTGAGATTGGGCACTGAGGTTGGGTGATTAGGCCTGGCTTACAGTCGGGGTTCCAATTCATCTCAAATGTGTTCGATGGGGTTGAGGTCAGGGCTCTGTGCAGGCCAGTCAAGTTCTTCTGCACCGATCTTGACAAACCATTTCTGTATGGACCTCGCTTTGTGCACGGGGGCACTGTCATGCTGAAACAGGAAAGGGCCTTCCCCAAACTGTTGCCACAAAGTTGGAAGCAAAGCATCATCTAGAATGTCATTGTATGATGTAGCGTTAAGATTTCCCTTCACTGGAACTAAGGGGCCTAGTCCGAACCATGAAAAACAGCCCCAGACCATTATTCCTCCCCCATCAAACTTTACGGTTGGCACCATGCATTGGGGCAGGTAGTGTTTTCCTGGCATCCGCCAAATCCAGATCCGTCCGTCAGACTGCCAGATGGTGAAGCGAGATTCATCACTCCAGAGAACACGTTTCCACTGCTCCAGAGTCCAATGGCGGCGAACTTTACACCACTCCAGCCGATTCATGGCATTGCGCATGGTGATCTTAGGCTTGTGTGCAGCTGCTCTGCCATGGAAACCTATTTCATGAAGCTCCCGATGAACAGTGCTGACGTTGCTTCCAGAGGCAGTTTGGAACTCGGTAGTGAGTGTTGCAACCGAGGACAGATGATTTTTACGCGCTACACGCTTCAGCACTCAGCAGTCCCATTCTGTGAGCTTGTGTGGCCTACCACTTCGTGGCTGAGCCTAGACATTTCTACTTCACAATAACAGCACTTACAGTTGACCGGGGCAGCTCTAGCAGGGCAGAAATGTGACTGACCTGTTGGAAAGGTGGCATCCTATGATGGTGCCACGTTAAAAGTCACTGAGCTCTTCAGTACGGGCCATTTTACTGCCAATGTTTCTCTATGGAGATTGCATGGCGGTGTGCTCGATTTTATACACCTGTCAGCAACAGGTGTGGCTGAAATAGCAGAATCCACTAATTTGAAGGGGTGTCCACACACTTTTGGCTATGTAGTGTATACACTGAGTTTACAAAACATTTACAAAACACCCCCTTTTGCCCGCAGAACAGCCTTGGGGAGTGGACTCTACTGGCCCATGTTGACTCCAATGCTTCCCACAGTTGTGTCAAGTTGGCTGGATATCCTTTGGGTGGTGGACCATTCTTGATACACACAGGAAACTATTGAGCGTGAAAAACCCAGCATCGTTGCAGTTTTTACATTTACATTTTAGTAATTTAGCAGACGCTCTTATCCAGAGCGACTTAGAGTTAGTGAGTGCATACATTTTTCATACTGGCCCCTCGTGGGAAACGAACCCACAACCCTGGCATTGCAAGCGCCAACTGAGCTACAAAGTTCTTGACACACTCAAACCAGTGCGCCTGGCACCTACTACCATACCCTGTTCAAAGGCACTTAAATATTTTGTCTTGCCCATTCACCCTCCAATCCTTATTTAACCTCAACAGTGTGCAGCAAATTCTACTAGATGAAAAGCAGAAATTAGTATGACATCCTGGCATTTAAAGTATACTCAATTTTGGAAATTTCACATACTATAAAACTTTCTTTTTTCGCATACCCAATCAGCCTACTATTTAGAACGCAAGTAAGAGTAGTCTATTCAGCTGTGCTCCGACATCATTATTCAATCACTCCCACAAAGAAAAACATGCTGATTCTGCCTCAAATGGAACAACTAAACAGAACATTGCTAACTAAAGAGCCTACAGGACTTGATCAGGTAGCAACCCACAGACACGTACAAGTGCAGTGTCAAGAACAGTCTACTGAAACACATACATTACACACAGAGGAATAAGGGAGAGAGAGATGAAGAGAAAGAGAGAGAACGAGAGAGAGAGAGAGAGAAAGAATGGGGGAATTTTGAGAAAGACATGAACAACAAGATGGAGAGAGAAATTACAGTACCAGCAACAGGAGTCAAGTCAGTCTAATCTGTTTCTGCGCACAGAAGACAGAAGGAGAGAGAATGAGAGAGAGTAGAGAGATAGAGCGAGACAGAGAGAGAGGGAGAGAGAAAGATTGGGGGAAAAAGAGAGTGATAACAGATTGAGAAAGACAGGAACATAAAGATGGAGAGAAATTACAGTCACAGCAACAGGAGTCAAGTCAGTGTAATCTGTTTCTGCACACAGAAGATGGAAGGAGAGAGAACAAGAGAGAGAGAGAAGGGGGGAGGGGGGAATATGAGGACATCTTCAGCTTCAATCGATACTGTATGTGCGAAACCAAAAAAGTAACTATACAGTACAACAGTATATTCCTTCTAACAGCCAGGAATGCTGAAGCAGCAGTCATACAGTGTACATTAATGACCCACCCCTCTATCTAGCCTACATCTCTCACCCACCAAGTTCAACAGATCAATTATCAGCAGGCAGCACAGCAGACGTATACTGACCCCACACATACTGATGTAGTGTATAATCTGTGTGTGTGTGTGTGTGTGTGTGCGCCTACATTTGCATATGTGTCGGTGCATGCGCCTATGCATCTTCGCGTGTGTGGTATTCTGCACGTGTGTGTGTACTTACATCTGTGCTTTGTGTATGTGTGTGTTCACCTGCATGTATGTGTGTGTGTGTGGTGGGCTTAGCAGTCGTACCTGTCCAGGCTGTGAGAGGTGCTTGGTGAGCCCGTGTAGAGCAACTGTCTGAAGTCCTTTATCAGAGCATCCCCCGGTCTCTGGTTCAACCTCTGAGCCAGGCGAGATAACTTACTCTCTGAGCTGCAGAGGAGAGGGGGAGAGGGGGGAGACGAGAGTAGGAGAGGAGGGAGATGGAGGTCAGTCCTGAATGGGAACCTTGAGGGAGAGGTTAAATCCAGATGAGAAGCAAAAGTCACATCAAGGTAAATCTCTCACTGTCTCTCTATCTCACAGAGAAAGAGAGGAGAGTACAGTAGGTCTTTCTCTCTCTCTCTGAGCTCTAAGGAATGCCGGGTGTCACTAAGGTAAGTGTCGCCCAGATCTGAAGCTCTCTCCTGGCTGGATCAGTCACACTGAGTCCCTCTCTGGAGCACATCCAGAGTTCTAAATAAATCTTAGTCCATCCCGTTCTGAAACCGCCAGGAAACTCTGCCAAGCAGGGCAGATTATCACACCTCGGAAGCTTCAATCATGGGTAGCTCCCTGGCCAGTGTAGTCCCTCTCTGGATCTCCACGTTCTGTCAAGCAAGTAAACCCAGTTCAAGAGCTTTATTCTCCAAGGGGCTCTCTCTGACAAGTGTATCCGGAGAGAGATGCCCTATCCTGGGTCAGTTTCAGAGCAGCGTAGCCCCTGTCTGGATCCTACTCTGGAGCTTGTCTCTGTATTCCTCTCTGGCTAGTTATGCTGATAGCACTGAGCACCTGTTCAACACAGCTCTGTGTAAGCAAGCGCATTTCACTTCAGCTGCACACACAAACCCGTGCGCAACACCCACACACACACACACACAAACACAGAGGAGCGCATTGAAGGGAGCAGGGAAAGCAAGAGAAAGGGAGAGAGAGAGAGAGAGAGAGAGAGAGAGAGAGAGAGAGAGAGAGAGAGAGAGAGAGAGAGAGAGAGAGAGAGAGAGAGAGAGAGAGATAGCGAGAGATAGAGGAAGATGTGAGAGGGGGGTTGGGGAGGTGAACGCTGAGCACACAGGGAGAGTGGGTGCCTAGAGATGAGCGGAGGGATGCTGGGCGAGCACACACACGCACACACACTGTTGGCAGCTGTTACACACACTGTACTGAACAAAAAAACCCTGGGGTTGCTTAACAGAAAGGGAGAGGAGGAGGGGGATGACATATTGTCAGAGGGGGAGATGGAGAGAGAGATGAAGAGATGAGAGGGGAGGAGTGGGGCTGACCTATTATTAAAAGGGGGAGAAGCAGAGAGATGTGTGGAGGGGGAGTGGGGGAGTGGGGGAAGGGGAACATATATGTGATGGAGAGGGAAAGGGAGAAGAGATAGAGGGGAGAGAGAGGAAGATAGATGAGAGGGAGAGGAGAGAGAGAGAGGGAGAGAAGAGGATAGGAGAGGGAGAGGAGAGAGAGAAGGAGAGGAGATGAGAGGGAGAGAGAACAAGGGAGAGGAGATGAAAGGAAGAGGAGAGGGAGAGGAGATAAGAGGAGAGGGAGAGGAGGAGAGGGAGAGGAGGAGAGGGTGAGGAGATAAGAGGAGAGGGAGAGGAGGAGAGGGAGAGGAGGAGAGGGTGAGGAGATAAGAGGAGAGGGAGAGGAGATAAGAGGAGAGGGAGAGGTGAGGAGAGGAGAGGGAGAGGAGGAGAGGGAGAGGTGGAGCGGGAGAGGACATAAGAGGAGAGGGAGAGGAGCTGTTGTTCGCTCACTCATATCTGCTGAAACAGGGTTACCTGCAGAGAGATAGTGTGTGTGTGTGTGTGTGTGTGTGTGTGTGTGTGTGTGTGTGTGTGTGTGTGTGTGTGTGTGTATGCGTGTGTGTAAAAAAAACAGACCGTATAGGTTCGAAAGAAAGCAAAAGAGAAATGTCCCCCAAAAATGTTTAAACGCAAATACATTCAATGTCAAATAATATTCAACATTTTAATGTCACTCTTCTCCTTGTTTTTCCTGTAATACATTTAATGACGCTAAAGGGATTTAAAGGGTTTTCTATTCCTTTCCCATCAGCAGGTTTACTCCCAGGCAGAAAAGGCCTGTCTAGCTGTCTGTGTGTCAGTACCCAGGAGGCTGGTTATAGTCAGGTCCTGCTCTTGTCCCTGTCTCACAAACACACGCACACACACACACTATACCATCTGTGTGCACTATACCATTAGCTAATCTTTATGGTCCTGAGCTGACCATGGAAAATCACCGACCCTGCTGACCCACTGTCACACACGCACACGCACACGCACACACACACACACCAGTTGTTTGTTCACCCACACCCACCTGCAATTGCAAATAACCCATCCATAACCGCCCGACTATATGTGATAAAGTGAAAATCTGAGGCCCGTGATTTACATTTATTTTTATTTGGATTTCATGTAATGGATGTACACAAAATAGTCCAAATTGGTGAAGTGAAATGAAAAAATAACTTGTTTAAAAAAATTCAAAAAAATTCATAACGGAAAAGTGGTACGTGCATATGTATTCACCCCCTTTGCTATGAAGCCCCTAAATAAGATCTGGTGCAACCAATTACCTTCAGAAGTCACATAATTAGTTAAATAAAGTCCACCTGTGTGCAATCTAAGTGTCACATGATCTTTCACATGATCTCAGTATATATACACCTGTTCTGAAAGGCCCCAGAGTCTGCAACACCACTAAGCAAGGGGCACCACCAAGCAAGCGGCACCATGAAGACCAAGGAGCTCTCCAAACAGGTCAGGGACAAAGTTGTGGCGAAGTACAGATCAGGGTTGGGTTATAAAAAAATATCTGAAATTGCACCACAACAAACCTGCCAAGAGAGGGCCGCCCACCAAAACTCACGGACCAGGCAAGGAGGGCATTAATCAGAGAGGCAACAAAGAGACCAAAGATAACCCTGAAGGAGCTGCAAAGCTCCACAGTGGAGATTGGAGTATCTGTCCATAGGACCACTTTAAGCTGTACACTCCACAGAGTTGGGTGCTTTACGGAAGAGTGGCCAGAAAAAAGCCATTGCTTGAAGAAAAAAATAAGCAAACACGTTTGGTGTTCCCCAAAAGCCATGTGGAAGACTCCCCAAACATATGGAAGAAGGTACTCTGGTCAGATTAGACTAAAATTGAGCTTTTTGGCCATCAAGGAAAACGCTATGTCTGGCGCAAACCCAACACCTCTCATCACCCCGAGAACACCATCCCCACAGTGAAGCATGGTGGTGGCAGCATCATGCTGTGGGGATGTTTTTCATCGGCAGGGACTGGGAAACTGGTCAGAATTGAAAGAATGATGGATGGCGCTAAATACAGGGAAATTCTTGAGGGAAACCTGTTTCAGACTTCCAGAGATTTGAGACTGGGACGGAGGTTCACCTTCCAGCAGGACAATGACCCTAAGCATACTGCTAAAGCAACCCTCGAGTGGTTTAAGGGGAAACATTTAAATGTCTTGGAATGGCCTAGTCAAAGCCCAGACCTCAATCCGATTGAGAATCTGTGGTATGACTTAAAGATTGCTGTACACCAGCGGAACCCATCCAACTTGAAGGAGCTGGAGCAATTTTGCCTTGAAGAATGGGCAAAAATCCCAGTGGCTAGATGTGCCAAGCTTATAGAGACATACCCCAAGAGACTTGCAGCTGTAATTGCTGCAAAAAGTGGCGCTACAAAGTATTGACTTTGGGGGGGAGTGAATAGTTCTGCATGCTCAAGTTCTGTTTTTTTGTCTTATTTCTTGTTTGTTTCACCCCAAAAAATATTTTGCATCTTCAAAGTGGTAGGCATGTTGTGTAAATCAAATGATACAACCCCCCCAAAAAATCAATTTTAATTCCAGGTTGTAAGGCAACAAAATAGGAAAGATGCCAAGGGGGGTGAATACTTTCGCAAGCCACTGCATGTTGCCCTAGAAGACTACATAAACCCTTGCTCACAAGAATAATGTCATAAGTCCCCTGTAGCTCAGTTGGTAGAGCATGGTGCTTGCAACGCCAGGGTTGTGGGTTTCCCACGGGGGGCCAGTATGAAAATGTATGCACTCATGTAAGTCGCTCTGGATAAGAGCATCTGCTAAATGACTAAAATGTAAAAATGATAGAATCTTCAATCTAGATGACATTGGTAAAGTTCTCTCTATCATCTCTGCTTCTTTTGCAGAGCGAAGACATTTAGGGACTTGGGATAAAATGCAATAACAAAAAGAAAACAGGAAACATTTTCTTTGCATAATGTCCAAATGACATCAGTTTGACCAGTTCTAAGGAAATAGAAAGCTGTGAAAACATTTTTTTTATACGGTTTTAGTTTCGCTTAGATGCATATTTTATGTGGTTGAAATATTATCAGCTTTTATGATGCTGATAAAGATAGCACCTCCACAGACTGTATATAACTGGGCATATTTCTCCACTCCTGTTCCAGAGTCCAAATTTTGCCAAAATGTGGTTTATCATTTTACTGCAAGAAATGCTTAATTCTGCAGGAGTTCATATTTTGCCTATGTGAGAGGTTATAGACCTACAGTCAGTGTAAAGATTTCAGTTTCCATTTAACCCATCTGAACAGTAAGCTACTGTTCCCTTGATGTGCCATAGGCCTACTTGAAGTCCCCATCTTGTGACAGTCAAATTTGTATAGCGCCTCACAATCATCACATATAACATAGCCGGCACTGCTATCATCCTCTTTTACCACTTCACCAAATATTTTCCAAAACATAACTCTTCTGGCCCTCCCTCCTCTTTATTTTCGACTCACATTTCGCAGCTTGTTGAATTAAACTCCGACATTGTCCTCCGTGGATACTTTTTCTGCCCGTTCTCCCAAAAGCATTTGGTGAGTACAATAATAAGGTATTGTTTTATCTTTATTCAACCTGCCTGCCATCCGGGGACTGCGGGTTGACTCAACCCGCACAACACACACACACACACAGAGATAGGGAGGTACACACACACACACACACAAACAACATACACATGCAGGCAAGCATGACAAAACAGCAAAGCAGTGAGAACAGAATGAACTCATAAAAGTTTAACAGTAATATTCACAATATCATAAAAAGTACAACAACATCAGCATACCAGCCATAACAAGTTTACTGATGTCATAGAGTATGTCACTAGAGAGGTGCCCGGTTCCAACAGGTTCTTCTGTATGACTAATATAGAATGTGACGTTCATTGGAATTTCCCTGTGGTACAATATCACTGGTAAAGTGCTATTATTCAGGGTTTTGTACATGTACACAAGGACGCACGCATGCACACCACCCCCTGCCCTTGCAGCCAGCAGCCTTGGTCATGATTGGTTGGTAATTATCCATTGTGTCATCAAAGCAGGGTCCTTTGACAGATCGGGGCGTCCTACTGGGTGCCTTTTGTATCTGTCAGCGGTCACAGACCGCAGTTTTCCTCAGTGACTCGATGTGACACACACGCGCAACAGGGTATGATCTGATATGGTTTGGACTGGTGAATAGTGGTGTGTATTCATGGATGCCAAGGGAAGCCAGGCTTCCCCAAAAAATGTAAAAATAATAAAAAGAAAAACACATAAAATAATGTATCTTTCCTCTTTTCTTGGGGTGTTTCAGAATTTTCCTTCAATTCGCAAGAGGCTGAATGTACTGTCTCTCCCTGAAGAAAGCATCCGAGCAAGCGAAACAGCGCCCCTCTGTCTCTGTATGTGTAGCCCATCTATCTGATGCTGTCTGGTCAAAAAGGGTATGACATTGTTGCCGCCCGTAGCATTGAATGCAACGAAAGCCAGCAAGCATTTGGCCTTCCTTGATAATAAAAATAATAATAATAATAGCCAATCAGCGTTGAACTAAACTGAGCGAGCTCAACTGTGAATGGTTCTGGCGCACCAAAAAAAAGTGTCAAGGGAAGACAGTTGGATTTGGCTTCACACCAATCACATCACATAAAAAGCTAAACATAATTGACAGAAAAAACTTGAATTGTTGCATCTTGTTGTGTTGTTGTCCTCCCAGTGGCTAATTAGCTAGCTAAAATTAACCATGGATGGAGATTTAGACTTGTGGTTTTACTTAATTCTCCGTACTGGCCAATGATGACAACGGCGATTCTGATCCAACCATCAATTCATACATTGTGCCCCTTGCCTGAGAGGATGTAAGTTCAATATGTAGCTAGATGTACAGTGAGAGAAAAACGTATTTGATTTTGTACGTTTGCCCACTGACAAAGAAATGATCAGTCTATCATTTTAATGGTAGATTTATTTTAACAGTGAGAGACAGAATAACAACAAAAAAATCCAGAAAGAATGCATGTCAAAAATGTTATCAATTGATTTGCATTTTAATGTGGGAAATAAGTATTTGACCCCCTCTCAATCAGAAAGATTTCTGGCTCCCAGGTGTCTTTTATACAGGTAACAAGCTGAGATTAGGAGCACACTCTTAAAGGGAGTGCTCCTAATCTCAGCTTGTTACCTGTATAAAAGACACCTGTCCACAGAAGCAATCAATCAATCAGATTCCAAACTCTCCACCATGGCCAAGACCAAAGAGCTCTCCAAGGATGTCAGGGACAAGATTGTAGACCTACACAAGGCTGGAATGGGCTACAAGACCATCGCCAAGCAGCTTGGTGAGAAGGTGACAACAGTTGGTGCGATTACTCGCAAATGGAAGAAACACAAAATAACTGTCAATCTCCCTCGGCCTGGGGCTCCATGCAAGATCTCACCTCGTGGAGTTGCAATGATCATGAGAACGGTGAGGAATCAGCCCAGAACTACACGGGAGGATCTTGTCAATGATCTCAAGGCAGCTGGGACATAGTCACCAAGAAAACAATTGGTAACACACTACGCCGTGAAGGACTGAAATCCTGCAGCGCCCGCAAGGTCCCCCTGCTCAAGAAAGCACATATACAGGCCCGTCTGAAGTTTGCCAATGAACATCTGAATGATTCAGAGGAGAACTGGGTGAAAGTGTTGTGGTCAGATGAGACCAAAATCGAGCTCTTTGGCATCAACTCAACTCGCCGTGTTTGGAGGAGGAGGAATGCTGCCTATGACCCCAAGAACACCATCCCCACCGTCAAACATGGAGGTGGAAACATTATGCTTTGGGGGTGTTTTTCTACTAAGGGGACAGGATAACTTCACCGCATCAAAGGGGCGATGGACGGGGCCATGTACCGTCAAATCTTGGGTGAGAACCTCCTTCCCTCAGCCAGGGCATTGAAAATGGGTCGTGGATGGGTATTCCAGCATGACAATGACCCAAAACACACGGCCAAGGCAACAAAGGAGTGGCTCAAGAAGAAGCACATTAAGGTCCTGGAGTGGCCTAGCCAGTCTCCAGACCTTAATCCCATAGAAAATCTTTGGAGGGAGCTGAAGGTTTGAGTTGCCAAACGTCAGCCTCGAAACCTTAATGACTTGGAGAAGATCTGCAAAGAGGAGTGGGACAAAATCCCTCCTGAGATGTGTGCAAACCTGGTGGCCAACTACAAGAAACGTCTGACCTCTATGATTGCCAACAAGGGTTTTGCCACCAAGTACTAAGTCATGTTTTGCAGAGGGGTCAAATACTTATTTCCCTCATTAAAATGCAAATCAATTTATAACATTTTTGATATGCGTTTTTCTGGATTTTTTTGTTGTTATTCTGTCTCTCACTGTTCAAATAAACCTACCATTAAAATTATAGACTGATCATTTCTTTGTCAGTGGGCAAACGTACAAAATCAGCAGGGGATCAAATACTTTTTTCCCTCATGGCTGATGTTAACTAGCTGGCTCATCGTTGCCCATGAAAGGAAGTTAGGCTAGCAAGCAAGCATTTTAGCTCGGTAGCCTAGGACAACAAAAACTAAAAGTGTGTACTGTATGACAGAGTCATAAACCGTTTCGGCAACATGAAGGAGAGGAGGATGGCATTGGCGTTTATCTACAAGTAGGGTAAGTCAACATGTTTTTTTCTACTTTCAAGCACGCACACTTTTATTTGTAACTGTATTAGACTAAGCATAGCTGATATGATGATGTTGAAATGTTAAAGTTGAAATGGTGATGGAATAGTGGAGGCAGCTTCTATTTTCTTTGCGATTTGTGGTGGCCTACCTCTCCATGGTTCTAAATACATAACGTTAGTTGTTTAGTAGTCCGAAAATGTCGAAAACATTAACTTGCTTGAACATGCTGTAGGTCATGTACCTGTTTGTTACATGCAATATTTTTGACATTTTAGTCATTTAGCAGACACTCTTATCCAGAGCGACTTACAGTTAGCTTTGTGGACTTCACCGGACAGTTGTTGCTCTCTGGTTTTGTGATGAAACACAGGTGTGGTTGAATTTATTCTGTCACTGTCTTGTTATTGTCTCGGCCTTAGGCCTATATATCACGGTGGCAAGGTATATGACCTAACAGGATATTATTGTACAAACAACGCAATTATCACAACACATAGGTTGTAATATGGCTATTTTTTCCTGGCTTGGCTTCTAGTGATTTTACTCACGCACCGCTACTGCTGGTGAAAGCCATATGTAGTGTGTGTGTCACATCGAGTCACTGAGGAAAATTGCAGTCTGTGGCCGATGACGGCTACAAAAGGCAACATTTACCCGGGAAATCCAATTCCCCATTCAAATGACTGGCGAAAACCTCACACAATGATCTCAAACTGTGTTTTTAATACACAATGAAATTAAAAACAGACTACCCCTTCAGGAGGCACTCTGGCATGTTGTGGTGGAATGTTATTACAATTACTTCACAGGACCTGGTAAAATGAGGTTTGTAGTGTGGCTAGCCAATGAATGGCTCTGAATGCACTGTCAGAATGCAGTCAAAGCTAACCACTTTTGGAGATGACTAGTACTCTCAAATTGTATCCTGATGTCGACAGCAGGTAAGAGTTATATTCATTATATAGCTAACTTAGCTAGCTAACATACATTTGGTGAAAACAAGTTATATTCACTTGCTGGCTAGCTAGCCAGTGTTAGCAATGTTTTCAATGGTGATGAATGAGAGCTATTGTTAACCAGCTAACAGACAATGCAACAAAAGTGTAATTTCGGATTTAAAAAAATACTCCAACAGGCTCTGAATTTCATGAATCACACTTCCCCCTGGTGTACTGTTCAATTATTTAACCATTTTTAAACAAATAATTTTGGGATGAAAACTTGTTTTTAATATTGCCCTCATTGTCTTTCATGGGTTTGAAATTTGAGTCTGCGGCAACGGACTCCAGCTTGGTTAGCGAAAGTTGCTATCTACCGGAGCTCTGCGATTGGTTGGCCCACAGTTTGGGGCGGGGCTTAGCGAAGGGTCAATAAAGAAACAGTAAGGTTCAAGGACTTGGGAAGTTCGGCTCTTTTTATTGACTGATCTTTTCAACTCGATTAGTCAAAAGAACAAATCTTTCAATTCATTTTGTTCATTTGATTCAGTTATGCCAGGAGCACACAGGATCCCCTACCAGTGAACGATGAACTAAAAACTCGAAAGAATCATGATTCTACAAGACTCTCATTCACCATATTGGGCTTATTGGAGCTTATTGGAGCTGTCATATACAAGGGTGCTTCAAACAATGTACATTTGTTGATTTCTAGGCATACAAATATGATTATTTATTGATACCTTTGAAACAAGGTCTAGTAGAGGCCGCAACCGGACTAGATTGTGAACGACTCTTGGTGGAATAGAATTGCTTGACTGCCGTGAGGGAGATATCCATGATATCGTTCGCAAACTGCAGCAGCCCCCAAACGACTCGTTCTCGAGTTTGAGTGTTGAGCAGAGGCAGGATGTGTATGTTTTGTTTCTACAACGCTGTGGACTCAGTATGGATTATCCATCTCTGCAAAATGGTGGAATACAGTTACTATAACTGGACAAGACAAACATATTTTCACGATTTCCCAAACATCATCAAAATCAATAAATCACAGCGTGTTTCTGGCCTCATTCAGTAGATTCACGTTGAAAAATTATGTTAAAATAATAATTTATATCCTTAAAACATAAATTGAAAATTGCTGCTTCCTATTTTGTAAATGTTTTATTTATCTATATAACCCAGTGTCAAAATACTGCCGTTAAATGTCCAAATTCATAATCTATATGCTGAAATAGGGCATGACATTTTGAAGACCAAAATATACAAATGACTACACATACAATACATTCGGAAAGTATTCAGACCCCTTGACTTTTTCCACATTTTGTTACGTTACAGCCTTATTCTAAAATTGATTAAATTGTTTTTTTCCCCTCATCAATCTAGACACAATACCACATAATGACAAAGCAAAAACAGGTTTTTAGACATTATTGCACATTTATACAAAATAAAAAACGGAAATATCACATTTACATAAGTATTCAGACCCTTTACTCAGCACTTTGTTGAAGCACCTTTGGTAGTGATTACAGCCTCGAGTAGTCTTGGGTATGACGTTACAGGCTTGGCACACCTGTATTTGGAGAGTTTCTCCCATTCTTCTCTGCAGATCCTCTCAAGCTTTGTCAGGTTGGATGGGGAACGTCGCTGCACAGCTATTTTCAGGTCTCTCCAGGACATTCAGAGACTTGTCCCTGAAGCCACTCCTGCGTTGTTTTGGCTGTGTGCTTAGCGTCGTTGTCCTGTTGGAAGGTGAACCTTCGCCCCAGTCTGAGGTCCTGAGCGCTCTGGAGCAGGTTTTCATCAAGGATCTCTCTGTACTTTGCTCCGTTCATCTTTCCCTCGATCCTGACTAGTCTCCCAGTCCCTGCCACTGAAAAACATCCCCACAGCATGATGTTGCCACCACGGTGCTTCACCGTAGGGATGGTGCCAGGTTTCCTCCAGACGTGATGCTTGGCATTCAGGCCAAAGAGTTCAATCTTAGTTTAATCAGACCAGAGAATCTTGTTTCTCATAGTCTGAGAGTCCTTTAGGTGCCAAGAGGGCTATCATGTGCCTTTTACTGAGGAGTGGCTTCCATCTGGCCAATCTACCATAAAGGACTGATTGGTGGAGTGCTGCAGAGATGACTGTCATTCTGGAAGGTTCTCCCATCTCCACAGAAGAACTCTGGAGCTCTGTCAGAGTGACCATCGGGTTCTTGGTCACCTCCCTGACCAAGACCCTTCTCCCCCGATTACTATGTTTGGCCTGCGGCCAGCTGTAGGAAGAGTCTTGCTGGTTCCAAACTTCTTCCATTTAAGAATGATGGAGGCCACTGTGTTCTTGGGGACATTCAATGCTGCAGACATGTTTTAGTACCCTTTCTCAGATCGGTGCCTCGACACAATCCTGTCTCGGAGCGCTACTGACAATTCCTTCGACTTCATGGCTTGGTTTTTGCTCTGACATGCACTGTCAACTGTGGGACCTTATATAGACAGGTGTGTGCCTTTTCAAATCATGTCCAATCAATTGAATTTACCACAGGTGGACTCCAATCAAGTTGTAGAAACATCTCAAGGATGGTCAATGGAAACAGGATTCACCTGAGCTCAATTTCCAGTCTCATTGCAAAGGGTCTGAATACTTATGTGAACCTGTTTTCGCTTTGTCTTTATGGGGTATTGCATGTAGATTGATGATATATATATTTTTTTCATAAATTTTAGAATAAGGCTGTAATGTAACAAAATGTGGAAAAACAAAAAAGTCGAGGGGTCTGAATACTTTACGAATGCACTGTACATGTCATACTCGTGATCAGATTACTTGTATTTTGTTAAATTAGTACCTTATAAACTGCACACGCACCAACATTTGTCCAGCGTCCACTCTACACCGGAATTGATTAGCTTGTTCTACTGTAATCAATAGCACCCGCAAATTAATCATTAATCAAAAAAAGATATATGTCATCAATCTACACACAATACCCCATTAAGACAAAGCGAAAACAGGTTTTTAGAAATGTTTGCAAATACAAAACAGAAACCTTATTCACATAAGTATTCAGACCCTTTGCAATGAGCCTGGAAATTGAGCTCAGGTGAATCCTGTTTCCATTGACCATCGATATTGTATGGAAATCAACATAACTGGGACAATCCGCTGCCGCTACAGATGTAGGATCTTGTGATCACCCTGTTGCAGGATAACTTTCCTGCAATGCAGGAAATGTAAAACATGTAGTGCATTTGAGGTTTAAAAGGCTTCTGAAGTTTGAAATTTCCACTTTGACATTTGACTTGATTTCCCTTATGAAGGAACCAACCCCTACAAAAATGTCATTAATTATAATCCACAAAATAATTCACATTTCCTGTTGCTGCAGGATTATTTTCTTGCTGTAGCAAACTAGCTCAAATTAAGATCCTACATCTGTACATGTGCCATTTGCTCTCTTCTAAAAGACAAACCTCCAATTACTTGGGTATACTACCTATTCCAGTTGATAGATGAAAACATGTAGTAGCCATTTATCAACTTATAGCTCTGAGAGACAATTATTTAGGTAGATGGCTGATACGGAAAAGGAAACAACACTTTCTAGATAGCGACAGCGGTGAATGCTACAACATGATCCCTTATTGGTGTGAGCTGTTAAATCCATTTCAATCAGTGTAGATCAGGGTTTCACAAACTCGGTCCAGGTCACCCCCTGGGTGCACGTTTTGGTTTTTGCCCTATCACTACACAGCTGATTCAAATAATCAAAGCTTGATGATGAGTTGGTTATTTGAATCAGCTGTGTAGTGCTAGGGCAAGAACCAAAACGTGCACCCGGGGGGGGGGGGGGGGGGGGGGCAGGACTGAGTTTGGGAAACCCTGGTGTAGCTAAAGGGGAGGAGACAGGTTAAAGAATAATTTTTAAGCCTAGAGACAATTGAGACATGGATTGTGTATGTGTACCATTCAGAGGGTGATTGGGCAAGACAAAATATTTAAGTGCCTTGAACAGGGTATGGTAGTAGGTGACAGGCGCACCAGTTTGAGTGTGTCAAGAACTGCAACGCTGCAGGGTTTTTCATGCTCAACAGTTTCCCATGTGTGTATCAAGAATGGTTCACCACCCAAAGGACGTCCAGCCAACTTGACACAACTGTGGGAAGCATGGGAGTCAACATGGGTCAGCAACCCTGTGAAGCTTTCGACACCTCATAGTCCATGCCCTGATGAATTAAGGCTGTTCAATATTAGAAAGGAGTCCCTAATGTTTTGTACACTCAGTGCATATCCACAGTGTTGTATAATGGTAAATTTTTCTATCCAATATTTAGCAATTTGAAATGGTCTAATATATTTATTTGTGCCAACCATGAGTGAAAGTGTTATACCAGTTTAAGTGGTTGATGGTTATGTTACATTTTAGTAATTTAGTAGACACTTTTATCCAGAGCGACTTACAGGAGCAATTAGGGTTAAGTGCCTCGCTCAAGGGCACATCAACAGATTTTTCACCTAGTCAGCCCTGGGATTTGAACCTGCAACCTTTCAGTTACTAGCTCTTAACCGCTAGGCTACCTGCCAGTAGTTGTCAAAAGTTGAGCAACTCATTTTACACTGTCAGTTCTGCAATCTTTGTAAGAGCATGTGACATTAAAGAGCTGCACTGTTAAGAGTTTGCATTAAGTTAGTTGCCTGGAAATTGCTGTGAATTTTGTGTTACCTTACTAGCAACCAGCTGTAAAATTCACAATAACGTAACACCTTAACTAGCAACCTAACTGTCAGTAAGCTATTGTAGAATGAACAGTAACATACTTGCAACTAGGTGCCAGTAGCTCAATGAACTTTTCTGATTACAAGAAAGCTTATAACATTAGGTGACAACTATTAAGCATTCTTTGTGGTGAGCACACTTGGGACCCAGCCTCACCTGGCCTCAACCTCTAGGTTGACAGCAAACTTACCTTACTGCCACACCATCAGGTCAGTGAGAGTGACAGAGATCAGCCACAGTAAGTTATTTTAACAGTTTAGTTATTTTACAATAACTACTTCCAGCAAGCTAACAGTACATGAACTTCCCGGTGACCAACTGCCATTAACACTAGAACTGTCAAGACATTCAATCTGACTGTTTTCAATTTTTCAATTTCAATAACTTAATTTCAATAAAAACCTTGAACCTAACATGTGTTTATGAAGGTCTTAGGTAACATTAAAATAAGAAATGTTAATATTTGAAAGAACATAATACAATTTTCATTAGTTTACGTTAGAGTAGACTAAATGTAAAAATGTAAAACCACTAAAAACACAGAATTTCACATGTAAAATCAATTTTATTAGTGGAGTGCCTTTGTTACAACTATGAAACAAAAAGCATGTGAGTTGAAACGCAGTAAAAGCTTATTTTTATAACGACAAAACAAATATAATAATTAAAAAATTACGAAAATTAAGTAAATATAAGTGAAATATAGTGAAAATCAGCACAAAAGCAATAATGGCATTATAATTAATGTAAGTGTCGATATGACAGCAGTCAAAAATAGTATATTATTGTCAGTTATTGGACACATTGCTTGTAGTCTCGCTCGTGCTTACAGTATGCTGTGCGTCTTCATGCAACAATTGGATCCAGTGGTTTAAAGTACTTAAGTAAAAATACTTTAAAGTACTACTTAAGTAGTTTTTTGGGGTATCTGTACTTTACTTTATTATTTATATTTTTGACATCTTTTACTTTTACTCCACTACATTCCTAAAGAAAATAATGTACTTTTTACTTCATATATTTTCCCTGACACCCAAAAGTATTCGTTACATTTTAAATGCTTAGCAGGACAGGAAAATGGTCCAATTCATGCACTTATCAAGAGAACATCTCAGGTCATCCCAACTGCCTCTGATCTGGCGGACTCACTAAACACAAATGCTTCGTTTGTAAATTATGTCTGAGTGTTGGAGTGAGGCCCTTAGAGGTCTTCACGGCTCCACTGTGCATGAATACCCAAGACCCGATCCGGGACCCGAGCGGGTCTGGATCCAGAATTCTAAATAATGTCACGGATCTGAGTCGGATCTGATATGATTGTCACGGGTCTCGGGTACGTGTAATTTTAACTGTTTTCCGGAAGGGGCCGTGCATTTCCGAACGCCACTGCTGCATTAGAGAAAGAGAGAGAAATTGTATAATTTATAGTGCTGCTGCTCTTGCTTGTTTTTGGCCAATCATAAGTCATCAAAACGGCAATAGGCTACAGTCATAGAGCCTCGCTCCGTGTGTGGCAAAAGTTAGGAGATATCTAATCAGTGGAAGATGTAATTAAATTGACAGAATAACATTTTAAAGGAGAAGGATAGGCTACAACGGCCAAGAGCTAACATGTAGGCAGGCTACTACTTAATATTCTGAATGGAGTTGTTATTTGTAACTGTAGGATCAGTAAGCGCATGCTCTGCACCCTCAGTTAGCCTAGCTAGCTAACGTTAGGAATACAGATATGCATCTGTTAGTCACAGATACCTTTAAAAAAACGGTAGGGGCGTGGATCAGAAAACCAGTCAGTATCTGGTGTGACCACCATTTTACTCATGCAGCGAGACACATCTCTTTCGCATAGAGTTGATCAGGCTGTTGATTGTGGCCTGTGGAATGTTGTCCCACTCCTCTTCAATGGCTGTGCGAAGTTGCTGGATATTGGCAGGAACTGGAACACGCTGTCATACACGTCGAACCAGAGTAACCCAAACATGCTCAATGGTTGACATGTCTGCTGAGTATACAGGCCATGGAAGAACTGGGACATTTTCAGCTTCCAGGATTTGTGCACAGATCTTTGCGACATGGGGCTGTGCATTATCATGCTGAAACATGAGGTGATGCCGGTGGATGAATGGCACGACAATGGGCCTCATGATCTCGTCACGGTATCTCTGTGCATTCAAACTTATGCCTGCCCATACCATAACCCCACCGCCAACATTGACATCAGCAAACTGCTCACCCACACAACGCCATACACATGATCAGCGGTTGTGAGGCTGGTTGGACGTACTACCAAATTCTCTAAAACAACATTGGAGGCGGCTTATGGTAGAGAAATGAACATTCAATTCTCTGGCAACAGCTCCGGTGGACATTCCTGCAATCAGCTTGCCAATTGCACGCTCCCTCAAAACTTGAGGCACCTGTGGCATTGTGTTGTGTGACAAAACTGCACATTTTAGAGTGGCCTTTTATTGTACGCAGCACAAGGTGCACCTGTGTAATGAACATGCTGTTTAATCAGCTTCTTGATATGCCACACCTGTCAGGTGGATGGATTATCTTGGTAAAGGAGAAATGCTCACTAACAGGGATGTAAACAAATTTGTGCACAACATTTGAGAGAAATAACCTTTTGTGCCTATGAAAAATGTGTGGAATCTTATTTCAGCTCATGAAACATGGGACCAACACTTACATGTTGCGTTTATATTTTTGTTCAGTGTCCTTTTACTTTTGATACTTTAGTCTATTTAAAAACAAATACTTTTAGACTTTTACTCAAGTATTATTTTACTGGGTCTTTCACTTTTACGTGAGTAATTTTCTATTAAGGTATTTTAACTTTTACTTTAGTATGACAATTGTGTACTGTTTCCACCACTGGTTGGATATAATTTAGCTGTTATCCCTTGTACTAACAGTCACCACAAATCTTTGTCACTTTCACTTGAGTGCAACACTTCCCACAAACAAGTTGCTTGCAGCTGTCATAGGTTCTGTTGCGAGTGCATCTGTCCACCTCGCAGTTTCTCCTCCCTGGGAGCTGTGCACAATTTGGCTCAAGCAATGGCTCGCGTGGACTCTTTGCTGCTGCCTTGGCCCTCATATGTCTCTCACGTAGTCCGTGTGCCAGACTCATGAGGAAGTCTCTCCTCCTCAAGGTGTTGTTCATGCACTGCTTGAACAACACGTGTGTGTTGATAGCAGCCAACTGTCACGCCCTGATCTAGAGAACTCTTGTTGGTTGGGTTAGGGTTTGAGTTTCAGTTGAGATCTATGTGATTGTATATCTATGTTTAGATCTAGTTTTATATTTCTATGTTTGGCAGGGTGTGATTCCCAATCAGAGGCAGCTGTCGCTCGTTGTCTCTGATTGGGGATCATACTTAGGTAGCCTGGTTGCCTACCTTAGTGGTGGGATCTTGTTTGTGTTCCTGTTAGGCTTGTTGTGTGTATAGCCAATAGGACTTCATGTTTTCGTTGTTTTGTTATTTTGTCAAGTGTTTATTTGTCTTAATAAATATGTACGCATATCACGCTGCACCTTGGTCTGACCCGTCTCTCAACGATCGTGACACCAACTCAAGCATGTTGTAGAACTCAGCAACAGGCCAGCAGCGAGTTCCTCCTTTCACCTAGTACAGCCGTGCCATCTGATCCGAAAAAGTATCTGACACTCGCTCACCTGCTGCCAGATATGGATCCTTTCTCAAATATGGAAAGCCATTCAGCATGAATCAGAATAATCATCATCAGAGATGTCATGATCCATTTCTTCCCCACCATCTGAGTGTTTTCATTCAGATCTTGTAGCAACGCTAACGCAGCATGTTCATCTTGGTCTTGCCATTGTCAATTATGCTCTCACTGTGTAGCCTACTTCAAGTAGGTCTAGAGTAGACTAATTAGGCTGCTTGGATTCAGTGGACTGATATAGGGTACATATTTTTGAGATTATAATTAGAATAGATGAATACAATAGAATGGCCTGCCCTGTTCTTCATTCACAATTGGTGATTACATAATTATGCATTGTTCGGTTCCCCTCGCTCATCAACTGACACCAATAATAAGAAGAAACTTGATTGGGCCAAGAAACACGAGCGATGGACATTAGACCGTTGGAAATCTGTCCTTTGGTCTGATGAGTCCAAATTTCAGATTTTTGGTTCCAACCGCAGTGTCTTTGTGAGACGCAGAGTAGGTGAACGGATGATCTCTGCATGTGTGGTTCCCAGCGTGAAGCATGGAGGAGGAGGTGTGATGGTGTGGGGGTGCTTTGCTAGTGACACTGTCTGTGATTTATTTAAAATTCAAGGCACACTTGACGAGCATGGCTACTACAGCATTCTGCAGCGATACGCCATCCCATCTGGTTTGCGCTTAGTGGGACTATCATTTGTTTTTCAACAGGACAATGACCCAACACACCTCCAGGCTTTGTAAGGGATATTTATATTTGACCAAGAAGGAGAGTGATGGAGCGCTGCATCAGATGACCTGGCCTCCACAATCCCCCGACCTCAACCAAATTTAGATGGTTTGGGATGAGTCAGACTGCAGAGTGAAGGAAAAGCAGCCAACAAGTGCTCAGCATATGTGGGAACTCCTTCAAGTCTGTTGGAAAAGTTTTTCAGGTGAAGCTGGTTGAGAGAATGCCAAGAGTATGCAAAGCTGCCATCAACACAAAGGGTGGCTACTTTGAAGAATCTAAAATCTAAAATATATATTTTTTGTTTAACACCTTTTTGGGTACTAGATGATTCAATATGTGTTATTTCATAGTTCTTATGTCTTCACTATTATTCTACAATGTAGAAAATAGTAAAAAAGTTTGACTGGTACTGTACGTATTCACACCCCTGAGTCAATACTTTGTAGAAGCACCTTTGGCAGCGATTACAGCTGTGAGTCTTTCTGGGTAAGTGTCTAAGAGCTTTCCATTACATTTACATTTTACATTTTAGTCATTTAGCAGACGCTCTTATCCAGAATGTTCCACACCTGTATTGTGCAACATTTTCAAAATTCTTCAAGCTCTGTCAAATTGGTTGTTGATCATTGCTAGACAACCATTTTCAGGTCTTGCGATAGACTTTCAAGTAGATTTAAAGTGAGGGAAAAAAGTATTTGATCCCCTGCTGATTTTGTATATTTGCCCACTGACAAGACATGATCAGTCTATAATTTTAATGGTAGGTTTATTTGAACAGTGAGAGACAGAATAACAACAAAAAAATCCAAAAAAACGCATGTCAAAAAGGTTATAAATAGATTTGCATTTTAATGAGGGAAATAAGTATTTGACCCCTCTGCAAAACATGGCTTAGTACTTGGTGGCAAAACCCTTGTCGGCAATCACAGAGGTCAGACGTTTCTTGTAGTTGGCCACCAGGTTTGCACACATCTCAGGAGGGATTTTGTTCCACTCCTCTTTGCAGATCTTCTCCAAGTCATTAAGGTTTCGAGGCTGACATTTGGCAACTCGAACCTTCAGCTCCCTCCACAGATTTTCTATGGGATTAATGTCTGGAGACTGGCTAGGCCACTCCAGGACCTTAATGTGCTTCTTCTTGAGCCACTCCTTTGTTGCCTTGGCCGTGTGTTTTGGGTCATTGGCATGCTGGAATTCCCATCCACGACCCATTTTCAATGCCCTGGCTGAGGGAAGGAGGTTCTCACCCAAGATTTGATGGTACATGGCCCCGTCCATCGTCCCTTTGATGCGGTGAAGTTGTCCTGTCCCCTTAGCAGAAAAACACCCCCAAAGCATAATGTTTCCACCTCCATGTTTGACGGTGGGGATGGTGTTCTTGGGGTCATGGGCAGCATTCCTCCTCCTCCAAACACAGTGAGTTGAGTTGATGCCAAAGAGCTCGATTTTAGTCTCATCTGACCACAACACTTTCACCCAGTTCTCCTCTGGATCAGTCAGATGTTCATTGGCAAACTTCAGACGGCCCTGTATATGTGCTTTCTTGAGCAGGGGGACCTTGCGGGTGCTGCAGGATTTCAGTCCTTCACGGCGTAGTGTGTTACCAATTGTTTTCTTGGTGACTATGGTCCCAGCTGCCTTGAGATCATTGACAAGATCCTCCCGTGTAGTTCTGGGCTGATTCCTCACCGTTCTCATGATCATTGCAACTCCACGAGGTGAGATCTTGCATGGAGCCCCAGGCCGAGGGAGAATCGCACCAACTGTTGTCACCTTCTCACCAAGCTACTTGGCGATGGTCTTGTAGCCCATTCCAGCCTTGTGTAGGTCTACAATCTTGTCCCTGACATCCTTGGAGAGCTCTTTGGTCTTGGCCATGGTGGAGAGTTTGGAATCTGATTGATTGATTGCTTCTGTGTACAGGTGTCTTTTATACAGGTAACAAGCTGAGATTAGGAGCACTCCCTTTAAGAGTGTGCTCCTAATCTCAGCTCGTTAGCTGTATAAAAAGACACCTGGGAGCCAGAAATCTTTCTGATTGAGAGGGGATCAAATACTTATTTCCCTCATTAAAATGCGAATCAATTTATAACATTTTTGACATGCGTTTTTCTAGATTTTTTTGTTGTTATTCTGTCTCTCACTGTTCAAATAAACCTACCATTACAATTATAGACTGATCATTAGAATGATCATTACTATCAGTGGGCAAACGTACAAAATCAGCAGGGGATCAAATACTTTTTTCCCTCACTGTAAGTCATAACTGTAACTAGGCCACTCAGGAATATTCACTGTCTTCTTGGTAAACAACTCATGTAGATTTGGCCTTGTGTTTTAGGTTAGCGCAGTGGTCTAAGGCACTGCATCGCAGTGCTAGCTGTGCCACTAGAGATCCTGGTTCGAATCCAGGCTCTGTCGTAGCCGGCCACGACCGGGAGACCCATGGGGCGGCGCACAATTGGCCCAGCGTCGTCCAGGGTAGGGGAGGGAATGGCCCGGCGGGGATGTAGCTCAGTTGGTAGAGCATGGCGTTTGCAACGCCAGGGTTGTGGGT
This sequence comes from Coregonus lavaretus, assembly GCF_964263955.1. Lineage (NCBI taxonomy): Eukaryota > Metazoa > Chordata > Actinopteri > Salmoniformes > Salmonidae > Coregonus > Coregonus lavaretus. Next base: position 22,886,159 of record NC_139988.1, read on the forward strand.
TCGCTTCCCACGGGGGTTATGAAAAATAAAAAATAATGTATGCGCTAACTGTAAGTCGCTCTGGATAAGAGCGTCTGCTAAATGACTAAAATGTAAAAAATGTAAAATGTATTGTCCTGCTGAAAGATGAATTAATCTCCCAGTGTCTGGTGGAAAGCCTACTGAATCAAATCAAAATCAAATCAAATTGTATTTGTCACATGCGGCGAATACAACAGGTGTAGACCTTACAGTGAAATGCTTACTTACAAGCCCTTAACCAACAATGCAGTTTTAAGAAAGAATACCCTAAAAAATCACACAAAAAAATACAATATAAAATAATCCGAAATAAAAGTAACAAATAATAAAAGTAAAAATAACAATAGTGAGGCTATATACAGGGGGTACCGGTACCGAGTCAATGTGCAGGTGCACCATTTATTCGAGGTAACTGAGGAAATATGTACATGTTGGTAGTGTTACTAAAGTGACTATGCATAGATAATAAACAGAGAGCGGGGTGGGCAATGCAAATAGTCTTGGTAGCCATTTGATTAGATGTTCAGGAATCTTATGGCTTGGGGGTAGAAGCTGTTTAGAAGCCTCTTGGACCTAGACTTGGCGCTCCGGTACCGCTTGCCATGCGGTAGCAGAGAGACAGTCTATGACTAGGGCAGAGATAGCAGAGAGACAGACAATTTATAGGGCCTTCCTCTGACACCACCTGGTATAGAGGTCCTGGATGGCAGGGAGCTTGGCCGTCCGCACTACCCATTGTAGTGCCTTGCGGTCGGAGGCCGAGCAGTTGCCATACCAGGCAGTGATGCAACCAGTCAGGATGCTCTCGATGGTGCAGCTGTAAAACCTTCTGAGGACCCATGCCAAATCTTTTCAGTCTCCTTAGGGGGAATAGGTTTTGTCGTGCCCTCTTCACGACTGTCTTGGGGTGCTTGGACCATGTTAGTTTGTTGGTGATGTGGACACCAAGGAACTTGAAGCTCTCAACCTTCTCCACCGTCGATGAGAATGGGGGTGTGCGCTGTCCTCTTCTTTTTCCTGCAGTCCACAATCATCTCCTTTATCTTGATCATGTTGAGGGAGAGGTTGTTATCCTGGCACCACAGGGCCAGGTCTCTGACCTCTTCCCTATAGGCTGTCTCGTCGTTGTCGGTGATCAGGCCTACCACTGTTGTGTCATCGGCAAACTTAATGATGGTGTTGGAGTCGTGCCTGGCCATGCAGTCATGAGTGAACAGGGAGTACAGGAGGGGACTGAGAACGCACCCGTGAGGGGCCCCCGTGTTGAGGATCAGCGTGGGGGATGTGTCGTTACCTACCCTTACCACCTGGGGGTGGCCCGTCAGGAAGTCTAGGATCCAGTTGCAGAGGGAGGTGTTTAGTCTCAGGGTCCTTAGATTAGTGATGAGCTTTGAGGGCACTATGCTGTTGAACACTGAGGTGTAGTCAATGATTTAGCATTCTCACATAGGTGTTCCTTTTGTCCAGGTGTGAAAGGGCAGTGTGGAGCGCAATAGAGATTCCATCATCTGTGGATCTGTTGGGGCGGTATGCAAATTGGAGTGGGTCTAGGGTTTCTGGGATAATGGTGTTGATGTGAGCCATGACCAGCCTTTCAAAGCACTTCATGGCTACAGATGTGAGTGCTACGGGTCGGTAGTCATTTACGCAGGTTACCTTAGTGTTCTAGGGCACAGGGACTATGGTGGTCTGCTTGAAACATGTTGGTATTACAGACTCAGACAGGGAGAGGTTGAAAATGTCAGTGAAGACACTTGCCAGTTGGTCAGCGCATGCTCTGAGTACACGTCCTGGTAATCCGTCTGGCCCTGCGGCCTTGTGCATGTTGACCTGTTTAAATTTCTTACTCACATCGGCTACGGAGAGCGTGATCACACAGTTGTCCGAAACAGCTGATGCTCTCATGCATGTTTCAGTGTTACTTGCCTCGAAGCGAACATATAAGTAATTTAGCTCTTCTGGTAGGCTCGTGTCACTGGGCAGCTCGCGGCTGTGCTTCCCTTTGTAGTCTGTAATAGTTTGCAAGCCCTGCATCATCCGACGAGCATCGGAGCCGGTGTAGTACAATTCGATCTTAGTCCTGTATTGACGCTTTGCCTGTTTGATGGTTCGTCAGAGGGCATAGCGGGATTTCTTATAAGCTTCCGGGTTAGAGTCCCGCTCCTTGAAAGCGGCAGCTCTACCCTTTAGCTCAGTGAGGATGTTGCCTGTAATCCATGGCTTCTGGTTGGGGTATGTATGTACAGTCACTGTGGGGACGACTTCATCGATGCACTTATTGATGAAGCCAGTGACTGATGTGGTGTACTCCTCAATGCCATCGGAAGAATCTCGGAACATATTCCAGTCTGTGATAGCAAAACAGTCCTGTAGCTTAGCATCTGCTTTATCTTAATTTTTTATTGACCAATTCACTGGTGCCTCCTGCTTTAGTTTTTGCTTGTAAGCAGGAATCAGGAGGATAGAATTATGGTCAGATTTGCCAAATGGAGGGCGAGGGAGAGCTTTGTATGCGTCTCTGTGTGTGGAGTAAAGGTGGTCTAGTTTTTTCCCCTCTGGTTGCACATTTAACATGCTGGTAGAAATTAGGTAAAACGGATTTAAGTTTCCCTGCATTAAAGTCCCCGGCCACTAGGAGTGCCGCCTCTGGATGAGCGTTTTCCTGTTTGCTTATGACCGTATACAGTTCATTGAGTGCGGTCTTAGTGCCAGCATCGGTTTGTGGTGGTAAATAGACATCTACGAAGAATATAGATGAAAACTCTCTTGGTAGATAGTGTGGTCTACAGCTTATCATGAGATACCCTCAGGCGAGCAAAACCTCGAGACTTCCTTAGATATCGTGCACCAGCTGTTGTTTACAAATGTACATAGACCGCCACCCCTTTTCTTACCAAAGGCTGCTGTTCTATCCTGCCGATACAGTGTATAACCCGCCAGCTGTATGTTATTCATGTCTTCGTTCAGCCACGACTCTGTGAAACTTAAGATATTACAGTTTTTAATGTCCCGTTGGTAGAATATACGTGCTTGTAGTTCGTCCAGTTTATTATCAAGCGATTGTAAGTTGGCCAATAGTATAGATGGCAAAGGCAGATTAGTCACTCGTCGCCGGCTCCTTACCAAGCACCCCGATCTCCTTCTGCAATATCTCCTTTTCTTTCTACTACGAATTACGGGGATGAGGGCCCTGTCGGGTGTCTGGAGCAATTCCTTTAGTGTCTAGTTGCAAACAGGATGCATGTTCTGAAATATTTTTATTCTGTACAGGCTTCCTTCTTTTCACTCTGTCAATTAGGTTAGTATTGTGTAGTAACTTTTGTTGATCCATCCTAATTTCTCTCCTATCACAGCCATTAATCTCTGTAACTGTTTTAAAGTCACCATTGGCCTCATGGTGAAATCCCTGAGCGGTTTCCTTCCTCTCCGGCAACTGAGTTAGGAAGGACCCTGTATCTTTGTAGTGGCTGGGTGTATTGATACACCATCCAAAGTGTAATTAAAAACTTCACCATGCTCAAAGGGATATTCAATGTCTGCTTTTAAATTTTTTACCCATCTACCAATAGGTGCCCTTCTTTAAGAGGCATTGGAAAACCTCCCTGGTCTTTGTGGTTTAATCTGTGTTTGAAATTCACTGCTCGACTGAGGGACCTTACAGATAATTGTAGGTGTGGGGTACAGAGATGAGGTAGTCAATCAAAAATCATGTCCATGCAACTTATTATGTGACTTGTTAAGCAAATCTTTACTCCTGAACTTATTTAGGCTTGCCACAACAAAGGGGTTGAATACTTATTGACTGAAGACATTTCAGCACTTCATTTTTAATTAATTTGTTTAAATGTAGAAAAACATAATTCCACTTTGACATTATGGGGTATTGTGTGTAGGCATGTGACAAAAAAATCTAAACTTAATCCATTTTAAATTTAGGCTGTAACACAACAAAATGTGGAAAAAGTCAAGGGGTATGAATACTTTCTGAAGGCACTGTAGACTTATTTAGGAAAAGTCAAGGACAAGGGGGACATGACTTTAAAAATGTAATTAAACATTTACATTTGTTTTGAGTCATTATGATACTCTCTGCCTTTCTAGTGTTAATATAAACAATCACAAATAATTCAATCATATTTCGTTTCGGAAGGTCATAAGAAACATGATACAAGGCAATTTATTTCAAAAGATCATAATAGCATGTTTTGAGTTGTATTTATCTGTGCTTAGTAGCCAAGGCTATGGCTGCACCATGCCAATGAAATCAACTTGACATCACAGGCCCTGCACTATCACAGTCAACACACATATATTTTACACTAAGTATATAACGGAATATAACAGAAGAAAATATAAAATATATTTTTCCCAATTGGCTTTTGCTGATTGTCACCAATAGACTACTCACATGGGGAATGCATGGAGCCACGGTTATTCTAGGAAAAAGTTATATTTTGAAACAGAGACCATACGAGCAATTTGTTGTTTTCTTTAGGCAGAAATAGGTTAATTAGAAACCTTGGAATCTGCTCCTTCTGATAGGGTACTCTGTAGGATGATATGGAAGAAGTGCTATTTGTTAAGCTCCTGCCCTTCTTTGTCAATGTATGCTGTCAATGCACACTGCGCAGGTCATCAGTCTCTTCATTCTCTTTTTGACAATTGATAATATATTCACCCATCAGACTATTGTAAATATAATCTTGTCTATAGGCCACATCTATTATTATTATTATTATTATTATTATTATATGTGTGAAATTAGCTTCAACATAGTTTAGGTGTAGTTTTGACGACCCAGCTGGGCAGACAACTGTTGTCTTACAGTCAGAAAATACACGATCATCTTATTTTAGTATTTACAGTCTATGCGCTTCTGGATGAATCAATAAATTTTCTGACTGATTACAATTTACATTTGGTGTCCTGAGGTTTCTTATGACCTATTTTAACATAATACATGCATTAATTTAGCAATGTATTATTTATTATGGAATATTTATACAATTGAAATATCAACCGTCATGGCCATTCTAGTAGTTGTGGAATTCTGCCGCTCCGAGTGTTAAGTTACTGGAAAATGCACAATAACCTCTTAACAGTGCAGATCTTGATAGAATAGATATTACATTTAACTTTGCAAGCCAGCTTAATGTAACTCTTGGTTTTGCTTTAGCTTATGCTGGTCACCAGTGTACAAAAGACAGCGAAGGCTGGTCACCAGTGAAAACACAACGAAGGCTGGTCAGCAGCAAAAACACAACGAAGGCTGGTCAGCAGCAAAAATACAATGAAGGCTGGTCAGCAGCGAAAACACAACGAAGGCTGGTCAGCAGCGAAAACACAATTAAGGCTGGTCAGCAGCGAAAACACAATGAAGACTGGTCTTACAGCAGAACCATCTAGCCCATGCTGGTCAGACCAGCTTGACCATGCTGGTCAGACCACCTTGACCAGCACTGACCAGCATGACATTTATGCTGGTCTATGCAGTTCTTTCAGCAGGGAAGGTCAACATTTGTCCCTAATGTATGAATAAACATTCTGTGTAAAGTGTCTGTTGCTTCCACAGTTATATAATAATATAATGCCATTTAGCAGACGCTTTTATCCAAAGCGACTTACATTCATGCGTGCATACATTTATTTTTGTGTATGGGTGGTCCCGGGGATCGAACCCACTACCTTGGCGTTACAAGCACCGTGCTCTACCAGCTGAGCTACAGAGGACCAACATAGTTTAGGTGTAGTTCATTGTAACTGATGATATGGAATTGCCCATAAACAAATAGTTGCATGATTTTTGTTGTGATTATTGTTGAAATTTCATAACTACAAACACTTGTGATGTGAGTCCATGTAGGTGAATAAGATGACATGTAGTGCCACACACACACGCAACATTGAACATTGGCTGTTTGATGGTTCCACAGCGCCTCCGGATTCTACTGTTTCCATGGTTCCTGTTGAAAGGCAACAGGCGGGGAGAGATGAAGAGAGAGAGAGAGAGGGGGGGGGCAGTGGGGTGGAAAGGTAGAATGGGAAGGAAGTGACTGTACAGGATGTCTGTGTGTGTGTGTGTGTGTGTGTGTGTGTGTGTGTGTGTGTGTGTGTCTGAGTATCACTGAGATAGAGGTTTTAAATAGCAAGGCGATTGATGTTCATTTTTAATGAGGATGCCAATTATCTCATAAGAACAGACTGTCCTTCTTTTAAGAATGAATACTGGAAGTGGCCATTAATGTGGTTGTACAGTATGTTCCTCAGAGAGAGCATCAGACAGAGATTGAATAGCTGAAGGTAAGCAGAGGTTCCTGCACTTTAATATTAGCTGGAGTAAAGTGTTGGTCCCATGTTTCATGAGCTGAAATAAAAAATCCCAGAAATGTTCCATACACACAAATAGCTTTACATCCACAAATTTGGCCACAAATTTGTTTACATCCCTGTTAGTGAGCATTTCTCATTTGACAACATAATCCATCCACCTAACAGGTGTGGCATATCAAGAAGCTGATTAAATAGCATGATCATTACACAGGTGCACCTTGTGCTGGGGACAATAAAATGTGCAGCTTTGTCACACAACACAATGCCACAGATTTCTCAAGTTTTGAGGGCGCGTGCAGTTGGCATGCTGACTGCAGGAATGCCACCAGAGCTTTTTCCAGAGTATTGCATGTTCATTTCTCTAACATAAGCCACCTCCAACGTCGTTTTAGATAATTTGTCAGTATGTCCAACCGGCCTGACAACCGCAGACCACGTGTAACCACACCAGCCCAGGACCTCCACATCCGGCTTCTTCACCTGCGGGATCGTCTGAGACCAGCCACCCGGACATCTGATGAAACTGAGCAGTATTTCTGTCTGTTATAAAGCCCTTTTTTTTATTTACTTATATGAACTGTAACTCAGTAAAATCGTTGAAGTTGTTGCATGTTATGTTTATACTTTTGTTCAGTATATATATATCACTGCCAAAGTATTGGCTTGGTGACCAAAACAATTATCTCCATTGATCAATACGTAAAGAGTAATTTAAAGGTCATAAACAGTCAAAATCATGTTTTTCATGACATTTGATGATATTTGGATGAAACCAGATCAAAGTATGATGATCAAAGTAAGAAAAATTACTGTTGCTTCTACATTGATACAGTTTGATCATAAAGTTTCTGGTCCCCTCCCCCATGTCAAACACTTGGATTCAGGAGGCTGGATTATTAAGGGGATATGGTGACATCACCCTAACTCTCATTTTAATACACCAATCTTAACATTATATTATCTTACCTAATTTAAATAAGTACCGCCTCGTAACCAACATCGGAGAAGGCGTGTTTGCAGAGGGGCGTGGTTTATATAGCTAGATAGCTACTCTACTGGTGCCAAAATTTGACTGCAGGGTGTCTGCAAATATAATTAAAAGTTTACACTATTAATCTATGCCAAAGATACTTATATGTTTCCCCTTCCATCTGTGTCTGGTGTTAGCTAGTTACTGGCAAGCTAGGTCTTCAGCCAGCAAAAGGGGGAGAAGGGTCGTTCAAAACTCTGACGCAGTTGTCATGTCAACACATCCGTCAGTGCTGCTGTGAACTGCATCACAAGAGACATGCCAAACAGGAGATGTATAAAACACAATGACATCATTGATGCAATTTCCATGTTGTTTGAGCTGATTTGTGTATCACCAAATTTGCTCGAGATGATTTTACTGCAACACTGCATCCAAGTTTCTTGACATAGGCATTTCAAAGAGCTGTCAGTCAAGGTGAGCTCAAGAATAGAAACTCCCCGCCCACTCAGCCTGTCTTTTCAAATATCTGATTCCCAAATTTTAAGCATTTCTATCCCCAACAAATATTATGGGTGATATTTTAGTCACTCAAAAGGCTATTTTACATGGGAATCAGAATGACTTTTCAGGACATTTAAGAATCCTCTGAAGGGCCAAACTATGTGGATCGAGTTTGAGGGAGGTGATACAGTGGGGAAAAAAAGTATTTAGTCAGCCACCAATTGTGCAAGTTCTCCCACTTAAAAAGATGTGAGAGGCCTGTAATTTTCATCATAGGTACACGTCAACTATGACAGACAAAATGAGAAAAAAATTCCAGAAAATCACATTGTAGGATTTTTAATGAATTTATTTGCAAATTATGGTGGAAAATAAGTATTTGGTCAATAACAAAAGTTTCTCAATACTTTGTTATATACCCTTTGTTGGCAATGACACAGGTCAAACGTTTTCTGTAAGTCTTCACAAGGTTTTCACACACTGTTGCTGGTATTTTGGCCCATTCCTCCATGCAGATCTCCTCTAGAGCAGTGATGTTTTGGGGCTGTCGCTGGGCAACACAGACTTTCAACTCCCTCCAAAGATTTTCTATGGGGTTGAGATCTGGAGACTGGCTAGGCCACTCCAGGACCTTGAAATGCTTCTTACGAAGCCACTCCTTCGTTGCCCGGGCGGTGTGTTTGGGATCATTGTCATGCTGAAAGACCCAGCCACGTTTCACCTTCAATGCCCTTGCTGATGGAAGGAGGTTTTCACTCAAACTCTCATGATACATGGCCCCATTTATTCTTTCCTTTACACGGATCAGTCGTCCTGGTCCCTTTGCAGAAAAACAGCCCCAAAGCATGATGTTTACACCCCCATGCTTCACAGTAGGTATGGTGTTCTTTGGATGCAACTCAGCATTCTTTGTCCTCCAAACACGACGAGTTTAGTTTTTACCAAAAAGTTATATTTTGGTTTCATCTGACCATATGACATTCTCCCAATCCTCTTCTGGATCATCCAAATGCACTCTAGCAAACTTCAGACGGGCCTGGACATGTACTGGCTTAAGCAGGGGGACACGTCTGGCACTGCAGGATTTGAGTCCCTGGCAGCGTAGTGTGTTACTGATGGTAGGCTTTGTTACTTTGGTCCCAGCTCTCTGCAGGTCATTCACTAGGTCCCCCCGTGTGGTTCTGGGATTTTTGCTCACCGTTCTTGTGATCATTTTGACCCCACGGGGTGATATCTTGCGTGGAGCTCCAGATCGAGGGAGATTATCAGTGGTCTTGTATGTCTTCCATTTCCTAATAATTGCTCCCACAGTTGATTTCTTCAAACCAAGCTGCTTACCTATTGCAGATTCAGTCTTCCCAGCCTGGTGCAAGTCTACAATTTTGTTTCTGGTGTCCTTTGACAGCTCTTTGGTCTTGGCCATAGTGGGGTTTGGAGTGTGACTGTTTGAGGTTGTGGACAGGTGTCTTTTATAATGATAACAAGTTCAAACAGGTGCCATTAATACAGGTAACGAGTGGAGGACAGAGGAGCCTCTTAAAGAAGAAGTTACAGGTCTGTGAGAGCCAGAAATCTTGCTTGTTTGTAGGTGACCAAATACTAATTTTCCACCATAATTTGCAAATAAATTCATTAAAAATCCTACAATGTGATTTTCTGGATTTATTTTCCTTAATTTGTCTGTCATAGTTGACGTGTACGTATGATGAAAATTACAGGCCTCTCTCATCTTTTTAAGTGGGAGAACTTGCACAATTGGTGGCTGACTAAATACTTTTTTTCCCCACTGTATGTGAGAGTTGTGTTCGTTTTGATTAATCTTGTTTTATTTATTGTATTGATATTATTTATTGTATGTTCATGTTCAGAGGGCTCCCTAGCAAATGAGACCCTGGTCTCAATGGTGACCTACCCTGTAGAAATAAAAGTAAAAATAAATAAAAATAATAATAATAATAATAATGTCATATGCCAAATTAGGAACCACTTTGTTCACTCTGTAGACTAGATGTCATAGCCATGCATTTCTGGAATTGACAGGCATTACATGCATTTGAGCAAAGATGCAAGATACATGCATCTCTGGAATACATTTTAAGAGAGAGAAAAATTGAGAGATACAGAGAAAATGGGTAAGCGAGAACGAGAGAGAGCGAGAGAGAAAGAGATGGATGTCAGCAAGTATGGGAACACTGCTTGAAGAAAATGAGAACATTCTGGTCTCATTTTGAACAAAAGAGCACAAGAAAATGACAGTTGACATAGTCACTATACTCCTCTAAAGAGCTGCCTTCACCCGGTGTCTTTGAGATGTATTTTGGGCTACAGTCACCGTGAGAGACTCTGGGAGATATGAATAGCCTCCATTCTTGTTTCGAGTCTGTCTTTAAAAAAGTCGCTAATGGTGGTGATCTGCGTTCAGCTCCAAGTAAACAACTTTGACTGCCACTAATAGATCACTGCTAAGAGAAAGAGCCTGAGAGAGAAGCTGAAAAAATTCATAATAACATCTCATATTTGTTTTATTCAATACTGGCAAATGGCTTCTGGCAGCTGGCAGCTTCTATCCACATTATTCAAAAAAAAGAGTATAGAAATACAGTAGTATAGTGTAGCTCTCTAATACATTCACCTCAGATCTTAACTATTTGAAAAGCAGAAACTAGACAGAGTTAGGAGAGGGTTGTCGGCCATTTCAGACCGATGTCCCCTGCTCTGACCTCTAACATCTCACTCCTCTAGGGAAACTCCTGAGCTGTGACACCAAACACATGCATCACACACACAAACATATACACACACACATTCCCTGACACCTATGACACTGTCATACTGTTTACACACACATACACACACACACACACACACACACACACACACACACACACGTATTTCCTGACACCTATGAGGTAACATGAGAAAAAGAGGGATGGACAAAGTTTTAGGGAGAAGGGCTGAAGCGCGTGAGCGGCTTTGATCCTCTGAGGGGTTTAGATTAATTTAGAGGTCAAAGGTCATGGCGGGTTGATCCCAGGGCCGTCACTCAGACTAGAGGTCACCAAGGTCCCCCAGAGAAGAAGGTTAGGGTACTTAATCCTCTAAAACTGACCCCTCAAACACACACACACAGGCACGCAGACAGACACACACACACACATGTAGGCACTAGGCAGACACACACACACAGACACACGCACACCTCCTCATACACTAGCCTCACTTCACACTTCTGCCAATTACACTCTAATGTGCACATTCCTCCAATGACATGCACACACACCTCAACATCCCATTTTCACACAAACACACCCACCCACCCACACACAAACACACACACACGAGAGAGAGTTGATCTGACCGCTTGGCACGCAAGACCGGCCTCACATCACACAGATCGTGACCAGAAGAAAGTCTTTAGCCCATCACTTGTTTAACTCAACTTATGCAACACTTCACAACGAGGCACTTATACTCCCGCATAATGATTGCATCCCAAATGGCACCCTATTCCCTTTATAGTGCACTATGGGCCCTGGTCAAAAGTAGTGCCCAGTATAGGGAATACAGTGCCATTTGGGACACAACATAATGCCTTTCACACATCACTCCAGAACATCACAGCTCATTCATGACTAGAGGCCTAATCTTCTCATTAGATTACTAATACTTAATAAATAACAATTAATAAATAATAACTAATACTTAATAACTAATTACTAATACTTAATAATATCTAATACTTTATAAATAATAAATAATCCTTAATAAATAATTATGAATCCTTAATAAAGTATTACTAATACTTAATAAATAATAACTAATACTTAATAAATAATGACTAATACTTAATAAATAATAACTAATACTTAATAAATAATAACTAATCCTTAATAAATAATTACTAATACTTAATAAATAATTATGAATACTTAATACATTATTACTAATCCTTAATAAATAATTACTAATATTTAATAAATAATAACTCATCCTTAAAAAATAATTACTAATACTTAAGAGAATAAGGCTTTTCTCTTCAAATAACATTCAGAGCTTAAGTCAAGCTAAAGTCTCCTCCAGTTTGATAATGATTAATATAAGAACATGTATTTTCTCTCTGTTTGATAATGTCAATATGCATTTATGTAATCCTTTTGTGTCCTTGAGAGGAATACAAGCTTTTTATCATTTTAATTGTTTGGGTGCTTCTTGTTCCTCCTACAACACAAGGGCAAATATAAAAGTAGCTTGACTCAATATGCGTCCCAAATGGCACCCTATACCCTATAGCAGTGTTATCCATCTCCAGTCCACCAGTACCCCCAACCGTACACATTTTAACTGTAGCCCTGGACAAGCACACCTGATTCAACTGGTCAACTAATCATCAAGCCCTCATTTAGTTTAATTACAGTGAGGGAAAAAAGTATTTGATCCCCTGCTGATTTTGTACATTTGCCCACTGACAGACATGATCAGTCTATAATTTTAATGGTAGGTTTATTTGAACAGTGAGAGACAGAATAACAACAAAAAAATCCAGAAAAACGCATGTCAAAAATGTTATAAATTGATTTGCATTTTAATGAGGGAAATAAGTATTTGACCCCTCTGCAAAACATGACTTAGTACTTGGTGGCAAAACCCTTGTTGGCAATCACAGAGGTCAGACGTTTCTTGTAGTTGGCCACCAGGTTTGCACACATCTCAGGAGGGATTTTGTCCGACTCCTCTTTGCAGATCTTCTCCAAGTCATTAAGGTTTCGAGGCTGACGTTTGGCAACTCGAACATTCAGCTCCCTCCACAGATTTTCTATGGGATTAAGGTCTGGAGACTGGCTAGGCCACTCCAGGACCTTAATGTGCTTCTTCTTGAGCCACCCCTTTGTTGCCTTGGCCGTGTGTTTTGGGTCATTGTCATGCTGGAACACCCATCCACGACCCATTTTCAATGCCCTGGCTGAGGGAAGGAGGTTCTCACCCAAGATTTGACAGTAAATGGCCCCGTCCATCGTCCCTTTGATGCGGTGAAGTTGTCCTGTCCCCTTAGCAGAAAAACACCCCCAAAGCACAATGTTTCCACCTCCATGTTTGACGGTGGGGATGGTGTTCTTGGGGTCATAGGTAGCATTCCTCCTCCTCCAAACACGGCGAGTTGAGTTGATCCCAAAGAGCTCCATTTTGGTCTCATCTGACCACAACACTTTCACCCAGTTCTCCTCTGAATCATTCAGATGTTCATTGGCAAACTTCAGACGGGCCTGTATATGTGCTTTCTTGAGCAGGGGGACCTTGCGGGCGCTGCAGGATTTCAGTCCTTCATGGCGTAGTGTGTTAACAATTGTTTTCTTGGTGACTATGGTCCCAGCTGCCTTGAGATCATTGACAAGATCCTCCCGTGTAGTTCTGGGCTGATTCCTCACCGTTCTCATGATCATTGCAACTCCACGAGGTGAGAACTTGCATGGAGCCCCAGGCCGAGGGAGATTGACAGTTATTTTGTGTTTCTTCCATTTGCGAATAATCGCACCAACTGTTGTCACCTTCTCACCAAGCTGCTTGGCGATGGTCTTGTAGCCCATTCCAGCCTTGTGTAGGTCTACAATCTTGTCCCTGACATCCTTGGAGAGCTCTTTGGCCTTGGCCATGGTGGAGAGTTTGGAATCTGATTGATTGATTGCTTCTGTGGACAGGTGTCTTTTTACAGGTAACAAACTGAGTTTAGGAGCACTCCCTTTAAGAGTGTGCTCCTAATCTCAGCTCGTTACCTGTATAAATGACACCTGGGAGCCAGAAATCTTTCTGATTGAGAGGGGGTCAAATACTTATTTCCCTCATTAAAATGTAAATCAATGTATAAACATTTTGACATGCGTTTTTCTGGATTTTTTTGTTGTTATTCCGTCTCTCACTGTTCAAATAAACCTACTATTAAAATTATAGACTGATAATTTCTTTGTCAGTGGGCAAACATACAAAATCAGCAGGGGATCAAATACTTTTTTCCCTCACTGTAAGTGAGTTTGTCCAGGGCTACCCAAACAATTGTGCATTTTTGGGGTACTTGAGGACTGGCGTTGGGAAACACTGCCCTACATAGTGCACTACTCTTGACCAGATCTGGTCAAAAGTAGTGCACTATATAGGGGATAGGCGGCAATTTGGTCCCTGATAAAAAACTTGGTAGCTAGAACAATTAGTCAGTCTGCCACCCATTAAAAACCACAAATGGCTTAAAATGATTAGTCAAAATGTTTGACAGCAATGCTGCAATGCTACAAATCAAATTCAAGTCAATTGGGAACAGATCTTTAAAGTCCCAATACCTTGGCATTGGGTCTATGAATTGATATATAAAACAACAATTGACACATCAGTTTGTTTCAATTTAAACTATTATATAAAATATTTGCTACAAAACAAATGCATAATATATGCGGCATTGAACGGTCAGCCTTGTGCAGACTCTGCAATGCGGAAACAGAATCAATAGGACATCTCTTCTGGTACTGTTCATCAGTGGCTCGCTTTTGGAGTCAGGTCCAGGAATGGTTATTATGTCATAATATGGTTCAGATGGACCTGCAAACAGGGGATCTGAAAAACCATGATCAGTCAACGGGAAATATCATTATGCTCTTGGGTAAAGTATTTATTTTTATGGCAATATCGGTAGAAAAGTTACAAATAGGCAGGTTCAAGACCCTCGTAACACATCACAGTAAAATGGAGGGATGTATTGCAAAAGGTATTGTACTGGGAAAGATGGGTTTATCTGTGGACATCGGAGGGTTGGAGTTAAGATCAGAATGAATAGTGGATTGGCCGCTGTGGGTGAAAATCCAGCCCTTGAAGAAAGACAAATTTGGAATATATGTATAAAAAAATGTAAAATCACACTCTCTTAATTTCTTATTTTTTTATTGATTATTTCTTTATTGTCTCTCTTTTTTTAACCCACTCTTTTTCGTTATCCATTCCAGTCCACCTTCCATCTCTCCCTTGCTGTTTCTTTCCCTCTCCATCCCATTTCTTCAGTCCACTCTTTACTCTATATCCTTACTTTTTCAGGCAGGGAATATCCTGCAATAATTGGCTGTTGAGACTGTTCTGTTCAGTTTTATTTAATTTGATAGGAATACACCACGAAGCTGCCCCTTCTTGACGTTGTAAAGAAAAATTTAAGTTTTAAAGTTAATTTCCTGGAATTCTACACATTTTACCATGGGGTGTAGAGAAAATGTTGCAGTTTTAAAGGCCCAGTGCAGTCAAAAATGAGATTTTTCTGAGTTTTATATACACTAAGTGTACAAAACATTAGGAACACCTTCCTAATATGGAGTTTCCCTCAGAACAGCCTCAATTCATCGGGGCATGGACTCTACAAGGTGTCAAAAGCGTTCCACAGGGATGCTAGCCCATGTTGACGCCAATGCTTCCCGCAGTTGTGTCAAGTTGGCTGGATGTCCTTTGGGTGGTGGACCATTCTTGATACACACGGGAAACGGTTGAGCGTGAAAAACCCAGCAGTGCTGCAGTTCTTGACACAAACCGGTGCACCTGGCACCTACTACCATACCCCGTTCAAAGGCACTTATATCTTTTTTCTTGCCCATTCACCCTCTGAATTGCACACATACTGTTAAAGTCGGAAGTTTACATACACCTTAGCCAAATACATTTAAACTCAGTTTTTCACAATTCCTGACATTTAATCCTAGTAAAAATTCCCCGTCTTAGGTCAGTTAGGATCACCACTTTATTTTAAGAATGTGAAATGTCAGAATAATAGTAGAGAGAATGATTTATTTCAGCTTTTATTTCTTTCATCACATTCCCAGTGGGTCAGAAGTTTACATACACTCAATTAGTATTTGGTAGCATTGCCTTTAAATTGTTTAACTTGGGTCAAAGGTTTCGGGTAGCCTTCCACAAGCTTCCCACTAATTGTGGTCCTCTGTAGCTCAGCTGGTAGAGCACGGCGCTTGTAACGCCAAGGTAGTGGGTTCGATCCCCGGGACCACCCATACACAAAAAAATGTATGCACGCATGACTGTAAGTCGCTTTGGATAAAAGCGTCTGCTAAATGGCATATTATTATTATTATATTATTATTATTATAAGTTGGGTGAATTTTGGCCCATTCCTCCTGACAGAGCTGGTGTAACTGAGTCAGGTTTGTAGGCCTCCTTGCTCGCACACGCCTTTTCAGTTCTGCCCACAACTTTTCTATAGGATTGAGGTCAGGGCTTTGTGATGGCCACTCCAATACCTTGACTTTGTTGTCCTGAAGCCATTTTGCCACAACTTTGGAAGCATGCTTGGGGTCATTGTCCATTTGGAAGACAGATTTGCGACCAAGCTTTAACTTCCTGACTGATGTCTTGAGATGTTGCTTCAATATATCACATAATTTTCCTTCCTCATGATGCCATCTATTTTGTGAAGTGCACTAGTCCCTCCTGCAGCAAAGCACCCCCACAGCATGATGCTGCCACCCCCGTGCTTCACGGTTGGGATGGTGTTCTTCGGCTTTCAAGCACCCCCTTTTTCCTCCAAACATAACGATGGTCATTATGGACTAACAGTTCTATTTCTCCAAAATGTGCAGTTGCAAACCATTGTCTGGCTTTTTTTATGGCGGTTTTGGGGCAGTGGCTTCTTCCTTCTTCCTTTCAGGTTATGCCGATATAGGACTCGTTTTAATGTGGATATAGATACTTTTGTACCTGTTTCCTCCAGCATCATCACAAGGTACATTGCTGTTGTTCTGGGATTGATTTGCACTTTTCGCACCAAAGTACGTAAATCTCTAGGAGACAGAACACATTTTTTCGGAGGTCTTGGATGATTTCTTTTGATTTTCCCATGATGTCAAGCAAAGAGGCACTGAGTTTGAAGGTAGGCCTTGAAATACATCCACAGGTACACCTCCAATTGACTCAAATGATGTCAATTAGCCTATCAGAAGCTTCTAAAGCCATGACATCATTTTCTGGAATTTTCCAAGCTGTTTAAAGGCACAGTCAACTTAGTGTATGTAAACTTCTGACCCACTGGAATTGTGATACAGTGAATTATAAGTTAAATAATCTGTCTGTAAACAATTGTTGTAAAAATTACTTGTGTCATGCACAAAGTAGATGTCCTAACCGACTTACCAAAACTATAGTTTGTTAACAAGACATTTGTGGAGTGGTTGAAAAACTAGTTTTAATGACGCCAACCTAAGTGTATGTAAACTTCCGACTTCAACTGTACACAATCCATTTCTCAACTGTATCAAGGCTTACAAATTCTTCTTTAACCTTTAACATTAGAGCAGGTGCTCCTAATGTTTTGTACACTCAGTGTATATTTCCACACTACGAGGTTGGAATAATACTGTGAAATTGTGAACATGATGATAATGCCCTTTTAGTGTAAGAGCTGTTTGACAAAACTGCCTGAAATTTCAACCTGTGTTGGTGGGATGGATTTTTGGCCTGCCTGGTGACATCACTAGTGAAAATCACCTGATTGCCTAAATTAGTTAATAGACAAATGACAGAGTTCCAAACCTCGCTGCCAATAACAGCTAATTATCAATTTTCCCCTCCCCACTAAGACCACTCCCAGACAGTCCTAGCAAAATTATTGCTTGAGAAATTGTTCTTGCTAAGAAGCAAATATATATATTTTTGACCATTTTAACTTAAAACAATCACAGTAAGGTACTTCATTGTTACCCATAAATGATTTGATATTGAGATAAAAATGGCTGCATTGGACCTTTAAAGCAAGGTTTCTGCAATTCTACAAATGTTGCCATGGGGCGGAGAGAAAACGTTGCAATTCTATACCAAATTTCATGCAATTCTACAAATGTTGTAATGACTTATGCCATGTTAATATGATATCTGAGTGAGAATGACTAACAACATCAATGGGGACCCCCTGGAGGTCAGGACCCCTTGGCACATGCCCTGCGTTCCCGGTCGGTATTCTAGTGTAGATCGCTGGCTAGACTAACTACCAATCTAAACAGTGTTAGCTGACATGGCTAATTGAGTGACTGTCAGTGATTGACATAAGAGAAAAATTGCTGATGCACAACCAAATTTGGTGTATTCTACTACTCTTACTGTCAATAGTAAGTTGAGACCCCTCCCTCCCTCCCTCCATCTGTCTATGTGTGTTTGATGAGGTGAGGATATGTATGATTGTATATTGGATTCCCACAGTGTGAATGCTTGATCACGACCCTGATGTTCCCTGAAGTACGGTTTGTCTGTGTGTGTGGGTGGATGGATGGTGGATGGAATGACTACCATTGATTATCAGGAGACATGTGCACATAAAACACAAACATACACACAAAAACAAACACACGGAAACACACACACACACACACTTAGCTCCAACCCTAATCTAGCGCACTTGATTCTAATAATTAGCTGGGGTTGAAACAAAAACCTACAGAAGGGTAGCTTTCCAGGAACAGGGTTGGAGAGCCCAGATCTAGGTAGAGTCAGTGACAGTGAAAATGAACTAAAACCACCTGGACGCCATGACTGCAGGTCTGGCAAGTAATCATCAGAGGGAGCGATATAAAAGAGAGAGAGAACAAACGTGTTGACTGTTTGTGAGAAAAACAGACGGAGAGACAGGAGAGGGCATTTTGATAAAACAAAAAATCTAATTTCGGCATTTACTTCAGAATCTCAGAGTGGCTCTAGGTCATTTCAGAAAGAGGTTTTAATGTAACAGATATGGATCAGATATGGATCAGAACTTTCATTATGGATCCAGATGCAACATGTAAAGTGTTGGTCCCATGTTTCATGAGGTTAAATAAAAGATCCCAGAAATGTTCCATATGCACAAAAGCTTATTTCTCAAAAAAAAAAGGTGCACACATTTGTTTACACCCCTGTAAGTGAGCATTTCTCCTTTGCCAATGAGTGGCATATCAAGAAGCAGATTAAACAATATGCTCATTACACAGGTGCACCTTGTGCTGGGGACAATAAAAGGCCACTCTAAAATGTGCAGTTTTGTCACACAACACAATGCCACAGATGTCTCAAGTTTTGAGGGAGTGTGCAATTGGCATGCTGACTGCAGGAATGTCCACCAGAGCTGTTGCCAGAGAATTTAATAATAATTTATCTACCATAAGCTGCCTCCAACGTTGTTTTAGAGAATTTGGCAGTACGTCCAACCGGCCGCACAACCGCAGACCACGTGTATGGCGTCGTGTGGGCGAGCTGTTTACTGCTGTCAACGTTGTGAACATAGTGCCCCATGGTGGCAGGGGGGTTATGGTATGGGCAGGCATAAGATATGGACAACAAACACAATTGCATTTTATCGATGGCAATTTGAATGCACAGAGATACCGTGACGAGGTCCTGAGGCCCATTGTCATGCCATTCATCCGCCACCATCACCTCATGTTTCAGCATGATAATGCACGGCCCCATGTCGCAAGGATCTTTTCACAATTCCTGAAAGCTGAAAATGTCCCAGTTCTTCCATGGCCTGCATACTCACCAGACATGTCACCCATTGAGCATGTTTGGGATGCTATGGATCGACGTGTACGACAGCGTGTTCCAGTTCACGCCAATATTCAGCAACTTCGCACAGCCATTGAAGAGGAGTGGGACAACATTGCACAGGCCACAATCAACAGCCTGATCAACTCTACGCGAAATGAGTCAAATGGTGGTCACACCAGATGCTGACTGGTTTTCTGATACACTCCCCTACATTTTTAAAAAGGTATCTGTGACCAACAGATGCATACAGTGCTTGTGCATATAAAAAGGAATGGGTCTTTCTCATCAATGCTTTGCCTTTTGATGCCATTTTCAGAAGTGTATAAACTTGCTGAAATTGTAATATGCTGTATTGGCTCAATAACAATGAATTTATTTGTGTCTTGGCTAGATGGTCTTGGATGTACCCAAGTCCGAGGTCAGGTCAATTATACATAAAGCACAGACAGGGAGGTGTGGGAAGACAGGAGAGGAGGGGGGAAGATGAACGGAGGAAGAGGGGAGGTGAAAGCAGATGAGGGGACCACAGGCACTCCAACCCCATCATGAGGACAAGCACTCATAAACTTCTGTTCTCCAGAGAATAGGCAGTAGCCAGTGTGTGTGTGTGTGTGTGTGTGTGTGTGTGTGTGTGTGGGTTGGCTCTTCTACCTAAAATCCCCAAAGGTCCACACAAGGATAGTAAAACAAGGAAGATTGTCCCACGTGGGGACATTTCCCACATCCCCATGAAGACAAAGGCTATTTTAAGCTTAGGGGTTAGGTTTAGGGTTAGGGTTAGAATCAGGGTTAAGGTAAGGGGTTTGTCACGCCCTGGCTCTGGGGACTCTCGTATGTTGAGCCAGGGTGTTTATTTTGTTTAGGTTCTAGTCGTTGTCTATCTATGTTGGCCTGAGTGACTCCCAATCAGAGGCAACGAGTGTCAGCTGGTTGTCTCTGATTGGGAGCCATATTTAACTGTCTGTCTTTCACTTTGTGTTTGTGGTTTCTTATTCTGATTTGTGTTATACTGTAGACGTCACGTTATCGTTGTTGTTTTGATCGTGTGATCATTCTAAATAAATATATAATGTTCGCATTCAGCGCTGCGCCTTGGTCTCTCCCTGACGTTCGTGACAGAAGAAACCACCAAAACCAGACCAAGCAGCGTGTCCAGGAGCCACCGCTAGAAGATCTCCGTGGCAACCTCGACTGGGTCAAGCCTAGTGAGGAGCAGAGAGGGTGGACTTGGGACCAGTTGAGGAAGAGCTTCGACTGGGTCAAGCCCATTGAGGAGCTGAATGGCGGGAGTTGGAGACAGAGGAGCGAGAGTTGGGCGAGAACGATGGAGGCCTGGCCCACGGGGAGGAGAGACCCCCAGACATTTTTTAGGGGGGGGCTCACGACGTCGGGGCAGCAGGAGGCCGCGATAGAGCGGTCCAGCGGGTTGGCAGAGGAGGCCGCCAGGTTACGGGAGTCACTGGTCACCAGGGGGAAGGAGGTTGTAGAGGCACGGCGAGAGGTACTGGCGTGTGTTGCCAGTCCGGTCCGGCCTGTTCCTGATCCCCACGTAGGGCCAGTGGTGTGTGTTCCCAGTACGGTCCGGCCTGTTCCTGCCACTCCCACCAAGTCAGTGGTGCGTTTCGTCAGCCCGGCGCGGCCCGTTCCTGCTCCCCGCACCAAGTCAGTGGTGCGCGTCGTCAGCCCGGTCCGGCCCATTCCTGCTCCCCGCACCAAGTCAGTGGTGCGCGTCGTCAGCCCGGTCCGGCCCATTCCTGCTCCCCGCACCAAGTCAGTGGTGCGCGTCGTCAGCCCGGTCCGGCCCATTCCTGCTCCCCGCACCAAGTCAGGGGTGCGCTTCTTCAGCCCGGTCCGGCCCATTCCTGCTCCCCGCACCAAGTCAGGGGTGCGCTTCGTCAGCCCGATCCGGCCCATTCCTGCTCCCCGCACCAAGGCAGTGGTGCGCTTCGTCAGCCCGGCTCGGCCCGTTCCTGCTCCCCGCACCAAGTCAGTGGTGTGCTTCGTCAGCCCAGTCCGGCCTGTCCCTGCTCCACGCACCAAGCCTACGGTGTGCGTCGTCAGCCTGGTAAGGCCCGTTCCTCCTCCACGCACCAAGCCAGGGGTGCGCGTCGTCAGTCCAGCACAACCCGTGCCTGGGTCATGTCCGGAGCCGGATCCGCCGCCGAGGCGGAGTGCCCACCCGGTCCCTCCCCTGTTGTGGTTGGTTGGCGCGGTCGGAGTCCGTGCCTTTGGGGGGGGGTACTGTCACGCCCTGGCTCTGGGGACTCTCGTATGTTGAGCCAGGGTGTTTATTTTGTTTAGGTTCTAGTCGTTGTCTATCTATGTTGGCCTGAGTGACTCCCAATCAGAGGCAACGAGTGTCAGCTGGTTGTCTCTGATTGGGAGCTATATTTAACTGTCTGTCTTTCACTTTGTGTTTGTGGTTTCTTGTTCTGATTTGTGTTATACTGTAGATGTCACGTTATCGTTGTTGTTTTGATCGTGTGATCATTCTAAATAAATATATAATGTTCGCATTCAGCGCTGCGCCTTGGTCTCTCCCTGACGTTCGTGACAGGGTTAGTGGTTAGGTTTAGGTTTAAGGTTTGGGTTACGAGTTAAGTTTAGGGTTAGGGAAAATTTGATTTTGAATGGAAATCAATTTTAAGTCCCCACGAGGATAGAAGAACAAAACTGTGTGTGTAACCAGGCTGTCAGTTTGTGGGTGGTAGTATTGATCCAGTGTCCTAGCTTAGTAAAGCCCAGTAAATCCAGTGATCTGACGCACTAAAGCCTCCTGGCTGGCTGCAACGCACAGCTTCAGACACGTCAACAAGCACACGGATCAACACTCAATCACACACACTTACACATAAACACACACACATTCCTCCTCTCTCTCCAGCTCCTTTTCTCAACTCCCATCACGATCCAGCATTCCTCTAGATTCTACAAGCTTAGACTCGACAGGCTTCTCCACACTCTGCCCTACACACAATGGACTGGCAGGCAAAAGACAGAGAGACAGAGAAAAGGTACTATATTGCTGCTGTTGCATCATCTCAACTCAGACAATCAAAAGACAGAGAGAACTGCTACTGCAACATTGGCAGTCAAAGGAGAGAGCAAAGTAGGATCATATCACAGCGCGTCTGTGTGGATGTGTACACACGTATGTGCACGACTGCATGTGTGTGTGTTCGACTGATGTTCTACACACACAATGACTACATCATAGGCAGTGAGAGTCAGTGGGGCCCGTGGAGACCATTAAGAAGTGCCGTTTCTGGCAGTGGGTTGCCATGGTGACAAACCCAATGGTATAAGAGTGCCAGCGTTAGGAAGCGATAGGCCAGGGGATATAGCTAATAAATAGGCAATCAGGTTGATTAGCTCCATCCTGAAGGGGTTTGCTCCATTTCACACTGTCTCTGGAATTAGGGGCTTTCACAATTCTGCTTTCAGTTGAGCAAGGGAGGGTCTCGTACATGATTGCTCATGTTCCACAAGTACAAGGGCGCACTCATGCACACACACACACACACACACACACACACAGACACACACACACACACACACCCTGTACTCCTCTGATAATGCCTTACAGAGGTCCATTGAGTGGTTTGAATAGAGACTTTGTAGAGGTAAGAAAGGGGACAGAGCAGACCCAACACACACCCTGGGTCTAAGTAGAGGCTTTAGAGAACACATTGAAGAGATGCATTACACAAGACTATAGCCCCTTCACACACGCACTACAGACAGACCCAAACCCCTCCATTCATTCATCAATCACTAGAGCCCATTGGTTTGTGTGGCAGACAGGAGAAAGCTCAATGGACTTCTTTAGTGATTCCATTCAAAAGGCATTTATTTAACCTATGGTAACCTAGTGTAGGCAGAATAGGGTATGGGATTGTGTCATAGTTGATGATGTGTTGAGATGTTTTTTTTTTACTGTCACAATAAAAAGGTGCAGTAAAATATGTTGTTTTATGGGGTCATCCATAGTAGTATGGCTCCCCTGGAGCAAATAAGGGTTAAGTGCCTTGCTCAAGGGCACATCGGCAGATTTTCACCTTGTCGGGTATTTGAACCAGCGACCTTTTGGTTACTGGCTCAACAGTCTAACCTCTAGGCTAGAGTACATGCCATCCTAGGGTAGATGAGCTTTTTCTTGTTGACCTGGGGTTAAGGGTTATAGGTTAAGGTTAGGGTAAGTTGTTAAGATCAACATTAGAGGTTAGAAAGTGCTGTAGACTACATTCTCGCCAGAACATCATGACAACCATGTATTTGCAGAACACACAGATGGGTTGTGTGTGTGTGTGTGTGTGTGTGTGTGTGTGTGTGTGTGTGTGTGGGGGGGGGTCCATCTCTGTGTAATATGGAGTCAGCTACAGTATGTTGAGATGTATTAATTCCTCACCTCTCAGAGCGTGTGTGGAGTGTGTGTGTAGCGTGTGTTTTGAGCGTGTCCTTTCCACATGAGCACATGTGTCAGACGTGTATAAAGGCCATAACATGAAGAACGTGTCCACACCTCTGACATAAACATGAACATGTGTGTGTGCGTGTTTGCATGTGTGTGTGTTTGTGTGTGTTTGCGTGTGTGTGTGCGTGCTTGTAGGTGGTTGTTTTGGACTTTCATGACTGAAATGTTAAAGTATCGTCTATATCAGACCTACTAATATCAGGTGATTTGAATGTCTGGTCACCTATTGTTTGACTGCATTTGCACAGGCAGCTCAATTCTGATCTTTTGCCCAATTATTGTTGCAGCTTAAGGACAGTATGGTTGCACATGTGCAGACACACACACACACACACACACACACACACACCTGCCCCCCTCCCCCAACTACGGATCCCAGATCCATGGACACTCTGATAATACGCACATTAATCTCCATGGCTACGGAAGCCCTTGGGCATCACGACACAGTATAATAATATCCCATCAACATGCCCCAGGTAAAGGCCACCAAGCCAGGCCAGACATTGCTATCCACCTAACACTATACAGTAAGTGCTGTTGGATTGGCTAATTAACTATTAAATGCCAACGCTGTAATGTGCAGTGTAATACTAATCAATGTCTTCAGAGACAAAACCCAAGAGAGAGAACGAAAGAAAATTTACAAAATAGCAATTATAGTTACTGGGAATTAAGTTAAATATGCAAAAGAGGAAAAATTATATTATACTGAGTAATTCACTATCCACAACAGGTTGGTCACATTATGTTATCCAATCAGCGATCTCTTACACACTCTCTGTCACGGTTTCGGCCGAGACTGCTCCTCCTCCTGGTTCGGGCAGGCTTCGGCGTTCGCCGTCCCCGGAGTACTAGCTGCCACCGTTGAATGTTTCGTGGTGTGATTGCTTTGGTCTGTCTTGTACACCTGTGTCTGTTTGTGTTCTGATTACGTGTCCTATAAGTTCCCTGTTTTGTATTGGTTAGATTGTGTGTTGTTGTCTGCCTGTATTTCGGAGCTGCGTGTTGACGCTCTGTTTGTTTGTTTAGTGTTTACGCATGGTTTACGTATTCACTCGCCTCTGTTTGTTTCGAGGCCGTGTATTGTATTTTTGCACTTTTGACTAGTAAAGTCTGTTGGACGAAGCCTCTGTGTCCTGCGCCTGACTCCTCCACCACATCCACATCGGTTCATCTGACAGAACAACACACCTACTATGGAGTCAGCAGGAGCAGCTGCGACACCCAAGTCGCTGGAGGATGATCCGGCAACTTGGGTCCGCCATGGACGAGGTGTCCAACACTCTGCGCCGGTTGGTTACTGGGGAGGTGCCCACGTCTTCTTACACCATCCCATCACCAACGGCCAGTCCTCCTCTCTCAGCACCGGAACCCAGGGGCATTCGGCACTCGCTCCCGAGGGCATATGACGGTTCTGCAGCCGGGTGTCAGGGGTTCCTCCTGCAGGTGGAACTTTACCTGGCTACCCTACACCCAGCGCCCTCGGGATACGAGAGCGTCTCCGCCCTCATCTCCTGTCTATCCGGCAAGGCGTTGGAGTGGGCCAACGCCGAATGGAGGGGAATAGACGCCGCTACCATCACCTACGCAGAGTTCTCCCGCCGCTTCAGGGCTGTCTTCGATCACCCACCTGAGGGAAAGGCGGCGGGGGAGCGTCTGTTCCACCTCCGACAGGGGAAGAGGAGCGCACAGGAGTTCGCCCTGGAGTTCCGGACTCTAGCGGCGGATGCGGGGTGGAATGAGAGGGCCCTCATCGACCATTACCGGTGTAGCCTACGAGAGGACGTTCGTCGTGAGCTGGTGTGTAGGGACACCAACCTATCCTTCGACCAGTTGGTGGACATCTACATCCATCTCGACACCCTGCTGGCTACCCGCGGACGTCCCGAGTGGGGGTCGTCCATTCCACCCTCCAGCACCTCTGAGCCGATTCCCATGGAGCTCGGGGGTGCTGGCGCTAGAGAGAGGAGGAGAGAGAACCCGAGGGGGGCCATCCCCTGCACCAACTGTGGCCGTGGAGGACACACCGCGGCCAGGTGCTGGGGAGGGTCTCCTGGGAGAGGGGACAACAGGTCACGCACAAAACGAGGGCAACACGGCTACCACCTCATAGACAGGGGGACTGTGCGATAAATCTCCAAACAGGAGCGGCACTTCCGCGGAGCCGTGTGTATCCCCTGTCTCAAGAGGAGACTGCGGCTATGGAGACTTACATAGCCGAGTCCTTGGCACAGGGATACATACGGTCCTCCATTTCCCCGGTTTCCTCGAGTTTCTTCTTTGTGAAGAAGAAGGACGGGGGTTTGCGCCCGTGTATTGATTACCGTAGTCTCAATCAGATCACGGTTAAGTACAGTTACCCTCTTCCACTGATTGCGACTATGACAGAATCATTACGCGGAGCGCAGTTCTTCACAAAGTTGGATCTCAGGAGCGCGTACAATCTGGTGCGCATTAGGGAGGGGGATGAATGGAAAACGGCATTTAGCACCACCTCGGGTCATTACGAGTATCTCGTCATGCCATACGGGTTAATGAATGCTCCTTCAGTCTTCCAATCCTTTGTTGACGAGATTTTCCGGGACATGCATGGGCAGGATGTGGTAGTGTACATCGACGACATCCTAGTGTACTCTTCTACACGAGCCGAGCATGTAGCCCTGGTGCGCCGAGTGTTGAGAAGACTGTTGGAGCATGACTTGTATGTCAAGGCAGATAAATGCCTGTTCTTCCAGGAGTCCGTCTCCTTTTTGGGTTACCGGTTGTCCGCGTCTGGTGTGGAGATAGAGGTAGACCGTGTGTCGGCCGTGCATAATTGGCAAACTCCAACCACTGTAAAAGAGGTGCAGCAGTTCTTGGGTTTTGCTAATTACTACCGGAGGTTTATCCGGGGCTTTGGACAGGTTGCAGCTCCCATTACGTCCCTGCTAAAGGGGGGTCCGGTTCGTTTGCAGTGGTCAGCTGAGGCGGACAGGGCATTTGTCAAACTGAAGAACCTGTTCACCTCGGCCCCGGTGCTGGCGCATCCGGATCCCTCTTTACCATTCTAAGTAGAGGTAGACGCGTCCGAGACCGGTATTGGGGCAGTCCTGTCACAACGGTCCGGCACGCCACCTAAGCTCCGCCCCTGTGCGTTCTACTCCAAGAAGCTCAGCTCGGCGGAGCGCAATTATGACGTTGGGGACAGGGAGCTGTTAGCTGTAGTCCAGGCCCTAAAGGTGTGGAGGCATTGGCTTGAGGGGGCTCAACACCCTTTCCTCATTCTGACTGATCACCGTAACCTGGAGTACATCCGGGCAGCTAGGAGATTGAACCCTCGTCAGGCTAGGTGGAACATGTTCCTGACCCGGTTTGTTTTTAAGATCACATACATCCCAGGGTCCCAGAACGGTAAGGCAGACGCCCTGTCCCGGCGGTATGACACAGAGGAGAGGGCCATTGAGCCTACTTCCATCCTGCCGGAGTCTTGTCTGGTGGCTCCGGTGGTATGGGAAGTCGATGCAGAAATCGAGCGGGCACTGCGTACCGACCCTACTCCCCCCGAGTGTCCTGTGGGGCGGACGTATGTTCCGCTCGAGGTTCGTGATCGTCTTATTTATTGGGCTCATACATCACCCTCCTCTGGACATCCAGGTATTGGCCGGACAGTGCACTGCCTTAGCGTGAAATACTGGTGGCCAACGTTAGCTAAGGATGTGAGGGTTTATGTCTCCTCCTGCTCGGTGTGCGCCCAGTGTAAGGCGCCTAGACATTTGCCCAGGGGTAAGTTACATCCCCTGCCCGTTCCACAACGACCATGGTCCCACCTCTCGGTGGATTTTGTAACCGACCTACCCCCTTCCCAGGGGAATACCACCATTTTGGTCGTTGTGGATCGGTTCTCCAAGGCCTGTCGTCTCCTCCCAATGCCGGGTCTCCCTACTGCCCTAGAGACCGCCGAGGCCCTATTTACCCACGTGTTCCGGCACTATGGGGTCCCCGAGGATATTGTGTCTGACCGAGGTCCCCAGTTCACCTCCAGAGTCTGGGGGGCGTTCATGGAACGCTTGGGGGTCTCGGTGAGCCTTACCTCGGGGTACCACCCAGAGAGCAATGGGCAGGTTGAACGAGTCAACCAGGATGTGGGTAGGTTTCTGAGGTCCTATTGCCGGGACCGGCCGGAGGAGTGGTCTAGGTATATCCCCTGGGCAGAGATGGCCCAGAACTCTCTCCGCCACTCCTCCACCAATTTAACACCTTTCCAGTGTGTTTTAGGGTATCAGCCGGTCCTGGCACCGTGGCACGAGAGCCAGATCGAGGCCCCTGCGGTGGACGAGTGGATTCGGCGCTCGGAGGAGACGTGGGACGCTGCCCATGTCCATCTGCAGCGGGCCATCCGTCAACAAAAGGGGAGCGCCGATCGCCACCGCAGTGAGGGACCGGTGTACGCACCGGGAGATCGAGTCTGGCTCTCGACTCGAAACCTGCCTCTCCGCCTGCCCTGCCGGAAGCTGGGTCGGCGGTTTGTGGGGCCCTTTAAAGTCCTGAGAAGATTGAACGAGGTGTGTTACAGGTTACAACTGCCTATTGAGTACAATAATATTAACCCCTCGTTCCATGTGTCGCTTCTCAGGCCGGTGGTAGCTGGCCCACTCCAAGAAGATGAGATAGGAGAGACCCCTCCGCCCCCTTTGGACATCGAGGGGGCCCCGGCGTACTGGGTCCGGACCATCTTGGACTCGAGGCGCCGGATGAGTGGTCTCCAGTATCTCGTGGAGTGGGAGGGGTACGGTCCGGAGGAACGGTGCTGGGTGCCTAGGAGGGACATCCTAGATCCATCCCTCCTGACTGAGTTCCACCGTGGGCATCCCACGCGCCCGGGTCCGCGTCCTCCTGGCCGTCCCCGAGGCCGGGGTCGGCGCACGGCTGGAGCCGCGCGTCAAGGGGGGGTACTGTCACGGTTTCGGCCGAGACTGCTCCTCCTCCTGGTTCGGGCAGGCTTCGGCGTTCGCCGTCCCTGGAGTACTAGCTGCCACAGTTGAATGTTTCGTGGTGTGATTGCTTTGGTCTGTCTTGTACACCTGTGTCTGTTTGTGTTCTGATTACGTGTCCTATAAGTTCCCTGTTTTGTATTGGTTAGATTGTGTGTTGTTGTCTGCCTGTATTTCGGAGCTGCGTGTTGACGCTCTGTTTGTTTGTTTAGTGTTTACGCATGGTTTACGTATTCACTCGCCTCTGTTTGTTTCGAGGCCGTGTATTGTATTTTTGCACTTTTGACTAGTAAAGTCTGTTGGACGAAGCCTCTGTGTCCTGCGCCTGACTCCTCCACCACATCCACATCGGTTCATCTGACACTCTCCATCAGAAAGCCCCTATTGGCTCAGAGCAGTAAGCCCAAAATTATTGCTAGAATGTGGGTTAAGCTATTTATTAATTCTTATAAAATATTGTACACTGTGCAGTGGGGACATAGAGAAAAGGTGAGCTGAGGATACACTAGAAACAAATGAGCTGAAAGCTAATGCTTTAAATGAAGAGAGATCTGTTTATAAACTTGTTGAGTTGCAGACTATTTACAATAATAATTGATGCACAAAGTGCTTAGTAGAGGGGTAAAATATACAACTATAATCAACTCCTGATTTTTCTATACAAATCTCTCTACTGTAATTACCAGAGACTGCTCTGATAATGACATGCAAAGTCTGTGTCCCAAATAGCACCCTATTCCCTTTACAGTGGACTACCTTTGACCATGGCCTATAGGGCTCTGGTCAGAAGTAGTGTACTATATAGGGAATAGGGTGCCATTTGGGACACATCCCGTATCTGCAATCCCAATTGTGCAGCTGCCAGACAGCGAGACACAAGAAACAAGAGGACACTTACTTCTTCCTGGTCTCGTATGTGCCTGTGGATCCAAGACTCTGTGGAGGATTAAAAGAGAAGATCATCATTTTGTATGTTTGAGCATGGAGCTACGCATGCATAATACAACATCAATTCATGGGAAATTCCATTCTACATAAATTGTCTCAGTAAAGTGGATCAATATTTTGCCAATAGTCCCCCCACCCTTCAGTTCCCCCAGTTTTCCTGGAAAGACACAGACGTAAAGGCTAAATGGTAAAGGTTAAATGGTAAAACAGCATGTATCTCACAGAATTAAAACTGTGTTGGGAAAGCAGGACATATGTGTACTATTTCCGCAGAGAAAGGACGAATTAAGAAAAAGAGGAGTTTATGGTAGAGTGGCTTGAAGGAAGCCACCCCTCAGTAAAAGGAACATGACAGTCCGCTTGGAGTTTGCCAAAAGGCACCTAACGGACTCTCATACCATGAGAAACAAGATTCTCTGGTCTGATGAAACCAAGATTGAAGTCTTTGGCCTGAATGTCAAGCGTCACGTCTGGAAGAAACCTGGCACCATCCCTACGGTGAAGCATGGTGGTGGCAGCATCATGCTGTGGGAATGTTTTTCAGCGGCAGGGACTGGGAGACTATTCAGGATCGAAGGAAAGATGAACAGAGCAAAGTACAGAGAGATCCTTGATGAAAACCTGCTCCAGAGCTCTCAGGACCTCAGACTGCGGCAAAGGTTCACCTTCCAACAGGACAATGACCCTAAGCACACAGTCAAGACAATGCAGGAGTGGTTTCGGGACAAGTCTCTGAATGTTCTTGAGTGGCCCAGCCAGAGCTCAGACTTGAACCCGATCGAACATCTCTGGAGAGACCTGAAAACAGCTGTGCAGTGACGCTCCCCATTCAACCTGACAGAGCTTGAGAGGACTGAGTAAAGGGTCTGAATACTTATGTAAATGTCATATTTCCGTTTTTTTATTTGTATAAATTTGCTAAAATTTCTAAAAACCTGTTTTTGCTTTGTCATTATGGGGTATTGTGTGTAGATTGATGAGGGGAAAAAAACAATTTAATCAATTTTAGAGAATAAGGCTGTAACGTAACAAAATGTGTAAAAAGTCAAGGGGTCTGAATACTTTCCGAATGCACTGTATAGTGTAGGTTTACTGAGAAAGCTCAAGGTTTTCTATGCTTTTATATGACTCTAGGAATAAACTAGTTTCCTTGTATTCAGTTATTGCTGACGACGTCACTGTACACTATACAGTATTTCAATTAAAGAACACAATTTATTACACACACACACACTCACACACAAACCCTCCAATTGAAGAGAGACATTTTCCAAGAAACAATCATGAACTAATGCACTGGTGGCAGGGGGCAAATGCTCTGTTGTCCTAACAACGTGGCAGAATGCTGAGGGAAAATGGCTATCATTATAGCTGTGTGTATGTTACACTGACTCCTTCCCTTTTCATTTAATAAACAGAAAAGACACAACTTTACTTCGCGAAACGTGGATTTCTATTACAAGATGGACAACGACGTTCAATTGTATTATATCACAATCTATTCCCCTCTGTTCTATTTAAGCAATAAGGCCCGAGGAGGTGTAGTATATGGCCAATATACCACAGCTAAGGGCTTCTCTTATGCGCGACGCAACGCGGAGTGCCTGGATACAGCCCTTAGCCATGGTATATTGGCCATATATCACAAACCCCGAGGTGCCTTATTGCTATTATAAACTGGTTACCAACGTATTTAGAGCAGTAAAAATAAATGTTTTGTCATACCCGTGGTATATGGTCTGATATACCATGGCTGTCAACCAATCAGATTTCAGGGCTCTAAACACTCAGATTATAATCTGTTTTATTCCAGTGCCTTCTCTGATGTGTTTTATTGTGCTGTGTTGTACCAGTGTGTTTGAGCAGCAATATAATGGGTGTGCAGTGTTCTCTTTGTATGGACAGATGCTGTGTCTCCTGCCAGCTCTAAAATGAGACTATCGCTCATCAAACCACTACATGAGAAGAGAGGGAGCTGTAAGCATCACATACACACCCAGAGACAAAACACACACACACACACACTCACAGGAGACAGTCGTGACTCTGAAATTATCCAAACACTCAATGCCTTCTCACATCGCTGTCGGCTACATGTCCCTGCACAGTCTGATGGGAAACTGGAAGTAATACATAGCACAGATAATACATTATTGAAAGAGATCAAAATGTTCTCATTATAAAACTCTAGGCGGTTGTACTCTGGCAATGCCTGCAGGGCACCTGCACGTAGGTAAACATATCTGTCACTCGCTTTCTTTCCCTCGCTCTTTCTCCCATGTTCTTGCTCCTTGCATAGCCTTGAAGCTCTCTGGAGTGGAATATGGTGTATTCTTCTCCTGGGGTAAGACTATTCGGAGTATGGCTAGTTGAGATGGCGTCAGCAGCAACTAGCAGCCAGGGCCGGCTCTTGTGTCATAATGGAGTGGTTCTAACCAGAATAAGAACAATGTCCTCCTGTCTGTGGTACTGCGTCAAAAACCAGGGCCAAATCCTGCAAGGTCTGCACATGTTCTTAATCCGTGTTGTTTTGTAAAGACGCTACCTATTCACCTGTTTGTCCTAGGAGCTAAAATATCTTAATGGTGATAGTCCCCTCACAACGAACTATTTATTTTATCAGGCCATGTGCTTTAGAAGTGTATTGGACAGCTTGCATTACAGCTTGTATTACAGCCTCCATCTGTCCGTCTGTCGAACAGGTTATAGTGTAGAGCTACAGCAGGAGCATACCTAAACAGGTGTTGTCCGTCTGTCCATCTGTTACAGGTAAAGGTAGAGCTACGTGTGCAGACTAAAACAGCCCATAGGTAATGTTGTCCATCTGTCTGTCTGTCTGTCCCAGTGGAGGTATAGAGCTACAGTGGGGAAAAAAAGTATTTAGTCAGCCACCAATTGTGCAAGTTCTCCCACTTAAAAAGATGAGAGAGGCCTGTAATTTTCATCAAAGGTACACGTCAACTATGACAGACAAATTGAGAAAACAAATTCCAGAAAATCACATTGTAGGATTTTTAATGAATTTATTTGCAAATTATGGTGGAAAATAAGTATTTGGTCACCTACAAACAAGCAAGATTTCTGGCTCTCACAGACCTGTAACTTCTTCTTTAAGAGGCTCCTCTGTCCTCCACTGGTTACCTGTATTAATGGCACCTGTTTGAACTTGTTATCAGTATAAAAGACACCTGTCCACAACCTCAAACAGTCACACTCCAAACTCCACTATGGCCAAGACCAAAGAGCTGTCAAAGGACACCAGAAACAAAATTGTAGACCTGCACCAGGCTGGGAAGACTGAATCTGCAATAGGTAAGCAGCTTGGCTTGAAGAAATCAACTGTGGGAGCAATTATTAGGAAATGGAAGACATACAAGACCACTGATAATCTCCCTCGATCTGGGGCTCCACGCAAGTTCTCACCCCGTGGGGTCAAAATGATCACAAGAACGGTGAGCAAAAATCCCAGAACCACACGGGGGGACCTACTGAATGACCTGCAGAGAGCTGGGACCAAAGTAACAAAGCCTACCATCAGTAACACACTACGCCGCCAGGGACTCAAATCCTGCAGCGCCAGACATGTCCCCCTGCTTAAGCCAGTACATGTCCAGGCCCGTCTGAAGTTTGCTAGAGTGCATTTGGATGATCCAGAAGAGGATTGGGAGAATGTCATATGGTCAGCTGAAACCAAAATAGAACCTTTTGGTAAAAATTCAACTTGTCGTGTTTAGAGGACAAAGAATGTTGAGTTGCATCCAAAGAACACCATACCAACTGTGAAGCATGGGGGTGGAAACATCATGCTTTAGGGCTGTTGTTCTGCAAAGGGACCAGGACGACTGATCCGTGTAAAGGAAAGAATGAATGGGGCCATGTATCGTGAGATTTTGAGTGAAAACCTCCTTCCATCAGCAAGGGCATTGAAGATGAAACGTGGCTGGGTCTTTCAGCATGACAATGATCCCAAACACACCGCCCGGGCAACGAAGGAGTGGCTTCGTAAGAAGCATTTCAAGGTCCTGGAGTGGCCTAGCCAGTCTCCAGATCTCAACCCCATAGAAAATCTTTGGAGGGAGTTGAAAGTCTGTGTTGCCCAGCAACAGCCCCAAGACATCACTGCTCTAGAGGAGATCTGCATGGAGGAATGGGCCAAAATACCAGCAACAGTGTGTGAAAACCTTGTGAAGACTTACAGAAAACGTTTGACCTGTGTCATTGCCAACAAAGGGTATATAACAAAGTATTGAGAAACTTTTGTTATTGACCAAATACTTATTTTCCACCATAATTTGCAAATAAATTCATTAAAATCCTACAATGTGATTTTCTGGATTTTTTTTTCTCAATTTGTCTGTCATAGTTGACCTGTACCTATGATGAAAATTACAGGCCTCTCTCATCTTTTTAAGTGGGAGAACTTGCACAATTGGTGGCTGACTAAATACTTTTTTTCCCCACTGTACCTCTGCATTCTTAAGTGAGAGGGAGGGACGTTTAATACCCCAAGTGTCCCGAAGCTGGTCAATAATAAATCATTTTGAGCACTTAAAATTCCCATTTAAATTAAATCCATTATAATTTATATTATAAAGCAATTACATGCATCACACACTGTATACCAGGCTCAGAAATAAGCCATAAAACACACTCCACTGAAGGTCATCAATAAAGAGGTAGTTTCTGAGTGCATTCTATTCCCTATGGGCCCTGGTTGAAAGTATTGCACCATATGGGTCATTCTACAGAAGCGGTGCACATTTCTTTAACCAAACATTCAGCACACGTCTTCCAACATACTGTATTTCACGTAGACATTATACTACTCACACACTTTGTTTGTATTGCATATTTGAAATATTTACCTGAATTCCTTACCACCTCACTAAATTTGTCACTACCGAAACATAGTGAAAAAGGTGCAATAAAGGTATAACAATACACAGTAGTGATCATTTTGATGAACCTTCTATTACAGATTCATTGGAGAAATGTCATTTGCATACAAAAAAATGATAAGTAAAACCAGGGTTTGTAGCC
The DNA here is from genome assembly GCF_964263955.1 of Coregonus lavaretus. Taxonomy (NCBI): domain Eukaryota; kingdom Metazoa; phylum Chordata; class Actinopteri; order Salmoniformes; family Salmonidae; genus Coregonus; species Coregonus lavaretus. Next base: position 22,920,963 of record NC_139988.1, read on the forward strand.
TGATTTTCAAAACATTTGAAATTTCATTTAGAGAAAAATAATCTCTATTGTTCTCTGTAAAATGTTCAATGTTGATTGTATGAATCTGAAACTTGTTGATTGATTGAATTACTTATGTTGTTAGATGTTTAAATGATTACTTTACCTATCTTTATTTTGGCAAAAAAACAGGTGTTAAGTGTCAATCATAGAGATAAATGGAGAACTCTAGATGAATTTAACTTGTTTTAGTATAGACATGGCCATTGAGGGCATCCAGCATTTAAAAGTAGTCAACTGGGTGGGGATTCCTGTAGGTTGAGCGTGATCAGCCAATGATCATAGACATACTGCATTGTCTTCTTCAAATTGAGTTGCCTATGGTTTGTAAACCAAAGGCTAAGGTAATATCCAGGAGCCAAGATCGATTTATACCAGGACATTGGTCCCAAGATCCAGATCCAGACCCAGTGAGTTGAGACCATGACAAGTTAAAAACCAAATGTATGTGGTCTTGTGTGGTCTCAAGACCAAGACCACTACATCAAGAGTCCATGGGCCCTTTTGTCATTGTAAGAAACTCAAGTAGAGTAAACTCGAGTACAGTACAGTAGAGCACAGTACAGTAGAGCACAGTACAGTACAGTAGAGTAGAGTATAGTGCAGTAGAGCGCAGTACAGTACAGTAGAGCACAGTACAGTACAGTAGAGTACAGTGCAGTAGAGCACAGTAAAGTACAGTAGAGCACAGTGCAGTAGAGCACAGTACAGTACAGTAGAGCACAGTACAGTAGAGCACGGTACAGTAAAGCACTGTACAGTACAGTACAGTAGAGCACAGTACTGTAGAGCACAGTAATGTACAGCAGAGCACAGTGCAGTAGAGCACAGTACAGTACAGTAGAGCACAGTACAGTAGAGCACGGTACAGTAAAGCACAGTACAGTACAGTGCAGTAAAGCACAGTACAGTAGAGCACAGTAGAGCACAGTACAGTGCAGTAGAGCACAGTGCAGTAGAGCACAGTACAGTAGAGCACAGTACAGTAGAGTAGAGTACAGTAGAGCATAGTACAGTAGAGCACAGTAGAGCACAGTACAGTAGAGCAGAGTACAGTAGAGCATAGTACAGTAGAGCACAGTAGAGCATAGTACAGTAGAGTAGAGCACAGTAGAGCACAGTACAGTAGAGTAGAGTACAGTAGAGCAGTGTTTCCCATCCTTGTTTTAAATGTGGCACATCTTGATGGGATATACAATTCTGCGGCACACCTACAATTTCCCTATTCATTTATTTAGTGGTAATGACCATCTCATCTGATCTGCAAATAATACATTTTTATGTGACAAATGTGTTTCTATAGATAAAATATGTTTTCGTTGTTTTTTCATAGTTTTCATAGTTCCTAAATGTGTGTGCACCCTTTTAAGAGCGTCCCACGGCAGAAAGAAAAAATGTAGCTCCGGTAAAATAGGTATTTCGTTTTGAATGGTTTGTGCTAGAGAAGAGCGACACTACATGACCAAAAGTATGTGTGCACCTGCTCGTCGAACATCTAATTCCAAAATCATAGGCATTAATATGGAGTTGGTACCCCCTTTGCTGCTATAACAGCCTCCACTCTTCTGAGAAGGCTTTCCACTAGATGTTGGAACATTGCTGCGGAGACTTGATTCCATTCAGCCACAAGAGCATTAGCATGAACTGACTTGTTGGAAAGGTGGCATCCTATGACGGTGCAATGTTGAAAGTCACTGAGCTCTTCAGTATGGGCCATTCTACTGCCAATGTTTGTCTATGGAGATTGCATGGATGTGTGCTCGATTTTATTCACCTGTCAGCAACGGGTGTGGCTGAAATAGCCGAATCCACTAATTTGAAGGGGAGTCCACATACTTTTGGCCATGTAGTGTATGACAGAGGCTGTGGTATATTATGACAGAGCCATATATAAGAAATAAATTACTCTTGCTAAGCCTAATCAGACTTGCCCAGGTCGAGAGTTTCAAGTTCGTTGGTGTCCACATCACCAACAAACTATCATGGTCCAAACACACCAAGACAGTCGTGAAGAGGGCACGACAACACCTTTTCCCCCTCAGGAGACTGAAAAGATTTGGCATGGGTCCCCAGATCCTCAAAAATTCTACAACTGCACTATCGAGAGCATCCTGACGGTTGCATCACCGCCTGGTATGGCAACTGCTCGGCATCTGACTGTAAGGCACTACAGAGGGTAGTGCGTATGGCCCAGTACAGGGTAGTGCGTACGGCCAAGCTTCCTGCCATCCAGGACCTATATACTAGGCGGTGTCAGAGGAAGGCCAAAAATATTGTCAAAGACTCCAGTCACCCAAGACATAGACTGTTCTCTCTGCTACCACACGGCAAGCCGTACCGGATCGCAAAGTCTAGGTCCAAAAGGCTCCTTAACAGCTTTACCCCCAAGCCATAAGACTGCTGAACAATTAATCAAATGGCTACCCGGACTATTTACATTGACCCCCCCCCCCCCCCTTTACCCTGCTACTCACTGTTTATTATCTATGCATAGTCACTTTACCCCTACCTACGTGTACAAATTACCTCGACTAACCTGTATCCCCGCACATTGACTCGGTACCGGTACCCCCTGTATATAGTCTCGTTATTGTTATTCTATTGTGTTAGTGTTACTTTTTATTGTATTTTATTTTTCACTTTAGTTCATTTAGTAAATATTTATTGAACTGCGTTGTTGGTTAAGGGCATGTGACAAATAAAATGTTGGCCCCCACCACCATCAAAGTTGCCCATCCCTGCTCTACACTTTTTCCTGAAGTGTGCACTTGTCCACTACCCACATGGTGGTCCTCTGTAGCCCAGTTGGTAGAGCATGGCGCATGTCATTTTAAAATGGAGATAGCCTCAATGGCGCTGCCCGTGCTGTCACTGACAACATCATGGCACAGATACAAAGATGAAACCTCTATATACAGTTGAAGTAGGAAGCTTACATACACTTAGGTTGGAGTCATTAAAACTGGTTTTTCAACCACCCCACAAATTTCTTGTTAACGAACTATAGTTTTGGCAAATTGGTTAGGACATCTACTTTGCGCATGAAACAAGTAAATGTTCCAACAATTGTTTACAGGCAGATTATTTCACTTATAATTCACTGTATCACAATTCCAGTGGGTCAGAAGTTTAAATACACTAAATTGACTGTGCCTTTAAACAGCTTGGAAAATTCCAGAAAATAATGTTATGGCTTTAGAAGCTTCTGATAATTGACATAATTTGTGTCAATTGGAGGTATACCTGTGGATGTATTTCAAGGCCTACCTTCAAACTCAATGTCTCTTTGCTTGACATCATGGGAAAATCAAAAGAAATCAGCCAAGACCTCGGAAAAGAAATTGTAGACCTCCACATGTATGGTTAATCCTTGGGAGCAATTTCCAAACGCTTGAAGGTACCACGTTCATCTGTACAAACAATTGTACGCAAGTATAAACACCATGGGACCACGCAGCCGTCATACCGCTCAGGAAGGAGACGCGTTCTGTCTCCTAGAGATGAACATACTTTGGTGCGAAAAGTGCAAATCAATCCCAGAACAACAGCAAAGAACCCTGTGAAGATGCTGGAGGAAACAGGTACAAAAGTATCTATATCCACAGTAAAACGAGTCCTATATCGACATAACCTGAAAGGCTGCTCAGCAAGGAAGAAGCCACTGCTCCAAAACCGCCATAAAAAAGCCAGACTACGCTTTGCAACTGCATATGGGTAAAAATATTGTACTTTTTTGAGAAATGTTTTGAGAAATGACCATCGTTATATTTGAAGGAAAAAGGGGAACGCTTGCAAGCCGAAGAACACCATCCCAACCGTGAAGCACGGGAGTGGCAGCATCTTGCTGTGGGGGTGCTTTGCTGCAGGAGGGCCTGGTGCACTTCACAAAATAGATGGCATCATGAGGAAGGAAAATGATGTGATATATTGAAGCAACATCTCAAGACATCATTCATGGAAGTTAAAGCTTGGTCGCAAATGGGTCTTCCAAATGGACAATGACCCCAAGCATACTTCCAAAGTTGTGGCAAAATGGCATAAGGACAACAAAGTCAAGGTATTGGAGTGGCCATCACAAAGCCCTGACCTCATATAGAAAATGTGTGGGCAGAACTGAAAAGGCATGTTCGAGCAAGGAGGCCTACAAACCTGACTCAGTTACACCAGCTCTGTCAGGTATAATGGGCCAAAATTCACCCAACTTATTGTGGAAAGCTTGTGGAAGGCTACCCGAAACGTTTGACCCAAGTTAAACAATGCTACCAAATACTAATTGAGTGTATGTAAACTTCTGATCCACTGGGAATGTGATGAAAGAAATAAAAGCTTAAATAAATAATTCTCTCTACTATTATTCTGACATTTCACATTCTTAAAATAAAGTGGTGTACCTAACTGACCTAAAACAGGGAATCTTTACTAGGATTAAATGTCAGGAATTGTGAAAAACTGAGTTTAAATGTATTTGGCTAAGGTGTATGTAAACTTCTGACTTCAACTGTATCTCTATGCTTTCAAATGTTTCGGTTTTGATGGTTTCGATTTGGAAAATGTTGACTTATTTTGGACTTTAAAGAATCCCCATAGCTAACATATGGCTGCCTATGTTATTTGCACACATGTACATCCCAGCAAACATATATTTTAGTCCCAAAACCGTACTTTACACATTTCTTGACATTTTAGATGTTCGGTAGTGACACTTCTTACAAATCCCATCACCTGCTGATATTTGTAGGGGTGTGGTTTAAGGCACATTCATTCTACAGTCTTTTAATGTTTGTGTTTCAGTAGTGACATAAAAAGGTGGGACAGCATTTTTTAAAGATAAAAAAAACAAACAAAAAAAACGATTTGATCAGTATATTTCAATGTAATAATAGAACAACTCAAGATGTTCTACTGAAATAATTGTTTTAAATCATTAATTGCTTTACGTTTAGGAGTCAGTGTTTGGGACAGCCACCTCTCAATAGAAATGTGTATAAACAATGACTTTGTACTATATTAATTGAACAATATGTTTGTTATTGCCTTGGATTGAAAATAAATGTCTAAGTTTGGAGACTTAACTGTTTTTTAAAATAGTTTTTTTGAGGTGGGACTGCAATTTACACCACTTCTGTAGAATCACCCATATAGGGTGCCATTTGGAACAGACCGTTGACTAGCGTGTTGATATTTGGTGAATGTCATTCTCTCTCTAGGCTGCTCTGTACTGCTGTCCTGTCTCTTTAATGTCTGAGGATCCCTCAGTCTGCTAATTCAGTCACTGTGAGTGTGTGTGTATGTGCGCGCGTTCGTGTGTGCGTGTGAGGCAACAGATAGCAATGGAATGGACTGTTTCAGGTTCACCTCCTACAGCTCTGTAATTACTGAGGACAGAGATAGAACCATGCCCTTCACTGGAGGGGGAGAAAAGAGAGAGAGAGGTGAGAGAGAGAGAGGTGGGAGAGAGAGAGAGAGAGAGAGAGAGAGAGAGAGAGAGAGAGAGGTGGGAGAGAGAGCGAGAGAGAGGTGGGAGAGAGAGGTGTGAGAGAGAGCGAGAGAGAGGTGGGAGAGAGAGAGAGAGAAAGAGAGAGGTGGGAGAGAAAGAGAGAGAGAGAGAGAGAGGTGGGAGAGAAAGAGAGAGAGGTGGGAGAGAGAGAGAGCGAGAGAGAGAGAGAGAGAGAGAGAGAGAGAGAGAGAGAGGTGGGAGAGAAAGCGAGAGAGAGAGAGAGAGAGAGAGATGTGAGAGAGCACGCACCCCTGAGGGGTCCCAGTGTTGAGGATCAGCGTGGCAAATGTGTTGTTGCCTACCCTCACCACCTGGGGGCAGCCCATCAGGAAGTCCAGGATCCAGTTGCAGAGGGAGGTGTTTAGTCCCAGGGTCATTAGCTTAGTGATGAGCTTTGTCGGCACTATGGTGTTGAACGCGGAGCTGTAGTCAATGAACACCTCTGCTGCTGGTCGCCAGGCAATATCAGACTGGGTAAGTGGGAAATTGCCTGGCGACCAGCAGCAGAGGTGTTGGCAGGCTGTGAAACACTAGCTGGCCCCATACATAACTCTTTTAATACTGTAGTAGCTTTAATAATCTTAAATTAATCTTTAATCATTAGTTTCCATCAAACCAGTAGCTCACATCAACACCATCATCCCGGAAACCCTAGATCCACTTCAATTCGCATACCGCCCCAACAGATCCAGAGATGACACAATCTCAATCACACTCCACACTGCCCTTTCCCACCTGGACAAAAGGAACACCTATGTGAGAATGCTGTTCATTGACTACAGCTTAGCGTTCAACACCATAGTGCCCACAAAGCTCATCACTAAGCTAAGGACCCTGGGACTAAACACCTCCCTCTGCAACTGGATCATGGACTTCCTCACTGGCCGCCCCCAGGTGGAAAGGGTAGGCAACAACACATCTGCCACGCTGATCCTCAATACTGGGGCCCCTCAGGGGTGCGTTCTTAGTCCCCTCCTGTACTCCCTGTTCACCCATGATTGCGTGGCCAAGCACGACTCCAACACCATCATTACGTTTGCTGACGACACAACAGTGGTAGGCCTGATCATCGACAATGATGAGAAGCCTATAGTGAGGAGGTCAGAGACATGGCAGTGTGGTGCAAGGACAACAACCTCTCCCTCAACGTGAGCAAGACAAAGGAGCTGATCGTGGACTACAGGAAAAGGAGGGCCGAATACGCCCCCATTCACATCGACAGGGCTGTAGTGGAGCGGGTCGAGAGTTTCAAGTTACTTGGTGTCCACATCACCAACAAACTGTCATGGTCCAAACACACCAAGACAGTCGTGAAGAGGGCACGACAACACCTTTTCCCCCTCAGGAGACTGAAAAGATTTGGCATGGGTCCCCAGATCCTCAAAAATTCTACAGCTGCACTATCGAGAGCATCCTGACCGGTTGCATCACCGCCTAGTATGGAAACTGCTCTGCATCTGACTGTAAGGCACTACACAGGGTAGTGCGTATGGCCCAGTACAGGGTAGTGCGTACGGCCAAGCTTCCTGCCATCCAGGACCTATATACTAGGCGGTGTCAGAGGAAGGCCAAAAAAATTGTCAAAGACTCCAGTCACCCAAGTCATAGACTGTTCTCTCTGCTACCACACGGCAAGCCGTACCGGATCACCAAGTCTAAGTCCAAAAGGCTCCTTAACAGCTTTACCCCCAAGCCATAAGACTGCTGAACAATTAATCAAATGGCCACCCGGACTATTTACATTGCTGTTACTCACTGTTTATTATCTATGCATAGTCACTTTACCCCTACCTACATGTACAAATTACCTCAACACATTGAGTCGGTAATGGTACCTCCTGTCTATAGCCTCGTTATTGTTATTTTATTGTGTTACATTTTATCGTATTTTATTTTTTACTTTAGTTTATTTAGTAAATATTTATTGAACTGCGTTGTTGGTTAAAGGCATGTGACAAATACAATTTTATTTTAATTTATTTGAACCGCAAGCAACTGCGATGAGTTCAGATTTTTTGTGGCCCCCACCACCATCAAAGTTGCCCATTCCTGCTCTACACTTTTTCCTGAAGTGTGCACTTGTCCACTACCCACATGGTGGTCCTCTGTAGCCCAGTTGGTAGAGCATGGCGCATGTCATTTTAAAATGGAGATAGCCTCAATGGCGCTGCCCGTGCTGTCACTGACAACATCATGGCACAGATACAAAGATGAGACCTCTATATACAGTTGAAGTAGGAAGCTTACATACATATATATCTCTATCATATATCTCTATGCTTTCAAATGTTTCGGTTTTGATGGTTTCGATTTGGAAAATGTTGACTTATTTTGGACATTAAAGAATCCCCATAGCTAACATATGGCTGGCTATGTCATCTGCACACATGTACATCCCAGCAAACATATATTTTAGTCCCAAAACTGTACTTTACACATTTCTTGACATTTTAGATGTTCGGTAGTGACACTTCTTACAAATCCCATCACCTGCTGATATTTGTAGGGGTGTGGTTTAAGGCACATTCATTCTACAGTCTTTTAATGTTTGTGTTTCAGTAGTGACATCAAAAGGTGGGACAGCATTTTTTAAAGATAAAAAAAAACACACAAAAAAACGATTTGATCAGTATATTTCAATGTAATAATAGAACAACTCAAGATGTTCTACTGAAATAATTGTGTTAAATCATGAATTGCTTTACGTTTAGGAGTCAGTGTTTGGGACAGCCACCTCTCAATAGAAATGTGTATAAACAATGACTTTGTACTATATTAATTTAACAATATGTTTGTTATTGCCTTGGATTGAAAATAAATGTCTAAGTTTGGAGACTTAACTGTTTTTTAAAATAGTGTTTTTGAAGTGGGACTGCAATTTACACCACTTCTGTAGAATCACCCATATAGGGTGCCATTTGGAACAGACCGTTGACTAGCGTGTTGATATTTGGTGAATGTCATTCTCTCTCTAGGCTGCTCTGTACTGCTGTCCTGTCTCTTTAATGTCTGAGGATCCCTCCGTCTGCTAATTCAGTCACTGTGAGTGTGTGTGTATGTGCGCGCGTTCGTGTGTGCGTGTGAGGCAACAGATAGCAATGGAATGGACTGTTTCAGGTTCACCTCCTACAGCTCTGTAATTACTGAGGACAGAGATAGAACCATGACCTTTACTGGAGGGGGAGAAAAGAGAGAGAGAGGTGAGAGAGAGAGGTGGGAGAGAGAGGTGGGAGAGAGAGAGAGAGCGAGAGAGAGAGAGAGAGAGAGAGAGAGAGGTGGGAGAGAGGTGGGAGAGAGAGAGAGAGAGGTGGGAGAGAGAGAGGGAGTGTGAGAGAGAGGTGGGAGAGAGAGACCGAGAGAGAGAGAGGTGGGAGAGAGAGAGAGAGAGAGAGAGAGAGAGAGGTGGGAGAGAGAGAAAGGTGGGAGAGAGAAAGAGAGAGGTGGGAGAGAGAGAGAGAAAGAGATAAAGGCATCATTACATTTAATTGACTTGAATTGACAGACACAGAGAAAGAGGAAAATGCCATTGAGGATGTACAGTACACTAAAACAGAGAGAAGGAAAGTACAATCTATATATTATGGATATCATGAACTGCTTCGTTTAGATAATCTGTTTAAGTGGGATATTGCCTGGCGACCAGCAGCAGAGGTGTTGGCAGGCTGTGAAACACTAGCTGGCCCCATACATAACTCTTTTAATACTGTAGTAGCTTTAATAATCTTAAATTAATCTTTAATCATTAGTTTCCATCAAACCAACTACGCTTCCTGGGGTTTATTATGGATCCCCATTAGTTCCAGCCAAGGCAGCAGCTACTCTTCCTGGGGTTTATTATGGATCCCCATTAGTTCCTGCCAAGGCAGCAGCTACTCTTCCTGGGGTTTATTATGGATCCCCATTAGTTCCTGCCAAGGCAGCAGCTACTCTTCTTGGGGTTTATTATGGATCCCCATTAGTTCCTGCCAAGGCAGCAGCTACTCTTCCTGGTGTTTATTAAGGATCCCCATTAGTTCCTGCCAAGGCAGCAGCTATTATGGATCCCCATTAGTTCCTGCCAAGGCAGCAGCTACTCTTCCTAGGGTTATATACAATTACAAATATTACATGACATTACATTTCATAACACTTTTCACAACACATTAAGTGTGTTCCCTCAGGCCACTACTTTACTACCACATATCTACAATACAAAATCCATGTGTACGTGTGTGTAGAGTGCATGTGTAATCACGTGAATGTGTATGCGTGTGTGTGTGTGCGTGCGTGCGTGTGCGTGTGTGTGTATGTGTGTGTGTGTGTGTGAGGCGGCAGGTAGCTTAGTGGTTAAGAGCGTTGTGCCAGTAACCGACTGGTTCTAATCCCCGAGCCGACTAGGTGAAAAATCTGTCGATGTGCCCTTGAGCAAGGCACTTAACCCTAATTGCTCCTGTAAGTCGCTCTGGATAAGAGCGTCTGCTAAATGACTAAAATGTAAATGTAAAATGTAAATGTGTGTGTGTGTGTGTCTCTTCCCCGCTGTTCCATAAGGTGTATTTTATTTTATTTTTCTGATTCTACTGCTTGCATCAGTTACCTGATGTGGAATAGAGTTACATGTAGCCATGGCTCTACAGTGAGGGGAAAAAGTATTTGATCCCCTGCTGATTTTGTACGTTTGCCCACTGACAAGACATGATCAGTCTATAATTTTAATGGTAGGTTTATTTGAACTGTGAGATACAGAATAACAACAACAAAAATCCAGAAAAACGCATGTCAAAAATGTTACGAATAGATTTGCATTTTAATGAGGGAAATAAGTATTTGACCCCTCTGCAAAACATGACTTAGTACTTGGTGGCAAAACCCTTGTTGGCAATCACAGAGTTCAGACATTTCTTGTAGTTGGCCACCAGGTTTGCACACATCTCAGGAGGGATTTTGTTCCACTCCTCTTTGCAGATCTTCTCCAAGTCATTAAGGTTTCGAGGCTGACGTTTGGCAACTCGAACCTTCAGCTCCCTCCACAGATTTTCTATGGGATTAAGGTCTGGAGACTGGCTAGGCCACTCCAGGACCTTAATGTCCTTCTTCTTGAGCCACTCCTTTGTTGCCTTGGCCGTGTGTTTTGGGTCATTGTCATGCTGGAATACCCATCCATTACCCATTTTCAATGCCCTGGCTGAGGGAAGGAGGTTCTCACCCAAGATTTGACGGTACATGGCTCCGTCCATCGTCCCTTTGATGCGGTGAAGTTCTCCTGTCCCCTTAGCAGAAAAACACCCCCAAAGCATAATGTTTCCACCTCCATGTTTGACGGTGGGGATGGTGTTCCTGGGGTCATAGGCAGCATTCCTCCTCCTCCTACAACCACGGCGAGTTGAGTTGATGCCAAAGAGCTCGATTTTGGTCTCATCTGACCACAACACTTTCACCCAGTTCTCCTCTGAATCAGTCAGATGTTCATTGGCAAACTTCAGACAGCCCTGTATATGTGCTTTCTTGAGCAGGGAGACCTTGCGGGCGCTGCAGGATTTCAGTCCTTCACGGCGTAGTGTGTTGCCAATTGTTTTCTTGGTGACTATGGTCCCAGCTGCCTTGAAATCATTGACAAGATCCTCCCATGTAGTTCTGGGCTGATTCCTCACCTTTCTCATGATCATTGCAACACCACGAGGTGAGATCTTGCATGGAGCCCCAGGCCGAGGGAGATTGACAGTTATTTTGTGTTTCTTCCATTTGCGAATAATCGCACCAACTGTTGTCACCTTCTCACCAAGCTACTTGGCGATGGTCTTGTAGCCCATTCCAGCCTTGTGTAGGTCTACAATCTTGTCCCTGACATCCTTGGAGAGCTCTTTGGTCTTGGCCATGGTGGAGAGTTTGGAATCTGATTGATTGATTGCTTCTGTGTACAGGTGTCTTTTATACAGGTAACAAGCTGAGATTAGGAGCACTCCCTTTAAGAGTGTGCTCCTTATCTCAGCTCATTACCTGTATAAAAGACACCTGGGAGCCAGAAATCTTTCTGATTGAGAGGGGGTCAAATACTTATTTCCCTCATTAAAATGCAAATCAATTTATAACATTTTTGACATGCGTTTTTCTAGATTTTTTTGTTGTTATTCTGTCTCTCACTGTTCAAATAAACCTACCATTAAAATGATAGACTGATAATTTCTTTGTCAGTGGGCAAATGTGATAGTAAAACAAGGAACATTTTCCCTCATGTAGGCATTTTCCACGTCCCAATGAGGACAAAGGCTATTTTAAGCTTAGGGGTTAGGTCTAGGGTTAGGGTTAGAAATAGGGTTAGTGGTTAAGGTCAGTGGCTGGGGAAAAAATGATATTGAATGGAAATCAATTTTAGGTCCCCACAAGGATATTAAAACATATGCTGTGTGTGTGTGTGTGTGTGTGTGTGTGTGTTTATCCTAACAGTGGTCTCTCTGTAGGGTAAGAACACTACCTAAGGGCCCTTGGCCATCCCCTGGGAACTCTCTCATACAGTAATGTACGCTACGGCCCTGTACAACTACATCTAGACAGGCTACTGCTTCTCATCAAGCCGGCTGTCAAGCCTGTCTCTCCCTACTCATGAGCTGACGGGTTGGTGAGCTGAATGTTTCAACATACTGTACGTTAGAGGTCTCATGCTGTTGTAAAGACAATTATTAATACTACTAAACTAAAGTGTACAAACTGTAGGTATGTACAATGTGAAATAATATAAAATAATGGCACAATACGTATTCTATTATAGAATTATACTGAACAAAAATATAAATGCAACATGCAACAATTTCAAAGATTTTACTGAGTTCCAGTTCACATAAGGAAACCAGTCAATTTAAATAAATGCATTAGGCACGAATCTATGGATTTCACATGACTGGGAATACAGATATGCATCTGTTGGTCACAGATACATAAAAGAAAAGTAGGGATGTGGATCATAAAACCACTGAGTATCTGGTGTGACCACTATTTGCCTCATGCAGCGAGACACATCTCCTTCAAATAGAGTTGATCAGGCTGTTGATTGTAGCCTGTGGAATGTTGTCCCACTCCTTTTAATTGGCTGTTCGAAGTTGCTGGATATTGGGGTGAACTGGAACACGCTGTCGTACACGTCGATCCAGAGCATCCCAAATATGCTCAATGGGTGACATGTCTGGTGAGTATGCAGGCACATTTTCAGCTTCCAGGAATTGTATACAGATCAATCAATCAAATGTATTTATAAAGCCCAGATGTCACAAAGTGCTATACAGAAACCCAGCCTAAAACCCCAAACAGCAAGCAATGTAGATGTAGAAGCACGGTGGCTAGGAAAAACTCCCTAGAAAGGCAGAAACCTAGGAAGAAACCTAGAGAGGAACCAGGCTCTGAGGGGTGGCCAGTCCCCTTCTGGCTGTGCCGGGTGGAGATTATAACAGTACATGGCCATTAAGGCCAGATTTTTCTCCAATATGTTCAAACCTTCATAGATGACCAGCAGGGTCAAATAATAATCACAGTGGTTGTAGAGGTTGCAACAGGTCAGTACATCAGGAGTAAATGTCACTTGGCTTTTCATAGCTGGGCATTTAGAGGTTGAAATAGCAGGTACGGTAGAGAGAGAGAGTTGAAAACAGCAGGTCTGGGACAAGGTAGCACGTCCGGTGAACAGGTCAGGGTTCCATAGCAGCATGCAGAAGAGTTGAAACTGGAGCAGCAGCATGACCAGGTGGACTGGGGACAGCCAGGAGTCATCAGGCCAGGTAGTCCTGAGGCATGGTCCTAGGGCTCAGGTCCTCCTTGCGACAATTGTGTTGTGTGAAAAAACTGCACATTTTAAAGTGGCCTTTTATTGTCCCCGGCACAAGGTACACCTGTGTAATGATCATGCTGGTTAATCAGCTTCTTGATATGCCACACCTGTCAGGTGGATGGATTATCTTGGCAAATGAGAAATGCTCACTAACAGGGATGTAAACAAATTTGTGCACAACATTTTAGAGAAATAAGCTTTCTGTGCGTATGGAAAATGTCTGGGATCTTTTATTTCAGCTCATGAAACATGGGACCAACACTTTACATGTTGCGTTTATATTTTTGCTCAGTGTAGTATTGAATGCAAGTCATGTTAAGTATATGTTCTTCTCTAGAGCGCATATGGGGCCCCGTGTAGCTCAGTTGGTAGAGCATGGCGCTTGCTACGCCAGGGTTGTGGGTTCGATTCCCACGGGGGGCCAGTATGAAAAAATGTATGCACTCACTAACTGTAAGTTGCTCTGGATAAGAGTGTCTGCTAAATGACTAAAATGTAATAAAAATAACTGAAGATTTAAACATATATACTTTGATCGTGTTCCTGCTTACAAATATCTGGGCATCTAGACAAACGAAAAGCTGTCTTTTAAAAAGCATATTGATGAATGAGTTAAGAAGCTGACAATAAAAATGGGCTTCTTCTATAGAAATAGGTCATGCCTCTCTCTTAATAGTAAAAAGCAGATTATTCTGTCGACGTTCCTACCAGTCATAGACTATGGCGACATCATCTACTGTTTATGAACTCAGATGCCACTTAATTGAAGATGCAGTTTATCATAGCGTACTGCCAGTACTTGACTTGGGCAGGAGCTCAGCGTAGCTGATGATGATGATATGTACAGTAAAAACTAGATTCTTCCAGCTTACTGCTAAATGCCTCTCTGTGGACATAGACTGATAACTGAATGATGTCTTTCTTTAGCACCATAACATCCCAAACAAGCATGACCCTGTTCATACAGTAGTATCTTAATGTGGAGTAAATCATCATCACACACATCCACACACACACACACACACAGACTCTTAACGCACCACGTTTCTCACGGGAGGAGAAAGGAGTGGCCGCAAACCAACGCTCAGCGTATCTGAACTAAAATAGCCCCTCTCACTCACTCACTCACACTCACAGGCCCAGCCACTCTCTCTCTCTGCCCCAGACAGTCCAGCCCTCCATCCAGTCCTTCTCACTTCACCTTGCTAATTTGAACAAGGCTTTATTTTGCTGTTTGTCAGCAGCTGAACTGTAGCGGGGTTGTTAGGCCTCTCCCAGGGCTAATTAGGGGACCAATGCTAGCATTCATGGCCCAGCGCGGAGCCCCGTTCTGGGGGAGGCCGCGGCCGCGCTGGCCCTCCTGGCAGCCAGCTCCTGGCACCTCCAAGGCCCTGCGGCCGCCATATTAAGTGACTGCTGAAATTCATGGCCCTGTCTGCCTACGCTGTATTGGGCTACGGTGTGTGTGTGTGTGCTGGGGAGAACGGGGGGGGTGAGAGGTAAGCAACTATACACAAGGTATGGAAGTGTGTGGTGAGTGTACGCAATATACTGTATGTTATGTATGCATTTTTATGTGTGTCAGTCGGTGTGTGTGTGTGAACTCATATCTTATTCACACACACTGCGCGGGGAGGAGGTGTGTGTATGAGGGCAGAACAGCCATCCTCCTTTCTGAGCGGTTTTGTTTTAAGGGATTAGTCTTAATAAGATGGCAGTTTGAATGCTGGCGGTAATGCATGGAGCAGAACAACACTTTAAATGGTGTTCAGAACAGCCTGCTTGACTTGTGCCGTGATATGATTAGTCCATTGGGATTAGGTTGGTTATTAAACCCTCTGTACTGTCCTGCATGGGTCTCTCACTCTCTCTCTCTGTGTGTGTGTGTGTGTGTGTGTGTGTGTGTGTGTGTGTGTGTGTGTGTGTGTGTGTGTGTGTGTGTGTGTGTGTGTGTGAGTGTGAGTGTGAGTGTGAGTGTGTGTGTGTGTGTGTGTGAGTGTGTGTGTGTGTGTGTGTGTGTGTGTGTGTGTGTGTGTGTGTGTGCATGTGTGCATGACTCAAGTAAAAGTGAAAGTCACCCAGTAAAATACTTCTTGAGTCTAAAAGTATTTGATTTTAAATATACTTAAGTATCAAAAGTAAAAGAATAAATCATTTAAAATTCCTTATATGAAGCAAACCAGATGGCACCATTTTCTTGTTTTTTTAATGTACGGATAGCCAGGGCACACTTCAACACTTAGACATAATTTACAAACAAAGCATTTGTGTTTAGTGAGTCCGCCAGATCAGAGGCAGTAGGGATGACCAGGAATGTTCTCTAGATAAGCATTAAAAATGTAACAAGTACTTTTGGGTGTCAGGGAAAATGTATGGAGTAAAAAGTACATTATTTTCTTTAGGAATGTAGTGGAGTAAAAGTAAAAGTTGTAAAAAATATAAATAGTAAAGTAAAGTACAGATACCCCAAAAACTACTTAAGTAGTACTTTAAAGTAATTGTACTTAAGTACTTTATACCACTGCTATACAGTAAATTGGGCACCAGGGTTTTTTACATAAACCTGCAAGTGACCATCTGTTTTCATATCATGAGTAGGACCCTGAGTTTTCCTGACCAAGTGAGCAGACTGTAGCTAGGACCCCAAGTTAATCCTGGCTGGGTAAAACTCCTGTCCCTATCCAACGGCCACGCACAATGTAAGTCCTGCACCAGTAAGCTATTGTATACAGTATATAGTTCATACAGTAGCATAATTAACAGGTGAGGATTACAGCTGTAAGCAGTTGGCCAGGAGACACAGGAGAGACATGTGTTTGCGGATTATTGTAGGCTTAACTCATTATACCAATAGTGTGTATGTGTACATGCGCGCTTGTGTGTGTGTGTGTGTGTGTATGTGTGTGTAGTGTTCCTGCAATTATCCTGTAAGTACACCTGCTGTTATATCAACAGGACAACTGGTGTCGAACGCAACAACATCAGCACTCTACAGCTCCCTCTTGACCTCCGGAAATTAGTTCTCATCAGCACACAAACAAACCCACACAAGATGATGTAGTTAGAGACATATGCACCGGTATCTGTACCTGATAGTGTTTACAACTACCTACTGTAACATTTGTCTATCACATGATCTATCAGGCTTGCCTGCAGTAAACAGGAATACTAATAAATGGATTCTAATAATACATGGAATGTACAGCTCATCGAAAAGCCCCAAACAAACAAGCAATTTGTTCAATCAGTTACATCTTGGGATGCTCCTGGATAAAAGCAGAGAGAGGCACTGAGAGTCTGGAAATGTACTCTGTTATATAGGAATCCAATGGCAGTCAGTCAAAGTGACACTGACAGAGACCGACAGAAACGTTTGATGTGTATTGTTGTGCTAAACAGGGATCATCTGGAAAAGAGACCTCGGTCTCAGCATTGACTCCCTGTCAAAATAAAGGTAAAAAAAAAAAAAAAGGGTGGGGGGGCATTATGCAGCATGTGCTGTTAATAACATTACAGAACAACAGTGTTACACAAGAAACTACCCCTGCAGCTCCACGCTCAAAGTAGAAAGAGCGATATTTTCCTCCTCACAACAGGCTTCAGTCAGACAGCATCAAGGTCATTTCAGTAGCCCCCCTGCCACCTGTCATGCTGTGCTGCACTGCGCTCCCCTCTCAGAACCGAGCCAAACTTTCCACGAAAACAAAAGGCCGCTCCCGCTCGTCTTTTATGACACCAAAGGCAAATAGAGCTGTGGATTTTCCATCGGGAGCCTAAGTGACGGGCCTGGGAGAAACACACTGGAATAGTTGTGTCACTAAGCTGTCTGTCTCTCTCCGTCTCTCTCTACTACTTTAGAGACATTAGTTACATTTTTACCTGACTAACTCATCCAGAATTACATTTCTGCTATGGCTAGAGGTAAAAGACATTGGCTGTACCTCAAATAACACTCTATTTGCCCAAATAGTGCATTAGTTTGGGCTAGAGCCTTTATTGCTTTGTATCTGGCTCTGGCTAAAAGTAGTGCATGACATAGGTAATAACTAGATGTCCTTATTCTAGGAATGAGTAAGGAGAACGAGAAAAGGCCCAAAAAGGAAGTAGATTTGTGGAAATGTGTTTTTATGACATCCTCTGTGAGTCAGCAGTCCCATAGCTCTACCCAGGATTCATAGGGAGATTTGGACCTGATATTGACAGTTAGAGGTAACCATGGCTGACTTACTGGAAGATAGTCCAGAAAGAAACAGAGGGGTTTATCAGCCAGTAAATATGGTAGATAATATCCAGCTGACATGACTGAAATCTAAAAAATCCCTCTTAAACTCTCTCTCTCTCTCTCTCTCTCTCTCTCTCTCTCTCTCTCTCTCTCTCTCTCTCTCTCTCTCTCTCTCTCTCTCTCTCTCTCTCTCTCTCTCTCTCTCTCTCTCTCTCTCTCTCTCTCTCTCTCTCTCTCTCTCTCTCTCTCTCTCTCTCTCTCTCTCTCTCTCTCTCTCTCTCTCTCTCTCTCTCTCTCTCTCTCTCTCTCTCTCTCTCTCTCTCTCTCTCTCTCTCTCTCTCTCTCTCTCTCTCTCTCTCTCTCTCTCTCTCTCTCTCTCTCTCTCTCTCTCTGTGTCAACTAGAGTTTCAATGCTACATCAGATATGCTGGGACTTTCCTCCCACACACATTAGACCTCTTTCCCAATCACCCACACAGTGAGGGAAAACTTTCGGCCATGCTAATGTCAAAGGAGGACATTAGATCTGGCTATCATATAGTTGCTTAGCGACTGCTTCACACCGTTTCAGACTGACATACGACTCTATATGTATTGCGATTCAGTACGATTCAGTACTGTGATTTTATTAAGATTCCATGGTCCAAACATATTGCTCACCATATGTCTGCTGCAGAGGGCCAAGAGAGAGCCATGAGAAAACCAGTTGGAGTTTTGGTGCAGGTACAGCCAACTAACGCAAAAATAATATTGCGATATTGTCAAAACAACACGATATACAGTATTTATTGTCAAAAATAATATCCAGATATGTAACTGCATCGATTTTTTTCCCCCCATCACTAGTATTATTGTGGTATGTCAATACTGTAGCTGTTGAGCAGTTTGAAAACCCAACAAAACCCTGCTTCACGGCAACCAAAAACACTTCAATGTACCAAAGCGATACATTGCTCTGTATAGCTCTTGCTCCATTAATCTTTCCTCGATTCCTCCCATCCTCTCTCCTCGCCTCCTTCTCAAAACTGAAGAAGGTCAGAGTGGAGGGACCTTGGACCTTCTACTCCAATATGATTGAGAAGGAAGCGAAGAGAGAGGACGCAATGAGGTCCCTTCCATAACACCTCATCTTGAAGTGGAGAGACGATTCAGCAACTCTTGGAGGACAATGGAAGTGAATAAAAAAAGCGTATTTATTGTTCAAACCAACGCGTTTCGTCTTTTTGCCTCCTTCAGGGTTTTTTCTGCCATTGTCCTCCAAGAATTGCTGAATGTCCTCTCTATTTCAGTTTGCTCCTCAATTCATGCACCTTGGTTGGAGAGGGTTACGCCAGTGCTCCCTTCTCATAACCACTCATCTTCAAAGGGTCAGAAGGGGTCAACTCAAGAAGACCTCAACTAACCCCTCATCAAGGCCGTTCTCACTGCAATAAAGGTCAAGCTGTTTGAAAACCCACCACAGAGCAACTGCACAGCAACCAAAAACACTTCAATGTGCCAAAACACATTACTCTGTATAGATCCTTCAAAAGTTATCTTTACTCGATTCCTCCCATCCACTCTCCTCGCCTCCTTTTCCAAACCCATTGTAGAAGAAGGTAAAAGAGTGAAGTGCCCTTGAGTGAAGTGCCCTTGAGTGAAGTGCCCTTGGATCTTCTACTCCAAATTATGATTGAGAAGCGAGGAAAGAAGATGCAATGAACAGAAAGACAACTTGAGAAAGAATCCTTTTCAATCTATTGATAAAAATAATCCATCTCCAGGCAGAACACAGGAAACCAGCACATAGGCTTCATTAATGACTGAGACTGACGTCAACCTGACTCCCTGTTCCCCGACTGACCTTGAAACCCCCTGGATTGCTTTTCAAAATATTTTCAATACTTCTGTGTACCCCATGTCCCTCAAAGTACGTATGTACTTTGAGGGGTGCCCTCAAGATCCTCCTAGATTCTGACTACACAACATACGCAGTGGCCTACCAAACCCTACAGATAAAACCGTTGCAGCAGGGACCTGAGTTCAAGCGAATTCTCCAGCTGGCTGCCACCTACAAGGGATCAGCGATGTGGAGTAAGGACAAGGCAGGGCAGGCAACTACGGGAGATCAGATGTAACACTGGAGCCCAATTCCATTATTAGTTAGGCTTTTAAACAGACATTAAAAGGGATAGTTCAATTTGAATGTTTTTATTGATGTGCTTCTCTTTTAATCATGTCAATTTTCTTATATCTTATGTGAGCATGACATTTTCTTCATCGCTAACTCCCAAAGTGCAACATGTATTTGTGAAAATAAAAACCCATCTACTCTAATTTGGGTAAATGTTTTCAGATAGTTGTCCTCTCTTCCATCAGAGGAAGTTTAGGGAGGCAAGTCTGCTCTGCTCTGTGCTGTGCCAAGCCCAGACTGACTGACTGAACTGAATGACTCATGGCAGTGTGGGAAGACTACAGAATGTACTACTCAGGAAACAGTCATAACTAACATTTGAGGAGGGTTAGGTGAGGTTTTCATGAGAAGGGTTCTGCACCGTGTTATATAAAAACACTTTGAACCTTACCCTAGCGGTATCTAAGTAACGCAGAAGAGGCATGGCATATTGTTTGATTGGCAGATGCCAAAAGGAATGGAGAAACTCTACAGACATTATACAATAGACTCGCATCCGCCCTTACACTCTCTTTCTCTCTGACAGACACACACACACGTACTCATTACATGCAGACACACACTTACCCTGCTGCACAAAAAGTCTAAAACATGCACATACCGTGACCTTGGGACTATAAGGCTCTATCTTCGCAAAGCATAGTTCTGAGATATTGAGCATCAAATGTTTCACATCCCAGATCTCAGAACTGTTTTGTAGTGAATTCTTCTTTCATTACATTTACATTTGAGTAATTTAGCAGATGCTCTCATCCAGAGCGACTTACAGGAGCAATTAGGGTTAAGTGCCTTGCTTAAGGGCACATCGACAGATGTTTCACCTAGTCGGCACAGGGATTAGAACCAGCGACCTTTCATAACCCATAAAGGTCCTCATCTTAAAGGTACCTAAAGTGCAGAGTATCAAAATCCTGTGTATTTGTAAATCCGTTTTTTAGTGGGGTGCAAGAGCAGATAGAAACTTATGGCTCGGAAAAATCTATCTGGGTTCAGCCATAAGGTTCTATCTGATACTTCTGAATTAGACATGTTCCGTTTTTAAGAAAACTGTAGCTATTTGAATACACAAATGATAGAATAACACTATTTTACCAAGATAGAGTCCGAACACATCATCAAATACATTAAGAAATGTACTATGATCAAGAGATGAATTACTGTCATGACTGAACAAGATTTCTGACAGTGTTGTTTTTTTTTGCTTGCGTGCCATTATTGCTGGCTAGACTAACCTAGACCATACTTAGAGGGAGATGGCAGAGACATGTGTTCCGAATGGTCCATCTCTATTTGCTCAGACTGGATATAACCTTATAGCGCCAAATTTAAATGGGTTTATGCAGATAATTATTTTACCTACAATCTAACTTCACAGACATATGAAGAACCATCTAAAAAATCAATTATATGTGACTGACTCATTTATGACAACAATGTCAGATAGAACCTTATAGTCCCAAGATGTCAATACTCATTCTTAGTCCCCCCCCACACATTTACATGACATTTCTGCACAGTCCTGTACTCACATGTATGTTCCTGAGTTTCTTCTTGCCTCTTTCCAGCCTGCTGAGGAGTCTGTGCTGCTGCTCTCTGGGCGCCGGCTGCATCAGACGGTCGTCAACGGATACAGTCTTCCTCAGAGCTGCCCGCTCACCCGCTGTCTCTCCCTCACCCGCTGCTGTTGCTGTCTCACCCAGGGGGAGGCTTCTCACACCCGGGGCCGGTGCTGGGGTTGGGGCCTGGGCTGATGATATGGGAGATGGCTCTGTTCTGTCAAAGTCCCGCTGCACTGAGCCTGGACAACAGAAACCAGAGATGCACTACTGATAACCTACACCAGCATAGACACAGAGAGATAGTATACAAAGCCACACATACACGAATATGTGCACATACACACACACACGCATAAGCGCAAACACACACACATGCATACGCGCGCGCACACACAGAAAGCAATGGCACACAAAAACAAAATATACAGAGATCAATAGATAATTAGAGAGAAAGAGAACAGGAGAGAACTGAAGGAATACAAGTGGACATATTGTGTGGGAGTGAATTGCTCCTTTGGCACAGTCTTAGAACACCAGGATGAATAGTCTCACTTTGTCTGCACACAAACAAGAATGATCTGGTCTCTGGTCACCTCAAAGACATCTAAATACTCACAAGCCAACACCTCAAACACACACAGACGCACGCACAAACATATACACAAACACACACATGCACACTTAATCTGCAGTCTTCCTCTATTCTCTCCTCCAGCTGTCAGGTGAGGCGGTTTCATCTTTCTCTCTGCTCAGTGTGTGTGTCTGTGTCTGTGTTTGTGCACGTTTAACTATACTTGTGGGGGCCCCACAAGAATAGTAAACAAACAAACAAACATTTGACCAACTGGGGAAATTTTGTTAGTCCCCACAAAGTCAAATGCTATTTCTAGGGGGTTTAGGGTTAAGGTTAGTATTAGGTTAGGGTTAGGAGCTAGGGTTAGTTTTAGTGTTAGGGTTAAGGTTAGGTTTTGGGGTTAGGGTTAATGTTAGGGTAAGGGTTTGAGTTCCTCTCTTCCCTCATTCAACTTTCTCAGGTGAGGCGATTTCATGTTTCACTCTGCTCACTGTGTTTGTCTGTCGGCTGTTGCGAGTGTGTGTGTGTGTGTGTTTTATGTGATAAACATACAGATACGGTTATGTGTGTGTGTGTGTGTGTTAGTGTGCATGCAAGCGTGTGTGTGTGTGTGTGCAGTAGAATGTATCAGGTTCGTCTCATGGGCTAGCTCAACACCTGAGAGCAGCTCTGTACTGGCAGAAAGACAGAAGGCCTAACCAGCCCATTAAATCTGCATGAAGGCCCATGCAGCCTATACACCACCCTGTATTATTACGACTACCATTCACAGACAATATTAGCTCAGACTTAAGGATATCCCACATAGGTCTGGCCAATATGTCTCAAATATCATACTCTGTTTTATTTCTCATTTTTGAAGGTACGACGGTATTTAGTGTTTCTGAATACTAAAAGTTCTAAATATGCTTTATTGGTAGTGCATGGCAACAAATGAATTCTAAGTGGTTTTAGTGGGCTTTCTCCATTCTGATCGCTTTATACTGTTTAATCAAACTTCAACCCAAAATAATAGGAGGACAAAACTTACAGTGAACTAGTCCTATTTGTAGAACATTGCATAGGAATCAAAATTCTCTTTTGTAGCCTCAAACTCCGGTACTCGACCAATGGTTAACATTTGCATAGTTATTTGTTCACTTCCAGCATTTTCATAAATGTCTTAATTTCCTGCACTAATTTGTTATCATTTACACACAGTCACGTTTATTTTGTCTTATTATGCCTCTATTCGCGTGAGTCAGTAGTTTTGTTCCAGGGCATCAGTGTGCTACGCACATACCAGTCGGCACACTAGCTCTGGTCCAGGCTGTTATGTTAACCACTGTTTCTTGTGCAGCTTGCTAGCAAAGATTTTTATAACTAAACCAAGATAGACCACAGACTGTCATTTCCAATGGGAACAAATTAGTCATAGTGGGCAGAACAAGCAAGGTGCTGGGCAGAGCCAAGCACATTCTAGTGAGATCCTATTTGCCTGTTCTAGCATGCATCTGCATATTTCCGTTAGGGAACGCCCACTCTGTGAAGTGCGCATGTGCAATAACTCAATTCACCTTTGCACTCCTTCTAAACAACGCAATATTTTACACCTTTGGCAAAGCTGTAGTACACACTAGCTAACTTAGTACCTAGCTTCTAATTCTAAATGTAATTTCAACACCAGTGCTGTTGGTGACAGTAACGCACCATCCTCTCTGGCACCATTCGACTGGTTTGAGCTTGTATGTCTCACAGCGTCTGTGTCCTGAGAATGTATGTACTGAATCAGTACTTAGCTGTTAGCAGCTTCTTACTGGCAATACAAATGTATTGATTGTTATAATTGTTTTAGTCATTACTGAATTACTGAATAAAAATAAATAAAATAAAAACATTAAAATACCATTATAGAAGGTAAAGTAAAAATCCAAACCAGTCCAATTTTTTACGGTTTACCGCCCAGCCCTAATCCCACAGACAGTGCACTCCGTTCATTACAATATAATGGATATTACACATAATAATCAATGTTTTATAGTAGTAGGATACAAAATAAAACCCTATACAATTCCTGTATTTAAATGTACTTCGCTTAACTTTAAATGGACACTGAACACCCAGTTTGGTCACACTTTATTTGGATTGTCTGGATTTTCCATCTGTAAATGCTCCACAGATTGTCATACTATCACCAAACTATCTGTTGATAAGCAACTGCTTGCTAAGGTTACGGTTAGGGTTAGGTTTAGAATAATGGTTAGGGTATGAGTTATGGTTAGGGCTAGGGTAAGGGTTAAGTTTAGGGTTAAGGTTAGGGTTAGAACTAGGGTTAGTACAGTTAGTTGAAATGTTACTGATTGTCTACAGATGGACTATCCGAATAAAGTATTACCTGGCACTTGCAACGCCAGGGTTGTGGGTTCAATTCCCGGGAGACCAGTACAGATATTTAGGCATTCGCTACTGTAAGTCATTCTTTAGAAGTTAGTAAAATGTATTGTAAACTCATTGTATATACTCGAATGACTATCATGTGCTTTACACTAAAGTACAATAGAGGCTCATGTAAGGACACAACACACTGAGAACTATAGTTAAAAGCAGCGGGTAGCAGTCTTATCACCTTTGCCCAGAGAACATTGGGCGTCATTTTCTGTTCATTTCCTAACAATTTTACATGTTGAATCACTACCGTGCGTTGACACCCCGCAGGTGATCGCTGACAGATTGCGGCCAACCTCTGCCTTTAGCCGTTGGTCTTTGCGGTGTGTTTTGTCCTATATATTTCTGGTTGGTAAGTATACTTCTCTAGAGCGCTCTCCAGACAAGTGTGTGTGTGTGTGTGTTGTTGCTGTAGAGAGCTCTCCAGACCACACTGGTAGGCAACACTACTCATCAGCAGGCCCCTGTAATTCAAGACCATCCATCATCATGTAACAGTTAACAGGTGCTCTAGTCTTACATAAGGCCATGCAGTTTCTAAAGTACTGCCTGGAGGGGCTGGGGGAACCAATAGGGCTTCACAAACAGTGACTTCACAAACAGTGAGTCACCTCATTACCAGTATCTTCTTTAGGGGTGCAGGCTGTTGTTCTAGCACAGCATTAACACAACTGATTTCACTAAATGAAGTGCTTGTCAAGCCATTGGTTAGTTAGTTGAATCCCACTCTGTAGCTTTTCAGAGGGGTATGGGAGAGTGGGGTACGTTGAGCAAAGAGGTAAGTTGACCTACCCTTGTTTCTAGGAAACCATACACAAAATGTATAATTTGACCAAATATTTAGGAAGAGGTCATTTCATGGAGTCTGTGAAGGAAGAAACCACATGGAAAAAGTGGTAAGCAAGTTAGGTCCAAAAAGCAGATTTTCACCAAGTCAAATGAATGTATTGTGTTAGAGGTATCATTAAGCTTGTATCTAAACCAAAGTAGATCATTTTAAGATGATTCTATACACCAGTTTGGGTCTCTATAAGCTTCAATATCAGGTCCTAAACCTAGCATGAAAGTGCATCCTTGTATTTGTGTGGGCTAAAATAGTCCAAATGTTTGCCTTGGGGTAAGCTGAGCCAATAGCTATGGGGTAAGTCTAGCCAATAGTTGAGCCAATGGTAAATTGAGCAAATTAAAGTGTTTTCTTCCCAGACGTAATGCAAGGCATTATCGCTGAGATCGGAGGTAACAACAGGGCCTGGCCTATGTTAAAAGTGCAAAGTGTTTGTTAGGCGTTAAGCCTGTATTAAAATATGCTTAAAATGATTAAGTGACAAAAAAGCGATTGTGATTGTGTTGAATTGTGTTTGAGAAATAAAGATGGTTTTAAAAAGATAGTGGTAATATCTCATTCAGTACAGAAATGTGCAGGCGGCTTAACTTACCCTGTCCTGTGGCTCAACTTACCACATTTTTTTGGACAAGCTATGTTTTCAAAACTGTAATGTTTACATGAATTCTGATTAATTCTGATTAACTTACCCCACTCTCCCCTATACTACAAAGCATAATCAATGAGTTAGCCAGCTAACTTTGATGAACAACCAGAAATTACTATTGATTTTCTTGTTCATTAAGAAAGCTAAACTTAGATATGTGTTTTTGATTGTTGAGTCAATAAGACCATGCCCATTTCAAGCTTATCTTTCAAAAAAATAAAAATATATTTTAGAACATTTAGGCAAGTTAGCTGGCTAACTCATTGATCCTGCTTTATAGTATACCCCTCAGGCCCAGGGTTGGTGACTAGTCGTCAAGAGTATGTAATATAAGATTCCGTCAACGCCATGGTGACCCATACTGCTCACCACATGCTGTGTACTGGGGATAATTGGAGGGAGTGGTCCTACTGTGAGGAGCCATTTAGCAGGTTACCTTTCCAGGTGACATGAGTTAGGATAAAGAGAAGACATCTTTCCTTTCCAGACAATGTAGAAAAACCCTGGAATGAGTAGGTGTGTCCAAACTTTTGACTGGTACTGTATGTTTTTACTCACCAATCAACACACAATATCCCATAATGACAAAGTGAAAACATGTTTTTAGAAATGTTAGCTAATTTATTGAAAATGAAATACAGAAATATCTCATTCACATAAGTATTCTCACCCCTTTGCTATGACACTCCAAACTGAGCACAGGTGCATCCAATTTCCTTTGATCATCCAATTCAATTGTTTGGACATGATTTAGAAAGAAGCACACCTGTCTATATAAGGTCCCACAGCTGACAGTGCATGAGAAAACAACAAATCCAACTGAACATGTGTTGAACTAATGATGAGTGTTTGAAGTGGAGGGAGTACATGGCTTAGCATGTCTCTCGAGGAGGCTAAAAAGAGATTTCGGCTTGGAAAAGTTTAATATTTTCAGAAGGAGTCAGGTAATTGGTTAAGGGAGGAGGATTGGAGGGAAAGCGAGAGGAGGTTGAAAAGAATGAGGGAGGCAGAGGATGGGTTTGAATCTGTTGATGCTAGCAATAACAAGGAAGAGGGTATGTCGAGGAAGCTTGGTGTCAAGTTCGAACAGAGTGAGCCAGACGCCAGTTCGAGTTCTGGAGGTGAAATGAAAAGGGGTAGAAGGTGTTGTGAGGAGCTTGGAGTCCGAGCCTTGCATTGATGGACATGGTTATGATAAAGATACATTTGGCCCAATAGGAGTGAGAATTTTGAAGAGGGTGGAACCAGGCCTTTTGGCTGATGGGTGGTTTCAGGTTGTGTGGAAAAGATAGTGGGTGCTGTTGAGTCTGTGAAGGTAACCCGAAGTGGACTTGAGATGTTTGTTTGTTTCTTCAGATCAGAGGGAGAAGGTGCTCCGTGCGACGCAACTTGGGTCAAGATCTGTTTCTTGCTTTGCTCTCAGGAACAGGGCACCATTGAAAGGAGTGATTTATGGGGTAGCATTAAGTATGGAAGTGGAGCAATTGAAGTTGACAATTCCTGGTGTTTGTGACGCCCGCCGTTTGGTGTGACGCCCGCCGTTTGGTGTGACGCCCGCCGTTTGGTGTGATGCCTGCCGTTTGGTGCTACGCAGACCCGGTGGTGAGCATGGTGAAATAGATGAGTCACTGTCAGTCCTTTTAAGTTTTGAGTCAGAGTCTCTACCAGACAGTCATGTCAGGATATATCAGGATATATCACTTATCCTGTTAGAGCTTTTGTGGCGAATCCACTTCGGTATTTCAGGTGCACCGTTTATGGTCATGTTGCAGCAGTGTGTAGGAGGGAGATTCCAAGATGTGGGAAGTGTGCAGGAGGGGATAGAGGATTGTCTAGTTTTGGTGGATAAAGTTGTGTGTGTTAACTGTAGGGGTGCACATGTTGGTGGGGATCAGAAGTGTCCGGTGCGAGAGAGACAGGTTGAGGTGGCTAGAGTCAGAGTAGTGCAGGGTATAAAACTATTTCTAGAGTTTTGCAAGCACAGTGGTCTCCATCATTGGGAAGTGGAAGAATATGGAACTACCCAGACTGCCTAGAGCTGGTCGTCCGACTAAACTGAGCAACCGGGCAAGAAGGACCTTGGTCAGGGCCCAGCCAAAGCCCAGACTTGAATTCCATTGAAAATCTGTGTAAAGACTTGAAGATTGCTGTTTACTGCCGCTCCCCATCTAACTTAACAGAGCGAGAAAATCTCAAAGGAAGAATGGGAGAAAATCCCCAAATTCAGATGTGCAAACCTGTAACACAACAAAATGTGGAAGAAGTCAAGGGGTATGAATACTTTCTGAAGGCACTGTAACTACATATTTACAAATATCTTCACATTGTGATGTTTCTATTAGTTCAAAACACAGTTTGTTCTTAACATTTGAAAAGGGCTTTCTTAAATTCATTGTGTGATTTGAATGCCCTGATTTCTATAGGTAAATGATTCCAGTCAGTTGGGCCTTTGTATCTGAAAGATCTTACTGATATATGTGATGTGATATGTGGTTGCCTTGCCTAGCTACCTTAAAGGACAATTCCACTAATGATCTCCAGCACAATACCAGTTTTTACATATGTGACAACGGCACATTCCTACGTAAGAATTCTACCCGATGACATCAACTTTGAAAATCACAGTTTTTCTTACTTTTAATCATACCCTGTGATGTCACAGAAGCCTTTTTTAGGACCTTTCTTCTTATCTTTTTAATCACAGATCATGGAAACGGGCCATTTTCACACATGTAGACACTGGTATGGTGCTGGATATACTGAATACGATGCTGAAAAGTGGCGGAATTGCCCTTTAAGATGAATTCACTAACTAAGTCACTCCGGATAAGAGCATCTGCTTAATGACTAAAATATAAATGCAAATGTATCCTTGAAATTATTCCGAAATTATTCTGAAAGTTCTGAAATGTAATTTATCTTTGAAATTATTCAGAAACCATTCAGAACGTTCTGAAATGATTTCAATGCTTTCCAATCATGCATTAGCAAACAAGAAAAGTATATACCTAATGTGTTCCTGGCAGTGGAACACTGAGGATAGTTCCAGAACACTTAAAATGCAGGAAGTAAAAACAATAAAACAAAAACTGCCGCATGGTAATGAGTTAAGAGGATGTTTCCATGACAACTGTTACTGCTCCAGAGCCTTCACAGCTGGGGGTTTAAGCAGAGGAGAGGGAGATGTGACCAAAGAAGAGAAGGAGCGAGGGGAGAAAGTAGAGAGCAAAGGGAGAAAGAAAACATAGAGGGAGCGAGGGGGAAGAGAAAGAGAGGGAAGAGATGCTGACAAAGAGACAAAGAGAAGGAAAGATGCGGGTACAGAGGGAAGAGAGAGAGGAGAAAGGAAGATGTTAACAAAAAAGAGCAAGAGAGAAGAGAGGAAATAAGAGATTCTGTCAGAGAAGAGAAACCGACAGGAAAGAGGAGATTTTGACAAAAGAGAAAGATAATGACAGAGTGTGACATGAGAGAAGAGAAGAGGTAATTGAAAAGAGAGATGGGAAAAGCGAGAGAGTCTGCATAAAATGAGTGACTCTCCAGTCTCCATCCCTTTGGTTCTCTCCTCTCCCTCCATCTTTCTTCCTCTCCTCTCCCTCCATGTCTGCCTCCTCACTTCTCCCACCATCTCTTAGCCTCCTTATCTACTCCCTCTCCTGCCACGCAGAGAGACTGAATGTAAGTGCCACAGCAGTAGCATCTAATGGGACTCTGGCTGTGCTTCAGCCATCAGCAGGGGAAGGATGGGAAGGGAGCTAACAGTCTAATAACTTTTATCAGGAACACTCACAGACATACAGCATGAAAAATAACAGTCACAACACTAGCAAACTCACTCACTCTCATATGTATAGTGCACGCACACACACACACACGCACACATCAAAGAAAGTTGATACTGACAGATAAGTAGAGTGACAACAAAATGTCCACAGTCTCTGAGCTACAGAACTCAACATCCACTTATACTATATTTACTGCATTGAATACAACCATTATCCACACAGAGTCTAAGTTCTGATATAAACATAGGGTGCGTTCGTAAATTGCCTCGAGTGTCAGAGCGCACACTGGACACGCTGGCTGATGAGTAGGGTTGATCTGAGCGTTCTGACCTCACAACGGCAGTCAAGCTATATGGTTAAAGTTGGCTAGCTTGCTAGCTACTTCGAGAAACAAATGCGAGAACACCTCCATTATACTCGCCCTAGCTGAGCTGGTTATCTAGAGGGTTAGTGACTAACTGTGCTGCTGGCAACAATTTAATGAAGTTTTTTTGCCGACGTTTACTGACACCGGTCATATTCAACGGGTGTTGGGCATTCGTAAATTCATAAAGTATTCTGCTCTCTGACACTCTCAAACCACCAGAGTACTCTGATATCGGAGTAAATTGCCAGGGTGAATTACGAACTCACCCATATAGTGCTGTCTCATTGCCTGCGTTTACACAGGCTAGTATTGCATGGTATACCGAAAAGTCGGTACTTTTTCGATACTAGAACATGAAAAACGGTTCGGTACTAGAATTTTTTGTACTTTCGGTACTTACGTCAAATGTGTCTCACGTCATATACGGATTGAGAGGATCGAGTCTGTATAGTAATTTGTCTGAATCTTCTCAAGGGGGCAGTAGTAAGCTAGGCAGGCTACTTGCACTTGCGCATACAGCTGACACAGCGCAAGCCACTTTTTGAGAAGCGAGGAGAGAGAAAATGCAAACAGCATGGCTTTCTCTAACAAAAACATACCTCCACGCCCGCAGCTTGTTAAAAGAAACTGGCTACAGCAGTGAACTATTGGAATACTTTGATTACAGAGCAGATGAGGGCCAGCCCACCGAAACAACTAAACAAAAGGTGTTAAAAAGCAGTGCAGTGCAAGGAGGTTTAGTTCCAAATGACATAAAACTATTTTACACATGACATTTGCATTGTAATGTTGTCGTTATTCTACTAAATTTGAATAATTTTTTTATGACAATGACATGAACATAATTTATATTCAGCAAGACATTCATGTGAGCATAATATGATTATATAACCCAAAAGTAATGTGAAATGCACTCATAACTTGACAGCAATATACTTAGACTACTTCGCGTTTGTCTGGACTTCCTACTAGCAGTAGCCACTAGCCAGCCGGCAGCCCCTGGGCAAAGCATTGCACCCTGGGAAGTGAAATGCACTCTGGGAATGGGAATCGTAGTATGCTGTGTAACATTCATTGTATTTCTAATGGTGTGTAGACTATTGCAATATAAAAGCTTCAGAAATTAGCTTCAAAGTTTTTTTGTTTTGTTTTGGAACTAAACTATTCATTTAATATATAAATTTATTTAGCTGTAATGAATAATGAATCATTAGGTCTAATGAATGTCATTTGACCCAATATTGTGGCCATAGATGCTCAAATTAACCCTGATATGTATCAAATTACATTTTAAAACAGTTTAGATGTAATTGCTCTGAGTCTCCGATATGGTTTTGTATAAGGAAAATTGAAGGTTTATTTTTAAAATAAATTAAATGTAGAATAGAAGATATTCTATTTGTTATTTTATTTGTTCTACCAGTTAGCAACATATTGTTCATATTGTTATTCTGTGACATTTAAGCATGTTAAACCTCACATTTAAGGGTGTTAACGCTCGCAAGGCTGCCGGCCCAGACGGCATGTCCTCAGAGCATGTCCTCAGAGCATGTGCAGACCAGCTGGCTGGAGTGTTTGCGGACATATTCAATCTCTCCCTATCTCAGTCTGCTGTCCCCACTTGCTTCAAGATGTCCACCATTGTTCCTGTACCCAAGAAAGCAAAGGTAACTGAACTAAATGACTATCGCCCCATAGCACTCACTTCTGTCATCATGAAGTGCTTTGAGAGGCTAGTTAAGGATCATCTCACCTCCACCTTACCTGACAGTCTAGACCCACTTAAATTTGCATAACGCCCCAATAGATCCACAGATAATGCAATTGTCATCACACTGCACACTGCCCTATCCCATCTGGACAAGAGGAATACCTATGTAAGAATGCTGTTCAACTTTTACAGATGCACCATTGAGAGCATCCTGTCGGGCTGTATCACCGCCTAGTATGGCAACTGCACCGCCCGCAACCGCAGGGCTCTCCAGAGGGTGGTGCAGTCTGCCCAACGCATCACCGGGGGCACACTACACCCGATGTCACCGAAAGGACAAAAACATCATCAAGGACATCAACCACCCGAACTATGGCATGTTCACTCCGCTATCATCCAGAAGGCGAGGTCAGTACAGGTGCATCAAAGCTAGGACCGAGAGACTGAAAAACAGCTTCTATATCAAGGCCATCAGACTGTTAAATAGCCATCACTAGCCGGCCTCCACCCAGTACCCTGCCCTGAACTTAGTCACTGTCACTAGACGGCTACCACCCGGTTACTCAACCCTGCACCTTAGAGGCTGCTGCCCTATGTACATAGACATGGAATCACTGGTCACTTTAATAATGTTTACATACTGTTTTACTCATTTCATATGTAAACTCAGCAAAAAAAGAAACATCCCTTTTTCAGGACCCTGTCTTTCAAAGATAATTTGTAAAAATCCAAATAACTTCACAGATCTTCATTGTAAAGGGCCCTCGTGTAGCTCAGTTGGTAAAGCATGGCGCAACGCCAGGGTTGTGGGTTCGATTCCCATGGGGGGCCAGTATGAAAGATGTATGCACTCACTAACTGTAAGTCGCTCTGGATAAGAGCGTCTGCTAAATGACTAAAATGTAAAAAATAAAAAATAAAATGTAAACACTGTTTCCCATGATTGTTCAATGAACCATAAACAATTAATAAACATGGAACTTAGGACACTAAAGAGGCCTTTCTACTGACTCTGAAAAAGATGCCCAGGGTCCCTGCTCATCTGTGTGAACGTGCCTTAGGCATGCTGCAAGGAGGCATGAGGACTGCAGATGTGGCCAGGGCAATAAATTGCAATGTCTGTACTGTGAGACGCCTAAGACAGGGAGACAGGACAGACAGCTGATCGTCCTCGCAGTGGCAGACCACGTGTAACAACACCTGCACAGGATCGGTACATCCAAACATCACACCTGCGGGACAGGTACAGGATGGCAACAACAACTGCCCGATTTACACCAGGAACGCACAGTCAGTGCTGAGAGAGGCTGGACTGAGGGCTTGTAGGCCTGTTGTAAGGAAGGTCCTCACCAGACATCACCGGAAACAACGTTGCCTATGGGCACAAACCCACCGTCGCTGGACCAGACAGGACTGGCAAAAAGTGCTCTTCACTGACGAGTCGTGGTTTTGTCTCACCAGGGGTGATGGTCGGATTTGCATTTATCATAGAAGGAATGAGCGTTACACCGAGACCTGTACTCTGGAGCGGGATCGATTTGGAGGTGGAGGGTCCGTTATGGTCTGGGGCGGTGTGTCACAGCATCATCGGACTGAGCTTGTTGTCATTGCAGGCAATCTCAACGCTGTGCGTTACAGGGAAGACATCCTCTTCCCTCATGTGGTACCCTTCCTGCAGGCTCATCCTGACATGACCCTCAAGCATGACAATGCCACCAGCCATACTGCTCGTTCTGTGCGTGATTTCCTGCAAGACAGGAATGTCAGTGTTCTGCCATGGCCAGCGAAGAGGCCGGATCTCAATCCCATTGAGCACGTCTGGGACCTGTTGGATCGGAGGGTGAGGGCTAGGGCCATTCCCCCGAGAAATGTCCGGGAACTTGCAGGTGCCTTGGTGGAAGAGTGGGGTAACATCTCAGAGCAAGAACTGGCAAATCTGGTGCAGTCCACGAGGAGGAGATGCACTGCAGTACTTAATGCAGCTGGTGGCCACACCAGATATACTGACTGTTACTTTTGATTTTGACCCCCCCCCCTTTGTTCAGGGACACATTATTCAATTTCTGTTAGTCACATGTCTGTGGAACTTGTTCAGTTTATGTCTCAGTTGTTGAATCTTGTTATGTTCATACAAATATTTACATATGTTAAGTTTGCTGAAAATAAACGCAGTTGACAGGTCGTTTCTTTTTTTGCTGAGTTTATATACTGTATTCTACTGTATTCTAGGTAATGCCACTCCGACATTGCTCGTCCTAATATTTATATATTTCTTAATTCCATTATTTTACTTGAGATGTGTGTATTGTTAGATACTACTGCACTGTTGAAGCATTTCGCTACACCCACAATAACGTCTGCTAAATATGTGTAGTCCAATAGAATTTGATTTGATTTGACATTAGCTAATATGCTTAATTTTTATTGGTATCAAGTATCGTTTATCGTTTTGGTATCGAGTATCATGATTCTAAACCTGGTATCGAAGTAAAACATCTGACAACACTAACACAGGCAGCCCAATTCTGATATTTTTTTCCACTAATTGGTCTTAATCACATATTTTTCAGAGCTGATTGGATTGGTCAAAAGTAAAAAAAGATATCAGAATTGGGCTTGTTTGTTTACTTGGATCCCCATTAGCTTTTGCAGAAGCAGCAGCTGCTCAAACAATGCAACTAAACAATAATACAAACAATATAAATAAATAAAAATGTGTGCTAGAATGTGTCTTTGTGAACGTGTGTTTGTGTCTGTGTCCTCTCTCAGTCCCCACCATTCTAGGAGTTGTTTTTAAACTGTTTTTTAAAGGTAATTTTGCTGTTTGATTGAGTAATTGGAAATGGAAGGTAGTTCCATGCGATCATTGCTCTGTATAAAACTGTGCGTTGTCGTGAATTTGTTTTGGACTTGGGGACTGTGAAGAGATCCCTGGTGGCATGTCTTGTGGAGTATGTATGGGTGTCTGAGCTGAATGTTATTTGATTATGCAGACTATCTGGAAGAGAAGCAGTTAATCTCTCGTCAACCCTCAACCAGGAAAGACTGGCATGCATGTTGTTGACGTTAGTTCTGTATGTGCAGTTAAGGGCAAGGTGTGCTGCTCTGTTTTGAGCCAGCTGCAGCTTTGCTAGGTCTTTCTTTGCTGCACTTGACCATATTACCGGACAGTAATCAAGATGGGACAAGACCAGAATCTGAACAACTAGTACAGTTCATTTTTGTGTCAAAAACGCAGAACATATTTTTATAACAGACATACCCATCTCCATCTTCACAACAACTTTGTCAATATGACTTGCCCATGATAACTGACCATCCAATGTTATACCTAGGAGTTTAGCTTCCTCAACTTCCTCAATGGTCACACCCTTTATGTACATCTCCAGTTGAGGTATAGGTCTTAGAGAATGTTTTGAACAAAATAAAATGGTTTTAGGTTTAGATGTATTTAAAATTAGTTTATTATTAATCACCCATTCTGATACTGACTGTAACACCTTATATAGAATTTTATTGAGCTCACCGGCTTTGGGTGCTGACATGTAGAGTGTGAAATCATCGCATACATAGTCATTCTAGCTTCGTGTAAGACCAGTGGCAAGTCATTTGTAAAAATAGAGAAGAGTAACGGCCCAAGGCAACTGCCCTGAGGGACACCGCACTGTACATATCTGATGTTAGAGAAACTTCCATTGAAGAACACTCTGGGTTCTATTGGATGAATAACTCTGCAACCACGTGATGGCATGTGATGTAAAGCCATAGTTTTTTTTATAACAATTTACGATCAATAACATCAAAGGCTACACTGAAATCTAACAGTACAGCTCCAACCATCATCTTATTACCCATTTATTTTAACCAATCATCAGTCATCCGAGTCAGTGCAGTACAAGTTGAGTGCCCTTCTCTATATGCATGCTGAAAGTCAGTAGTTAACTTGTTCTCTGAAAAATAGCATTGTAATTTTTTTTTTTTATTTTTATCCTCAGCAATCTACACGCAATACCCCATAATGACAAAGCGAGAACAGGTTTTCAGAGTATTAAAATTATAAACAGAAATACCTTATTTACATAAGTATTCAGACCCTTTGCTATGACACTCAAAATTGAGCTCAGGTGCATCCTGTTTCCATTGATCACCCTTGAGATGTTTCTACAACTTGATTGGAGTCCACCTGTGGTAAATTCAATTGATTGAGCATGATTTGGATAGGCACACACCTGTCTATATAAGGTCCCACAGTTGACAGTGCATGTCAGAGAAAAAACCAAGCCATGAGGTTGAAGGAGTTGTCCGTAGAGCTCAGAGACAGGATTGTGTCGAGGCACAGATCTGGGGGAGGGTACCAAAAACTGTCTGCAGCATTGAAGGTCCCCAAGAACACAGTGGCCTCCATCATTCTTAAATGGAAGAAGTTTGGAACCACGAAGACTCTTCCTAGAGCTGGCCGCCCGGCCAAGCTGAGCAATCGGGGGAGAAGGGCCTTGGTCAGGGGGGTGACCAAGCACACGATGGTCACTCTTACAGAGCTCCAGAGTTCTTCTGTGGAGATGGGAGAAGCTTCCAGAAGTACAACCATCTCTGCAGCACTCCACCAATCAGGCCTTTATGGTAGAGTGGCCAGATGGAAGCCACTCCTCAGTAAAAGGCACATGACAGCCCGCTTGGAGTTTGCCAAAAGGCACCTAAAGACTCTCAGACCATGAGAAACTACATTCTCTGGTCTGATGAACCCAAGATTGACCTCTTTGGCCTGAATGCCAAGCGTCACATCTGGAGGAAACCTGGCACCATCCCTATGGTGAAGCATGGTGGTGGCAGCATCATGGTGTGGGGATGTTTTTCAGCGGCAGGGACTGGGAGACTAGTCAGGATCGGGGCAAAGATGAATGGAGCAAAGTACAGAGAGATCCTTGATGAAAACCTGCTCCAGAGCGCTCAGGACCTCAGACTGGGGCGTAGGAAAGTCTCTGAATGTCCTTGAGTGGCCCAGCCAGAGGCCGGAATTGAACCCGATCGAACATCTCTGGAGAGACCTGAAAATAGCTGTGCCGCAACGCTCCCCATCCAACCTGACAGAGCTTGAGAAGATCTGCAGAGAAGAATGGGAGAAACTCCCCAAATACAGGTGTGCCAAGCTTGTAGCGTCATACCCAAGAAGACTCGAGGTGGTAATCGCTGCCAAAGGTGCTTCAACAAAGTACTGAGTAAAGGGTCTGAATACTATTGTAAATGTGATATTTTCGTTTCTTTTTAATTAAAAATTAGCAAACATTTCTAAAAACCTGTTGTTGCTTTGTCATTATGGGGTATTGTGTGTAGATTGATGAGGGAAAAAAACGATTTAATACATTTTAGAATAAGGCTGTAACATAAAATGTGGAAAAAGTCAAGGAGCTTTATATATATATATATATATATATATATATATATATATATATATATATATATATATATATATAAAGTGAGGGAAAAAAGTATTTGATCCCCTGCTGATTTTGTATGTTTGACCACTGACAAAGACGTGATCAGTCTATAATTATAATGGTAGGTTTATTTGAACAGTGAGAGACAGTATAACAACAAAAAAATCCAGAAAAACGCATGTCAAAAATGTTATAAATTGATTTGCATTTTAATGAGGGAAATAAGTATTTGACCCCTCTGCTAGGCCACTCCAGGACCTTAATGTGCTTCTTCTTGAGCCACTCCTTTGTTGCCTTGGCCGTGTGTTTTGGGTCATTGTCATGCTGGAATACCCATCCACAACCCATTTTCAATGCCCTGGCTGAGGGAAGGAGGTTCTCACCCAAGATTTGACGCTCCATCGTCCCTTTGATGCGGTGATGTTGTCCTGTCCCCTTAGCAGAAAAACACCCCCAAAGCATAATGTTTCCACCTCCATGTTTGACGGTGGGGATGGTGTTCTTGGGGTCATAGGCAGCATTCCTCCTCCTCCAAACACGGCGAGTTGAGTTGATACCAAAGAGCTCGATTTTGGTCTCATCTGACCACAACACTTTCACACAGTTCTCTTCTGAATCATTCAGATGTTCATTGGCAAACTTCAGATGGGCCTGTATATGTGCTTTCTTGAGCAGGGGGACATTGTGGGCGCTGCAGGATTTCAGTCCTACACGGCGTAGTGTGTTACCAATTGTTTTCTTGGTGACTGTGGTCCCCGCTGCCTTGAGATCATTGACAAGTTCCTCCCGTGTAGTTCTGGGCTGATTCCTCACCGTTCTCATGATCATTGCAACTCCACGAGGTGAGATCTTGCATGGAGCCCCAGGCCGAGGGAGATTGACAGTTCTTTTGTGTTTCTTCCATTTGCGAAAAATCGCACCAACTGTTGTCACCTTCTCACCAAGCTGCTTGGCGATGGTCTTGTAGCCCATTCCAGCCTTGTGTAGGTCTACAATCTTGTACCTGACATCCTTGGAGAGCTCTTTGGTCTTGGCCATGGTGGAGAGTCTGGAATCTGATTGATTGATTGCTTCTGTGGACAGGTGTCTTTTATACAGGTAACAAACTGAGATTAGGAGCACTCCCTTTAAGAGTGTGCTCCTAATCTCAGCTCGTTACCTGTATAAAAGACACCTGGGAGACAGAAATCTTTCTGATTGAGAGGGGGTTAAATACTTATTTCCCTCATTAAAATGCAAATCAATTTCTAACATTTTTGACATGCGTTTTTCTGGATTTTTTAGTTGTGTCACGCCCTGGCTCTGGGGACTCTTATATGTTGAGCCAGGGTGTTAGTTTCTATGTGTAGTGTCTATGTTTTGTTTTCTATGTGTTCTTTTCTAGATCGTGTATTTCTGTGTTGGCCGGGGTGGTTCCCAATCGGAGGCAGCTGTGTCTTGTTGTCTCTGATTGGGGACCATACTTAGGCAGCCTGTTGTGCACTTGTCATTTGTGGGATCTTGTTCCGTTTAGGTTTGTGTTGTATGACCGAGGACTTCACGTTTCGTTTTGTTGTTTTGTTGTATTGTGCAAAGTACGCATTAAAAGATGTACGCATATCACGCTGCGCCTTGGTCCACTTATTACGACGATCGTGACAGAAGATCCCACCATACAAGAACCAAGCAGCGTGTGCAGGAGCAAACGCCGGGTAAGGAGCTGGAGAGGTTGGCGATGGCCCAGGTGGGCCAATGGTGGTCCTGGGAGAACATGTTCGCGGGCAAAGGGCCATGGGCTAAAGTTAAAGCCCTGGCGAGAGAGGAGGTACGGCGCCAACAGTGTCGTCGTCGGACAGGCGAGAGGCAACCCCAATAATTTTTTTGGGGGGGCACACGGCATGGACGACGGGGCTGCTGGAGGCAGCTACAGGGCGAGTTTGTGGACTAGGAGAGGAGGCCACCAGGTTACGGGGGCCATTGGTCAGGAGGGAGAAGGAGAGTGTGGAGGCACGGC
Organism: Coregonus lavaretus; assembly: GCF_964263955.1. Lineage (NCBI taxonomy): Eukaryota > Metazoa > Chordata > Actinopteri > Salmoniformes > Salmonidae > Coregonus > Coregonus lavaretus. Next base: position 22,960,027 of record NC_139988.1, read on the forward strand.
GAGAGGAACTGAGTAGGCAGCAGATGGAGCGGAGGTTTATGAGGAAACCCAGTCCCGCTCCTCGCACCAAGCAAGTGGTGTGTGTCACCAGTCCGGTCCAGCCCGTTCCTGATTCCCGCACAAGGCCAGTGGTGTGTGTTCCCAGTACGGTCAGGCCCATTCCTGCTCCCCGCACTAAGTTAGTGATGCGTGTTCCCAGTCCGGCCCAACCCGTTCCCGCTCCCCGCACTAAGTTAGTGGTGCGTGTTCCCAGTCCGGCCCGACCCGTTCCTGCTCCCCGCACTAAGTTAGTGGTGCGTGTTCCCAGTCCGGCCCGACCCGTTCCTGCTCCCCGCACTAAGTTAGTGGTGCGTGTTCCCAGTACGGCCCAACCCGTTCCTGCTCCCCGCACTAAGTTAGTGGTGCGTGTTCCCAGTCCGGCCCGACCCGTTCCTGCTCCTCGTACTAGGTTAGTGGTGCGTGTTCCCAGCCCGGCCCGGCCTGTTCCTGCCCCTCGCACCAAGCCTATGGTGCGCGTCGCCAGCCCGGCCCGGCCTGTTCCTGTCCCTCGCACCAAGCCAGTGGTGCGCGTCGCCAGCCCGGTCCGGCCTGTTCCTGCTCCCCGCACCAAGCCAGTGGTGCGCGTCGCCAACCCGGTCCGGCCTGTTCCTGCTCCCCGCACCAAGCCTGTGGTGCGTGTCGCCAGCACGGCCCGGCCGGTTCCTGTTCCTCACACCAAGCCTGTGGTGCGCGTCGCCAGCCCGGTCCGGCCTGTACCTGCTCCCCGCACCAAGCCAGTGGTGCGCGTCGTCAGTCCGGCACAGCCCGTGCCTGTTTCACCGGTGCCTGGTCAGGTACCGGTCAGCTGCTCCACACCGGAGCCTAAGCAATCCGCTCCACCGATGTCCAGTCCAGCTCCAGCCAGCGGGACCAGACCAGGGGCGCTACGGGGGGGTAGTTAGAGAGTGGTGGTCACGCCCGGAGCCGGATCCGCCTCCGAGGCGGAATGCCCACCCGGCCCCTCCCCTGTTGGGTTTAGTTGGCGCGGTCGCAGTCCGTGCCTTTGGGGGGGGGGGTACTGTCACGCCCTGGCTCTGGGGACTCTTATATGTTGAGCCAGGGTGTTAGTTTCTATGTGTAGTGTCTATGTTTTGTTTTCTATGTGTTCTTTTCTAGATCGTGTATTTCTGTGTTGGCCGGGGTGGTTCCCAATCGGAGGCAGCTGTGTCTTGTTGTCTCTGATTGGGGACCATACTTAGGCAGCCTGTTGTGCACTTGTCATTTGTGGGATCTTGTTCCGTTTAGGTTTGTGTTGTATGACCGAGGACTTCACGTTTCGTTTTGTTGTTTTGTTGTATTGTGCAAAGTACGCATTAAAAGATGTACGCATATCACGCTGCGCCTTGGTCCACTTATTACGACGATCGTGACAAGTTGTTATTCTGTCTCTCACTGTTCAAATAAACCTACCATTAAAATTATAGACTGATCATTACTTTGTCAGTGGACAAACGTACAAAATCAGCAGGGGATCAAATACTTTTTTCCCTCACTGTCTATATATATATATATATCGTTTTGGTATTTCTTTGGTGGGGGGGGGGATTGATCCGCAGACCTATAGAAGGGGGATTCGCCAGATGCGCCCCGCCAGTTGCCCTTCCCTGATGTAGGCTAATCTTTGTAGTTGTTGCCATATGGTAGAGTTGCTGAAAAATAACACTACTACTTTGAATGCCTGTCTGCCTCCTGCTTAGCCAATGTTTACAATGTTGATGAAAAAAGAACATAAAATCACTAATAAGACGGCGTCTGTGTCTTGCTTGTGTTTGATATGCTGCCTAGATGGCTGCATGTAACTCCCCACTTGAGTTTTGCATTGGGGCAAAAAACTATCTGCAAGTTTGTACGAACATGTTGATCATGTCTTTTGTGTACAATATACTGTAAATAGCTGCATGTAGCCTAACTTCCCTCCTGAAAAAATAACATGAAATCATGCTTATGCTGAACAGGCATGGATTGCAATAGTTTGAACATGTCCTTTGTGTACAACATGAAGTTTGTAGGCTACACTAAACAAAGGCGTTCATCGCTGATCAAGGAGGGGGAAGTGGCAGCGGAGCACTGAGCGTCAGCTACGTCAGCTACATCAGCTACATCAGCTACATCAGCTACATAAAGAGAAAATCCTTCACATGCACAGAATTCTGTATCTTTAACCACTGCAAATTGGGTTTCCAGAAAATCCAGAACCGCAGCCAATCCATAGATAAAAATACTAAATATGATACAACTTTCCCCGGTCTCCCCTTACTAATAGTGAGCGCGCAACTTTCAAACAATTTCCCCCACTCTTCCTTACCTGCGAATTAATGAAATTCTGATGAGCGCGACAAAGTTTGAGGATATTTTTCAACGGAAGTAAAGGACAGTAGGTAACTAATGTTATGAGAAAAGTAGGAAGCCCAGGATTCAATAGGTGATAAGATAGTAATGTGTCATGAAAGGAGTGTGGAAATGTTGGCCTGGCGAAGCAGTTTAATGCGCTGACAGAATGGAAGCTGATACTGTAATTACATCAAAATGTATTCTACACCAAAACAAGACCGAGATACTCAATATGTGGTCTCGAGACCGGACTCAACACTGACATTAACTCATTTTCTACCCAGAGTTGAGATATTGGACTGGTATGTTACTGTTGAGTTAGGTCCTACTCTGGCAGCACAGTGCTTGTATTAGACTAGAGCTCCCTCTAGTGGTGTAAAGTGAAAACTCCTAGTTCGAATACTTATGGTTAGACTTCTAACACCTAACAGTAGAGCGGGAGAGGAGATAGAGAGATTAAACACATCTCCTAACAGGAAGAGGTCTTTATCATTCCCCATAAGGGTGGAGCTGAGACACACACACACACAAGCATGCACACACACTAATACAGGAAGCACGCCACTCCACAGCATAAACATGACCATCAGTGAGCAATCAACGCAGATCTGAGGGAAGAGAACGTTCACTACTGAGAAGTGAAGGGGTTGTAAAATAAGACAAGAGGTTAATGAGGTCCTTGACTCACCCCACCCAACATGACAAAGAGAGAGAGGAAGCGACTGACAGAGAAAGAAAGATGGAGAGAAGGAGGCTGACAGAGTAAGAAAGATAGGAGGCTGACAGAGAAAGAAAGATGGAGAGAAGGAGGCTGACAGAGTAAGAAAGATGGAGAGAAGGAGGGTGACAGAGTAAGAAAGATGGAGAGAAGGAGGCTGACAGAGTAAGAAAGATAGGAGGCTGACAGAGAAAGAAAGATGGAGAGAAGGAGGCTGACAGAGTAAGAAAGATAGGAGGCTGACAGAAAAAGAAAGATGGAGAGAAGGAGGCTGACAGAGTAAGAAAGATAGGAGGCTGACAGAGAAAGAAAGATGGAGAGAAGGAGGGTGACAGAGTAAGAAAGATGGAGAGAAGGAGGCTGACAGAGTAAGAAAGATAGGAGGCTGACAGAGAAAGAAAGATGGAGAGAAGGAGGGTGACAGAGTAAGAAAGATGGAGATAAGGAGGGTGACAGAGTAAGAAAGATGGAGAGAAGGAGGCTGACAGAGTAAGAAAGATAGGAGGCTGACAGAGAAAGAAAGATGGAGAGAAGGAGGCTGACAGAGTAAGAAAGATAGGAGGCTGACAGAGAAAGAAAGATGGAGAGAAGGAGGCTGACAGAGTAAGAAAGATGGAGAGAAGGAGGGTGACAGAGTAAGAAAGATGGAGAGAAGGAGGCTGACAGAGTAAGAAAGATAGGAGGCTGACAGAGAAAGAAAGATGGAGAGAAGGAGGCTGACAGAGTAAGAAAGATAGGAGGCTGACAGAAAAAGAAAGATGGAGAGAAGGAGGCTGACAGAGTAAGAAAGATAGGAGGCTGACAGAGAAAGAAAGATGGAGAGAAGGAGGGTGACAGAGTAAGAAAGATGGAGAGAAGGAGGCTGACAGAGTAAGAAAGATAGGAGGCTGACAGAGAAAGAAAGATGGAGAGAAGGAGGGTGACAGAGTAAGAAAGATGGAGATAAGGAGGGTGACAGAGTAAGAAAGATGGAGAGAAGGAGGCTGACAGAGTAAGAAAGATAGGAGGCTGACAGAGAAAGAAAGATGGAGAGAAGGAGGCTGACAGAGTAAGAAAGATAGGAGGCTGACAGAGAAAGAAAGATGGAGAGAAGGAGGCTGACAGAGTAAGAAAGATGGAGAGAAGGAGGGTGACAGAGTAAGAAAGATGGAGAGAAGGAGGCTGACAGAGTAAGAAAGATAGGAGGCTGACAGAGAAAGAAAGATGGAGAGAAGGAGGCTGACAGAGTAAGAAAGATAGGAGGCTGACAGAAAAAGAAAGATGGAGAGAAGGAGGCTGACAGAGTAAGAAAGATAGGAGGCTGACAGAGAAAGAAAGATGGAGAGAAGGAGGGTGACAGAGTAAGAAAGATGGAGAGAAGGAGGCTGACAGAGTAAGAAAGATAGGAGGCTGACAGAGAAAGAAAGATGGAGAGAAGGAGGCTGACAGAGTAAGAAAGATAGGAGGCTGACAGAGAAAGAAAGATGGAGAGAAGGAGGGTGACAGAGTAAGAAAGATGGAGAGAAGGAGGCTGACAGAGTAAGAAAGATGGAGAGAAGGAGGGTGACAGAGTAAGAAAGATGGAGAGAAGGAGGCTGACAGAGTAAGAAAGATAGGAGGCTGACAGAGAAAGAAAGATGGAGAGAAGGAGGCTGACAGAGTAAGAAAGATAGGAGGCTGACAGAAAAAGAAAGATGGAGAGAAGGAGGCTGACAGAGTAAGAAAGATAGGAGGCTGACAGAGAAAGAAAGATGGAGAGAAGGAGGGTGACAGAGTAAGAAAGATGGAGAGAAGGAGGCTGACAGAGTAAGAAAGATAGGAGGCTGACAGAGAAAGAAAGATGGAGAGAAGGAGGCTGACAGAGTAAGAAAGATAGGAGGCTGACAGAGAAAGAAAGATGGAGAGAAGGAGGGTGACAGAGTAAGAAAGATGGAGAGAAGGAGGCTGACAGAGTAAGAAAGATAGGAGGCTGACAGAGAAAGAAAGATGGAGAGAAGGAGGCTGAGAGAGTAAGAAAGATAGGAGGCTGACAGAGAAAGAAAGATGGAGAGAAGGAGGGTGACAGAGTAAGAAAGATGGAGAGAAGGAGGCTGACAGAGTAAGAAAGATAGGAGGCTGACAGAGAAAGAAAGATGGAGAGAAGGAGGCTGACAGAGTAAGAAAGATAGGAGGCTGACAGAGAAAGAAAGATGGAGAGAAGGAGGCTGACAGAGTAAGAAAGATGGGAGGCTGACAGAGAAAGAAAGATGGAGATAAGGAGGCTGACAGAGAAAGAAAGATAGGAGGCTGACAGAGAAAGAAAGATGGAGATAAGGAGGCTGACAGAGAAAGAAAGATAGGAGGCTGACAGAGAAAGAAAGATGGAGATAAGGAGGCTGACAGAGAAAGAAAGATAGGAGGCTGACAGAGAAAGAAAGATGGAGAGAAGGAGGCTGACAGAGAAAGAAAGATAGGAGGCTGACAGAGAAAGAAAGATGGAGAGAACGAGGGTGACAGAGAAAGAAAGATAGGAGGCTGACAGAGAAAGCAAACAGAGATAATAGTTATACTGAAAACAGAGCGGGAGACAGAGAGAGAGACCGAGAAAGAGAGATAGACAGCCAGACAGACTGACAAACAGATAGTTAGGTCAGTGTGTACCTGTAGAGGTCCAGTGTAGTCCCCCGGGGCTGGCCGCCAATCTCCTGCGCTTCCTGACGCTGACCCCGCCCTGTGGGGTCATGTTGCACGGCGTAGAGGACAGGATGGGGGCGAAGGGTGTGGCCAGGAACGGGATTTCCCGCCCCAGTGCAGGGGTCAGGAACATGGCCTCCCTCTCTAGAGGTCTACGACAGACACAGGAAGTAGAAGACACAAGACAGGAAGTTAACACCTGTAGACCTCTGGATTGACCAAGTACAACTGGTCTATTTCTGGACTGACCAATTAAAAACAGGTCTATTTCTGGATTTAAAACCGTATTTTAGATATATTTTAATAAATTTTGTTTTTGGAGTGGAAAGGTTCCAAATTCATGCTAGTGGTGGTCTAGCTTGTCTGGTCTGGCTGAACAATGAGCAGTTTGGACAAAACCAGTAGGAATGTCGACACTATTAACCATAAAGGTATTTCAGTATATTGGTCTGAATGAACAGTGTGTGCATTCCAAATGGCCCCCTATTCCCTATATAGTGCACTACTTTTGACCAGGCCCTATCAAAAGTAGTGCTCTATGTAGGGATTTAGGGTGCCATTTGAGATGTAGTCGGTGAATTAGAAAACACTGCTTTTGAATTCTACGAGCAGTTAACATGCAATTAGGGGCGGCAGGTAGCTTAGTGGTTAAGAGCGTTGTGCCATTAACCGAAAGGTCGCAGGTTCTAATCCCCGAGCCAACTAGGTGAAATATCTGTCGATGTGCCCTTGAGCAAGGCACTTAACCCTAATTGCTCCTGTAAGTCGCTCTGGATAAGAGCGTCTACTAAATGACTAAAATGTAAATAAGGGAGAACTCACATTAAACCAAGCATGACTACATTTTAATCATCCCTTTCAATAACTTCTCCTCTGAGGTGTCAATGACCTTGGTTGCGTCCCAAATCTCACTCTATTCCCTATATAGTGCACTACGTTTTACCAGGGCCCATAGAGCTCTATTAAAAGTAGTGCACTATAGGGAATAGGTTGCCATTGGGGACGCACACCTAATATTTCACACTTCTTTCACAATGAAGAACGACTATAACATTAGTTAGGGGAAGATGTGATACATTTAATTTTCTGGTTTTCTTTTCAGAGCTCTTGAGTGACACTAATAGTGCCTAATTTGGATCATGGCAGTTTGACACACACATGCACTTTCTCTCTCACACACACACACACACACACACACACACACACACACACACACAACTCTATTAGCAGGAGCTAAAATATTCATGATACATCTCCTGAATGGAAAACCCACAACGAGATACATGTACAGTAGTCTATGAAACGTACAAAGTTAAATAATAAGTCACACTGCCTGTCAACGCGTTCTGTTCTGTTATAACTATTCAGACATCTATGACGATGCAAAGGCACTTTTTAAAGTTCCAGAAATACAATACAAACATTGCACAAGACCTCAAATACCCATTATCCAGGTAACTTGAATAGCCTTTCCCAAATCATTAGGAAGCTTACATAACATCTTTCAGCATTACGCATTAGTCCTAGCCCGAAGCGTTCTAATTATTCACAGCGGAGATCGTATAGCTTTGCTCTTTACAGTGGAATTCAGAACTCTATGTCTGTACTGCCAATACTTATAGGTTGCACATGACGATGCACAATCATGCATAGCCTTCTGGCCCTCTGATTATAAACAGCGGTTATTACATATCTATAACCTAGTTTTGACTATATCCCCCTATAGTACCTGACTTCAGTGACGTTGTAACTGCGGCTTCTCCATGATCTTCTATGGGCTCCTCTCCTTCTCCTCCGCACGAAAAACTCCAACACCTTCTCCCAACTCAGCATAGCTCTTTACCGCAGTAACTCAACATCGACCAATTCTCAAAACATGTCCACTGCTCTATAATTTGTTATCGCGTCAACTTTGGACGATTGCATTCGACTTCCATGGACATCAATGTCTGCCACTAACAGGAAGATACACATACAGTGAGAGTTTATGTTGGGGTGACCAGGGGGAGGGGGGAGCTGGGTAAGGCTTGGTGACCACTCATTCAAAACTACACTGGCAACATAATCACACATCATGGCACTGAGGGACCCAGTCAAAGGCAGTGGTGTTCAAGGACCAATAGTTGTATCAAGTTACCTGTGTGTGTGTGTGTGTGTGTGTGTGTGTGTGTGTGTGTGTGTGTGTGTGTGTGTGTGTGTGTGTGTGTGTGTGTGTGTGTGTGTGTGTGCGCGTTAACAGCCACACAGCAGCTGAATCTGGGGAGTCAAGTGCTTCAAGTGTCTCAGTAGTAACTGATGGAGAAAGGCTGGTGGATTGGGCCTTTGTAATGACTGAAAGACTAAACCACACAAGACCACACCAGGCCTGTGGATGTATGGGCTTTGAAACCTCCACAGACACTTGATAACACAAGAGAAAACTCAGCTCTTAAAGTGAAGTGCTTTAAGCGGGACATCGTTGAAGCTTCTGTCTCTTTAATAATCTTCTCAAATGCTACCACTCGACACCAAAACATGTCCTGCAGACCTGGATTGAAATACTATTTTAAATAATTGCAAAAACTTTAGCTGTGCTTGATTGAGCTTTCCTGTTGCCATGGAACCAATAGAAAAGTCCCAAAAGTGCAAACCTCATCAGCTGACACGCCAGGCAGGCCAAAGCAAACGTTCAAAGTATTTGACATTTGTACCTAGGTCTGATGTACCTGTGTGGTGTGTCTGTCTCGCCAGTCTCGCTGCATGTGGAGCGGTGTGCTGTAGAGGTGGAGCCTGAGGAGGAGGTAGAGCGGGTGGACTCTAGGGCCCTGGGGAGCAGCGTGGAGGGCATGCACAGCCATGTCTCCAGGTCAGAGAACTTAGAATAGCTCAGCATCTCCAGAACACTGAACAGGGAGATAGGAGAAAGGCACAAATACATTTCACCCAAACTGAAAAGATATTACGAGAATTTGGTGTGAAAGCAAAGGTAGGACTAAATGGAGTGATCTGAGAGAGAAAAGACAGTTAGAAGGAGAAGGGGAAAATAAAAAGAGAGAGAGAGAGAGAGAGAGAGAGAGAGAGAGAGAGAGAGAGAGTTTAAGGGGGATTTTTTAGATTTCAGTCATGTCAGCTGGATATTATCTACCATATTTACTGGCTGATAAACCCCTCTGTTTCTGGACTATCTTCCAGTAGAGAGAGAGAGAGAGAGAGAGAGGAGGTACAGGGTTTTGGAGCATACCTGTCCTCCCCCACCCCTGGTATATCATCCTTCTCGTCTGCAGCCTGGAAGACACAGGAGGTCCTGGAGTCCCGGGACAGCAGCCCACACACCTTATCAGAGTCCAGAGACATCTTCAGCCATAGCTGGGGGGGAAGACGGAAAGAAGTGAACCAAGTGATATTCAGTTCTATTGTCTAATTTAGCATTAAATGGACATCTGTCACAGTCTGGCTTCCCATTGAACACACACACACACACAGACAACGCTTTTCACAGGAGGGAGCAGACAAGAGAGAAGGGATCAATAAAGGACTGAGAAAGACGTTGCCCTCAAGTCATAATATGTAACTACTCAGCTTACATTTTAGTCATTTAGCAGACGCTCTTATCCAGAGCGACTTACAGTTAGTGAATACATATTTTTTTATACTGGCCCCCCGTGGGAATTGAACCCACAACCCTGGCGTTGCAAACGCCATGCTCTATCAACTGAGCTACATCCCTGCCGGCCATTCCCTCCCCTACCCTGGACGACGCTGGGCCAATTGTGCGCCGCCCATGAGTCTCCCGGTCGCGGCCGGCTGCGACAGAGCCTGGATTCGAACCAGGATCTCTAGTGGCACAGTTAGCACTGCGATGCAGTGCCTTAGACCACTGCGCCACTCAGGAGGACAGCTCAGCTTAGTCCTAATGAAGGTATAATGACTGAACAGTTCGGAAAGCCAACCATGAGCTTTACATTTCCTTAGTGTATAGTTACTGTGTAATACGCACCACTCACCTAACACACACACCAGAGACTTAATAATAATAATAATAATAATATGCCATTTAGCAGACGCTTTTATCCAAAGCGACTTACAGTCATGTGTGCATACATTTTTGTGTATGGGTGGTCCCGGGGATCGAACCCACTAACAAAGCCTCAGACTTCTGTGTTTCCACCTCCACGGCCTGGCTCCAGTGTTTCTCTGGGCCATAACCTCAGTGGACCTGGTCTGGCTTGGGGCCAAGGCCAGGCCACTGGTACTTTTCAGCTGGCATTTACATAACAATGGATGAACCATCTTCCATGGCTAACACCTTCTCACAAAGCAACTGTCTTGACGATGAAGAGGTTGTAGATTCTGCTCTTTACAAGTCCTCAGTGTCAAACTACTGATGGAAACATTGTTTCCAAAAAAGAACACTAGAGCTTGTAATAATAAAAATAATAATAACAATAATGATAATTATTATTATAATTATTGTAATTATTAGGTGGGTGCTTATATTTGTCCTAATTCACACATTCACACCAGATAAACCCTGGCATTATGTGGCTGAGCGATGATGAGAAACTGAAATTGTTTTTTGTCCATTGCATATTTCCGATTGCGGAATATTTAGATAAAGCCTGGAATAAAAGAAAAGGGCTACCTATAATTAAATTGTAAAAATATTTAGCTTCTATGTGGTAAATGGTATGTGTGTATATAGATTGTGTATAGGCTTGTCTCCCATATGAATCTTCTCTTTGTGCCATACTGGGTTCAAGTGCCTTCTGTTTCATTTTTCTGCATTTATTTCTCTGTATGTATGCATGTATGTACCAGTCAAAAGTTTGGACACACCTACTCATTCAAGGGTTTTTCTATATTTTGACATTGTAGAATAATAGTGAAGACATCAAAACTATGAAATAACACATATGGAATCATGTTGTAAACAAAAAAGTGTTAAACAAATAAAAATATATGTTATATTTGAGATTCTTCTAAGTAGCCACCCTTTGCCTTGATGACAGCTTTGCACACTCTTGGCATTCTCTCACCCAGCTTCACCTGGAATGCTTTTCCAACAGTCTTGAAGGAGTTCCCACATATGCTGAGCACTTGTTGGCTGCTTTTCCTTCACTCTGCGGTCCGACTCATCACAAACCATCTCAATTGGGTTGAGGTCGGGGGATTGTGGAAGCCAGGTCATCTGATGCAGCACTCCATCACTCTCCTTCTTGGTAAAATAGCCCTTACACAGCCTGGAGGTGTGTTGGGTCATTGTCCTGTTGAAAAACAAATGATAGACCCACTAAGCCCAGACCAGATGGGATGGCGTATTGCTGAAGAACGCTGTGGTAGCCATGCTGGTTAAGTGTGCCTTGAATTCTAAATAAATCACAGAGTGTCACCAGCAAAGCACCCCCACACCATAACACCTCCTCCTCCATGCTTTACGGTGCTAACTACACATGCTGAGATCATCCGTTCACCCACACCGCATCTCACAAAGACACGGCAGTTTGAACCAAAAATCTCAAATTTGGACTCCAGACCAAAGGACACATTTCCACCGGTCTAATGTCCATTGTTTGTGTTTCTTGGCCCAAGTAGGTCTCTTCTTCTTATTGGAGTCCTTTAGTAGTTGTTTGTTTGCAGCAATTCGACCATGAAGGCCTGATTCACACAGTCCCCTCTGAACAGTTGATGTTGAGATGTGTCTGTTACTTGAACTGTGTGAAGCATTTATTTGGGCTGCAATTTCTGAGGCTGGTAACTCTAATGAACTTTTCCTCTGCAGCAGAGGTAACTCTGGGTCTTCCATTCCTGTGGTGGTCCTCATGAGAGCCTGTTTCATCATAGCGCTTGATGGTTTTTGCGACTGCACTTGAAGAAACGTTCAAAGTTCTTGAAATGTTCCGTATTGACTGACCTTCATGTCTTAAAGTAATGATGGACTGTCATTTCTCTTTGCTTATTTGAGCTGTTCTTGCCATAATATGTACTTGGTCTTTTTTTTTTTTTTTTTTTTTTAACCTTTATTTAACCAGGTAAGCCAGTTGAGAACAGGTTCTCATTTACAACTGCGACCTGGCCAAGATAAAGCAAAGTAGTGCAATAAAAACAACACAGAGTTACATATGGGGTAAAAAAAAACATAAAGTCAGAAATACAACAGAAAATATATATACAGTGTGTGCAAATGTAGCAAGTTATGGAGGTAAGGCAATAAATAGGCTATAGTGCAGAATAATTACAATAGTATTAACACTGGAATGCTAGATGTGCAAGAGATTATGTGCAAATAGAGATACTGGGGTGCAAAAGAGCAAAATAAATAACAATATAGGGATGAGGTAGTTGGGTGGGCTAATTTCAGATGGGCTGTGTACAGGTGCAGTGATCGGTAAGGTGCTCTGACAACTGATGCTTAAAGTTATTGAGGGAGATAAGAGTCTCCAGCTTCAGAGATTTTTGCAATTCGTTCCAGTCATTGGCAGCAGAGAACTGGAAGGAATGGCGGCCAAAGGAGGTGTTGGCTTTGGGAATGACCAGTAAGATATACCTGCTGGAGCGCAGACTACGGGTGGGTGCTGCTATGGTGACCAATGAGCTAAGATAAGGCGGGGATTTGCCTAGCAGTGATTTATAGATGGCCTGGAGCCAGTGGGTTTGACGACGGACATGTAGTGAGGACCAGCCAACAAGAGCGTACAGGTCACAGTGGTGGGTAGTGTATGGGGCTTTGGAGACAAAACGGATGGCACTGTGATAGACTACATCCAATTTGCTGAGTAGAGTGTTGGAGGCTATTTTGTAAATGACATCGCCGAAGTCAAGGATCGGTAGGATAGTCAGTTTTACGAGGGCATGTTTGGCAGCATGAGTGAAGGAGGCTTTGTTGCGAAATAGGAAGCCGATTCTAGATTTAACTTTGGATTGGAGATTCTTTATGTGAGTCTGGAAGTTGAGTTTACAGTCTAACCAGACACCTAGATATTTGTAGTTGTCCACATACTCTAGGTCAGACCCGTCGAGAGTGGTGATTCTAGTCGGGTGGGCGGGTGCTAGCAGCGTTCGATTGAAAAGCATGCATTTAGTTTTACTAGTGTTTAAGAGCAGTTGAAGGCTACTGAAAGATTGTTGTATGGCATTGAAGCTCGTTTGGAGGTTTGTTAACACAGTGTCCAATGAAGGGCCAGATGTATACAAAATGGTGTCGTCTGCGTAGAGGTGGATCTGAGAGTCACCAGCAGCAAGAGCGACATCATTGATATACACGGAGAAAAGTGTCGGCCCAAGAATTGAACCCTGTGGCACCCCCATAGAGACTGCCATAGGTCCAGACAACAGGCCCTCCGATTTGACACACTGAACTCTATCTGAGAAGTAGTTGGTGAACCAGGCGAGGCAGTCATTTGAGAAACCAAGTACCAAATAGGGCTATCTTCTGTAAATATATGTTGATTTGTTTAACACTTTTTTGGTTACTACATGATTCCATATGTGTTATTTCATAGTTTTGATGTCTTCACTATTATTCTACAATGTAAAAAATAGTAAAAATAAAGAAAAACCCTTGAATGAGCAGGTGTGTCCAAACTTTTGACTGGTAGTGTATGTATGTATGTATGTATATTATTTTACTGCTCTAGGGATATAATTATTGTTTGGATAACCTTATTTACTATTATGTATTGATTTTTTTCACTCTTTATGCGATGTGCAATGCAGAGAACACCTGAAGAAGAATTATCATTGAATTACCACAGTGAATTATTGTAATGTTTGTTTATGTGTCAATTAATCCCATATGAGATGGGTTGCCAATTGGCGATTTGATACGAAAATAAAATGTCATTCATTGTACAAGTGTGTATCAATAAGCATGTGTGAATTGTTAATGTATTTTTTGCATATCCCAACTCTCCGAGACAACCTCAGAGAGTGGGGTCACAGCCAGGGTCTGCCATTATCATCAATTAGGGTTAAGTGCCTTGCTCAAGGACACATCGATAGATTTTCCCCCATTTTCATCTAACCGCTAGGATACCTGCCGCCTAAGCTTACAATAGCATAATCACTGGCGACACACTGGTGCTATGTTGGCAAATGGCCAACAGTATAATGACGTGTGACAGTAGTAGTCCAAATCACAAATCATTACTCACTTTCCTCCACGTGGCCAATGTTTTGGCTTGTGAGTCAGCCTGTACAGTATGGGCAACTCCCTGGTCAGCATGGAAAAAGTTTCAAACTACATCACAGAATTCGAAAAGGTATTGCTATAGCTTTCTCTTGTATGCAGAAGAAAACGTGCTAGGCTACTGCTACAATAACAACACACATGGGATCCAGTGTCCCCTGTTAAAATGATATGCTTGCATGCCATAGGCAAATCTTTTCTCTCCTTCATTTCGACCATCTTTAATTAGCCTACTGTACTTTCCTCCATAGAACACGACATGGGCTGTTATACAACGGGAAATTCACTTCAGCTTTACATTCTTGCAGGAAAGTTAGCTAGTTGTCCCAATGTTGCAGCTTAATTTAGTAACTTCAAAAGCCCCCGGGCGATTTCAAAGCAAGATGCAGATACATTAAAACTTTCTACTAAGTTTTATGTAGCCTAAAGTTACCGTCTTTGTTTCTTTCCTAAAATCTCAGTTCAGAACAAAACATCTGCTCTCCCGGGACATTCATTCGTCGTTTAGTCCCTGTTACGTGTCTTTCTATTTTTCTGCCTTTGTCTTGAGTTTGCTGCTGCCTTGCAATGCAATAGCCTAACGTTACATCTCTAAAATACAGTAGCCTAGCCTAAAAAACACCGCAGAGGGTAGGCCGGATGTAGGCTAGTTCATACTTTCATAAAGACTTCGATTTTTAGGAGAACTTACCACGCAAATCCCCAGTTCAACATCATGGGGAGGTCGGACATCAGAGCGCTCGGTAGTCATCAGTTAATTAGCCTATCGTCCCGGAGTGAAGATGGGTAAGCAGCATTGGATAGCCGACAGCCGGACACCAATCTATAGCCGAGGGAAATGGTCCACATACAATCAGCTAGTTACCACAAGTCCACGTCCTGCGGTAAACAGACTATATTTGGCCACCCCTTGGCTCGTACTTTATGTCAAAAAATGATTGAGTCAGTTACTATGTGGAGACCTTCATCATCAGTTCAAAGCAGCCGTCTGAGGGAAAAGATAACTTGGACAGGAAATATTTATTTCGTTAGGCTATCCGCCCAAAATTGACTGCAATTAGGCTCCATCGACGGAGAAATCTGGATAAACAACAGCCCATCTCATCATACATCAACGTGACCACCACATACATGAACGAGCTACATGAAAATACACATTGAAAATGAGTTTGATGACCGCTGGGCCTAGGCTACTTGGAACATGGAATAGTTGTATGGAGATTCTGAAAAATGTTTGATGGTATTGTTAACTACAACACCACAATAATCAGCCTCTTCATCATTCAAAACTACCACCATCATTATCAGCATCAATAACCTCGCTCACTTAAATCAGTGGAAGGCTTATTCTATCACATGCTATCTAGCTGGATGATTTGGCAGATGTTGTAATTTCATCATGGGCCTTAAAATGAGATTTGTCTTGCACATTAAAAACAGGGTTTACAATATACTCTACAAAAACAATACATTTGCCTACATCCGAATACATAGGTCTACAAGGCTGCCTGAAATGTCTCTGACGTACGTGAGACACATAACAGTGGTGTGTGTGTGTGTGTGTGTTGGGATTATAATAATACATTAATCATTCAATAAGATTAATTTCAGGGATTTCAATTCAGGGTGTACATCCCAAATGGTACCCTATTCCCAGGTAAAATAAAGGCCTTTATAGTGCGCTACTTATGGCGAGGGCCCATATGGCTCTGGTCAAAAATGTAGGTCACTATATAGGTGATAGGGTGCCATTTGGGACAGAACCAGGGTTTGGGGAAAGCTTTTAGACTCACTTAAGGATGAACACATTAGGGAAATAATATTATATTCCAGGAACCGCACAGATGTTTTATATAATATCATACCGTTAATTTTTTTTACAAAATCTATCAGCTTTCCTTCTTTGTAATGATATTGTAAGTTATGTTTTATAGTCACTGTCCTTGTTCTCTTGTTATTACACAACAGGAGGTTGGTGGCTCCTTAATTGGGGAGAACGTGCTCGTGGTAATGTCTGGAGCGGAGTCAGTGGAATGGTATCAAATACATCAAACACATGGTTTCCAGGTATTTAATGCCATTCCATTTGCTCCGTTCCAGCCATTATTATGAGCTGTCCTCCCTCAGCAGCCTCCACTGTATCACACATTAGTCATTGGACATTTTAAAAACGTATGGTTGGTAAACTATCTTGTATCCTCTTCATCCATATTGTTATGTAGGAGATAGCTAAGTGTGGTTGGGCCACAGTCAGCACATTACCATGATACACATCCTACCCCTAGGGGGCAGTGGCTGCCGAGGCCAGGAAAGGAAGGTCTGGTATGCATAAGAAGTCTGTGGTATTCACAGATGGGAGAGATTACTGGGCTAATCAGCTGAACGAGTGTGATTTACCGACCCGCAGGGCTTTTGATTTTGTAGGACATGCCCTTTTGGAGTTTTTCGTATTATTTGTTGTTTGTCACCAACTGAACATGAACGACAATATTATAATTATCACAACTTTTTACTGTATACTTGGACCTCTGAGCTCATTAAGAAAGCATTTTACTGTAGCTCATCCAAAGCTACAGTAGAGCATGCTATGTGTGTGTGTAGGCATACTGTACACCCAACATACTGTTAGTTGTATTCTCAGAAATAAGCACAGATACTCAGATATAAGCAATGCTGTACTGTACGCACTGTACTCAAACACTTGAAACATTTAGAATTTACCTTTGGAAAAAGCTTCCAGAAAATGAATGTAATCCTAATTTATAACAGGATTGGAAAACTTCTGAAACACAGTCAGTTTTACGAGTTTGCTGAAATGATATACAGCATATTTATCTCCATAACGTGTTCCTTATGTATTGTAGTGGCTAACTTAGTCAAAAGTTCCAGATAGCACCAGTGGAATTGCAAATGGTCTTAAAGGCGTGTAAAACAAACCGCTTTCCAAAAGCAAATCGTCTTCTTCTTCTTCTTCTTCTTCTTCTTCTATGACTTTTAAATGGCTGTTGGCAACCAAATGTTGCATTACCGCCACCAACTGGACAGACTTGTAAATCCATTACACTTTGTGAAACAAAAGGGGAAAACTACACTACACTCATTAAAACCACCACCCCATTCCACTACTTTGAACATATCTTCTACACCAGGCCGACAGCCTGGGAGGACAGGACACTATCACTCAACCCACCCTGTAACTCTAAGTTAAACCTTGTACCCCCAAGTACTTCTCTGTGGCTGCCACCACATCTCTTTTCTGTGATTTACATTCCATTTCTGCAGTACAGTTAATTACTACTGCTATGAACGCTAAGAATCCAAACTTACTGAAGCACATATCACTCATTGGCCTATCCCTCTGTGCTGGCAAAAATCTACTACTCACAGGAATCCTCCCTCTTAACCCAGCCTCCTCAACTTTCTTCACTGCCTTAGCATGCAACACCTTCTGTACTACTCTGACCCAGGCTACCTCAACCTGCCTCACACCGGATACTTCTGATCCCCTGCAACATGAGCACCCCTACAGTTGACACACACAATATGTTGCACCGAAACTATACATTCCTCTGTCCAATGCCTTCCTGCACACTTCCCACATCTTGGAATCTCCCTCCTACACACTGCTGCAACATGACCATAAGCGTGACACCTGAAATACTGCAGTGGGTTCGGCACAAAAGCTCTAACAGGATAACTGATATATCCTACCATGACTTTAATCGGGTAAAGACGCTGATTCAAAACTCAAAAGGACTGACAGTATCTCCTCTGTTTCACCCCACTCGCCACTGGGTCTGCATCGCACCAAACGGCGGGCGTCACAAACACCAGGAATCTTAAACTTAAATTGCTCCACCTCCACACTTAACGCTACCCCAGAAATGATTCCTTTCAATGGTGCCCTGTTCCTAAGTGCAAAGCAAGAAACAAATTGTGACCCGAGTTACGCTCTCTCTGGGCGGAAGAAACACAAACAAACATCACAAGTCCACTACAGGTTACCTTCACCAATTTACGTATTTTCCACCCAACCTGATAACACATATGGATCAGCCAAAAGGCAAGGATCCACTTTCTCCAAAAATCTCACTCACACTGGGCCAAAATCATCTTTATCATTACCCTTGGGATGAGACTCTGGGATCTTCACGACACCTGCCACCTCAGGAAATCCCCCTCACCCTCATCAACTTTACTATCTATGCCAGGACTGCCCAACCCTGTTCCTGGAGAGCTACCGTCCTGTAGGTTTTTGCTCCATCCCTAATCTAGCACACCTGATTCTAATAATTAGCAGATTGATAAGATGAATCAGGTTAGTAACACCTGGGGTTGGAGCGAAAACCTACAGGAGGGTAGCTCTCCAAGAACAGGGTTGGGCAACCCTGATCTACGCTATCGGACCACACTTTGGGAGACGAAGATCTGTACTTAATGCCTTTTTTATGCTTTACGGCCTCTTCCTGTATTCTTCCTTTCATTGTTTTTTGTTTGTTTGTTTTTTTAGGGGGTAGATCAGCTTTAATATTGCAGATAGATTGTAACTTCCATCTATGTAATTGTCTGCGTCACTTCCAATCCCCCATGGGGCTTCTTCTCGCAAATATATATATATATAAACACATACATATAAATACATATACACATACATATCCTTTAAAAATATATATTTCCCTTTATTACTTTCCAATCCCACCACCCCTTCCCTAATTGGAGTAAACTAGTGAACAACCACGCTTAGGCCTCTACTTCCAGTTTATACATACAGTGAGGGTAAAAAGTATTTGATCCCCTGCTGATTTTGTACGTTTGCCGACTGGCAAAGAAATGATCAGTCTATAATTTTAATGGTAGGTTTATGTGAACAGTGAGAGACAGAATAACAACAACAAAATCCAGAAAAACACATGTAAAAAATGTTATAAATTGATTTGCATTTTAATGAGGGAAATAAGTATTTGACCCCCTCTCAATCAGAAAGATTTCTGGCTCCCAGTTGTCTTTTATACAGATAACGAGCTGAGATTAGGAGCACACTCTTAAAGGGAGTGCTCCTAATCTCAGCTTGTTACCTGTATGAAAGACACCTGTCCAAAGAAGCAATCAATCAATCAGATTCCAAACTCTCCACCATGGCCAAGACCAAAGAGCTCTCTAAGGATGTCAAGGACAATATTGTAGACCTACACAAGGCTGGAATGGGCTACAAGACCATCGCCAAGCAGCTTGGTGAGAAGGTGACAACAGTTGGTGCGATTATTCACAAATGGAAGAAACACAAAATAACTGTCAATCTCCCTCGGCCTGGGGCTCCATGCAAGATCTCACCTCGTGGAGTTGCAATGATCATGAGAACAGTGAGGAATCAGCCCAGAACTACATGGGAGGATCTTGTCAATGATCTCAAGGCAGCTGGGACCATAGTCACCAAGAAAACAATTGGTAACACACTACGCCGTGAAGGACTGAAATCCTGCAGCGCCCGCAAGGTCCCCCTGCTCAAGAAAGCACATATACAGGCCCGTCTGAGGTTTGCCAATGAACATCTGAATGATTCAGAGGAGAACTGGGTGAAAGTGTTGTGGTCAGATGACACCAAAATCGAGCTCTTTGGCATCAACTCAACTCGCCGTGTTTAGAGGAGGAGGAATGCTGCCTATGATCCCAAGAACACCATTCCCACCATCAAACATGGAGGTGGAAACGTTATGCTTTGGGGGTGTTTTTCTGCTAAGGGGACAGGACAACATCACCACATCAAAGGGACGATGGACCGTCAAATCTTGGGTGAGAACCTCCTTCCCTCAGCCAGGGCATTGAAAATGGGTTGTTGATGGGTATTCCAGCATGACAATGACCCAAAACACACGGCCAAGGCAACAAAGGAGTGGCTCAAGAAGAAGCACATTAAGGTCCTGGAGTGGCCTAGCAGAGGGGTCAAATACTTATTTCCCTCATTAAAATGCAAATCAATTTATAACATTTTTGACATGCGTTTTTCTGGATTTTTTTGTTGTTATTCTGTCTCTCACTATTCAAATAAACCTACCATTAAAATTATAGACTGATCATGTCTTTGTCAGTGGGCAAACATACAAAATCAGCAGGGCATCAAATACTTTTTTCCCTCACTGTACTATATATATGTTATGGACACAGTCAATTTTACAATAATTATATTTTGTTTGTTTTTACTCCTAAACTTCCTCTACCCTCAACCTCTCCGATCATTTTCATGATGTCCATCCGGTTTGCTTCTACAGTGGGGAAAAAAAGTATTTAGTCAGCCACCAATAGTGCAAGTTCTCCCACTTAAAAAGATGAGAGAGGCCTGTAATTTTCATCATAGGTAGACGTCAACTATGACAGACAAAATGAGATTATTTTTTCCAGAAAATCACATTGTAGGATTTTTAATGAATTTATTTGCAAATTATGGTGGAAAATAAGTATTTGGTCAATAACAAAAGTTTCTCAACACTTTGTTATATACCCTTTGTTGGCAATGACACAGGTCAAACGTTTTCTGTAAGTCTTCACAAGGTTTTCACACACTGTTGCTGGTATTTTGGCCCATTCCTCCATGCAGATCTCCTCTAGAGCAGTGATGTTTTGGGGCTGTCGCTGGGCAACACAGACTTTCAACTCCCTCCAAAGATTTTCTATGGGGTTGAGATCTGGAGACTGGCTAGGCCACTCCAGGACCTTGAAATGCTTCTTACGAAGCCACTCCTTCATTGCCCGGGCGGTGTGTTTGGGATCATTGTCATGCTGAAAGACCCAGCCACGTTTCATCTTCAATGCCCTTGCTGATGGAAGGAGGTTTTCACTCAAAATCTCACGATACATGGCCCCATTCATTCTTTCCTTTACACGGATCAGTCGTCCTGGTCCCTTTGCAGAAAAACAGCCCCAAAGCATGATGTTTCCACCCCAATGCTTTACAGTAGGTATGGTGTTCTTTGGATGCAACTCAGCATTCTTTGTCCTCCAAACACGACGAGTTGAGTTTTTACCAAAAAGTTCTACTTTGGTTTCATCTGACCATATGACATTCTCCCAATCCTCTTCTGGATCATCCAAATGTACTCTAGCAAACTTCAGACGGGCCTGGACATGTACTGGCTTAAGCAGGGGGACTCGTCTGGCATTGCAGGATTTGAGTCCCTGGCGGCGTAGTGTGTTACTGATGGTAGGCTTTGTTACTTTGGTCCCAGCTCTCTGCAGGTCATTCACTAGGTCCCCCTGTATGGTTCTGGGATTTTTGCTCACCGTTCTTGTGATCATTTTGACCCCATGGGGTGAGATCTTGCGTGGAGCCCCAGATCGAGGGAGATTATCAGTGGTCTTGTATGTCTTCCATTTCCTAATAATTGCTCCCACAGTTGATTTCTTCAAACCAAGCTGCTTACCTATTGCAGATTCAGTCTTCCCAGCCTGGTGCAGGTCTACAATTTTGTTTCTGGTGTCCTTTGACAGCTCTTTGGTCTTGGCCATAGTGGAGTTTGGAGTGTGACTGTTTGAGGTTGTGGACAGGTGTCTTTTATACTGATAACAAGTTCAAACAGGTGCCATTAATACAGGTAACGAGTGGAGGACAGAGGAGCCCCTTAAAGAAGAAGTTACAGGTCTGTGAGAGCCAGAAATCTTGCTTATTTGTAGGTGACCAAATACTTATTTTCCACCATAATTTGCAAATAAATTCATTAAAAATCCTACAATGTGATTTTCTGGAAAAAAAATGCTCTATTTGTCTGTCATAGTTGACGTGTACCTATGATGAAAATTACAGGCCTCTCTCATCTTTTTAAGTGGGAGAACTTGCACAATTGGTGGCTGATTAAATACTTTTTTCCCCCACTGTATATGCCATATCTCTCCAACTGTGCTCCTTCACAAAAGCCCTCAACCTATAACCTATATACTTATTATGGACACAGCATGCCCTACATTAGTTATCTTGCTGTTATTAGTTGTTGTCAGTTGTTATTAGTCCCATCCTTCAGCTCCATTCAACACCTTCCATCTATCTCTTAACACCATCTATATTGGATTTCTATTTGCCATATATTTTTCAACTGTACTGTGATGTTTCACAAAATTTCTGAACCCTTCTATTCTCATTGTTTCTACAGATTGTAAATTGAAAATAAAATGTTTTGCTAAAAGTATTATTATATTATTGATCGATTGACTATGACTTTTCAGATCACCCAGTAATGCTATCTGCAGGGTTATCTCCAGGTAAATATTGCAATCCTTCAGCCATTCCTGGACCTGTGACCAAAAAAAGCCACAAATGGACAGTACCAAAACAAATGATCTAATGATTTTGTCTCTTCGCAGCAAAATCTGCAGAGCTGGGAAGATTGTATCCCCCATATAAACATTCTATAGGGAGCAAGAATTTTGTATATTAATCTAAGTTTTGAATCTGGCGTCGTTTTGCGTATCAGTTCATAAACATTATTCCATGGAATCGGTGCGTCAAAAATCTCTTCCCAACTATTTTGCAATCTATATGGGACGGCTGTCAATCCTTTGGTCCTTAAATGAAACTGGTATACTTTTTTATTTATCACAATATTCTTTAGCCAATTATGTTCTTGAATGCAGGGCCGAAAGACAAGTTCCTTACTTTTTCCCCCTTCCACTTTCCTATTCCATTTTTGCAGTAATGCTGCAATTATTTGGTTGTAATTTTGGGTACAGCAGACATTTCCATATGTTTTTGTAAGCTGCATGTGTGACATAACTCCACCAGTCCTACCTATGATATCATTTACAAATATTATACCTTTTTAAAACATTTTTCTCAATTAGTATATTTGAGTTTAACCACATTATATGCTGCATTTTCTGGAGGATTAAATTGAAATTGCAACCAACTTTCTATGGCTTGTTTTAGAAATAGTGATATTTGGGAGATTATTTCCTTTTCAAATAACTGAAAGTGAGAGGTTGTAATCTGAATAAAGGGAAAAGGGCCATTCTCGAACATGGGGTGAGACAATCTGACTAATTTGCTAGAGAACCAGTTTGGATTTAAGTATAACTTTTGTATGACTGAAGCTTTTAGTGATAGGTCTAATGCTTTAATATTTAATCATTTTTGTCCTCCGAATTCATATTCATTATATAAATAGGCCTGTTTAATTTTGTCTGGCTTGCCATTCCAAATAAATTTGAATTTCTTTTTCTCATATAATTAAAAAAACTGTTCGCTAGGCGTAAGCAAGACCATAAGCAAATAGGTAAACTGGGATAATACTAAAGAGTTAAATCAGGGTGATTTTTCCACAAATATACAGGTATTTACCTTTCCATGGTAGCAAGATATTGTCTATTTTTGCTAACTTTCTATTAAAATGTAATGGAGTGAGATCATGTATTTCATTTGGGATATGTATTCCGAGTATATCCACATCACCATCAGACCATTTTATTGGTAAACTACATGGTAATATAAAAATTGTATTTTTAGTGATCCAATACGTAATATAGTACATTTATCATAATTTGGTTGTAATCCAGAGAGGTTAGAAAATGTATATAGATCCTCTATGAGGCTGTGGAGGGATTCAAGTTGTGGATTTAAAAGAAAACATGACTCATCAGCGTACAATGACATCTTTGTTTTTAAGCCCTGGATTTCTAATCCCTTGATATTATTGTTGGATCTGATTTTAATAGCTAACATTTCAATGGCCATAATAAATAGATATGCCGATAGTGGACAACCTTATTTTACTCCTCTTGACAGTTTAACACTTTCTGAGAAATAGCCATTATTTACTATTTTACACCTAGGGTTACTATACATGATTTTAACCCATTTTATAAGAGATTCTCCAAAATTGAAATGCTCCTGGCATTTATATATAAACTCCAGTCGTACTTTATCAAATGCCTTTTCAAAGTCTGCTATGAATAGCAGGCCTGGTTTCCCAGATGTTTCATAATGTTCCATTGTTTCCAGTACTTGCCTTATATTATCTCCAATGTATCGTCCATGTAAAAAACCTGTCTGATTAGAATGAATAATGTCCGACAATACTTTTTTAATTCTATGCGCTATACATTTTGCTAGAATTTTTGCATCGCAACACTGAAGTGTAAGGGGCCTCCAATTTTTTTAATGGACTGGATCTTTATATTTCCCACTTGTATCCTGTTTCAGTAATAATGAAATCAGACCTTCTTGAGTGTCTGATAATCTACCATTTCCATAGGAGTGGTTAAAACATACTAATAATGGTCCTCTGAGTATATAAAAAAAGGTTTGGTATATCCTTCCTTTCTTACTACAAGAGTCAGAACGGGACCGACTATGCTTTTTCGGACTCATGGCCCTAAGCCACAATGTACTTTCCTCCGTTCCTCTTCTGAGATCCACATGAAATCATCTTTGGAAAAGCTCTCCATATCCTCTTCTGTGAACTAGTCTGCGGCCCTTCTTCTTCTTAAACTTCTTCTTCCCAAACGTAAATCTTAGTTCATAGTCAATCATAGCAGTGGATTTCCATATCCTGATCACCTGTGTGCCTATACTGTACATGTGACCAGTGACCCATGACCAAAGATATAGTGCCCTCTAGTGTACTAGTGGAATTTACAAAGACAGACAAACTATTGCAAACTATAGGCCCAATCCACAGGAGGCTGCTGAAGGGAGGACGGCACATAATAATGGCCGGAACGGAGCGAACGGAATGGCATCAAACACATAGAAACAATATTTGTGATGTAATTAATACAATTCCACCTATTCCGCTCCAGTCATTACCATGAGCCCGTCCTCCCCAATTAAGGTGCCACCAACCTCCTGTGGCCCAATCCCAAATGGACCCCTAGACCCTATGTCCTATGATTTGGTTTGTATTAAGGTGGCCGCATACTAGGTTACACAATTCGGCTAGGCGAAGTGAACGTGTGTGCCCCACATACTCCCTTAAAGTATGCGGCAATATTACTGTTTGTCCCTCTTCAGACGCTGTAGCAACAACATAGCCACTATACGCTTCCTCAAAATAGTCTGAATTAATCTAACACAAATCAAGAAATCTGTAAATCATTTTTACGTTTTTGCCGAGGAGTTCTTAGTCACGCAATTTTACATCTAACTAAGACGTTTGGTGCAGTATTTCTCATGTGAAAAAATTTGCATTAAAACTAGTCGTCTTTCGTTGAATGACAAACACTTCATTGAAGAATCCCATCCATAGTTCTTCCCACTCCTGCTAGGAGTAGTACTGTTGACCAATCACTGATGAAGGGGTGTAGACTTCGGCTACCATCTTTCTTGCCTCAAGAAAAGTTGTGCACGAACAGCCAAATAAAAACCTGCTGAACACCAAAATGAACAAAACGCCCAAAAATGTTGTCATAATATATTCACAAACCGTTTCGACTGGGAAGCATGCAACAGGCTTAAGTGATATGGTGAAACTTCCACCTAGCCATTCAGAGGGCAAGGTGGAGCTATTACCAAATATGGTCGATAGATGAAGATGTCTTAAGCTTACCATAGGCTTCCCAGTCGAAACAGTTCCTGCATATATTATGATTATATTTTGTGATGTTTTTGTTAGTTTTGATCTTCGGCAGGTTTTTGTCCGGCTGCTCGTGCACACAACAAACTTTCTTGAGGCAAGTCGAAGTTCGGTAGCCGAAGTCCAAGCCCCTTCGTCGGTGATTGGACTACACAACACTACAAAATACAACACAACAACCACAAACGTAGTCCTAAATGGCTCCTACAGTTTCTATCAGGCAAAATGGTTCGCTAACGTTTCTATCAGGCAAAAGCTGTTCCTTAAAACAGTTACATCTTACCTATTAAAAAAGTTCAACCAATTCAATAACAAGATTGCAATACTTCTGAAACACAGTCAGTATTACAGGTTTTCTGAAATAATACTGTAGATAGCATGTTTATCTCCATAACATGTTCTTTATGCTTTTAACAATATACACTGCTCAAAAAAATAAAGGGAACACTTAAACAACACAATGTGACTCCAAGTCAATCACACTTCTGTGAAATCAAACTGTCCACTTAGGAAGCAACACTGATTGACAATACATGTCACATGCTGTTGTGCAAATGGAATAGACAACAGGTGGAAATGATAGGCAATTAGCAAGACACCCCCAATAAAGGACTGGTTTTGCAGGTGGTGACCACAGACCACTTCTCAGTTCCTATGCTTCCTGGCTGATGTTTTGGTCACTTTTGAATGCTGGCGGTGCTTTCACTCTAGTGGTAGCATAAGATGGAGTCTACAACCCACACAAGTGGCTCAGGTAGTGCAGCTCATCCAGGATGGCACATCAATGCGAGCTGTGGCAAGAAGGTTTGCTGTGTCTGTGAGCGTAGTGTCCAGAGCATGGAGGCGCTACCAGGAGACAGGCCAGTACATCAGGAGACGTGGAGGAGGCCGTAGGAGGGCAACAACCCAGCAGCAAGACTGCTACCTCCGCCTTTGTGCAAGGAGGAGCAGGAGTAGCACTGCCAGAGCCCTGCAAAATGACCTCCAGCAGGCCACAAATGTGCAGGTGTCTGCTCAAACGGTCAGAAACAGACTCCATGAGGGTGGTATGAGAGCCCGACGTCCACAGGTGGTGGTTGTGCTTACAGCCCAACACCGTGCAGGACGTTTGGCATTTGCCAGAGAACACCAAGATTGGCAAATTCGCCACTGGCGCCCTGTGCTCTTCACAGATGAAAGCAGGTTCACACTGAGCACATGTGACAGACGTGACAGAGTCTGGAGACGCCGTGGAGAACGTTCTGCTGCCTGCAACATCCTCCAGCATGACCGGTTTGGCGGTGGGTCAGTCATGGTGTGGGGTGGCATTTTTTGGGGGGGCCGCACAGCCCTCCATGTGCTCGCCAGAGGTAGCCTGACTGCCATTAGGTACCGAGATGAGATCCTCAGACCCCTTGTGAGACCATATGCTGGTGCGGTTGGCCCTGGGTTCCTCCTAATGCAAGACAATGCTAGACCTCATGTGGCTGGAGTGTGTCAGCAGTTCCTGCAAGAGGAAGGCATTGATGCTATGGACTGGCCCGCCCGTTCCCCAGACCTGAATCCAATTGAGCACATCTGGGACATCATGTCTCGCTCCATCCACCAACACCACGTTGCACCATAGACCGTCCAGGAGTTGACGGATGCTTTAGTCCAGGTCTGGGAGGAGATCCCTCAGGAGACCATCCGCCACCTCATCAGGAGCATGCCCAGGCGTTGTAGGGAGGTCATACAGGCATGTGGAGGCCACACACACTACTGAGCCTAATTTTGACTTGTTTTAAGGACATTACATCAAAGTTGGATCAGCCTGTAGTGTGGTTTTCCACTTTAATTTTGAGGGTGACTCCAAATCCAGACCTCCATGGGTTGATAAATTTGATTTCCATTGATAATTTCTGTGTGATTATGTTGTCAGCACATTCAACTATGTAAAGAAAAAAGTATTTAAAAAGATTTCATTCATTCAGATCTAGGATGTGTTATTTTAGTGTTCCCTTTATTTTTTGGAGCAGTGTATATTTTATAAGATGAGTGCTCCACTGATCTTAGTGAGTATCTGTGGTATAAATATTGAAGTAACATCCCTCCTTCTCCCCTGATAAATGAATGAGGATGATGGTAGTGATGATTTAGCAAATATTCCTCTAGTTAGTATCTCCCCCATGCCTTTACACCAGATGGAAGGAAAATCAATCCGTGTACATTCATTTAACATCCTGACTGAATCCCACATGACATGATCCCAGCTAGGGCGTTTGCCGTGACCATATTACCGCCACACCGAGAGTCATGAGTCATGACCACAGTAAAATTATGTGTGACTATTGAGTCATGGTAATCTCCTCTTATGCACTCTGGACATGCGTTGGTAGTACCCAACTCACTAATGATCATCAGGTCGCTAATGGCCTGGTACTCAGGGCTCTATTGTCCCTCTAACCACTCTGACATCAATGTAAATGCATTCGAAAATCACATCAAACACTTATCATCAAAGCAGTATGTGCTTTTAAAACCCACCTCACTGTGATTGATCAATTTGAAGAAGTTCAACAACAGGTTTAAACTGAGTGGAAAACATAGTCATTGTGGATGTTGTTTCAAAGCCTAACACAATGAAATGGACAGTGCTTTCTAAGGTGATGATTAATTCAAAACACCCATATGCATATTAGAGCTTATGTATACGCATAGATACGATATTACACATGTCAGAAAATCATAAAAAAATACATTTTTACATTTTAGTCATTTAGCAGATGCTCTTATCCAGAGCGACTTACAGTTAGTGAATACATATTTTTTTATACTGGCCCCCCGTGGGAATCGAACCCACAACCCTGGCGTTGCAAACGCCATGCTCTATCAACTGAGCTACAACCCTGCCGGCCATTCCCTCCCCTACCCTGGACAACGCTGGGCCAATTGTGCGCCGCCCATGAGTCTCCCGGTCGCGGCCGGCTGCGACAGAGCCTGGATTCAAACCAGGATCTCTAGTGGCACAGTTAGCACTGCAATGCAGTGCCTTAGACCACTGCGCCACTCAATACTGATTTAAGATATCGATGGTACACATTTTGTTACATAACAGCCTTATTCTACAATTGATTAAATAAATAAAAATCTCTATCAATCTACACACAATACCCCATAATGACAAAGCGAAAAAATATTTTTTTTAATGTTAGCATATTTATTAAAAATAAAAACAGAAATACCTTATTTACATAAGTATTCAGACCCTTAGCTATGAGACTTGAAATTGAGGTCAGGTGCATCCTGTATCTATTGATCATGCTTGAGATGTTTCTACAACTTGATTGGAGTCCACCTGTGGTAAATTCAATTGATTGGACATGATTTGGAAAGGCAAACACCTGTCTATATAAGGTCCGCTCTCGCTCTGGAATGGGAAAAATACCCTTTTTATTTTATTCAGTTCAATTATTTTCTTCTTACTATAAAATCATATAATATAAAATAATGGCACAGGACTTATAAGCATATTTTGTCTGCTAAATGAGCAAGCCTACAGCCTTTGGCACATAGCCAGATAACATACAGTAGGTCAACTTATATTCTGTTCTTCTGAAATACATTTTCTTCATATCATAATGTTCCCAGCTAATAATCCTAGCGAGAGAGAACGTTTTTGTAATGTTACCCATAATGTTCCCCTGATGTTTGAGTGTCCAATTTTCCGTTAGTTAGGGGAAAATTATATGAGGGTTAGGAGAATATTCCATCAACGTTGCCATGTTCTCCGAATCTAAGATATTAATGTTCTTTACATGTTTCATAAAAACATTAATCTGTCCAGTTTGCTGAGGGTTACAATAATATTCCATCAACGTCACACCAAACATACAGAGAACATGGTTGCCATGTTCTCAGAATATAAGATATGAATGTACTAGACACGTTTCATGGGAACGTTGCAGGACCATTCCTGTGTATCAGTCGTCAGGACATCACCTGATGGTCCCAAAGAAGTGTCCCCCCTCCAAAAAATTTATTACACATCACCCCTTCTTACTGTTGCCGTGCCCATCAAGAACCTGATTGGTGAACCACAGATCCATTAACAGCTCTTAACAATGCTTTTAACATACAGGGTCAATTGCAACCATCAAAAGCCACCAGATCTCTCATTAAACCATCAAAATGTGCGAAATTCACCCACACAGCTGATCTCAATTGCAACCAACATTGGCCAGCGATTTACCTCTCCCTAACACTGATGTCAAGTTTATCTTTTAGTCTTGATTGCAGCCAACATTTTCCAAGACTATTTCACCCTTTGGTTGATATTGTCATCAGAACAACTTAGTCCTACTTTATGAGCAGACTAAGGGAAATGTATCTATTTGAAAATCATTCCGTACAACTGAAATAAAGTATTTCCTCGTTTACCACGGAAAATCTAGCATGACACAAGTAATTTTTCCAACTATTGTTTACAGACAGATTACTTCACATATAATTCACTGTATCACAATTCCAGTGGGTCAGAAGTTTACAAACACTAAGTTGACGGTGCCTTTAAACAGCTTGGAAAATTCCAGAAAATTATGTCATGGCTTAAGAAGCTTCTGATAGGCTAATTGACATCATTTGAGTCAATTGGAGGTGTACCTGTGGATGTATTTCAAGGCCTACCTTCAAACTCAGTGCCTCTTTGCTTGACATCATGGGAAAATCTAAAGAAATCAGCCAAAACCTCAGAAAAAAGGCTGGTTCATCCTTGGGAGCAATTTCCAAACGCCTGAAGGTACCACGTTCATCTGTACAAACAATAGTACGCAAGTATAAACACCATGGGACCACGCAGCCGTCATACTGCTCAGGAAGGAGATGCGTTCGGTCTCCTAGAGATGAACGTACTTTGGTGCGAAAAGTGCAAATCAATCCCAGAACAACAGTGTCGTATATGATGAATGGTGGTCGTCATTGCTGATGAACAAAAGGAGTCTGCTCATACTGAACATTGATCATCAGGTTTATTCAGACCACAAGCTTCAGCATGAGTAACAGACTTGCCAGGTCTGGAGAACAGTGTCCTCCCATTCTAGGGGCTGCTCTGGGGTTTATTGTCTAAAACCCTTCTTATATAGACAATACCAAAATAAGGGTTACCCCCTCTTCTGGCCAATCACCAGTCTCCCCTCGGGAGTCACCCTCCAAGCGGCACATTTCAAATAACATCATAAAACATCCCCCCTCTGGCCTGAACAACCAACATTCTTTCAGTTCCATCTAAAAACCTTTAACACCATCATATTGTCAATACACTACATTCCCCCCTTTCGAGACAACCTAAACGTCTCGAAACCAAACAGAATAAGATTACAACAAGTAACAATTTATCTCATTGAGTATCTTTAACATTAAACCAAAACATTCTTCTCTAGAGCGTAAATTCCTTCTTATGCAATAACTGTTTATGAAGTATGAATACATTACTATGACATATGAAGAAATCTCTATGGAGTGTAAATACATTACTATGACATATGAAGAAATCTCTATGGAGTGTAAGAGCGAAAAACTGTCCAGCAGCCATCCATCCATATCAATCAAGACAGTAAAATTCTCTCACGGTCCCTCTGCCCCAGGCAACCACCGTCGGTACTCCAGATAACCTCATTAACCATGTAAATGCATTTGAAACTATGATGTAATTAAATACACATGTAAACAAAATCCTATCCATAAATATCCATTGTACGGCTGGTCCACCCATCGAATCGTACAATGAATCTCTCCCTTCCTAGACCTTCTGTCCCTAACCCCATCGAAATAAACAAAAGCATCTAAGATCCTCATCTGCATTCAATAACATCAAACATCATTCTACTAAAATCAATACCTAAGAATATGACACAATTATGTATTACACATCAAATATGTCTATATTTCATTGCAGACACTGGAATGTAGTCCACTAATCAAATCAAAATCAAATCAAATCAAATTTTATTGGTCACATGCGCCGAATACAACAGGTGCAGACATTACAGTGAAATGCTTACTTACAGCCCTTAACCAACAGTGCATTTATTTTAAACAAAAAAGTAAGAATAAAACAACAACAAAAAAGTGTTGAGAAAAAAAGAGCAGAAGTAAAAAATAAAGTGACAGTAGGGAGGCTATATATACAATAGAATAAAGTGACAGTAGGGAGGCTATATATACAGGGGGGTACCGTTGCATAGTCAATGTGCGGGGGCACCGGCCAGTTGAGGCAGTTGAGGCAATATGTACATGTGGGTAGAGTTAAAGTGACTATGCATAAATACTTAACAGAGTAGCAGCAGCGTAAAAAGGATGGGGTGGGGGGGCAGTGCAAATAGTCCGGGTAGCCATGATTAGCTGTTCAGGAGTCTTATGGCTTGGGGGTAGAAGCTGTTGAGAAGTCTTTTGGACCTAGACTTGGCACTCCGGTACCGCTTGCCGTGCGGTAGCAGAGAGAACAGTCTATGACTAGGGTGACTGGAGTCTTTGACAATTTTGAGGGCCTTCCTCTGACACCGCCTGGTATAGAGGTCCTGGATGGCAGGGAGCTTTGCCCCAGTGATGTACTGGGCCGTACGCACTACCCTCTGTAGTGCCTTGCGGTCAGAGGCCAAGCAGTTGCCATACCAGGCGGTGATGCAACCAGTCAGGATGCTCTCGATGGTGCAGCTGTAGAATTTTTTGAGGATCTGAGGACCCATGCCAAATCTTTTTAGTCTCCTGAGGGGGAATAGGCTTTGTCGTGCCCTCTTCACGACTGTCTTGGTGTGTTTGGACCATGATAGTTCGTTGGTGATGTGGACACCAAGGAACTTGAAGCTCTCAACCTGTTCCACTACAGCCCCGTCGATGAGAATGGGGGCGTGCTCAGTCCTCTTTTTTTTCCTGTAGTCCACAATCATCTCCTTTGTCTTGGTCACGTTGAGGGAGAGGTTGTTGTCCTGGCACCACACGGCCAGATCTCTGACCTCCTCCCTATAGGCTGTCTCATCGTTGTCGGTGATCAGGCCTACCACTGTTGTGTCGTCGGCAAACTTAATGATGGTGTTGGAGTCGTGCCTGGCCATGCAGTCATGGGTGAACAGAGAGTACAGGAGGGGACTGAGCACGCACCCCTGAGGGGCCCCCGTGTTGAGGATCAGTGTGGCAGATGTGTTGTTACCTACCCTTACCACCTGGGGGCGGCCCGTCAGGAAGTCCAGGATCCAGTTGCAGAGGGAGGTGTTTAGTCCCAGGATCCTTAGCTTAGTGATGAGCTTTGAGGGCACTATGGTGTTGAATGCTGAGCTGTAGTCAATGAATAGCATTCTCACGTAGGTGTTCCTCTTGTCCAGGTGGGAAAGGGCAGTGTGGAGTGCGATAGAGATTGCATCATCTGTGGATCTGTTGGGGCGGTATGCAAATTGGAGTGGGTCTAGGGTTTCTGGGATTATGTTGTTGATGTGAGCCATGACCAGTCTTTCAAAGCACTTCATGGCTACAGACGTCAGTGCTACGGGTCGGTAGTCATTTAGGCAGGTTATCTTAGAGTTCTTGGGCACGGGGACTATGGTGGTCTGCTTGAAACATGTTGGTATTACAGACTCAGTCAGGGACATGTTGAAAATGTCAGTGAAGACACTTGCCAGTTGGTCAGCACATGCTCGGAGTACACGTCCTGGTAATCCGTCTGGCCCTGCGGCCTTGTGAATGTTGACCTGCTTAAAAGTCTTACTCACATCGGCTACGGAGAGCGTGATCACATAGTCGTCCGGAACAGCTGGTGCT
Organism: Coregonus lavaretus; assembly: GCF_964263955.1. Classification (NCBI taxonomy): domain Eukaryota; kingdom Metazoa; phylum Chordata; class Actinopteri; order Salmoniformes; family Salmonidae; genus Coregonus; species Coregonus lavaretus. Next base: position 22,993,253 of record NC_139988.1, read on the forward strand.
CTCATGCATGCTTCAGTGTTGCTTGCCTCGAAGCGAGCATAGAAGTGGTTTAGCTCGTCTGGTAGGCTTGTGTCACTGGGCAGCTCGCGGCTGTGCTTCCCTTTGTAGTCTGTAATAGTTTTCAAGCCCTGCCACATCCGACGAGCGTCAGAGCCAGTGTAGTATGATTCAATCTTAGACCTGTATTGACTCTTTGCCTGTTTGATGGTTCGTCGGAGGTCATAGCGGGATTTCTTATAAGCGTCCGGGTTAGAGTCCCGTTCCTTGAAAGCGGCAGCTCTACCCTTTAGCTCAGTGCGGATGTTTCCTGTAATCCATGGCTTCTGGTTGGGGTATGTACGTACGGTCACTGTGGGGACGACATCATCGATGCACTTATTGATGAAGCCAGTGACTGATGTGGTGTACTCCTCAATGCTGTCTGAAGAATCCCTGAACATGTTCCAGTCTGTGCTAGCAAAACAGTCCTGTAGCTTAGCATCTGCGTCATCTGACCACTTTTTTATTAGCCGAGTCACTGGTGCTTCCTGCTTCAGTTTTTGCTTATAAGCAGGAATCAGGAGGATAGAGTTATGGTCAGATTTGCCAAATGGAGGGCGAGGGAGAGCTTTGTATGCGTCTCTGTGTGTGGAGTAAAGGTGGTCTAGAGTTTTTTCCCCTCTGGTTGCACATTTAACATGCTGGTAGAAATGAGGTAGAACGGATTTAAGTTTCCCTGCATTAAAGTCCCCTGCTACTAGGAGCGCTGCATCTGGATGAGCGTTTTCCTGTTGATTAATGGCCTTGTACAACTCATTCAGTGCAATCTTAATGCCAGCATTGGTTTGTGGTGGTAAATAGACAGCTATGAAAAGTATAGATGAAAACTCTCTTGGTAAATAGTGTGGTCTACAGCTTATCATAAGATACTCTACCTCAGGCGAGCAAAACCTTGAGACTTCCTTAGTATTTGATTTTGTGCACCAGCTGTTGTTTACAAAAATACAGAGACCGCCACCCCTCGTCTTACCCGAGTCTGCCGTTCTGTCCTGCCGATGTAGCGTATAGCCTGCTAGCTGAATGTTGTCATTGTTGTCATTCAGCCACGACTCCGTGAAACATAAGATATTACAGTTTTTAATGTCCCGTTGGTAGGATAACCGTAATCTTAAATCGTCCATTTTATTATCCAAAGCTTGAACGTTGGCTAATAGGATTGATGGGAGAGGCAGTTTACTCGTTCGCCGTCGGATCTTTACAAGGCACCCCGACCTACGTCCACGGTATCTCCGTCTCTTCCTCACGCGAATGACGGGGATCTGGGCCTTGTCTGGAGTCTGTAGAATATCCTTCGCGAACGCCTCGTTGAAGAAAAAGTGTTCGTCCAACGCGAGGTGAGTAATCGCTGTCCTGATATCCAGAAGCTCTCTTTGGTTATAAGAGACGATGGCATCAACATTATGTACAAAATAAATTACAAATAACGCGGAAAAACACACATAATAGTACAATTGGTTAGAGGGCTGTAAAACGGCAGCCATCTTCTTCCGGCGCTGTTCTCTCTGTAGTGTCCTCTTCCAATGGACTTGTTGATGATGGAATCAGCCACACCCTCCTTGTTTCATCTCCTCCAGTCATATTGTCCCTTCATATTGTCTTTGTTTGAGTATTCCAATCTCCACATGTTCTCCCAAATGCTTCTGGAATGACAAGAAAATAAACGACCAAACAGTATCCTTTGCAAAACAACCACTTTCAAATTAAACCTCCATTTCACCTAAGAATTTAAAAAATGATACATAAATGATGCATGAATCACATTATCCATTCCCCCCTTTGATTCATAAATCATACTAAAAATCATACTAATATTGAAAAAACAATTTGAAAAATCATCAAATAATCCAAAATGATATTTATCCATCAGTTCCACTTGTCCATCTTTATCCAGATCAGGAACAGTCAACACTGGCATCTGAGTGTTGTCTCCAGGCACCACTTCTCCAACCTATCTCAATCTCATAACTTTCTCAAAAGTCAGTACAAACATCACACAGTGTTATCAAAGCTTAAACTAGAATCTGACCCATCACTGCCCCTACTGGCCTAATTGATCTTGCATCCTCCCAAACACATCCCTTATAATGCATCTATAACCCCAGTGATATTATCTGAACTATCTGGACTCAAAGTATAACTAATATTTATCAATATTATCTTCCCAAATGTTACACCATACCATGAATGAAGTCCCCCCTTCTCCCTTAAACTTATTCTTCAATGATAGGCTTGAAGACTATGACATGTCGCCATGTGTCTGCTAAATGACTAAAATGTAAATGTAATGTCACCCTTTTAACCCTAGAGTTAGCTGTGTCCAATGCTATCCCTTTTATAATGGTAAAACCTCATATGGAAGCTTAAACGTTGACCTGTAACAACATCCTATCCCCCATAGGGTAAGAATATACTCTATCATCACAAACCCACCAAATATCTCTAAAATTCCCATAGTCACATTGTCAGTCAAAAGCTAATCTTTTAACCATCAAAGTCCTGCTCTTCTTACTACCTGATATATAAAAAGTAACCTATTATTTGTCATTACTACCCTTAAGGTCATACTTATCCAAGGTTATCATATAACATCACACTCTGATCTTCCCATAAACATACCCCTTACCTCATATGTTTTATTAGAACAAAAACAACTTTTATCCCTCAATATTTCACCTGAATACTTCAGAGTTTGCAATTACCTAATTTTACTTTCCCTCTAACCAATGCCCATAGGGTAATCCCTTCACCCAAGAACACTTAAACCCTACTGGTCTGACAACTACATTATTTTATCTGTCAATGACTGTTGCCGATACCACAGTCATGACAAAGCATAACCCTGACCCACACCTGCCAGAGGCCGCGCGACCGTCTAACACGTCTTGGGCTGGCATCCCCAACAGACATCAACCCTCAAGATTCCTCACTGATTCTTATAGAATGAGTTAATCTATCTCTAATTTTCACAACAGAGGAACGAGCAGCACTGATCAGATGCCCCCCCCCTCTGTCATCAAAATCAAAAGACCCCATCCTGCAGCTTCCATGATGAATCTCTATTCTCCATTTCAGATTAATCTATATTGTTTCTATTAATATCTGCTCTCCTATTTTAATCCTATTCGTACTATCATTGACAGCCCTCTCCATCCGTAACATAAACTCCTGAGTCATTAATCTCTTTCCAAAGTTACCATTAACGTCATTGATTTAGTTGATGAATTAAAACCCTTAATTCCTTCTAATGGAAAAGCTACCCATATCCTATGTGTATTATTCACTGTTGGAGTGACTACTGTAATAAACTTATCCTTAACTCCCTCTGTGACTGTGGAAACTTCTACAGACTTCAAATCTTCCATTATAAGCGTTACTTTATGAATTACATAGCCCTTTAACCAATAATTCCTAACCGGAACAAATTCTAATGCTTGCCCTAAATAAGTACACATATATTCTCCCTGACCTTTCTCTGTAACATTACGCAACATAAGTGAACAGTCACTCCTAACCCTCTTCTCAACTATACCTCCTTTTACTCCTGGTCCTGATAACAATACTTATTCTCCATAATTATCTCTCCATATGGGAGGAACGTCCCCATCCTAAACCCTAATAAGTGTTTTCCCCCTAAAATTGGTGCTGTATTGGTTCCCTTATAATCAAATGCAATATATTTATGACTTTAATACCTATCAATGTTGAAAGAGTTAAATTGCTTCTCCCTGTTGTTCTAATAGACTGAAGTGTTAATGTCCTTATTTACTCCTAGTTTTCCCCCAGTTTTCCCCTAAGACTTTGAACTCTTTCCTTGTACTTCCATCCATCCCCACTAGTGTCACTTTTTCCCCCTTTCAGTTCTACCTCTAAACTTTAAACCTCCTGATTATAACAAAAGGTACCCACAATTACCTTGATCTTCCTATTCTAAAGTGTCATTCATTACTGTTCTCTCTCACTACTAACTTTGAAACTTAGCTTACTGTCTCAGAGTTCCTTCACCCCTAGTTCTCCTAACTTATTTTAATCTAATCTTTTCTCTCATAACATTTAAAACCTTTTCCCCTGACTTATTGACAAAATCTCTTACCACCAAATTTTAGAATATGTGATTGGGAAAGTTCCCCACCTGCTTCTGACTCATTACACACAGACTTGGCAAAACCCGACTAAACACCTTTAGCCTAACCTAGCCTGAAATCCCTTAATGTAAGAATGTAACCCAGAATAACAGTCACTCTATTAAGTTTATTTTCCCAGACAGATTGTCTAACAGGTAATCTAATACATTATCATCCTTCCTATGATATTATCTTTTAAGCAAATGATTCCCAAAAAACCCTACTTCTTAAAATATTCTACCAGACAGTCAGTCGTCTAGTGTGCATCTTATTGTACGCTTCAATTCTCTTCCCAACACTACAATAACAGTATCTTCTAATATTAGTACTTTAAGAGTAAGTACTACCTCAAATCCCTATCCTAATCTAATTAGTTTATTTTACCGAGTGATATGTTTAACCTCTTTAGACTGAACCCAGATAAGTTTTTCCCCTATTCACTATCACTTCTAATGGTCGGTTGTTTTTACTTCAATTGTTGGCTATTTTCTCTTCCTCTCCAATTCTGTGTCTGTCCAGACCTTGACTGTGGATATAACACCTTTAATCTCCAAATCTTCATCACTTTCTTCATCAGAACTCGAATCTCTTGTCTCCTTCTTCTTTCAACTTTCATCAGAGATCAAATCTCCAGTATCCTTCTTTCCTCTCTTGCCACTTCCTTCTGATCACAGAGTCACCTCCACCCATGGCCTCTCATCAATAACTCTCATCGTCATCATCCTCATCTCCTTAAGTTCCCAGACATCTCGGTTTTCTTCCGTCTTCTGGATTCATCTTCATCGTTGTTTCTGCTCGTATTCGTCTTCATCTCTGATGCCATAATCACCCTGCTGGATGATGTCTTTCTGCTGAATCCATATGTGAGAAAGGTGTACTAACATCTGCCATTAGTCTTTCTAACACTACTCTAACCCTACTTTGATTAAAAAATGACTATTTTAATCAATTTTCCCCTATATCAAGCCCTTTATATTCCTTTATTGTGAACTATCCTATTTTAGACTATATAAGTTATATAGGCTTCCCCCTGTAATTCTTAATATAACCTAAACAAATCCATTAACCATCCTGAATAATTAACCCCAATTCCTATTCCTATGTCACCAATATCAATTAGTGTTGAGTATATCTTACCACAACCCATCAACTGCCAGTAAATGCAAGTTAGTCATCTTCAGACTAAAATACCCCTAAACAAAGCCTTTTAACCTTACAACCCTTCAATACTCAAATTCCCATAACCCCTTGCTCTATTAGCTCTAATTATCATAAATTTACAGAAGAATCCTCAATCCATCCTGGATTCCCAACACATCTGTAATTAAACCCCAGTGATGCACATAGCCTCCAAAATGCAATTTTTAATGAAATAGTATTTGCCAAGTCTCTGTAAAATCGTCATAACATCACATATCTTGTTAGGGAAAGATCTTGTAACCATAATCAGTACCAAAACCTTTTTGACTTGATCCTCTGCCACGTGACGTGATCACTTCCTGTATCTCCTCGCTCCCCCTCTCTCCTGTCTCTCATGACAAGGGACAAAGACACAAGAACAGCTTTTAGTAGTTCATGCCATCACTGAGTATTTCCAACCATTCAATATTCATTCGTTCTACATTATTCACTCTAAGACTAAACTCAGAATTAAATAGATCGCTCAAAAACCTTTTTTTATTTTAATCCGTTATTTAATTATTTAATTAAATGTATTATAATCCGCTACCATATATCTAATTTATAAATTCAATAGGTCCCAAGACAAGTTTCATCTTTAACCAATCGCAGTTTAAACTAGAATCATCGTGTTAAAATCTCTTTATGCGTATTTGTTCCGTCATCTGTGTTCCTCTGTCTCCCCCTGCAGTTTAACCAATGTGTTGTTTTACAGAATCCCACGCATGCGCAAATATCATTTTAACCTCATGCTTGAGTTTTAGCATCCCCTCGTGGTGTCGTTTAGTGCCGTAAAACAAAACGTTCCCTCTCGTGCCATAAACTCCCCCTTTCTGTCGTGTAGTGTCACAAAATTAAATGCATGCCCATACATTTATTACATAAATCGCTCCAAAACATTTCATTTAATTTTAATCGTCTTTTAATTTAATTAATTATACTCCGTCACAGTGGTGTAGTGGTCCCTGGAGAAGTGGGTATACTCTCAGTATTCACCTTTTTTTTTTTTAAGTAGTCCAGAAAAAAGCCCTGTTTTAGAAACAGTGACATGTAAGACTATGATTTAGTTTACCCAAAAATATGTAATTTCTACTTGCACACTATTATAAAATGATCATGACTTGATTAGGAGCAGTTTGTAGTTACTACTGGTCACAAGAGCAGCCTGGATGAATGTAAAATGTATTTATCATGAGGCAAACAGGAAATGGTGTTTCGATTATTTTTTGCACATTTATTTAAATAAAATACTTCAAATCTGAAGGTGACAATGCATCCTTGTTCATATTGCTATATGCTTTGTTTTGAACATGTTCATTTACCGGTAAATCATTCAACAAAATATGTTACAACAATATTTAGTTAACAATTAACAAAAATATATGCATTAACAACACATCAACAGTGATATACTCTCTCAACCCAGCACTGGGTTTCTGACCTTTGCTCATACTACAGTATATTCCAGACAAATTTGCTTTCTGCAGGAGCTTTCACACTGCACTGTCTAGAACGCACCGAAGAGGCAGCACGATGGCTCTTCAACCAGGTCCTTGTATATTTTCTAGGATCAAACTTGGAAGTTGGTGGGCCGTTGATATTAATCATCATCAAGTTTGATATGTTTGAGATCAGAAGGACAGCCCTCTTGTCTGAGCTTATATTGTTCATAAGGCTAAAATTCCTCTCACACTCTGCTGTACCGACAGGGAATGTTTTCATACAGTTCATAAGTGGTTTTAGGTCCTTGGGCTCACTACTGGGCTCTTCCAGTAGGTCCCGCATCCCATTCAGTGCTTGGTCTGTGCACAAGTTAAATCGCTTGCACAGTCGCTTAACTTGTTCTTCACCATGGCGGATGCTGGGCTTTGATGGCCACTTACTCTGATCAAGGATGCTGAGGTCCATGATGGTCTCATCTTCAAAAGACAAGCGTTTCTCCAGATTGTTCACAAGGCTTTGTAAGAACTGGCCTGGATTGATAGACTTCAGCTTTGCATTTGTTTTCAGGGCTATAGACCGATACTCCCCAGTCTGTTTTGCTTCTAAAGCCTCACTATATTTCTCACCTGGACTCTCTTTGAATGACTGGATCACTCTGATTGAGCGTTTCAGCAGATGCTCTGCTCTGAGGAGCGTTATAGAACGAGACTGAAGCTCCTGTGACAGGAGACTTAGTTCATGGAGAGTGTCGTACATGAGGCCAAGGTCACAAATGAATTCTGGACTTTGAACACGGTCTAACAAACCTCTGTACATCTGCCTCTCTTTGGTGGACCTCATCTCATCACTGCAAGCATTTTTAAAGTGCTGCACAAGAGCTCCCAGGGATGTCCAAACAGCACGAACAGTCCGAAAGCTACTGGCCACCCAGCGTACATCCAAGATTCTGCCAATGCGAAGAAGTTGTGAGCCTACTTCAGCTGCTGCATTAACAAGTTCACGTTCATTTTTGTTTGACACACTATACAGAGAGTATAGCTTCTGGATAAAAGTTTTAAAGTGATTGACAGAGTTTACCTCATCAACTGCATCTGACACAGCAAGTTCAAGTCTATGGTTCATGCAGTGCCATACAAAAAGCTTTGGGAATCTCAAAGTCAGTCTGGTTGCTACTCCTGACTTCTTTCCTAGCATGACACTGGCTCCATCAGATACAAATGTTACCCAGTTTTCATGAAGCCACTCTTCTGTAAAGCCAGCATTAGTTAAACAGGTGAGTAACGCCTGTAATATGCCATCTGCTCTCTGATTTTCCAGTTCAACAAGTTCCAGGAATATGAACTCAGGGCTTTCTTCTTGAATTGATGCTTTAATAGAAACTGTCATGACAGCTTTGTGACTTAAAGAAGATGCCTCGTCAATTAGGACAGCTAACTTACTGGATGATGCTATAATGCTACTGATGATTTTGCTCTGCATCTCACTAGCAACATGTTGTATTATTTGTGTTGCACTGTAACGTGAATGAAGTATTGAGCCCATTTTTACACCATTCAGTTCCTGCAGCTCAATGAGGCTCTCATGGTCAGAAAAGGGTCGGTTCTTTTTGGCCAGATGGTAGGCTGTTCGAAACACAGCTTCAGTTTCCTTCATGTAGGACTCAGTCATAGTCTCCACTGCATTCTCAATGGCAGCTTCTTTCTGTTGCTCTGCCACCTTCACAGCCTGAGTGTGGGCCTTGGACAACGCATGTTTCCTCACCTTATTTCTCAAGATTGACAAACTTGTTGTTCTACTTCCCTGGCCAGACACTTGAATTTCAAAGTTCATCCATTCTCTTGAGAGCGATACACCTTGTCCTTGCTCCTTGTCGATCCCAATGGAGTTCACACTGCTACAGACCAGACATCCTGCGAAGCATAAACAAACAATGTAACTACTCCTGTATCCACAGCTGTACGTGTGCATGGTCCTTTACACACACACACACACACACACACACACACACACACACACAAAGTTATCTGTGCCCACTGTTTCAGAAGTTACCCAAACTAGCAATCTACCTAAACTTACCCAATTTTTTGTTTTTGGATCCCAACCAGGGGTTCTTGGATTTGAAGTCTTCTGTTTGTTTAGCACTCCACAGGTCTGGCCAGTCATTATTGATGTCTACAGACAACAACAAAACTAATTATGCATCTCCCTGTCTCTCTCTCTCTCACACACTTACACACACACACACACACACACACACACACACTACTGTGATCACAATAGTCATCAGCAAGACATGGGTCCCCCTCTTTACATTAACAATCTGCATAACCAAGTGGAAATATTTTCAGCAAGTGAAGCTGAAGCATACAGGAGATTAGTGAGTGAAATACTTGGGAGAGTTTATTTAACAAAAAAACAACAAATTTAACACAAAATGTACAAAATGTTATATAACAGTAGCATTGTAAAAAACAAACATGGATACAGACAAAATAAATAGAAGGGCAATAAAATAAATAACATCACACAGAAATTCAAAATGAGGCTTAATCTGTCAAAATCACCTTTTGTTACAGTGTGAGGCTTCACTTTTCAATAAACTGGAGATGCAATTTACTGCCTGTGTGTTCTGACCTGGTGGTGGTAGACTGGATCCTTCTCTATGCTCACACTGACTTGCCTGGCTAGCTCCCGGTTGAGAGCTGCCAGGGCTGCTGGTTTTAGGGGTGGGGTCTGCCTGGGCCTGATCTGGGCCTGATTTGTGCCTCTTTACAAAAAAGTCTGCAATATCTCCCTTCCTTTTCATGGTTACCTGTCCCTATACAAAATAAGACAGCCTGATTAGACCTCAATATTGTTTTAGGCTGAATCTTAAACTATTTGTCCCCATTCTTGTGTTTTAACTTACTTAAAAATCAACTACCAGCTTAGCTACTATGCAATTAAACTAGATCATATAGGTTAGTTAGGGCTAAGTAACTTGGCTAATGTTATAATTTAGGGCTTAGTAACTTGGCTAACGTTATAATTTAGACCTTTACAATAATAAACAAGCTTCATAAACATTGAGATAATCAGTTTCATCAGTCTGGTATGAAATTCTTATGAACTGGGTTGATTAAACACTTACTGAAAACCAACAATGCCCCGGTTTCCCCACATTATCCCAATCTACGTAGCTAGCTTCATAACGTTAGCCGACTCGCACTAACTATTGGCGGCAACATCTCTTCTCCTCTAAATGTGCAGTCACTGGCAATTTGCCAGTAGTTTAAAATAATGATTCATTTGGAAACCACCTTAAAACTTACCTCAGAATGATGTCTTCCATCAACTGGGGTGGCACACCGCCGCTTGTGTCCTTTCTTCATCCGTTGTTTGGTCTGCTGCCGTTATCGTAGTCAAGTGGCACCGGCACCTGAGTTTTTTTTTTTTTTTTTTTCACTGGCACCTGAGGTATTAGCGATATTTTCCTCGGCATGACCCGCCCTACTCTGCCTCTGATTGGCTCATCAGTCCTCATGCCTAAAGTTAACCAATCTAATCAGTGAAAGCAGCGAGTACCAGCCAATTAGAGGCAGAGGAGGGTGGGTCATGGCTTCACTATCCCCGAGGAAGAAAATAGGCAATCTGACTCACAGATATTACTGAATGATGCGCATCAGGGGGGATTTAGAAGTGGGTATACGCAATGCTGACTGAAAAATAAGTAGGTATACGCCGTATACCAGCGTATACCCTGGACTACACCTCTGCACACACACACACACACTACTGTGATCACAATAGTCATCAGCAAGACATGGGTCCCCCTCTTTACATTAACAATCTGCATAACCAAGTGGAAATATTTTCAGCAAGTGAAGCTGAAGCATACAGGAGATTAGTGAGTGAAATACTTGGGAGAGTTTATTTAACAAAAAAACAACAAATTTAACACAAAATGTACAAAATGTTATATAACAGTAGCATTGTAAAAAACAAACATGGATACAGACAAAATAAATAGAAGGGCAATAAAATAAATAACATCACACAGAAATTCAAAATGAGGCTTAATCTGTCAAAATCACCTTTTGTTACAGTGTGAGGCTTCACTTTTCAATAAACTGGAGATGCAATTTACTGCCTGTGTGTTCTGACCTGGTGGTGGTAGACTGGATCCTTCTCTATGCTCACACTGACTTGCCTGGCTAGCTCCCGGTTGAGAGCTGCCAGGGCTGCTGGTTTTAGGGGTGGGGTCTGCCTGGGCCTGATCTGGGCCTGATTTGTGCCTCTTTACAAAAAAGTCTGCAATATCTCCCTTCCTTTTCATGGTTACCTGTCCCTATACAAAATAAGACAGCCTGATTAGACCTCAATATTGTTTTAGGCTGAATCTTAAACTATTTGTCCCCATTCTTGTGTTTTAACTTACTTAAAAATCAACTACCAGCTTAGCTACTATGCAATTAAACTAGATCATATAGGTTAGTTAGGGCTAAGTAACTTGGCTAATGTTATAATTTAGGGCTTAGTAACTTGGCTAACGTTATAATTTAGACCTTTACAATAATAAACAAGCTTCATAAACATTGAGATAATCAGTTTCATCAGTCTGGTATGAAATTCTTATGAACTGGGTTGATTAAACACTTACTGAAAACCAACAATGCCCCGGTTTCCCCACATTATCCCAATCTACGTAGCTAGCTTCATAACGTTAGCCGACTCGCACTAACTATTGGCGGCAACATCTCTTCTCCTCTAAATGTGCAGTCACTGGCAATTTGCCAGTAGTTTAAAATAATGATTCATTTGGAAACCACCTTAAAACTTACCTCAGAATGATGTCTTCCATCAACTGGGGTGGCACACCGCCGCTTGTGTCCTTTCTTCATCCGTTGTTTGGTCTGCTGCCGTTATCGTAGTCAAGTGGCACCGGCACCTGAGTTTTTTTTTTTTTTTTTTTCACTGGCACCTGAGGTATTAGCGATATTTTCCTCGGCATGACCCGCCCTACTCTGCCTCTGATTGGCTCATCAGTCCTCATGCCTAAAGTTAACCAATCTAATCAGTGAAAGCAGCGAGTACCAGCCAATTAGAGGCAGAGGAGGGTGGGTCATGGCTTCACTATCCCCGAGGAAGAAAATAGGCAATCTGACTCACAGATATTACTGAATGATGCGCATCAGGGGGGATTTAGAAGTGGGTATACGCAATGCTGACTGAAAAATAAGTAGGTATACGCCGTATACCAGCGTATACCCTGGACTACACCTCTGCTCCGTCAACATATATTTGATTTATAACTTTACTACATCTCGCCAAATAGTTTCACGTTCGACCAACAGCCGTTTAACACCTAAGAGATTTTTCCCCAAAATCTCTCTTATTCTGTGACTATTGTCCCTTCCGACCCCCCACATGGGACCTATGACCCTTACCCATAATGCCGTGCTTTGTAGGCTTAGCACATAACCACATGTTGTAGTTTTTAGCCCCGTAAAATCACACGCACATGCGCACAACCCCTTAAGCCCATGCTTCCCACACAATAGACCGATAGCATTACGCTACAGCGTCACTATTTTATACGTTATACTCACACAATTACACATAACAGAGCTCACATTTGCGTAGAACTTTCAGTTCCACCACATACAAACAAGTTTAAGAGGCTTGAATCCATCGCAGTGGACCTCCAAGGTTAAAGTTATCATGTAGCACGCAACACAATTAGCATTTAGCAATTAGCCTTAGCCTTTAGCTAACTGCAGTCTACAACATGTAACAAACCCAGCATTGCGTCTTTAATTGATTACTGTTTCGTTTGCCCTAAATTTATTCTGCCGTGGGTAAGGCTATTTAAGTGAGCGATCCTCCCCAATGCAAATATCCCGTCGGACAGAAGTTGAGCAAGCCATCCCCAATAAATTTTCAACCAAACCCCAGTCCCAGACTGACCTGAAACTCCTAGTGCGTTCCAGGTTTTATGGCCCACCCTGTTGGTCGCCTCGTCACGAGGGCTTATCTAAACCTGCAATGCTCTAAAATTGTATACATATCTTGGCCCCGACTGTTCTTGACTTACTATTCAAGCAACACATCTCTATAAACAATTTTTAAAATTTGTATAATGATTAGCCAGACCCCAGTCATCAGCAAAAACACCACCTAAGGCACAGTCATAAGGGTACATTCCTCCAGTGTACACAAGCAGTAACAAAACCAACAACTTAGCTGTGTCTAGTCGGGTCATGACTCCAGACCAAAGTCAGCTTGAGTTAGCTTGACGACTCCAAATGCAGCAAAGAAGGATTGCATCATCCCTCCTGGCAAGCTCGCCATTATGTCGTATATGATGAATGGTGGTCGTCATTGCTGATGAACAAAAGGAGTCTGCTCATACTGAACATTGATCATCAGGTTTATTCAGACCACAAGCTTCAGCATGAGTAACAGACTCGCGAGGTCTGGAGAACAGTGTCCTCCCATTCTAGGGGCTGCTCTGGGGTTTATTGTCTAAAACCCTTCTTATATAGACAATACCAAAATAAGGGTTACCCCCTCTTCTGGCCAATCACCAGTCTCCCCTCGGGCGTCACCCTCCAAGCGGCACATTTCAAATAACATCATAAAACATCCCCCCTCTGGCCTGAACAACCAACATTCTTTCAGTTCCATCTAAAAACCTTTAACACCATCATATTGTCAATACACTACAACAGCAAAGGACCTTGCAAAGATGCTGGAGGAAACAGGTACAAAAGTATCTATATCCACAGTAAAACGAGTCCTATATCGACATAACCTGAAAGGCCACTCAGCAAGGAAGAAGCCACTGCTCCAAAACCGCCATAAAAAAGCCAGACTACAGTTTGCAACTGCACATGGGGACAAATATCGTACTTTTTGGAGAAATGTCCTCTGGTCTGATGAAACAAAAATAGAACTGTTTGGCCATAATGACCATCGTTAGGTTTGGAGGAAAAAGGGGAATGCTTGCAAGCCGAAGAACACCATCCCAACCGTGAAGCACGGGGTGGCAGCATCATGCTGTGGGGGTGCTTTGGTGCAGGAGGGACTGGTGCACTTCACAAAATAGATGGCATCATGATGAAGGAAAATTATGTGGATATATTGAAGCAACATCTCAAGATATCAGTCAGGAAGTTAAAGCTTGGACGCAAATGGTTCTTCCAAATGGACAATGACCCCAAGCATACTTCCAAAGTTGTGGCAAAATGGCTTAAGGACAACAAAGTCAAGGTATTGGAGTGGCCATCACAAAGCCCTGACCTTAATCCTATAGAAAATGTGTGGGCAGAACTGAAAAAGTGTGTGCGAGCAAGGAGGCCTACAAACCTGACTCAGTTACACCAGCTCTGTCAGGAGGAATGGGCCAAAATTCACCCAACTTATTGTGGGAAGCTTGTGGAAGGCTACCCAAAACGTTTGACCCAAGTTAAACAATTTGCTACCAAATACTAATTGAGTGTATGTAAACTTCTGACCCACTGGGAATTTAATGAAAGAAATTTAAGCTGAAATAAATCATTCTCTCTACTAATATTCTGACATTTCACATTCTTAAAAAAAAGTGGTGATCCTAACTGACCTAAGACAGGGAATTTTTACTAGGATTAAATGTCAGGAATTGTGAAAAACTGGGTTTAAATGTATTTGGCTAAGGTTTATGTAAACTTCCGACTTCAACTGTATATATGTGTGTGTGTGTGTGTGTGTGTGTGTGTCCCACTTCTAAAACCAAAGTTGCACCCCTGCCAATGATCCTGATTGGTCAACATTTAATTGGGGGTGGGAGTAGAGAATCTAGACCTGAGGGGTATACTACGTATCTGGTTTGAGGAGTTAGCGAGGTAAATTTGGTCAACTCTGAGTTCAACCGGTCATATGAAAAACCTGCTCCGGGGCAGGCTAAATCACGGCTAACTCTACTTACCCTGAATTAAATGACAGCCGCCAGTTGAGGACCGATTAAATCAGATTCCCTCCCTCTCGCAAAGATTGCGTCACCATCCCTTTCATTTGAGGAAGACTACCGATTAAAATACTTTATTAATCAAATGTTATTTGTGTAAAAATATTGTCATTAAAATACCTATCACATTACATACACATTTAGTAATGACAGGATGTATTTGAAAGTTCACGCACAGTAAAATTGTTGCATGACTTTATACAATTATTTTATTGATAGGAGTGGGGAAAAGGTTCTGTGTGCATTGATAAGCACATCAAAGACGGCATTAATGATAAGTAATAAAAGAAAGATGTCACTTCTAAAAGCCTACTTCACACCATAGCCTGCTGATTTTGCAAGGTAACTTTCCTTTCAAGTTGATTTCAGCAAAAATGAAAATGTGGCGCTGACTCACCCATGCATTGATGGTTCAGCATTGTCTCAATGAAGAGTTTGACTAACCACGTGCAACATGCAAGTGCAGTTACAAGCCTGCTACAGTTACAGTGCCTTCAGAAAGTATTCATACCCCTTGACTTATTCCACATTTTGTTGTGTTACAGCCAAAATGACAAATGGATTAAATAGATTTTTTTCTCACACACAATACCCCATAATGACCAAGTGAAAACATGTTTTTAGAAAATTGCGCAAATTGATTGAAAATTAAATACAATAAGTATCTCATTTACATAAGTATTCACACACCTGAATCAATACTTTGTAGAAGCACCTTTGGCGACGATTACAGCTTTGAGTCGTCTTGGGTATGTCTGTATCAGCTTTGCGCATACATTTTCTCCCATTCTTCCTTGTAGATTTTCTCAAGCTGTTTAGTTAGATCGGGAGCGGTCTTTCCACAGATTTTCAATGGGATTCAAGTCTGGGCTTTGGCTGGGCCACTCAAGGACTGTTACATTCTTGTTCTGAAGCCATTCCAGCTTTGCTTTGGTTATATGCTTGGGGTCATTGTCCTGTTAGACATAAATCTTCGCCCCAGTCTAAGGTCGTTTGCACTCTGAAGCAGGTTCTCAACAAGGATTTGCCTGTATTTGGCGCCATTCATTGTTCCCTCTATCTTTACCAGTCTCCCAGTCCCTGCCGCTGAAAAGCAAACCCTTAGCATGATGCTGCCACCACCACGCTCCACAGTAGGGATGATGTTAGACGGGTGATGAGCTTAGCGCTTTTCATTCAGGCCAAAGAGTTACATTTTTGTCTCATAGATCACAGAATATTTTGCCTTATACTCTTAGAGTCTTTCATGTGCCTTTTTGCCAGTGGTGATTTTAGCATTTAAATCTTGGTGGGGCAAAAAAAAAAAGAAAAAAAAAAAGGGGATGCATGCCAGCAAAGCCACTACACAACACAACACTAAACAATACATTAATTGCACTATAATGGTGACAAACGGTGCCCACAAACTGTTAGGGCCTACATAAAGCTGTCCCAACAGCAGAGTCCAACAGCAGTCCCAACACCTTACCAGTACTACAGCTGGCTATCAGCGGAGCCTTGTCTGGCAGCGAAACAGTTAATTCAGCCTAATTTACTGCCTTTAAAAAAAATATAGCTTATATGGCTGACTTGCTTAAACAAATGTGGTTTCTACTGACAATTGAGATGTACAAACTATGGCATAAGGGGACGACAAGCGGATAAGAGGCAATCCGTAATTTCGATTAAGACAATAATGAGCGAGCTAGGACGGACGTAGTCAATATAACTATTTGTTCAGCACTTTTGAAATGTACAGCGACAGAATTCAGAACATGGGCCGTTCTTACAGTGTTCTCCCTGTACACCAAGTCAGAACCGTAGGATAAATAAAGGGAGCATATAAGCAGACAATGAAAGCTCTTACAATATTCGATGATTACATTTCTCTAAAACAGGTTATAGGCTACATGTGCACCACCAAGTCAGAAAAGTAGGCGAAATTAAGAGGGGAAAATAGACCAGATTATTAGGGTGAGGCACATGGACTACTAACAGCTTACTACATAACATACACTTAGTATTACTTTCTTAGCTACAGTATACATATCTCCTGGCATATTACATCATTTATGCAGCAGCATACAATACATTTTTGGCGCGGCGGTCCTTCTTGGGTAAATTTTGTCATTCTCTTGATTTATGGCGCTTTCAATACAACTGGGAACTCTGAAAAAAACAAGGTCAAATCATGATGACGTCAGTGACCTTCAGGTCGTAGCTCTAGAAAGAGGCCCGAGTTCCCGACTTACAGTTCCGAATTTTCGAGATCTACCCTTAGATTTGGCGGTGATGTAGTGTTCCCATGAGTGACAGAACACTGAGCCAATCATGGCGCAACTAGAGAACATTACCCAATCACGGCAGAAAGCACTGATCTAGGCTGAAACACCTGCATTTTGGAGCTGCCTTACTCAAGCAAACTGATATGTGACACGTATTAACGCAAAAATAACATGCAAAACCGGCAACCCCCCCCCCAAAAAATAAAAAAAACATGTATATTTTTTATGTGGGGCTCAAAACGGGTGGGGCTCTGCCCCACCTGCCCTGAATGACGGGTCGCCACTGCTTTTTGCAAACACAAGGCGTGCTGTCATGTGCCTTTTTCTCAGGAGTAGCTTCCATCTGGCCACTCTACCATTAAGCCCAGATTGGTGATGTGCTGTAGAGACTGTTGTCCTTCTGGCAGGTTCTCCCATCTTAGCTAAGGAACTCTGTAGGTCTGTCAGAGTGGTCATTCTTGCCCTGTTGCTCAGTTTGGTTGGATGGCCAGCTCTGAGGCAGAGTCTGGGTAGTTCCATATTTTTTCAATTTCCCAATGATGGAGACCACTGTGCACTTGGAAACTTTCAACACCCCTAAAAAATGTTATACCCCTCCCCATTGGCCTCATGGTGAAATACCTGAGCGGTTTCCTTCCTCTCCGGCAACTGAGTTAGGAAGGATGCCTGTATATTTGTAGTGACTGTGTGTATTGATACACCATCTAAAGTGTAATTAATAACTTTACCATGCTCAGAGGGATATTCAATGTGTGCTTTTTTAAAAATGATTTTAATTGTATTTACCAATAGGTGCCCTTCTTTGCGAGGCATTGAAAACCTCCCTGGTCTTTGTGGTTGAATCTGTGTTTGAAATTCACTGTTCGACTGAGGGACCTTACAGATAATTGTATGTGTGGCATACAGAGATGAGGTAGTCATTCAAAAATCATGGTAAACACTTATTTCACACAGAGTGAGTCCATGCAACTTATTCTGTGACTTGTTAAGCACATTTTTACTCCTGAACTTATTTAGGCTTGCCATAACAAAGGGGTTGAATACTTATTCACTCAAGACATTTCAGCTTTTCATTTTTAATTAATATGTAAACATTTCTAAAAACATAATTCCAGTTTGACATTATGGGGTATTGTGTGTAGGCCAGTGACAAACATTTCAATTGAATCCATTTTAGACTCAGGCTGTAACACAAAAAAATGTGGAGGAAGTCAAGGGGTGTGAATACTTTCTGAAGGTTTCTTTCTAAATCATGTCCACTCCCTCACTTTTTTCAATTTTAAAATACACGGAGCGGGTAAAAATATTGCTGGAAAATTAATTCTGATCAATTCAAAATAAATTATATTTAAATACCACTAAAGTTCCATGAAAATTTTAGAATAACAAACTAAATAAATATGCAGGCTATAGCAGCCTATACGTAGGCAAATAGCGGTTTCTTCCCTGTCTTCTCTCTCTCTGGTGGTGGCGCGAATTATGAATAACTGTAGGCATGTGTGCAGAGGCCCATCAGTCTGAGGCTTGAACGCTTTGAGCGGTAACAAGAACAGCTACAGAAAGAAAACTCTGTTATGGACTTGGGGCTTATGTACAACGCACTTTAACTTGCCCTACTGTCTGAGTGCTTATCTTACAGAAACGTACCACCTCTATTGCGTATGCAGACAAACTGATCCACCGCATAAACCTTATCATCACACCAAGGAGATCTAGGATCCAAATTCACTGCGTCTGCCTTGATGTCCATAAAACTCCACGGGCCCCCTCCAGGTTCCCTTGGAGAGTTCATCAATGAGCTTGACGCCTTGATAAGTTCCTTTCCTGAGGATGGCTCACCCCTCACAGTCCTGGGTGACTTTAACCTCCCTACGTCTACCTTTGACTAATTTTTCTCTGCCTCCTTTCCACTCCTCTCCTCTTTTGACCTCACCCTCTCACCGTCCCCCCCCCCCCCCCCCCCTACTCACAAGGCAGGCAATACGCTTGACCTCATCTTTACTAGATGCTGTTCTTCTACTAATCTCACTGCAACTCCCCTCCATGTCTCCGACCACTACTTTGTATCCTTTTCTCTCTCGCTCTCCTCCAACACTACTCACTCTGCCCCTACTCAGATGGTAATGCGCCGTCGCAACCTTCGCTCTCTCTCTCCCACTACTCTCTCCTCTTCCATCCTATCATCTCTTCCCTCTGCTCAATCCTTCTCCCTCCAATCTCCTGATTCTGCCTCCTCAACCCTCCTCTCCTCCCTTTCTGCATCCTTTGACTCTCTATGTCCCCTGTCCTCCCGGCCGGCTCGGTCCTCCCCTCCTGCTCCGTGGCTTGACGACTCATTGCGAGCTCACAGAACAGGGCTCCGGGCAGCCGAGCGGAAATGGAGGAAAACTAGACTCCCTGCGGACCAGGCATAAGCCACTTTCTACCACTCTAAATTCCAAGCATCTGCCTCTAACCCTAGGAAGCTCTTTGCCACCTTCTCCTCCCTGCTGAATCCTCCTCCCCCCCCCCCCTCCCCCCCCCCCCCCCCCCCCCCCCCCCCACCCGCCCCCCCCCCCCCCCCCACCTCCCTCTCTGTGGATGACTTCGTCAACCATTTTGAAAAGAAGGTTGACGACATCCGATCCTCGTTTGTTAAGTCAAATGACACTGCTGGTCCTGCTCACACTGCCCTACCCTATGCTTTAACTTCTTTCTCCCCTCTCTCTCCAGATGAAATCTTGCGACTTGTGACGGCCGGCCGCCCAACAACCTGCCCGCTTGACCCTATCCCCTCCTCTCTTCTCCAGACCATCTCCGGTGACCTTCTCCCTTACCTCACCTCGCTCATCAACTCATCCTCAAATCAAATCAAATCAAATTATATTGGCCACAAGCGCCGAAAACAACAGGTGCAGACATTACAGTGAAATGCTTACTTACAGCCCTTAACCAACAGTGCATTTATTTTTAATAAAAAAGTAGAATAAAACAACAAAAAAGTGTTGAGAAAAAAAGAGCAGAAGTAAAATAAAATAACAGTAGGGAGGCTATATATACAGGGGGGTACCAGTGCAGAGTCAATGTGCGGGGGCACCGGCTAGTTGAGGTAGTTGAAGTAATATGTACATGTGGGTAGAGTTAAAGTGACTATGCATAAATAATTAACAGAGTAGCAGCAGCGTAAAAAGATGGGGTGGGGGGGCAGTGCAAATAGTCTGGGTAGCCATGATTAGCTATTCAGGAGTCTTATGGCTTGGGGGATAGAAGCTGTTGAGAAGTTGTCGTATCGGGTGAATGGTGGCAATTATTGCTGATAAACAAAGGAGTCCGCTCATACTGAACTTTGATCATAAGGTTTATTCAGATCACAAGCTTTCAGCATAAGTGACAGATGACATGACATCCGGAGAGTGACGCCTCAGAATGGCCGCTCTGCCTTCTCCTTCGTTTAGCCCCTACTTATAAACAATAATAATAATAATAATAATAATATGCCATTTAGCAATACACGACAAAGTCTTTTGGACCTAGACTTGGCACTCCGGTACCGCTTGCCGTGCGGTAGCAGAGAGAACAGTCTATGACTAGGGTGGCTGGAGTCTTTGACAATTTTGAGGGCCTTCCTCTGACACCGCCTGGTATGGAGGTCCTGGATGGCAGGAAGCTTGGCCCCAGTGATGTACTGGGCCGTACGCACTACCCTCTGTAGTGCCTTGCGGTCGGAGGCCAAGCAGTTGCCATACCAGGCGGTGATGCAACCAGTCAGGATGCTCTCGATGGTGCAGCTGTAGAATTTTTTGAGGATCTGAGGACCCATGCCAAATCTTTTCAGTCTCCTGAGGGGGAATAAGCTTTGTCGTGCCCTCTTCACGACTGTCTTGGTGTGTTTGGACCATGATAGTTCGTTGGTGATGTGGACACCAAGGAACTTGAAGCTCTCAACCTGTTCCACTACAGCCCCGTCGATGAGAATGGGGGCGTGCTCAGTCCTCTTTTTTTTCCTGTAGTCCACAATCATCTCTTTTGTCTTGGTCACGTTGAGGGAGAGGTTGTTATCCTGGCACCACACGGCCAGGTCTCTGACCTCCTCCCTATAGGCTGTCTCATCGTTGTCGGTGATCAGGCCAACCACTGTTGTGTCGTCGGCAAACTTAATGATGGTGTTGGAGTCGTGCCTGGCCATGCAGTCATGGGTGAACAGGGAGTACAGGAGGGGACTGAGCACGCACCCCTGAGGGGCCCCCGTGTTGAGGATCAGTGTGGCAGATGTGTTGTTACCTACCCTTACCACCTGGGGGCGGCCCGTCAGGAAGTCCAGGATCCAGTTGCAGAGGGAGGTGTTTAGTCCCAGGATCCTTAGCTTAGTGATGAGCTTTGAGGGCACTATGGTGTTGAATGCTGAGCTGTAGTCAATGAATAGCATTCTCACGTGGGTGTTCCTCTTGTCCAGGTGGGAAAGGGCAGTGTGGAGTGCAATAGAGATTGCATCATCTGTGGATCTGTTGGGGCATTATGCAAATTGGAGTGGGTCTAGGGTTTCTGGGATAATGGTGTTGATGTGAGCCATGACCAGCCTTTCAAAGCACTTCATGGCTATAGACGTGAGTGCTACGGGTCGGTAGTCATTTAGGCAGGTAATCTTAGAGTCCTTGGGCACGGGGACTATGGTGGTCTGCTTGAAAGATGTTGGTATTACAGACTCAGTCAGGGACATGTTGAAAATGTCAGTGAAGACACTTGCCAGTTGGTCAGCACATGCTCGGAGTACACGTCCTGGTAATCCGTCTGGCCCTGCGGCCTTGTGAATGTTGACCTGCTTAAAAGTCTTACTCACATCGGCTACGGAGAGCATGATCACATAGTCATCCGGAACAGCTGGTGCTCTCATGCATGCTTCAGTGTTGCTTGCCTCGAAGCGAGCATAGAAGTGGTTTAGCTTGTCTGGAAGTCTTGTGTCACTGGGCAGCTCGCGGCTGTGCTTCCCTTTGTAGTCTGTAATAGTTTTCAAGCCCTGCCACATCCGACGAGCGTCAGAGCCGGTGCAGTACGATTCAATCTTAGTCCGGTATTGACTCTTTGCCTGTTTGATGGTTCGTCGGAGGGCATAGTGGGATTTCTTATAAGCATCCGGGTTAGAGTCCCGCTCCTTGAAAGCGGCAGCTCTACCCTTTAGCTCAGTGCGGATGTTTCCTGTAATCCATGGCTTCTGGTTGGGGTATGTACGTACGGTCACTGTGGGGACGACATCATCGATGCACTTATTGATGAAGCCAGTGACTGATGTGGTGTACTCCTCAATGCTATCTGAAGAATCCCGGAACATGTTCCAGTCTGTGCTAGCAAAACAGTCCTGTAGCTTAGCATCTGCGTCATCTGACCACTTTTTTATTAACCGAGTCACTGGTGCTTCCTGCTTTAGTTTTTGCTTATAAGCAGGAATCAGGAGGATAGAGTTATGGTCAGATTTGCCAAATGGAGGGCGAGGGAGAGCTTTGTATGCGTCTCTGTGTGTGGAGTAAAGGTGGTCTAGAGTTTTTTTTCCTCTGGTTGCACATTTAATATGCTGGTAGAAATTAGGTAGAACGGATTTAAGTTTCCCTGCATTAAAGTCCCCGGCCACTAGGAGCGCTGCCTCTGGATGAGCGTTTTCCTGTTGACTTATGGCCTTATACAGCTCATTCAGTGCAATCTTAATGCCAGCATTGGTTTGTGGTGGTAAATAGACAACTATGAAAAATGTAGATGAAAACTCTCTTGGTAAATAGTGTGGTCTACAGCTTATCATAAGAAACTCTACCTCAGGCGAGCAAGACTTCCTTAGTATTTGATTTTGTGCACCAGCTGTTGTTTACAAATATACACAGACCGCCAGAGTCAGCCGTTCTATCCTGCCAATGTAGCGTATAGCCCGCTAGCTGTATATTATCCATGTCGTCGTTCAGCCACGACTCGGTGAAACATAAGATATTACAGTTTTTAATGTCCCGTTGGTAGGATAACCGTAATCTTAGGTCATCCAATTTATTCTCCAATGATTGAAGATTGGCTAATAGGATTGATGGGAGCGGCAGTTTACTCGCTCGCCATTGGATCCTTACAAGGCACCCCGACCTACGTCCACGATATCTCTGTCTCTTCCTCATGCGAATGACGGGGATTTGGGCCTTGTCGGGTATCTGTAGGATATCCTTCGCGGCCGCCTCGTTGAAGAAAAAAATCTTCGTCCAATACGAGGTGAGTAATCACTGTCCTGATATCCAGAAGCTCTTTTTGGTTATAAGAGACGATGGCAGAAACATTATGTACAAAATAAATTACAAATAACGCGGAAAAACACACATTTACATTACATTTACGTCATTTAGCAGACGCTCTTATCCTATAGCCAGTGGGATAACCACTTTACAATATGTTTTTTTTTTTTTTTTTTTTTTTGGGGGGGGGGGGGGGGGGGGGCGACGGGGTAGAAGGATTACTTTATCCTATCCCAGGTATTCCTTAAAGAGGTGGGGTTTCAAATGTCTCCGGAAGGTGGTGAGTGACTCCGCTGTCCTGGCGTCGTGAGGGAGCTTGTTCCACCATTGGGGTGCCAGAGCAGCGAACAGTTTTGACTGGGCTGAGCGGGAACTATGCTTCCGCAGAGGAAGGGGAGCCAGCAGGCCAGAGGTGGATGAACGCAATGCCCTCGTTTGGGTGTAGGGACTGATCAGAGCCTGAAGGTACAGAGGTGCCGATCCCCTCACAGCTCCATAGGCAAGCACCATGGTCTTGTAACAGATGCGAGCTTCAACTGGAAGCCAGTGGAGTGTGCGGAGGAGCGGGGTGACGTGAGAGAACTTGGGAAGGTTGAACACCAGACGGGCTGCGGCATTCTGGATGAGTTGTAGGGGTTTAATGGCACAGGCAGGGAGCCCAGCCAACAGCGAGTTGCAGTAATCCAGACGGGAGATGACAAGTGCCTGGATTAGGACCTGTGCCGCTTCCTGTGTAAGGCAGGGTCGTACTCTCCGAATGTTGTAGAGCATGAACCTGCAGGATCGGGTCACCGCCTTGATGTTAGCGGAGAACGACAGGGTGTTGTCCAGGGTCACGCCAAGGCTCTTCGCACTCTGGGAGGAGGACACAACGGAGTTGTCAACCGTGATGGCGAGATCATGGAACGGGCAGTCCTTCCCCGGGAGGAAGAGCAGCTCCGTCTTGCCAGGGTTCAGCTTGAGGTGGTGATCCGTCATCCATACTGATATGTCTGCCAGACATGCAGAGATGCGATTCGCCACCTGGTTATCAGAAGGGGGAAAGGAGAAGATTAGTTGTGTATCGTCAGCGTAGCAATGATAGGAGAGGCCATGTGAGGATATGACAGAGCCAAGTGACTTGGTGTATAGGGAGAATAGGAGAGGGCCTAGAACTGAGCCCTGGGGGACACCAGTGGTGAGAGCACGTGGTGCGGAGACAGCTTCTCGCCACGCCACTTGGTAGGAGCGACCGGTCAGGTAGGACGCAATCCAGGAGAGAGCCGCGCCGGAGATGCCCAGCTCGGAGAGGGTGGAGAGGAGGATCTGATGGTTCACAGTATCAAAGGCAGCAGACAGGTCTAGAAGGACAAGAGCAGATGAGAGAGAGTTAGCTTTAGCAGTGCGGAGAGCCTCCGTGACACAGAGAAGAGCAGTCTCAGTTGAATGACCAGTCCTGAAACCTGACAGGTTTGGATCAAGAAGGTCATTCTGAGAGAGATAGCAAGAGAGTTGGCTAAAGACGGCACGCTCAATAGTTTTGGAAAGAAAAGAAAGAAGGGATACTGGTCTGTAGTTGTTGACATCAGTGGGATCGAGTGTTGGTTTTTTGAGAAGGGGTGCAACTCTCGCTCTCTTGAAGACGGAAGGGACATAGCCAGCGGTCAAGGATGAGTTGATCAGCGAGGTGAGGTAGGGGAGAAGGTCACCGGAGATGGTCTGGAGAAGAGAGGAGGGGATGGGGTCAAGCGGGCAGGTTGTTGGGCGGCCTGCAGTCACAAGTCGCAGGATTTTATCTGGAGAGAGAGGGGAGAAAGAAGTCAAAGCATAGGGTAGGGCAGTGTGAGCAGGACCAGCAGTGTCATTAGACTTAACAAACGAGGATCGGATGTCGTCAACCTTCTTTTCAAAGTGGTTGACGAAGTCATCCACAGAGAGAGAGGAGGGGGGGGGGGGGGGATTCAGCAGGGAGGAGAATGTGGCAAAGAGCTTCCTAGGGTTAGAGGCAGATGCTTGGAATTTAGAGTGGTAGAAAGTGGCCTTAGCAGCAGAAAC
This sequence comes from Coregonus lavaretus, assembly GCF_964263955.1. Classification (NCBI taxonomy): domain Eukaryota; kingdom Metazoa; phylum Chordata; class Actinopteri; order Salmoniformes; family Salmonidae; genus Coregonus; species Coregonus lavaretus. Next base: position 23,018,553 of record NC_139988.1, read on the forward strand.
AGATGAAGAAAATGTAGAGAGGAGGGAGTGAAAAGATGCCAGGTCGGCAGGGAGTTTAGTTTTCTTCCATTTCCGCTCCGCTGCCCGGAGCTCTGTTCTGTGAGCTCGCAATGAGTCATCAAGCCACGGAGCTGGAGGGGAGGACCGAGCCGGCCGGGAGGATAGGGGACACAGAGAGTTTAAGGATGCAGAAAGGGAGGAGAGGAGGGTTGAGGAGGCAGAATCAGGAGATTGGAGGGAGAAGGATTGAGCAGAGGGAAGAGATGATAGGATGGAAGAGGAGAGAGTAGTGGGAGAGAGAGAGCGAAGGTTGTGGCGGCGCATTACCATCTGTGTAGGGGCAGAGTGAGTAGTGTTGGAGGAGAGCGAGAGAGAAAAGGATACAAAGTAGTGGTCGGAGACATGGAGGGGAGTTGCAGTGAGATTAGTAGAAGAGCAGCATCTAGTAAAGATGAGGTCAAGCGTATTGCCTGCCTTGTGAGTAGGGGGGGACGGTGAGAGGGTGAGGTCAAAAGAGGATAGGAGTGGAAAGAAGGAGGCAGAGAGAAATGAGTCAAATGTAGACGTAGGGAGGTTGAAATCCCCCAAAACTGTGAGGGGTGAGCCATCCTCAGGAAAGGAACTTATCAAGGCGTCAAGCTCATTGATGAACTCTCCAAGGGAACCTGGAGGGCGATAGATGACAAGGATATTAAGCTTAAATGGGCTAGTGACTGTGACAGCATGGAATTCAAATGAGGAGATAGACAGATGGGTTAGGGGAAAAATTGAGAATGTCCACTTGGGAGAGATGAGGATTCCTGTGCCACCACCCCTCTGACCAGATGCTCTCGGGGTATGCGAGAACACATGGTCAGACGAGGAGAGAGCAGTAGGAGTAGCAGTGTTTTCAGTGGTAATCCATGTTTCCGTCAGCGCCAGGAAGTCGAGGGACTGGAGGTTAGCATAGGCTGGGATGAAGTCAGCCTTGTTGGCAGCAGAACGGCAGTTCCAGAGGCTGCCTGAGACCTGGAACTCCAGGTGTGGGGTGCGTGCAGGGACCACCAGGTTAGAGAGGCAGCAGCCACGCGGTGTGAGGCGTTTGTGTAGCCTGTGCGGAGAGGAGAGAACAGGGATAGGCAGAGGCATAGTTGACAGGCTGTAGCAAATGGCTACAATAATGCAGAGGAGATCGGAATGAAATGAACTAAACATCTGGGAAAGGAGAGAGTAGGGCCTCCCTCACCAAAACTTCCACCTCAGAAACTATAATTGTTTCACTGAACCACCCGAATAAAAACTCTCCCAACTTCCACTTTAGAAATTAGAATTGTTGTGAACTACAGCGGTTCAATGTTTCAAGGAATAGACTCAACTTACTTTGTTCAGCTAGCTAACTATGACGCCATAGCTAACTAGCATGCTAGCATCCAATAACACACAGTTTAGCACCAATACTTGGTTACAACAAACTACCAATAGTGTGTTAACACACTAAACAGATAATTCGTGTCCGTGTCTAGTTCCTTTCATAACGCAGCAATAATTAAACGTTGGCTAGCTAGCACAAATATATTGTATTTAGCTGCTACAGTACAGTTAGCTGGTCGTGTTGGCTAGCTAGCAATGGCCACTGTGTTGACTTTGTTTGAAAAACGGCTAGCTAGCTAGCTTCGTGCTACACCCGGCACCGCCGAATACAATGCTAACCTACAATAACTACCCACAACAGCCCACGATGCCTAACTATGACGCCATAGCTAACTAGCATGCTAGCATCCAATAACACACAGTTTAGCACCAATACTTGGTTACAACAAACTACCAATAGTGTGTTAACACACTAAACAGATAATTCGTGTCCGTGTCTAGTTCCTTTCATAACGCAGCAATAATTAAATGTTGGCTAGCTAGCACAAATATATTGTATTTAGCTGCTACAGTACAGTTAGCTGGTCGTGTTGGCTAGCTAGCAATGGCTACTGTGTTGACTTTGTTTGAAAAACGGCTAGCTAGCTAGCTTCGTGCTACACCCGGCACCGCCGAATACAATGCTAACCTACAACAACTACCCACAACAGCCCACGATGCCTACCTACAATACCTAACTACAATCTAAATACATAATTAAGCCTTACTCGACAAAGCCCAAGCTATGTATAAACTATCCACCGTTGCTAAACGTTACCAGTAGCTACCCGCTAGCTAGCTAGCCTCGTGCTTCGCCGGGCTCCGCCGTATACAATACTTACCTACAATAATTACCTACAAAAACCTACAATAACTACCTAAATAAACTACCTACAATACCTAACTACAACTACCTACCTACAATCTAAATACATGGTTTAAGCTTTACTCAACACCATATAAGAAGCCAAGCTTACCTCCTGCTAGAGAAAACACAACCTCTCCCGACCACTCCAGACACTTAATAGTACAATTGGTTAGAGGGCTGTAAAACGGCAGCCATCTTCTCCGGCGCCACTGAAGTATCCTTGACCGCTGGCTATGTCCCTTCCGTCTTCAAGAGAGCGAGAGTTGCACCCCTTCTCAAAAAACCAACACTCGATCTCTCTGATGTCAACAACTACAGACCAGTATCCCTTCTTTCTTTTCTCTCCAAAACTCTTGAGCGTGCCGTCTTTAGCCAACTCTCTTGCTATCTCTCTCAGAATGACCTTCTTGATCCAAACCAGTCAGGTTTCAAGACTGGTCATTCAACTGAGACTGCTCTTCTCTGTGTCACGGAGGCTCTCCGCACTGCTAAAGCTAACTCTCTCTCCTCTGCTCTTGTCCTTCTAGACCTGTCTGCTGCCTTTGATACTGTGAACCATCAGATCCTCCTCTCCACCCTCTCCGAGTTGGGCATCTCCGGCGCGGCTCACTCTTGGATTGCGTCCTACCTGACCGGTCGCTCCTACCAAGTGGCGTGGTGAGAATCTGTCTCCGCACTATGTGCTCTCACCACTGGTGTCCCCCAGGGCTCAGTTCTAGGCCCTCTCCTATTCTCGCTATACACCAAGTCACTTGGCTCTGTCATATCCTCACATGGCCTCTCCTATCATTGCTACGCAGACGACACACAACTAATCTTCTCCTTTCCCCCTTCTGATAACCAGGTGGCGAATCGCATCTCTGCATGTCTGGCAGACATATCAGTGTGGATGACGGATCACCACCTCAAGCTGAACCTCGGCAAGACGGAGCTGCTCTTCTTCCCGGGGAAGGACTGCCCGTTCCATGATCTCGCCATCACGGTTGACAACTCTGTTGTGTCCTCCTCCCAGAGTGCTAAGAGACTTGGCGTGACCCTGGACAACACCCTGTCGTTCTCCGCTAACATCAAGGCGGTGACCCGATCCTGTAGGTTCATGCTCTTCAACATTCGGAGAGTACGACCCTGCCTTACACAGGAAGCGGCACAGGTCCTAATCCAGGCACTTGCCATCTCCCATCTGGATTACTGCAACTCGCTGTTGGCTGGGCTCCCTGCCTGTGCCATTAAACCCCTACAACTCATCCAGAATGCCCAGCCCGTCTGGTGTTCAACCTTCCCAAGTTCTCTCACGTCACCCCACTCCTCCGCACACTCCACTGGCTTCCAGTTGAAGCTCGCATCTGCTACAAGACCATGGTGCTTGCCTACGGAGCTGTGAGGGGAACGGCCCCTCCGTACCTTCAGGCTCTGATCAGTCCCTACACCCAAACGAGGGCATTGCGTTCATCCACCTCTGGCGTGCTGGCCCCCCTACCTCTGCGGAAGCACAGTTCCCGCTCAGCCCAGTCAAAACTGTTCGCTGCTCTGGCACCCCAATGGTGGAACAAGCTCCCTCACGACGCCAGGACAGCGGAGTCACTCACCACCTTCCGGAGACACTTGAAACCCCACCTCTTTAAGGAATACCTGGGATAGGATAAAGTAATCCTTCTACCCCCCCTTACCCCACCCCAAAGAAAGAAAAAAAATATATATATATATATTGTAAAGTGGTTATCCCACTGGCTATAAGGTGAATGCACCAATTTGTAAGTTGCTCTGGATAAGAGCGTCTGCTAAATGACGTAAATGTTGTACAGTGGAACCCAGAACGATATGTGACCACTTGGTTATGGTGCTGTCCTTCCTGCATCCCGATTTGAAGGGCGCTCAAATCAATTAAAATAACCCTCATCAAGATCTGTTGCCTATGCCTAATAGTCCTACACATCCCTTATTATTATTACAAATAGAAGATTATCACTTCTCATAATGGTGCTTTTTCAGTAAAGTTAGATCAGAGCTGAATCAATGTCTCGCAAGATCACATAATAATGAACTTGTTTTTTAGATAACAGAACCAAATATAACAGCATATACTGTAGCATAGTAGGCCTATAATATGTTAAACCAAAAACACCTCCTTAGTCATTTCTTATCTGAAGCTGAATAGCCTATTTTTTTTACTCATGCGGCTAAAACTGAACAGCGCACACCGCTAGGCAGGATATGCTTTGATTGAAACAAAATAGGCCTAAAAGAAAGACTAATAGTTTGTTAACATCGTCTGCTTTAATTCGCTCACGAAACAATCATTCAAGAAGATCTAAATGCATATTTCCATGAAACTGTTTGAGATCAAAAGATTAGCATGCAGCTTGGACATTTCACCAGTAAAACGTGAAGAATCATCATTCACGATTGACAGTGATGGGCCTATTTTGAAATGAGGTATGCCTAACTTGGTGTTTAAAGGTATTAAAAACAGAACATGTTCTTGAGACAATATGTGTGGGCATAGGCAGACGTTGCAATTGGATGATGCATTTTATGCATAGGCCCATTCTACAATGATATTCAATAGGCTACATCTGTCAGTAGGCTACAAACTTTGATTGAGAAATGATGAGGTCATGTTGCGCTCCCTCACCTAAAGAAATAGCACTACACCACTCTGTGTGACGTTGATGAAATATTATCCTAACCCTCAGAAAACTGGACATATGAATATTCTTGCAACGTTTCAATGAAACGTGTCTAGAACGTTATTCTGAGAACATGGTAATCATGTTCTGGGTAAGTTTTCTTTGACGTTTTGGGAATGGTCTCTTAGAAACAGTCCTTGCACATCACTGGAACATTCCTATGAAAATGTTAGGTAATGATCTAATTAGACTCTCAAGGCAACGTTCTCTAAAGGTGTGGGAACATTTGTTGTTACCTGGGATATCCCTTTATAGTGCACTAGTTTGACCAGGGGCATGAGATTGGGCTCTAGTCCAAAGTAATGCACAATATAGACAATAGGGTGCCATTTGGGAAACATCCAATCTCATGTTTATGGGTTTTGAGAGCTGCACTTCAGATTAGAACAGTCCTTTTGGGAAATATGCAAGAAGCTCGAGTCGAGTGGAGGAAATAAAATAATGTTAATTCCAGAGGACCTCTCTCTATTGGTATGAATATAAATTTTATTCTGAGCAGCTTGTTTATTGTGGCTTTCTGAGAACTGTCTCTGAGCTAATACCCAGAGGATCTTAGAAGCACATTCAAACGAATTCAATATCGGTAAACATTCTACAAATTGCTCAATATGTTCTGTCAATACAAAAGCAGCAGCTGCAATGTCTGTGTTGTGAAACCATAGAGTACCTCGTTTATGGTTTGTTTATTTTTTTATCCTTTTCACAAGGAAATTAACAAATATGTTTGGTAACCTTTTGGACATCTTGGAGGAAATCTCTGGTAATCTGAACCCCTGTGAGAAGAATAAGGGGACCAACTGTCAAGGGTGCTGAAGGTGGGTGTGGTGCAGGAATCAAGCGCAGGACGCAGAAACTAAGTCCAAAAGACTTTAGTGAAATATTCACGTAGTACACGAGCTCAACAAGCCCGGAGGCGAAATAAAGGCGCACACAGGCGTCAAACAAAAGGCGCACTAACATGTGCGAAAAACCCTCTCCAAAACAACGGAGGGAAACACGTAGCACAGAACACCAAACAGAAGCGCAATCACACACAACACCTGACACACACAACGAGAACTAAATAGGACACTAATGAACGCTAACTGGAAACAGGTGTACAACATCAAGACAAAACCAAACGAACATGAAACATACAACGGTGGCAGCTAGTACTCCGGGGACGACGACCGCCGAAGCCTGCCCGAGCAAGGAGGAGGAGCAGCCTCGGCCGAAACCGTGACAGTACCCCCCCCTTGACGCCCGGCCTCGGGGACGACGCGGAGCAGGGCGCGCGGGATGCCCCCGGTGGAACTCCGACAGGAGAGACGGGTCTAGGATGTCCCTCCGCGGCACCCAGCACCGTTCCTCCGGGCCGTACCCCTCCCACTCCACGAGATACTGGAGACCCCCCATCCGACGTCTTGAGTCCAAGATGGACCGAACGGTGTACGCCGGAGCCCCCTCGATGTCCAGTGGGGGCGGAGGAGTCTCTCCTATCTCACCTTCCTGGAGTGGCCCAGCTACCACCGGCCTGAGAAGAGACACATGGAACGAGGGGTTAATATTCTTATATTCAATAGGCAGATGTAACCTATAACACACCTCGTTCAGTCTTCTCAGGACTTTAAAAGGCCCCACAAACCGCCGACCCAGCTTCCGGCAGGGCAGGCGGAGGGGCAGGTTTCTGGTCGAGAGCCAGACTCGATCTCCAGGTGCGTACACCGGCCCCTCACTGCGGTGGAGATCGGCGCTCGCCTTGTGTCGACGGATGGCCCGCTGCAGATGGACGTGTGCAGCGTTCCACGTCTTCTCCGAGCGCCTCACCCAATCATCCACCGCAGGGGCCTCGATCTGGCTCTCCTGCCAAGGTGCCAGAACCGGCTGGTAACCTAACACACATTGGAAGGAGTTTAGGTTGGTAGAGGAGTGGCGGAGAGAGTTTTGGGCCATCTCCGCCCAGGGAATATACCGAGCCCACTCCTCCGGCCGGTCCTGGCAATACGACCTCAGAAACCTACCCACATCCTGGTTGACTCTTTCTACCTGCCCATTGCTCTCCGGGTGGTACCCCGAGGTAAGGCTCACCGAGACCCCCAAATGCTCCATGAATGCTCTCCAGACTCGGGAGGTAAACAGGGGGCCTCGATCAGACACTATATCCTCGGGTACCCCGTAATGCCGGAAGACGTGGGTAAATAGTGCCTCTGCGGTCTGTAGGGCAGTAGGAAGACCCGACATAGGGAGAAGACGACAGGCCTTAGAGAACCGGTCCACAACGACCAGGATGGTGGTATTCCCCTGCGAGGGGGGAAGGTCTGTCACAAAATCCACTGAGAGGTGGGACCAGGGTCGTTGTGGAACGGGCAGGGGTTGTAACTTACCCTTGGGCAAGTGTCTGGGCGCCTTACACTGGGCGCACACCGAGCAGGAGGAGACATAAACCCTCACATCCCTGGCTAACGTGGGCCACCAGTACTTAGTGCTAAGACAATGCACTGTCCGGCCAATACCCGGATGTCCAGAGGAGGGTGACGTGTGAGCCCAGTAAATGAGTCGATCCCGAACCTCGAGCGGAACGTACTTCCGACCCACAGGACACTGTGGAGGGCTAGGGTCGGCACGCAACGCCCGCTCGATTTCAGCATCGACCTCCCACACAACCGGTGCCACTAGACAAGACGCCGGTAGTATGGGAGTAGGCTCAACGGACCTCTCCTCCGTGTCATACCGCCGGGACAGCGCATCTGCCTTACCGTTCTGGGACCCAGGGATGTACGTGATTTTAAATACGAACCTGGCGAGAAACATACTCCATCGAGCCTGGCGAGGGTTCAGTCTCCTCGCTGCCCGGATGTACTCCAGGTTCCGATGGTCAGTCAAAATGAGGAAAGGGTGTTGAGCCCCCTCAAGCCAATGCCTCCACACCTTAAGGGCCTGAACTACAGCTAACAGCTCCTTGTCCCCGACGTCATAATTTCGCTCCGCCGGGCTAAGCTTTTTAGAGTAAAAAGCACAGGGGCGGAGTTTAGGTGGCGTGCCGGACCGTTGGGAGAGTACGGCCCCTATACCGGCCTCAGACGCGTCCACCTCGACCTGAAAGGGTAAGGCGGGATCCGGATGCGCCAGCACCGGAGCCGACGTAAACAGGTCCTTCAGTCTCCCAAAAGCCCTGTCCGCCTCCGCTGACCACTGCAGGCGCACCGGACCCCCTTTCAGAAGGGACGTGATGGGAGCTGCCACCTGTCCAAAACTCCGGATAAACATCCGGTAGTAATTCGCAAAGCCCAAGAACTGCTGCACCTCTTTGACAGTGGTTGGGGTTTGCCAATTACGCACGGCTGACACACGGTCCACCTCCATTTTCACCCCTGACGCGGACAACCGATAACCCAAAAAGGAGACCGACTCCTGGAAAAACAGACATTTCTCTGCCTTGACATACAGGTCGTGCTCCAACAGCCTCCTCAATACACGACGCACCAGGGCTACATGCTCGGCTCGGGTAGACGAGTACACTAGAATGTCCTCAATGTACACGACCACCCCTTGCCCCTGCATGTCCCGGAAAATCTCATCCACGAAGGATTGGAAGACTGATGGAGCATTCATCAACCCGTATGGCATGACGAGATACTCGAAATTACCCGAAGTGGTAATAAACGCTGTTTTCCATTCGTCGCCCTCCCTAATGCGCACCAAGTTATACGTGCTCCTGAGATCCAGTTTTGTGAAAAACCGCGCTCCGTGCAATGACTCCGTCATGGTCGCAATCAGAGGGAGTGGATAACTGTATTTCACAGTAATCTGATTGAGACCCCGGTAATCAATGCACGGGCGCAACCCTCCATCTTTTTTCTTCACAAAAAAGAAGCTCGAGGACGCAGGAGAAGTGGAGGGCCGTATGTATCCCTGTCTCAAAGATTCGGCTATGTAAGTCTCCATAGCTTTTCTCTCCTCTTGAGACAAAGGATACACGTGGCTCCGTGGGAGCGCTGCTCCTGCCTGGAGGTCTATCGCACAATCCCCCTGTCTGTGAGGAGGCAACTGCGTCGCCCTAGCTTTACTAAATACAATAGCCAAATCCCCATATTCAGGCGGAATGTGCAATGCGGGCACTTGGTTTGGACTTTCCACCGAAGTCGCCCCCACGGAAACACCCAGAGATCGCCCCTCACACTGAGCAGACCACCCATTGAGAGCTCTCTGTTGCCACGAAATGGCAGGGTTATGGGTACTTAACCAGGGAATTCCCAGCACCACCGGGTACGCAGGAGAGTCGATCAGATATAGCTGTATAGTCTCTTCATGACCCCCTGCGCACACATCCTAAGTGGCGCTGTGATCTCCCTAATCAACCCCGACCCCAACGGGCGGCTATCTAAAGCATGAACGGGAAAAGGCTTGTCAACAGGCAGGAGGGGAATCCCTAAATCTAAACAAAACTTCAGATCAACAAAATTCCCAGCTGCGCCTGAATCTACTAGCGCCTTATGCTGGGAATGAGGTGCAACCTGTGGAAAACGAACAGGTATACAAAAGTGCACAACAGAGAGCTCTGGGTAAGTGGGGCGTCTACTCACCTGGGAAGGCTCCCCAGTGCGTGGCCTGTTGTCTCCTCCTCCGGGAGACCCTCCCCAGCACCTGGCCGCAGTGTGCCCTCCACGACCGCAATTGGTGCAGGGGACAGGCCCCCTCGGGCTCCTTCTCCTCCTTTCTCTAGCGCCAGCACCCCCGAGCTCCATAGGGCTCGGCTCGGAGGTGCTGGAGGGTGGAATGGACGGACCCCACTCGGGACGTCCACGGGTGGCCAGCAGGGTGTCCAGACGGATGGACATGTCGACCAACTGGTCGAAGGTGAAATTGGTGTCCCTGCAGGCCAACTCACGTTGAACGTCCTCCCGTAGGCTACATCGAAAATGATCGATGAGGGCCCGTTCATTCCATCCTGCGTCTGCCGCTAGAGTCCGGAACTCCAGTGCGAACGCCTGTGCGCTCCTCCTCCCCTGTCTAAGGTAGAATAGACGCTCCCCCGCCGCTTTGCCCTCAGGTGGATGGTCGAACACGGCCTTGAAGCGACGGGAGAACTCCGCGTAGGAGATGGTGGTGGCGTCTATCCTCCTCCACTCGGCGTTGGCCCATTCCAACGCCTTGCCCGTGAGACAGGAGATGAGGGCGGAAACGCTCTCGTGTCCCGAGGGCACCGGGTGTACAGTGGCCAGGTAGAGCTCCACCTGCAGGAGGAACCCCTGATACCCGGCAGCTGTGCCGTCATACGCCCTCGGGAGCGAGAGCCGAATCCCACTGGGTTCCGGACCTGGGACTGGTGGACCGACCGATGGTGGTGGCAAGGTAGGTGGAGGTGTGGGTACCCCTCTGGACTCCCATCGGTGCAGGGTGTTGATGACATCCTGTAGAGCGGTCCCCAGTTGTCTGATCTGGTCATCCTGGCCGCGGACATGCTCCTCCAGCGACTCAGGTGCGGCTGTTGCTCCTGCTGATTCCATTTATATGGTGTGTGATTCTGTCAAGGGTGCTGAAGGTGGGTGTGGTGCAGGAATCAAGCGCAGGACGCAGAAACTAAGTCCAAAAGACTTTAGTGAAATATTCACGTAGTACACGAGCTCAACAAGCCCGGAGGCGAAATAAAGGCACACACAGGCGTCAAACAAAAGGCGCACTAACATGTGTGAAAAACCCTCTCCAAAACAACGGAGGGAAACACGTAGCACAGAACACCAAACAGAAGCGTAATCACACACAACGAGAACTAAATAGGACACTAATGAACGCTAACTGGAAACAGGTGTACAACATCAAGACAAAACCAAACGAACATGAAACATACAACGGTGGCAGCTAGTACTCCGGGGACGACGACCGCCGAAGCCTGCCCGAGCAAGGAGGAGGAGCAGCCTCGGCCGAAACCGTGACACCAACCTCTAACCTCAATACGTGCAGTTCCTATTGTATAGTTCCTACAGGATCAACACATGCACATTGACATATTATTGGCTATTCTCTTTGACGAACATTTAAGGAGAGGCAGCGCGACGACATTTACATAAACGTTGATATTTACATTACGTCCTTGCCCCGCCTTTTGTTGTGGCTGGCAACATTACATTTTTGCTCTGCAGCTCCAAATTTCCCGTAAATATCAGTACCACAGTAGCCATTGACTAGCTAGCCAATAAGCTTGCAAACTTACTATTCAACAATGCGAGCAACTTTTCCACGAAAACATATTAGCTACACTATTGAATAATGCAACCAAACCATATTACACTCTTCAATAATGCAACAATTCACAAGCATGTGCAGACAATTAAAGGGTTTATTTTCTCATTCGTACACGCTAGCTAAATGTAACGTTAGCTTGCAAGACAATAACACAGCTAGCTTAGCATATCAAACCCATTCAACTACCTTTAGCGCCTATTGACGATAGTATCTTCTGGTGGTGAGAGTTTTTTTAAGAGCCCTGGCACCGTTTGTAACTTTAAAACGCATCACTTGCGGTACGGTTTTGGAAACATCTTTAATATCAGCAAGAAATACAAATAAATTAAATAAAAATAGTTAAATTACTACACACCTTTATAGGGTTAGGGTTCCCACACGGCCATATTTACATGATAGAGCGCTTGTTTATGGAAAACAGACGGAAGAAAGAGACGTACTGTGCTAATTAGCTATCTGCGTCTCCAAATACCTGTGTGTAAACGGAAAAATACTGTCGGCTGCAACTGTGTTAAAACCGGTTTAAACAGTGTATATTTTGCATTTGTGAAATTATTTTGATGTAATATGAATGTAGAGGGCTCATAATCTAACGCCTGCCTCAGACCACTCGTAGAACAGCTAAACGTGTCGTTAGATGCTTTTTTGCCCTCCCTCATCACTGTATACACAGAAGATCTCTGCTAAACATAGAATCACATGGTTTATCTGTCTCTCTGTGACCACAGATAAATTCAGAACAAAGTTGACTACAAATACAAAGTTGCCAATGTCTTTGCTATTGATACAAACAACCAACGTATAAATAGATGCTTCAAATGAAAATCGAGATGACTGCATTAAAATATAAATACAGTAGGCTATAGACTGTTCTCTCTGCTACCAGACGGCAAGTGGTACAGGAGCACCAAGTATAGGTCCAAAAGGCTCCTTACATTTACATTTACATAATTTAGCAGACGCTCTTATCCAGAGCGATTTACAAATTGGGGCATTCAACTTATGATAGCCAGTGGGACAACCACCTTTTAAAAATATATTTTTTTTAATGGGGGGTGGGGGAAGAAGGATTACTTTATACTATTCCAGGTAGTCCTTAAAGAGGTAGGGTTTCAAGTGTCTCCGGAAGGTGGTCAGTGACTCCGCTGTCCTGGCGTTGTGGGGGAGCTTGGGGTGCCAGAGCAGCGAATAGCTTTGACTGGGCTGAGCGGGAACTGTGCTTCCGTAGAGGTAGGGGAGCTAGCAGGCCAGAGGTGGATGAACATAGTGCCCTCGTTTGGGTGTAGGGTCTGATCAGAGCCTGAAGGTAAGGAGGTGCCGTTCCCCTCACAGCTCCGTAGGCAAGCACCATGGTCTTGTAGTAGATGCGAGCCTCAACTGGAAGCCAGTGGAGTGTGCAGAGGAGCGGGGTGACATGAGAGAACTTGGGAAGGTTGAACAACAGACGGGCTGCAGCGTTCTGGATAAGTTGTAGGGGTTTAATGGCACAGGCAGGGAGCCCAGCCAAAAGCGAGTTGCAGTAATCCAGACGGGAGATGACAAGTGCCTGGATTAGGACCTGTGCCGCTTTCTGTGTAAGGTAGGGTCGTACTCTGCGAATGTTGTAGAGCATGAACCTGCAGGATCGGGTCACCGCTTTGATGTTAACGGAGAACGACAGGGTGTTGTCCAGGGTCACGCCAAGGTTCTTTGCACTCTGGGAGGAGGACACAATGGAGTTGTCAACCATGATGCGAGATCATGGAGCGGGCAGTCCTTCCCCGGGAGGAAGAGCAGCTCTGTCTTGCCGAGGTTCAGGTTGAGGTGGTGATCCGACATCCACACTGATATGTCTGCCAGACATGCAGAGATGCGATTCGTCACCTGGTTAACAGCTTCTACCCCCAAGCCATAAGACTGCTGATCAATTAATCAAATGGCCACCCGGACTATTTACACTGCTGCTACTCGCTGTTTATTATCTATGTATAGTCACTTTACCCCTACCTACATGTACAAATTACCTCGACTAACCTGTACCCCCACACATTGACTCCGTACCGGTACCCCCTGTATATAGCCTCGTTATTGTTATTTTATTGGGTTACTGTCACTGTCCTGCTGTCTCGTCGTCCACGGCGTGAGCCCCCCCCTAAAAATGTTTTGGGCTTGTCTCTCCCCCGTGATCATGGCCTCCATCCCTCTTGCCAGACTCTCGCTCATCTCCTCCCAAGTCCATCCTCTCTCCTCGTCACGCTGCTTGATCCAGGATTGGTGGGATCTTCTGTCACGATCGTTTACGGACGAGACGGACCAAGGCACAGCGTGATATGCATTCATGTTTATTGACGACTAAACACACGACAAAACAACAAACGAAACGTGACGTCCAAGGTAGACAAATAACATACCTCACACAAACAAGATCCCACACCCCACTAGTGCCAACAGGCTACCTAAGTATGGTCCCCAATCAGAGAAACTAACATAGACAAACCCAACACAGAAAATACACACCCTGACTCAACAAATACCAGTCCCTAGTGTCAGGGCGTGACAGTACCCCCCCCCCCCCAAAGGTGCGGACTCCGACCACGCCGCATAAACCTAACAGGGTAGGGGCCGGGTGGGCATTCCGCCTCGGAGGCGGATCCGGCTCCGGGTGTGACCACCACTTACTCTCCACCTCCCCGTTGCGCCCCTGGTCTGGTCTGGACCTTGGCGCACTGCTTCCTCTCTCCTTCCTCCCACGAAGTACCACGCCCTGTCTGGACCCTGGTGTGGGAGACCCCGAACCTGGAGAGGGGCTGACGTCTGGGTCTGGACTGGAACCGCTGACTGGAGCTGGACCCGACGACGGTGGATCGAATATAATGAAAATGTCTATACATTTCAGCTATTTCAAAAACAAATCTCAGCTATAAGTATTTTTACTGTATGAATGTTGGGATCAACGAGAAAATTATGTTTACACTGCCTTGCTTAGAGGGGTGGGCAACTGTCAGGCGAGTGTGGTGAGCGACAGACATGAGAAATACGCAGGTTTACATTACAGTAATGTCTCTCGAGAATCGATACCTCTCAAGAATCTCTCGAAATTCTCGCTAATTCTCATCAATGAGAATAGACCAAAAAAAGTATGTGGACACCTGCTTGTTGAACATCTCATTCCAAAATCATGGGCATATGGAGTTGGTCCCCCCTTTGCTGCTATAACAGCCTCCACTCTTCTGGGAAGGCTTTCTACTAGATGTTGGAACATTGCTGTGGGGACTTTCTTCCATTCAGCCACAAGAGCATTAGTGAGGTCGAGCACTGATGTTTGGCGATTAAGCCTGGCTCGCAGTTGGCGTTCCAATTCATCCCAAAGGTGTTCGATAGGGTTGAGGTCCTGGGCTCTGTGCAGGCAAGTCAACTTCTTCCACACCGATCTCGACAAACCATTTCTGTATGGATTTCCCTTTGTGCACGGGGGCATTGTCATGCTGAAACAGGAAAGGGCCTTCCCCAAACTTTTGCCACAAAGTTGGAAGCACAGAATTGTCTAGAATGTCATTGTATGCTGTAGCGTTAAGATTTCCCTTCACTGGAACTAAGGGGCCTAGCCCGAACCATGAAAAACTGTCCCAGACCATTATTCCACCTCCACCAACTTTACAGTTGGCACTATGCATTGGGGCAGGTAGCGTTCTCCCGGCATCCGCCAAACCCAGATTTGTCCGTCGGACTGCCAGGTGGTGAAGCGTGATTCATCACTCCAGAAAACGCGTTTCCACTGCTCCAGTGTCCAATGGTGGCGAGCTTTACACCACTCCAGCCGACACTGGGCATTGCGCATGGTGTTCTTAGGCTTGTGTGCGGCTGCTCAGCCATGGAAACCCATTTCATGAAGCTCCTGACGAACAAGTTATTGTGCTGACGTTGCTCCCAGAGGCAGTTTGGAACTCGGTAGGAAGTGTTGCAACTGAGGACAGACCATTTTTACGCGCTGCGCGCTTCAGCACTCGGCTGTCCCATTCTGTGAGTTTGTGTGGCCTACCACTTCGCGGCTGAGCCGTTGTTGCTCCTAGACGTTTCCACTTCACAATAACAGCACTTACAGTTGACCAGGGTAGCTCTAGCAGAGCAGAAATTTGACGAACTGACTTGTTAGAAAAGTGGCATCCTATGACTGTGCCAAGTTGAAAGTCACTGAGCTCTTAGGTAAGGCCATTCTACTGCCAAAGTTTTTATACACCTGTCAGGAACGGGTGTGGCTGAAATGGCCAAATCCACTCATCTGAAGGGTAGGCCACATACTGTATCTCCACAGGTACATCCTGGGTCTGGTTAGAATATCACAGATGTGCCTGGCTGGAGCGCAGACGTTGCAATATAAACACAAACACAATGTATGACATAACACAAAGCCAAAATCATTCACACAACGCCATACAAAAACACAACAAAACACACCTGTGTTTTCTTTACCCTATCCCCCTACATAGTGTACTACTTCTGAGACATATGAGCCCTGGTAAAGAATTGTTCACTATATAGGGAATAGGGTGCCATTGCAGACAGAGCCCATGACTCTCACGGTGTTCCTTTCTACACCTAAACATATTTATATTCTTTATAACATTCATTAGACCACCACAGAGACGTGAGACACCGGGGATCATGTTTGATTTGATTTAGGTTCTGTCCAAAATGGCACCCTATTCCCAATGTAGTACACTACTTTTGACCAGGACCCATAGGGCTTTGGTCTAAAGTACTGCACTATGTAAGGAATAGGGCGCCATTTGGGATGTATCCTTAGACCGTTTTCACAGGTTCAGAGGTTCTCGAGAAACATTAGGCCTACTGTTGTGTAAACTTGTGAAATGATCATATCTTGAGTGCTATGTCTGGAGGTCGCAACACGACACTCGCCCAATAGTTGTCCCCCTCTGAGCAAGACAGTGTAAACAGAATTTTCTCGTTGACCTCAACATACCTACAGTATAAATGGTAATAGCAGAGCAATGTTTTTGAAACAGCTGAAATGTATAGACATTTTCCTTATATTTGAGACTTGCTTTATTGAGTTTTTACCTGAAATTGCAGTAACAGCCTGTTAGTTTCTGAAATTGTCGCAGTAGCTGCTGCCTGCCGGCTGCAATGAGCCATGCAAAACTATGGAAGCCCATTCACGCCACCATAAAAGAAAAGGCCTACTAGCTCAACACTCAGTGTATGACAGTAATAAATCAGCTGTAAAAAAAAAAACATTTTATATGGGCTATGATCGGACCAGATATTTTTTAAATCCTGGTCTTCAGGTGGATGAAAATGTTCAAATCAAAAGTGCTGGGGCAAATGCCAGCTCGCCACACGTTTGCCGGCGGCCCTGCTGTGCTGATCTCTGCAACGTGGATAGATAGAAATCGCCACACAATGCTACAAATGAAAAAACATAACCTACAGTTGAAGTCGGAGGTTTACATACACTTAGGTTGGAGTCATTAAAACTCATTTTTCAACCACTCCACAAATTTCTTGTTAACAAACTATAGAAATCCTATATGGATGGTGTTAAAAGATAGATGGGAGGTGTTGAATGGAATTGAAGGATGGGACTAATAACAACTAAAAACAAACAATAACAAGATAACTAATAATGTAGGCAAGCTGTGACAATAATAAGTGTATGGGTTGTAGGTTGGGAGCTTTTGTGAAGCAGCACAGTTAGAAAGATATGGCATATAGAAGCAAACCGAATGGACATCATGAAAATGATCGGAGAGGTTGAGAGTAGAAGAAGTTCAGGAGAAAGAACAAACAAAATGTAATTACTGTCAAATTGACTGTGTCCATAAAATGTAGATAGTGGGTATGGGCTGGAAGTAGAGACCTAGGCGTTGTTGTTCACTAGTTTACTCCAAGTGGGGAAAGGGTGGCGGGGTTGGAAAGTAATAAAGGGGAATATATATATATTTTTAAAGGATATGTATATGTATGTATGTATGTATGTATGTATGTATGTATGTATGTATGTGTATGTGTATGTACAGTGGGGAGAACAAGTATTTGATACACTGCCGATTTTGCAGGTTTTCCTACATACAAAGGATGTAGAGGTCTGTCATTTTTATCATAGGTACACTTCAACTGTGAGAGACGGAATCTAAAACAAAAATCCAGAAAATCACATTGTATGATTTTTAAGTAATTCATTTGCATTTTATTGCATGACATAAGTATTTGATCACTTACCAACCATTAAGAATTCCGGCTCTCACAGACCTGTTCGTTTTTCTTTAAGAAGCCCTCCTGTTCTCCACTCATTACCTGTATTGACTGCACCTGTTTGAACTCGTTACCTGTATAAAAGACACCTGTCCACAACCTCAAACAGTCACACTCCAAACTCCACTATGGCCAAGACCAAAGAGCTGTCAAAGGACACCAGAAACAAAATTGTAGACCTGCACCAGGCTGGGAAGACTGAATCTGCAATAGGTAAGCAGCTTGGTTTGAAGAAATCAACTGTGGGAGCAATTATTAGGAAATGGAAGACATACAAGACCACTGATAATCTCCCTCGATCTGGGGCTCCACGCAAGATCTCACCCCGTGGGGTCAAAATGATCACAAGAACGGTGAGCAAAAATCACAGAACCACACGGGGGGACCTAGTGAATGACCTGCAGAGAGCTGGGACCAAAGTAACAAAGCCTACCATCAGTAACACACTACGCCGCCAGGGACTCAAATCCTGCAGTGCCAGACGTGTCCCCCTGCTTAAGCCAGTACATGTCCAGGCCCGTCTGAAGTTTGTTAGAGTGCATTTGGATGATCCAGAAGAGGATTGGGAGAATGTCATATGGTCAGATGAAACCAAAATATAACTTTTTGGTAAAAACTCAACTCGTTGTGTTTGGAGGACAAAGAATAATGAGTTGCATCCAAAGAACACCATACCTACTGTGAAGCAAGGGGGTGGAAACATCATGCTTTGGGGCTGTTTTTCTGCAAAGGGACCAGGACGACTGATCCGTGTAAAGGAAATAATAAATGGGGCCATGTATCGTGAGATTTTGAGTGAAAACCTCCTTCCATCAGCAAGGGCATTGAAGATGAAACGTGGCTGGGTCTTTCAGCATGACAATGATCCCAAACACACCGCCCGGGCAACGAAGGAGTGGCTTCGTAAGAAGCATTTCAAGGTCCTGGAGTGGCCTAGCC
Organism: Coregonus lavaretus; assembly: GCF_964263955.1. Classification (NCBI taxonomy): domain Eukaryota; kingdom Metazoa; phylum Chordata; class Actinopteri; order Salmoniformes; family Salmonidae; genus Coregonus; species Coregonus lavaretus. Next base: position 23,036,910 of record NC_139988.1, read on the forward strand.
AGTCTCCAGATCTCAACCCCATAGAAAATCTTTGGAGGGAGTTGAAAGTCTGTGTTGCCCAGCGACAGCCCCAAAACATCACTGCTCTAGAGGAGATCTGCATGGAGGAATGAGCCAAAATACCAGCAACAGTGTGTGAAAACCTTGTGAAGACTTACAGAAAATGTTTGACCTGTGTCATTGCCAACAAAGGGTATAACAAAGTATTGAGAAACTTTTGTTATTGACCAAATACTTATTTTCCACCATAATTTGCAAATAAATTCAATAAAAATCCTACAATTTCTCTGCAGGTCATTCTCTGCAGGTCCCATTTCTCTGCAGGTCATTCACTAGGTCCCCCGTGTGGTTTTGGGATTTTTGCTCACCGTTCTTGTGATCATTTTGACCCTACGGGGTGAGATCTTGCGTGGAGCCCCAGATCGAGGGAGATTATCAGTGGTCTTGTATGTCTTCCATTTCCTAATAATTGCTCCCACAGTTGATTTCTTCAATCCAAGCTGCTTACCTATTGCAGATTCAGTCTTTCCAGCCTGGTGCAGGTCTACAATTTTGTTTCTGGTGTCCTTTGACAGCTCTTTGGTCTTGGCCATAGTGGAGTTTGGAGTGTGACTGTTTGAGGTTGTGGACAGGTGTCTTTTATACTGATAACAAGTTCAAACAGGTGCCATTAATACAGGTAACGACTGGAGGACAGAGGAGCCTCTTAAAGAAGAAGTTACAGGTCTGTGAGAGCCAGAAATCTTGCTTGTTTGTAGGTGACCAAATACTTATTTTCCACCATAATTTGCAAATAAATTCATTAAAAATCTTACAATGTGATTTCATAGTTGACATGTACCTATGATGAAAATTACAGGCCTCTCTCATCTTTTTAAGTGGGAGAACTTGCACAATTGGTGGCTGACTAAATACTTTTTTTCCCCACTGTATCTGCAATATTAAACTGATCTACCCCCAAAAAAATTTATTGTAAAAAAAAGAACTATATTTTTGGCAAGTCGGTTAGGACATCTACTTTGTGCATGACACAAGTAATTGTTCCAACAATTGTTTACAGACAGATTATTTCACTTAAAGTTCATTGTATCACAATTCCAGTGGGTCAGAAGTTTACATACACTAAATTGACTGTGCATTTAAACAGCTTGGAAAATTCCAGAAAATGAATTCATGGCTTTAGAAGCTTCTGATAGGCTAATTGACATAATTTGATTCAATTGGAGGTGTACCTGTGGATGTATTTCAAGGCCTACCTTCAAACTCAGTGCCTCTTTGCTTGACATCATAGTATAATCAAAAGAAATCAGCCAAGAACTCAGAAAAGAAATTGTAGACCTCCACAAGTCTGGTTCATCCTTGGGAGCAATTTCCAAACGCCTGAAGGTACCACGTTCATCTGTACAAACAATAGTACGCAAGTATAAACACCATGGGACCACGCAGCCGTCATACCGCTCAGGAAGGAGACGCGTTCTGTCTCCTAGAGATTAACGTACTTTGGTGTGAAAAGTGCAAATCAATCCCAGAGCAACAGCAAAGGACCTTGTGAAGATGCTGGTGGAAACAGGTACAAAAGTATCTATATCCACAGTAAAACAAGTCCTATATCGACATAACCTGAAAGGCCGCTCAGCAAGGAAGAAGCCACTGCTCCAAAACCGCAATAAAAAAGACAGACTAAGGTTTGCAACTGCACATGTGGACAAAGATTGTACTTTTTGGAGAAATGTCCTCTGGTCTGATGAAACAAAAATATAACTGTTTGGCCATAATGACCATCGTTATGTCTGGAGGAAAAAGCGGGCAACTTGCAAGCCGAAGAACACCATCCCAACCGTGAAGCACAGGGGTGGCAGCATCATGCTGTGGGGGTGCTTTGCTGCAGGAGGACTGGTGCACTTCACAAAATAGATGGCATCATGAGGAAGGAAAATTATGTGGATATATTGAAGCAACATCTCAAGACATCAGTCAGGAAGTTAAAGCTTGGTTGCAAATGGGTCTTCCAAATGGACAATGACCCCAAGCATACTTCCAAAGTTGTTGCAAAATGGCTTAAGGACAACAAAGTCAAGGTATTGGAGTGGCCATCACAAAGCCCTGACCTTAATTCTATAGAACATTTGTGAGCATAACTGAAAAGGTGTGTGCGAGTAAGGAGGCCTACAAACCTGACTCAGTTACACCAGCTCTGTCAGGAGGAATGGGCCAAAATTCACCCAACTTATTGTGGGAAGCTTGTCAAAGGCTACCCGAAACGTTTGACCCAAGTTAAACAATTTAAAGGCAATGCTACCAAATATTAATTTAGTGTATGTAAACTTCTGACCCACTGGGAATGTGATGAAATAAATAAAAGCTGAAATAAATAATTCTGTCTGTTAAAAAAATAAAATAAAATAAAATAAAAAAAATTCTGACATTTCACATTCTTAAAATAAAGTGGTGATCTTAACTGACCTAAGACAGGGAATTTTTCCTAGGATTAAATGTCAGGAATTGTGAAAAACTGAGTTTAAATGTATTTGGCTAAGGTGTATGTAAACATCCGACTTCAACTGTATATGTATGATCTATATGTATTTTATTTTTGGGTGGTGGGAATGGGCTTCCATATAAAACAGCTAAACATCTCAACTCCCTGGGGAATTATACCCACGTTTTCAGTCGCAATATGCTGTTACCACATGTAGCCTAATGATTTGCATGATATTAATACAAATTAAGCAAGGTTTGTTCTTATGCTGTAAGGTAGGCCTACTGTACTTTTAAATTCATATTAGAGGGGTAATCTTTCATTTTTGATAGGCTAACGTTACTTGAAGACATGTTGTTAGCTTTAGTTACTTTTGTCCTGAAGCTAAAATATAATGAGTACAGACAAAAAAAATAAACCATTAAATTGTCTGCACATGCTTGTGAATTGTTGCGTTATTCAAGAGTGTAATATGATTTTGTTGCAATAATTAACTGTGTAGGCTTAATATAGTTTGCAATGCTAAGCCTCCTGGCTAGTGGCTACTGTGACATTTACCGTACTTTTGAGCTGTGATGCAAGAACGTCTCGTGACATTCCCGTCGCAAAGGTGAATTGAAAAGTGTACGTACGTATTATGTCAATTGAAATTTCGTCCCGATAATTCTATTCAGTGAGAGTAAGCCCTTAGGCTGTAGTTTCCCACTCCAAATGGACTATAGACTCCAAAGGGGCTCTACATGGAACCAAAAAGGGTTCTACATGGAACCAAATGGGTTCTACCTGGAACCAAATAGGGTTTTTCAAAGGGTGCTCCTATGGGGACAGCCGAAGAACCTTTTAAGGTTTTAGAGTGTAGACAGACAGCAGGGTAAAGACAATAAACAACACACTGTTGAACCTGAATAACTCTCAGCAGATGTCAAAGCCAAGCTGGACCATTCTTCTCATGCTCTGCAGATCAGAGATGTACCATCATGGAAAACATGGGATTTCTATGAGGACACAGATTTTAGGTACAGCACAGAAGGTTAGGTTTGTGGACAAAAGGTGAAGCAATATGGTATGTCCTCTCACTCACGAAGAGTAACCGAGAAAATGCTTTGAGTGATAATGGTGGGAAAAATGGGAAGCCAGCCTATGCCTATGTGAGGATGACACATACTGTAGCTGACAGGTTGCTCCTACCAGGTGGCATGGCGAGAATCTGTCTCCGCACCACGTACTCTCACCACTGGTGTCCCCCAGGGCTCAGTTCTAGGCCCTCTCCTATTCTATCTATATACCAAGTCACTTGGCTCTGTCATATCCTCACATGGTCTCTCCTATCATTGCTACGCAGACGACACACAATTAATTTTCTCCTTTCCCCCTTCTGATAACCAGGTGGCGAATCGCATCTCTGCATTTCTGGCAGACATATCAGTGTGGATGTCGGATCACCACCTCACGCTGAACCTCGGCAAGATGGAGCTGCTCTTCCTCCCGGGGAAGGACTGCCCGCTCAATGATCTCGCCATCACAGTTGACAACTCCATTGTGTCCTCCTCCCAGAGTGCAAAGAACCTTGGCGTGACCCTGGACAACACCCTGTCATTCTCCGCTAACAACAAAGCGGTGACCCGATCCTGCAGGTTCATGGGGCAGCGCACAATTGGCCCAGCGTCGTCCAGGGTAGGGGAGGGAATGGCCGGCAGGGATGTAGCTCAGTTGGTAGAGCATGGTGTTTGCAACGCCAGGGTTGTGGGTTCGATTCCCACGGGGGGCCAGTATAAAAAAAAAACATATATATAATGTATGCACTCACTAACTGTAAGTCGCTCTGGATAAGAGCGTCTGCTAAATGACTAAAAAAATTAAAATTTAAAAATTTAAAAAATGCTCTACAACATTCGCAGAGTACGACCCTACCTTACACAGAAAGCGGCACAGGTCCTAATCCAGGCACTTGTCATCTCCCGTCTGGATTACTGCAACTCGCTGTTGGCTGGGCTCCCTGCCTGTGCCATTAAACCCTTACAACTTATCCAGAACGCTGCAGCCCGTCTGGTGTTCAACCTTCCCAAGTTCTCTCATGTCACCCCGCTCCTCCGCACACTCCACTGGCTTCCAGTTGAGGCTTGCATCTACTACAAGACCATGGTGCTTGTCTACGGAGCTGTGAGGGGAACGGCACCTCCTTACCTTCAGGCTCTGATCAGACCCTACACCCAAATGAGGGCACTACGTTCATCCACCTCTGGCCTGCTAGCTCCCCTACCTCTACGGAAGCACAGTTCCCGCTCAGCCCAGTCAAAGCTATTCGCTGCTCTGGCACGCCAATGGTGGAACAAGCTCCCCCACGACGCCAGGACAGTGGAGTCACTGACCACCTTCCGGAGACACTTGAAACCCCACCTCTTTAAGGAATACCTGGAATAGTATAAAGTAATCCTTCTTCCCCCACACCCCATAAAAAAAAATAGTGTTTATCCCACTGGCTATCATAAATTGAATGCACCAATTTGTAAGTCGCTCTGGATAAGAGTGTCTGCTAAATAATGTAAATGTAAATGTAAATGTAGAAAAAGAAGAGCTCTCCAGTAGGTGTACCAAAACATTCAAGAGCCATTTTCTCAAAAGTGGGGTTACAAGTTTATCGACTTTGAAAGCAGAATTACTTTCCCATTGTTCCTCAACTGTAGTGTATGATATACCATTTTGCAGCTCTGAGTCTCTACTTTTATCCAATGTAAAAAACACAATTTAAAATGTTGCTACATAAGACCGAATCGAGCTGGTCGGTCACATTTTTGTAACTTTCACAACATTTTCTAAGAATGTTATTTAAAAACACATACATTCCGTTCTCAGCGTCAACAAAACGATATATCCTCTATCTTATTAAGTGTGTGTCACAGATTCTGCCGAGGCTGCTCCTCCTCCTTGCTCGGGCAGGCTTCGGCGTTCGTCGTCCCCGGAGTACTAGCTGCCACCGCTGGATGTTTCGATAGTTGTTTGGTCTAATCTTGTGTGTGCACCTGTTTCGTATTGAGTTTTGATTATGTCACCTATAAGTTTCCCTTTTGGGTTGTTTGCAGTTGTGTGTAATTGTCCGCTTGTCCGTTCGGTGTCTCGTGTATGTTTAGTGTTTACACGTGTGTGCGTAATCGTTCGCCTCCTTTGTTTTTGAGACCTTTGTTTCCCTGTGCTTTATTTAGTAAAGACATTTTGGATTAAACCTCCTTGTCCTGCGCTTGACTCCACCACTGCATCCACATCCAAACTCTGACAGAATTACACACCTTCCATGGAGTCAGCAGGAGCAGCGGCGGCGCCCGAGTCGCTGGAGGATCGGCTCAGCAGCCAGGACGCCAGGATCCAGCAACTCGGGTCAGCCATGCAAGAGGTGATGAACACCCTGCACCGATGGGAGAGAGGAGGAGTGCCCACACCTCCTCCTACCGTACCACCACCATCGGCCAGTCCTCCCATACCAGCACCGGAATCCAGTGGGATTCGGCTCTCGCTCCCGAGGGCGTATGATGGCACCGCAGCCGGGTGCCAGGGGTTCCTCCTGCAGGTAGAACTCTACCTGGCTACCATACACCCAGCGCCCTCGGGATACGAGAGCGTTTCTGCCCTCATCTCCTGTCTCTCCGGCAAGGCGTTGGAGTGGGCCAACACCGAATGGAGGGGAATAGACGCCGCCACCATCACCTACGCGGAGTTCTCCCGCCGCTTCAGGGCAGTTTTCGATCATCCACCTGAGGGTAAAGCGGCGGGGGAGCGTCTGTTCCACCTCCGACAGGGGAAGAGGAGCGCACAGGAGTTCGCCCTGGATTTCCGGACTCTAGCGGCGGATGCGGGGTGGAATGAGAGGGCCCTCATCGACCACTATCGGTGTAGCCTGCGTGAGGACGTTCGTCGAGAGCTGGCCTGCAGGGACACCAATATATCCTTCAACCAGTTGGTGGACATGTCCATCCGTCTAGATACCCTGCTGGCCACCCGCGGACGTCCCGAGTTGGCGCCGTCCATTCCATCCTCCAGCGCCTCCGAGCCGATCCCTATGGAGCTCGGAGGTGCTGGCGCTAGAGGGAGGAGGAGAGAGAGCCCGAGGGAGGCCGTCCCCTGCACCAACTGTGGTCGTAGAGGACACACTGCGGCTCGGTGCTGGGGAGGGTCTCCAGGGAGTCGGGGCGACAGGTCACGCGCTGGGGAGCCATTCCAGGTGAGTAGGCGCCCCACTTACCCAGAGCTCTCTGTTGTTCACTTATGTATACCTGTAATGTTTCCCCAGGTTGCATCTCATTCCCAGCATAAGGCGCTAGTCGATTCAGGCGCAGCTGGGAATTTTATAGATCGGAAATGTTGTGTTAAGTTAGGGATTCCCCTCCTGCCCGTTGATGCTCCCTTTCCTGTCCATGCCCTAGATAGTCGTCCGTTGGGATCTGGGTTGATTAGAGAGGTCAGAGCACCACTTAAGATGAAGACGCAGGGGGGTCATGAGGAGACCATTCAGTTATATCTGATCGACTCTCCTGCGTATCCCGTGGTGTTGGGGCTTCCTTGGTTAGTCGCCCATGATCCCACCATTTCGTGGCAACAGAGGGCTCTCAAGGAGTGGTCTGCCCAGTGTGTAGGGCGATGTCTAGGTGTTTCCGTAGGGGCGACCACAGTGGAGAGTCCGAACCAAGTGCCCGCAATGCACATTCCCCCTGAGTATGAGGATTTGGCACTCGTGTTCAGCAAGACTAGGGCGACGCGGCTGCCACCTCATAGACAGGGAGATTGTGCGATAGACCTCCAGACAGGGGCAGCACTCCCGCGGAGCCATGTGTATCCTCTGTCTCAAGAGGAGACGGCGGCTATGGAGACATACATAGCCGAGTCCCTGAGACAGGGATACATACAGCCCTCCACTTCCCCTGCGTCCTCTAGTTTCTTTTTTGTGAAGAAGAGAGATGGAGGGTTGCGCCCGTGTATTGATTACCGTAGTCTCAATCAGATCACTGTCAAATACAGTTACCCTCTTCCGCTGATTGCAAGTATGACTGAATCATTACGCGGAGCGCGTTTCTTCACAAAACTGGATCTCAGGAGCGCCTACAACTTGGTGCGCATTAGGGAGGGAGATGAATGGAAGACAGCATTTAGTACCACCTCGGGTCATTATGAGTATCTCGTCATGCCATACGGGTTAATGAATGCTCCTTCGGTCTTTCAGTCCTTTGTGGACAAGATCTTCCGGGACATGCATGGGCAGGGTGTAGTAGTGTACATTGACGACATCCTAGTGTATTCTGCTACACGGGCCGAGCATGTGGCACTGGTGCGCCGAGTATTGGGTAGGCTGTTGGAGCATGACTTGTATGTCAAGGCAGAGAAATGTCTGTTTTTCCAGGAGTCCATCTCCTTCTTGGGTCATCGGTTGTCCGCGTCAGGGGTAAAGATGGAGATTGACCGTGTGTCAGCCGTGCATAATTGCAAACCCCAACCACTGTTAAAGAGGTGCAGCAGTTTTTGGGTTTTGCCAATTACTACCGGAGGTTTATCCGGGGTTTTGGACAGGTGGCAGCTCCCATTACTTCTCTGCTGAAGGGGGGCCCGGTGGGTTTGCAGTGGTCGGCAGATGCGGACAGTGCATTTGGTAAACTGAAGGACCTGTTCACTTCGGCTCCGGTGCTGGCGCACCCGGACCCCGCTTTACCGTTCCAGGTAGAGGTGGACGCGTCAGAGGCCGGTATTGGGGCAGTGCTATCGCAACGGTCAGGCACGCCACCTAAACTCCGCCCCTGTGCTTTCTATTCTAAGAAGCTCAGTCCGGCAGAGCGTAATTATGACGTAGGGGACAGGGAGCTGCTAGCCGTAGTTCAAGCCCTAAAGGTGTGGAGGCATTGGCTTGAGGGGGCTCAACACCCTTTTCTCATTCTGACTGACCACCGTAACCTGGAGTACATCCGGGCAGCCAGGAGATTGAACCCTCGTCAGGCTAGGTGGAACATGTTTCTGACCCGGTTCGTGTTTAAGATAACGTACATCCCAGGGTCCCAGAACGGTAAGGCAGACGCCCTGTCCCGGCGGTATGACACAGAGGAGAGGTCCATTGAGCCCACTCCCATACTGCCAGAATCTTGTCTGGTGGCACCGGTGGTGTGGGAGGTCGATGCGGAAATCGAGCGGGCGTTACGTACCGACCCTACTCCCCCAGAGTGTCCAGTGGGTCGGACGTACGTGCCACTCGAGGTCCGTGATCGTCTTATTTATTGGGCTCATACGTCACCCTCCTCTGGACATCCAGGTATTGGCCGGACAGTGCACTGCCTTAGCGCTAAGTACTGGTGGCCAACTTTAGCTAAGGATGTGAGGGTTTATGTCTCCTCCTGCTCGGTGTGCGCCCAGTGTAAGGCGCCTAGACACCTGCCCAGGGGGAAGTTACAACCCCTGCCCGTTCCACAACGGCCGTGGTCTCACCTCTCGGTGGACTTTATCACGGACCTTCCCCCCTCTCACGGGAATACCACTATTCTGGTCGTTGTGGATCGGTTCTCTAAGGCCTGTCGTCTCATTCCAATGCCGGGCCTCCCTACTGCCCTACAGACCGCTGAGGCATTGTTTACCCACGTCTTCCGGCACTACGGGGTGCCCGAGGATATAGTGTCTGACCGGGGTCCCCAGTTCACCTCTAGAGTCTGGAGAGCGTTCATGGAACGCTTGGGGGTCTCGGTGAGCCTTACCTCGGGTTACCACCCAGAGAGTAATGGGCAGGTGGAAAGAGTGAACCAGGATGTGGGTAGGTTTCTGAGATCCTATTGCCAGGACCGGCAGGAGGAGTGGTCGGGGTATATCCCCTGGGCAGAGATGGCCCAGAACTCGCTTCGCCACTCCTCTACTAACCTAACCCCTTTTCAGTGTGTGTTGGGGTATCAGCCGGTTCTGGCACCATGGCATCAGAGCCAGATCGAGGCTCCTGCGGTGGATGAGTGGTTTCGGCGCTCGGAGGAGACGTGGAACGCTGCACACGTCCATCTGCAGCGGGCCATCCGTCGACAGAAGGCGAGCGCCGATCTCCACCGCAGTGAGGGTCCGGTGTACGCACCCGGAGATCGAGTCTGGCTCTCGACTCGAAACCTGCCCCTTCGCCTGCCCTGCCGGAAGCTGGGTCGGCGGTTTGTGTCTCTCCTCAGGCCGGTGGTAGCTGGTCCACTCCAGGACAGTGAGATAAGAGAGACTCCTCCGCCCCCACTGGACATCGAGGGGGCTCCGGCGTACTCAGTCCGGTCCATCGTGGATTCGAGACGTCGGATGGGGGGTCTACAATATCTCGTGGAGTGGGAGGGGTACGGCCCGGAGGAACGGTGCTGGGTGCCTAGGAGGGACATTCTAGATCCATCCCTCCTGACTGAGTTCCACCGGAGTCATCCTACGCTTCCTGCTCCGCGTCCTCCAGGTCGTCCCCGAGGCCGGGGTCGGTGCACGGCTGGAGCCGCGCGTCAAGGGGGGGGTACTGTCACGGATTCTGCCGAGGCTGCTCCTCCTCCTTGCTCGGGCAGGCTTCGGCGTTCGTCGTCCCCGGAGTACTAGCTGCAACCGCTGGATGTTTCGATAGTTGTTTGGTCTAGTCTTGTGTGTGCACCTGTTTCGTATTGAATTTGGATTATGTCACCTATAAGTTTCCCTTTTGGTTTGTTTGCAGTTGTGTGTAATTGTCCGCTTGTCCGTTCGGTGTCTCGTGTATGTTTAGTGTTTACGCGTGTGTGCGTAATCGTTCGCCTCCTTTGTTTTTGAGGCCTTTGTTTCCCTGTGCTTTATTTAGTAAAGACATTTTGGATTAAACCTCCTTGTCCTGCGCTTGACTCCACCACTGCATCCACATCCGAACTCTGACAGAGTGTTGGCAGTGCCCACTACATTTTAGGCATTTCACAGACGCTCTTCTCCAGAGTGACTGCATACATTTTCGTTGTGGTCCCCCGTTGGAATCGAACCCACATCTCTGGTGTTGCAAGCGTCATGCTCTACCAACTGAGCCACACGGTACCACTAATTTGCCACACCTGATCTTAATGAGGGATTGTTTCCTTTGAAATGGGGTCTGTTTGAATAGACTAAAATTAAAAGCTTTGTATGTGGAAAAACATGGCTCTATTCTGGTTATAAATTAGAGTGGAGTGTTGTAGAGAATCAAAGGACCATGAATGTAATAAGAAACCTTAGGTGCTGGCTTAAGGCCGGTAGCAAACACTACAGAATGTCCGGTCAGAACAAGGATGAGGCGGATGTTCAGGTTAAGGGGAGTTTAATGGAAGAAGATGTCCACATCCACACACACACATCAAACACACATCTGACCATTCATGGTTCAGATAACTGAGAATCATGTCCAGTGATAACTGACATTAACTATGTGGTTCTGAAAGGGAAAGCGGAGAAAGAAAATGTAGTCTAAAGCACTGCTATAATATGAATGCCATGACTGTATAAGCTAGCACAGGTAAGTATATAACAGCAAAGGCTATACACTACAGCAGGAACAAGGCCTAGTCACATGGCAATAGACTACACAACCTATTAGACTTGTACACATGAAACTCAGGCAAATGTGCTCAAATAAACATTACAGTAATGTTGAAATGTATACATAATATAAATACAATGAACATGATTTATATATATAGAATAGAAAATAGCCTAGCACCATAAATGAGAAATGCTAATAAATGGCTAATCGCTAACAGTCATGCTAAATGCTCATGCTGGGGTCATAGACTAACTGAAACTGAAGTCCCGGGAATCAAGGCCGCTGATAGGCTGAACGAGATGTGGTGATAAGTATTTGGCGTGACATTAACCAATAAGACATTAACAAAAGTGGGGGTCCTCTGAATGGGAGACTAAGCTGCCCGACTAGAACTAACCAGAAGGGATGGCTAGAATCAGCTGACTGAAGCTGGCCATTTTAACACTGGTGGCGCAGTGAATTTCTTTCAGGGATAGAGAACATAAGATCATAGGTTTGAACCTCACTGATGCTATGACACAATAAATAAATAAATGGTTTGCATGATTAATGCCTAAGCAAATGAATGTCCATGTGTCCTACTGTATCTGTGCTTGGAGTTAAACTAGCAGTGTTATTGAAACATTCAGTGAAAGTTTTAAGGACATTATTAGGAAACCTCTAAATAACCTTTGAATTTCGTTCTTAGAGCGTTAATAAAACCTCAGAGGAAAACATTCAGGGAACCAGAGTAAAACGTTCTCAGAACCTCCCTGCAATGTAAAAATGAACCCCAATGTCCACTTCTGTTCTCTGTTCAGTTTTACCGGCCGGGAAACTTTGTTCCCACAACCAATGTGAAATCAAAAACATACGTTCCCACAACTTCCAAGTAACCAAATGCACTAGCTGGGGAACTTCCATAATGTGTTACAATGTTATTGTTTTGTATTTGTTGTAGTTTATTATGTGCTTTTGTACATGCAAGTCAGCTTTTAGCTACCATGTATACAAAATAAAATAAATAAATAAATAAATAAACACACACACACACACACACCGAGCCATTACATGCTAGGGTTACCAGCCCCATACAAAAATAGTTTAAAGTAACAGTCCAGTGAAAATCTCACTTTTAAAAGTTCATATTCTGTTAACTCATACCCAAATAATGTTGTTGACTCATCATATACTCGTATTTGTGGCTAAAGCATAAATGTGAGAAAAACACTTCAAAAACCCCACCTAGATTGTAAAATGGCTCTGGGATGCTTATGTTTTTGCACCTCCACTTTTTTACAGGAAAATGTGCATAATCCATTGGATAATTTATAAATGTCCTATGACCGAAAAAAGCTTCTGGACATCAGAACAGCAATCACTCACCTCGATCTGGACAAAGACTTCTACTTCAATGAGTCTTCGACACAGGACATACTGCTCACCTCAGACCAGAGACCATTGGCGAATGTGCAATCGCTGGAGAACAAACTGGACAAGCTTTGTTCGAGTCTATCCTATCAACGGGACATTAAGAACTGTAATATACTGTACTATGCTTTTTGGCGTAATGGCTGAACAAGGACATGGATAATATACAGTTAGCTGGGTTTTTCATGCATCAGCAGGACAGAACCGCAGCATCTGGTAAGATCCGTGGGGCTGGGGTGTGTCTCTTTGTCAACAAAATCTGGTGCACAATCTCTAATAAGCTAAGGATCCTGGGACTAAACACCTCCCTCTGCAACTGGATCCTGGACTTCCTGACGGGCCGCCCCCAGGTGGTAAGGGTAGGTAACAACACATCTGCCACACTGATCCTCAACACGGGGGCCCCTCAGGGGTGCGTGCTCAGTCCCCTCCTGTACTCTCTGTTCACCCATGACTGCATGGCCAGGCACGACTCCAACACCATCATTAAGTTTGCCGACGACACAACAGTGGTAGGCCTGATCACCGACAACGATGAGACAGCCTATAGGGAGGAGGTCAGAGATCTGGCCGTGTGGTGCCAGGACAACAACCTCTCCCTCAACGTGACCAAGACAAAGGAGATGATTGTGGACTACAGGAAAAAAAATAGGACTGAGCACGCCCCCATTCTCATCGACGGGGCTGTAGTGGAACAGGTTGAGAGCTTCAAGTTCCTTGGTGTCCACATCACCAACGAACTATCATGGTCCAAACACACCAAGACAGTCGTGAAGAGGGCACGACAAAGCCTATTCCCCCTCAGGAGACTAAAAAGATTTGGCATGGGTCCTCAGATCCTCAAAAAATTATACAGCTGCAACATCGAGAGCATCCTGACTGGTTGCATCACCGCCTGGTATGGCAACTGCTTGGCCTCCGACCGCAAGGCACTACAGAGGGTAGTGCGTACGGCCCAGTACATCACTGGGGCAAAGCTTCCTGCCATCCAGGACCTCTATACCAGGCGGTGTCAGAGGAAGGCCCTCAAAATTGTCAAAGACTCCAGCCACCCTAGTCATAGACTGTTCTCTCTGCTACCGCACGGCAAGCAGTACCGGAGTGCCAAGTCTAGGTCCAAAAGACTTCTCAACAGCTTCTACCCCCAAGCCATAAGACTCCTGAACAGCTAATCATGGCTACCCGGACTATTTGCACTGCCCCCCCACCCCATCCTTTTTACGCTGCTGCTACTCTGTTAAGTATTTATGCATAGTCACTTTAACTCTACCCACATGTACATATTACCTCAACTACCTCAACTAGCCGGTGCCTCCGCACATTGACTCTGCAACGGTACCCCCCTGTATATATAGCCTCCCTACTGTCACTTTATTTTACTTCTGCTCTTTTTTTTCTCAACACTTTTTTTTGTTGTTGTTTTATTCTTACTTTTTTTTGTTTAAAATAAATGCACGGTTGGTTAAGGGCTGTAAGTAAGCATTTCACTGTAATGTCTGCACCTGTTGTATTCGGCGCATGTGACCAATAAAATTTGATTTGATTTGATTTGATTTTAATATTAAGGAAGTCTCGAGGTTCTGCTCTCCTGAGTTAGAATACCTCACGATAAGCTGTAGACCATACCATTTACCAAGATAATTTATCTATATTTTTTGTAGCTGTCTATTTACCACCACAAACCAATGTTGGCACTAAGACCGCACACAACGAGCTGTACAGGGCCATTAGCAAACAATAAAATGACCATCCAGTGGCAGGTGTTTTTAATGCTGGAAAACTGAAATCCGTTTTACCTAATTTCTACCAGCATGTCACCTGTGCAACTAGAGGAAAAAAAACTTTAGACCACCTTTACTCCACACACAGAGACGCAATCAAAGCTCTTCCTCATCCTCCATTTGGCAAATCTGACCATAATTCTATCCTCCTGATTCCTGCTTACAAGCAAAAACTCAAAGGAAATACCAGTGACGCCTCAATACGGAAGTGGTCTGATGAAGCGGATGCTAAGCTACAGGACAGTTTCGCTAGCACAGACTGGAATATGTTCCGGGATTAATCCGATGGCATTGAGGAGTTTACTACATCAGTAACCACCTTCATTAATAAGTGCATTAACAACGTTGTTCCCACAGTGACAGTATGTGCATATCCCAACCAGAAGCCATAGATTACAGGCAACATCTGCACTGAGCTAAAGGCTAGAGCTGCCGTTTTCAAGGAGCGGGACAATAATCCTGGACGCTAACAAGAAATCCCACTATGCCCTCCGACAAACCATCAAACAGGCAAAGCGTCAATACAGGACTAAGATCGAATCCTACTACACCGGCTCTGATGCTCATCGGATGTGGCAGGGCTTGCAAACTATCACAGATTCACAAAGGAAAACCCAGCCGAGAGCTGCCGAGTAACGCAAGCCTACCAGACGAGCTCAATGCCTTCTACGCTCGCTTCGAGGCAAGCAACACTGAACCATGCTTTTCCAACAGTCTTGAAGGAGTTCCCACATATGCTGGGCACTTGTTGGCTGCTTTTCCTTCACTCTGCGGTCCAACTAATCCCAAACCATCTCAATTGGGTTGAGGTCGGGTGATTGTGGAGGCCAGGTCATCTGATGCTGCACTCCATCACTCTCCTTCTTGGTCGAATAGCCCTTACACAACCTGGAGGTGTGTTGGGTCATTGTCCTGTTGAAAAACAAATGATAGTCCCACTAAGCGCAACCCAGATGGGATGGCGTATCGCTGCAGAATGCTGTGGTAGCAATGCTGGTTAAGTGTGTCTTGAATTCTAAATAAATCACAGACAGTGTAACCAGCAAAGCACCCCCACACCATCACACCTCCTCCTCCATGCTTCACGGTAGGAACCACACATGCGGAGATCATCCGTTCACCTACTTTGTGTCTCACAAAGACACGGCGGTTGGAAAAAATCTCAAATTGAGACTCAGACCAAAGGACAAATTTCCAACTGTATAATGTCCATTGCTCATGTTTCTTGGCCAAGCAAGTCTCTTCTTCTTATTGGTGTTCTTTAGTAGTGGTTTCTTTGCAGCAATTCGACCATGAAGGCCTGATTCACGCAGTCTCCTCTGAACAGTTGTTGTTTTTACATTTACATTTACGTCATTTAGCAGACGCTCTTATCCAGAGCGACTTACAAATAGGTGCATTCACCTTATAGCCAGTGGGATAACCACTTTACAATGTATTATTTTTTTTGGGGGGGGGGGGGGGGTTGGAGTAAAGGGGGGGGGGGGGGGGGGGGGGGGGGTAGAAGGATTACTTTATCCTATCCCAGGTATTCCTTAAAGAGGTGGGGTTTCAAATGTCTCCGGAAGGTGGTGAGTGACTCCGCTGTCCTGACGTCGTGAGGGAGCTTGTTCCACCATTGGGGTGCCAGAGCAGCGAACAGTTTTGACTGGGCTGAGCGGGAACTATGCTTCCGCAGAGATAGGGGAGCCAGCAGGCCAGAGGTGGATGAACGCAGTGCCCTCGTTTGGGTGTAGGGACTGATCAGAGCCTGAAGGTACGGAGGTGCCGTTCCCCTCACAGCTCCGTAGGCAAGCACCATGGTCTTGTAGCAGATGCGAGCTTCAACTGGAAGCCAGTGGAGTGTGCGGAGGAGCGGGGTGACGTGAGAGAACTTGGGAAGGTTGAACTCCAGACGGGCTGCGGCATTCTGGATGAGTTGTAGGGGTTTAATGGCACAGGCAGGGAGCCCAGCCAACAGCGAGTTGCAGTAATCCAGACGGGAGATGACAAGTGCCTGGATTAGGACCTGTGCCGCTTCCTGTGTAAGGCAGGGTCGTACTCTCCGAATGTTGTAAAGCATGAACTTACAGGATCGGGTCACCGCCTTGATGTTAGCGGAGAACGACAGGGTGTTGTCCAGGGTCATGCCAAGGCTCTTCGCACTCTGGGAGGAGGACACAACGGAGTTGTCAACCGTGATGGCGAGATCATGGAACGGGCAGTCCTTCCCCGGGAGGAAGAGCAGCTCCGTCTTGCCGAGGTTCAGCTTGAGGTGGTGATCCGTCATCCATACTGATATGTCTGCCAGACATGCAGAGATGCGATTCGCCACCTGGTTATCAGAAGGGGGAAAGGAGAAGATTAGTTGTGTGTCGTCAGCGTAGCAATGATAGGAGAGGCCATGTGAGGATATGACAGAGCCAAGTGACTTGGTGTATAGCGAGAATAGGAGAGGGCCTAGAACTGAGCCCTGGGGGACACCAGTGGTGAGAGCACGTGGTGCGGAGACAGCTTCTCGCCACACCACTTGGTAGGAGCGACCGGTCAGGTAGGACGCAATCCAAGAGTGAGCCGCGCCGGAGATGCCCAGCTCAGAGAGGGTGGAGAGGAGGATCTGATGGTTCACAGTATCAAAGGCAGCAGACAGGTCTAGAAGGACAAGAGCAGAGGAGAGAGAGTTAGCTTTAGCAGTGCGGAGAGCCTCTGTGACACAGAGAAGAGCAGTCTCAGTTGAATGACCAGTCTTGTAACCTGACTGGTTTGGATCAAGAAGGTCATTCTGAGAGAGATAGCAAGAGAGTTGGCTAAAGACGGCACGCTCAATAGTTTTGGAGAGAAAAGAAAGAAGGGATACTGGTCTGTAGTTGTTGACATCAGAGGGATCGAGTGTTGGTTTTTTGAGAAGGGGTGCAACTCCCGCTCTCTTGAAGACGGAAGGGACATAGCCAGCGGTCAAGGATGAGTTGATCAGCGAGGTGAGGTAAGGGAGAAGGTCACCGGAGATGGTCTGGAGAAGAGAGGAGGGGATAGGGTCAAGCGGGCAGGTTGTTGGGCGGCCTGCCGTCACAAGTCGCAAGATTTTATCTGGAGAGAGAGGGGAGAAAGAAGTCAAAGCATAGGGTAGGGCAGTGTGAGCAGGACCAGCAGTGTCATTTGACTTAACAAACGAGGATCGGATGTCGTCAACCTTCTTTTCAAAATGGTTGACGAAGTCATCCACAGAGAGGGAGGAGGGGGGGGGGATTCAGCAGGGAGGAGAATGTGGCAAAGAGCTTCCTAGGGTTAGAGGCGGATGCTTGGAATTTAGAGTGGTAGAAAGTGGCCTTAGCAGCAGAAACAGATGAAGAAAATTTAGAGAGGAGGGAGTGAAAAGATGCCAGGTCTGCAGGGAGTCTAGTTTTCTTCCATTTCCTCTCAGCTGCCCGGAGCTCTGTTCTGTGAGCTCGCAATGAGTCATCAAGCCACGGAGCTGGAGGGGAGGACCGAGCCGGCCGGGAGGATAGGGGACATAGAGAGTCAAAGGATGCAGAAAGGGAGGAGAGGAGGGTTGAGGAGGCAGAATCAGGAGATTGGAGGGAGAAGGATTGAGCAGAGGGAAGAGATGATAGGATGGAAGAGGAGAGAGTAGCGGGAGAGAGAGAGCGAAGGTTGCGACGGCGCATTACCATCTGTGTAGGGGCAGAGTGAGTAGTGTTGGAGGAGAGGGAGAGAGAAAAGGATACAAAGTAGTGGTCGGAGACTTGGAGGGGAGTTGCAGTGAGATTAGTAGAAGAACAGCATCTAGTAAAGATGAGGTCAAGCGTATTGCCTGCCTTGTGAGTAGGGGGGGACGGTGAGAGGGTGAGGTCAAAAGAGGAGAGGAGTGGAAAGAAGGAGGCAGAGAGAAATGAGTCAAATGTAGACGTAGGGAGGTTGAAATCCCCCAGAACTGTGAGGGGTGAGCCATCCTCAGGAAAGGAACTTATCAAGGCGTCAAGCTCATTGATGAACTCTCCAAGGGAACCTGGAGGGCGATAGATGACAAGGATATTAAGCTTAAATGGGCTAGTGACTGTGACAGCATGGAATTCAAATGAGTAGACAGACAGATGGGTTAGGGGAAAAATTGAGAATGTCCACTTGGGAGAGATGAGGATTCCTGTGCCACCACCCCGCTGACCAGATGCTCTCGGGGTATGCGAGAACACATTGTCAGACGAGGAGAGAGCAGCAGGAGTAGCAGTGTTTTCAGTGGTAATCCATGTTTCCGTCAGCGCCAAGAAGTAGAGGGACTGGAGGGTAGCATAGGCTGGGATGAAGTCTGCCTTGTTGGCAGCAGAACGGCAGTTCCAGAGGCTGCCTGAGACCTGGAACTCCACGTTGGTCGTGCGTGCAGGGACCACCAGGTTAGAGAGGCAGCAGCCACGCGGTGTGAGGCGTTTGTGTAGCCTGTGCGGAGAGGAGAGAACAGGGATAGGCAGAGGCATAGTTGACAGGCTGCAGCAGATGGCTACAATAATGCAGAGGAGATCGGAATAAAATGAACTAAACATCTGGGAAAGGAGAGAGCGGGGCCTCCCTCACCACAACTCCCAAATATAACTTTCCCAACTTCCACCTCAGAAACTATAATTGTTGTAAACTACAGCGGTTCAATGTTTTCTAGGAATAGACTAACCTAGTTTATTCAGCTAGCTAACTAGGTGCAGTATTATTCCGTGAAAAACGTCCGGGCACCTCGTCATAAGACGCCACAGCCAGCTAGCATGCCGGTCTCCAACAGCAGGGTTTAGCGCCAATACTCAGCCACAACAACCACCAGTGTATCAACACACAAGCAGATCGTTCGTGTCCGTGTCTAACATTGTGGATTAGTCCCGACAGCTTGAGCGAGTCCGTCATCAACTTATTCAGCCAGTTAGTTAGCTAGAATAGTTAGCAAACTAGCTAGCCATTGCTTTCAGACAAAGAAGAACCCCTCCTTTCACGGCACGAACACACAGAGAGAGCCAAACTAACGTTAACTAGTCACCCATGTCCCGAATTCCTTGAGCGACTCGGGCTATCAATATGTAAAAAACAAAACACAAGTGTAGGTTATGACTTACCCCTAGCAGCTACTGTTAGCTAGCCAAGTGCAAAGCTAGCCACTGAATTGACTCAGCCAGTTCGCGTCTGTTCGCTCGGTCGTTCCAGCTATTGTTTACAAGTAGCTATCCAGGTTGCAACAAGCTTGCTAATTTTCAAGCACAGTAGCCACTTGCTGCCTAACGTCAACGTTAACGTTGTTGCGAAGTGTCTGTTACTTGAACTGCAATTTCTGAAGCTGGTAACTCTAATGAATCATCTGCAGCAGAGGTACAGTGTCTTGCGAAAGTATTCACCCTCCCCCCCCAAAAAAAAAACGTTCTAGAGCCACCTTTTGCAGCAATTACAGCTGCAAGTCTCTTGGGGTATGTCTCTATAAGCTTGGCACATCTAGCCACTGGATTTTTGTCCATTCTTCAAGGCAAAACTGCTCCACCTCCTTCAAGTTTGATGGGTTCCGCTGGTGTACAGTAATCTTTAAGTCATACCACAGATTCTCAATTGGATTGAGGTCTGGGCTTTGACTAGGCCATTCCAAGATATTTAAATGTTTCCCCTTAAACCACTCGAGTATTGCTTTAGCAGTATGCGTAGGGTCATTGTCCTGCTGGAAGGTGAACCTCCGTCCCAGTCTCAAATCTCTGGAAGACTGAAACAGGTTTCCCTCAACAATTTCCCTGTATTTAGCGCCATCCATCATTCCTTCAATTCTGACCAGTTTCCCAGTCCCTGCCGATGAAAAACATCCCCACAGCATGATGCTGCCACCACCATGCTTCACTGTGGGGATGGTGTTCTCGTGGTGATGTTGGGTTTGCGCCAGACATAGCGTTTTCCTTGATGGCCAAAAAGCTAAATTTTAGTCTCATCTGACCAGAGTACCTTCTTCCATATGTTTGGGGAGTCTCCCACATGCCTTTTGGTGAACACCAAATGTGTTTGCTTATTTTTTTCTTTATGCAATGGCTTTTCTCTGGCCACTTTTCCGTAAAGCCCAGCTCTGTGGAGTGTACGGCTTAAAGTGGTCCTATGGACAGATTCCAATCTCTGCTGTGGAGTTTTGCAGCTCCTTCAGGGTTATCTTTGGTCTCTTTGTTGCCTCTCTGATTAATGCCCTCCTTGCCTGGTCCGTGAGTTTTGGTGGGCGGCCCTCTCTTGGCAGGTTTGTTGTGGTGCCATCTTCTTTCCATTTTTTTATAATGGATTTAATGGTGCTCCGTGGGATGTTAAAAGTTTCTGATCTTTTTTTTAACCCAACCCTGATCTGTACTTCTCCACAACTTTGTCCCTGACCTGTTTGGAGAGCTCTTTGCTCTTCATGGTGCCGCTTGCTTGGTGGTGCCCCTTGCTTAGTGGTGTTGCAGACTCTTAGGCCTTTCAAAACAGGTGTATATACTGAGATCATGTGGCAGATTATGTGACACTTAGATTGCACACAGGTGGACTTTAGTTAACTAATGATGTGACTTCTCAAGGTAATTGGTTGCACCAGATCTTATTTAGGGGCTTCATAGTAAAGGGGGTGAATACATATGCATGCACCACTTTTCTGTTATTAATTTTTTTGAATTTTTTGAAACATGTTATTTATTTCATTTCACTTCACCAATTTGGACTATTTGAAATCTAAATTAAAAATCAATTTAAATTACAGGTTGTAATGCAACAAAATAGAGAAAACGCCAAGGGAGAGGAATACTTTTGCAAGGCACTGTAAGTATTCAGACCCTTTACTCAGTACTTTGTTGAAGCACCTTTGGCAGCGATTACAGCCTTGAGTCTTCTTGGGTATGACGCTACAAGCTTGGCACACCTGTATTTGGGGAGTTTCTCCCATTCTTCTCTGCAGGTCCTTTCAAGCTCTGTCAGGTTGGATGGGGAGCGTCGCTGCACAGCTATTTTCAGGTCTCTCCAGAGATGTTCGATCAGTTTCAAGTCCGGGCTCTGGCTGGGCCACTCACGGACATTCAGAGACTTGTCCCGAAGCCACTCATGCGATGTCTTGGCTGTGTGCTTAGGGTCATTGTCCTGTTGGAAGGTGAACTTTCACCCCAGTCTGAGGTCCTGAGCGCTCGGGAGCAGGTTTTCATCAAGGATCTCTCTGTACTTTGTTCCTTTCATCTTTCCCTCGATCCTGACTAGTCTCCCAGTCCCTGCTGCTGAAAAACAGCCCCACAGCATGATGCTGCCACCACCATGCTTCACCGTAGGGATGGTGCCAGGTTTCCTCCAGGTCAATCTTGGTTTCATCAGACCAGAGAATCTTGTTTCTCATGGTCTGAGAGTCTTCAGGTGCCTTTTGGCAAACTCCAAGCGGGCTGTCATGTGCCTTTTACTGAGGAGTGGCTTCTGTCTGGTCATTCTACCATAAAGGCCTGATTGGTGGAGTGCTGTAGAGATGATTGTCCTTCTGGAAGGTTCTCCCATCTCCACAGAGGAACTCTGGAGCTCTGTCAGAGTGACTATCGTGTTCTTGGTCACCTCCCTGACCAAGGCCCTTCTCCCCAGATTGCTCAGTTTGGCCGGGCGGCCAGAACTAGGAAGAGTGTTGGTGGTTCCAAACTTCTTCCATTTAAGAATGATGGAGGCCACTGTGTTCTTGTGGACCTTCAATGCTGCAGACATTTTTTGGTACCCTTCCCCATAACTGTGCCTCGACACAATCCTGTCTCAGAGCTCTGCGGACAATTCCTTCAACCTCATGACTTGATTTTTGCTCTGACATGCACTGTCAACTGTGGGACCTTATATAGACAGGTGTGTGCCTTTCCAAATCATGTCCAATCAATTGAATGTACCACAGGTGGACTCCAATCAATTTGTAGAAACATCTCAAGGATGATCAATGGAAACAGGATGCACCCGAGCTCAATTTCCAGTCTCATAGCAAAGGGTCTGAATACTTATGTAAATAAGGTATTTCTGTTTTTTATTTTTAATACATTTTCAAAAATATCTAAAACCTGTTTTCGCTTTGTCATTATGGGGTATTGTGTTTATATTGATGAGGAAAACAAATAATTTAATCAATTTCAGAATAAGGCTGTAAAGTAACAAAATGGGGAAAACGTCAAGGGGTCTGAATACTTTCCGAATGCACTGTATCTACCTCCATTTCCTAGTACCCCTGCACATCGACTCGGTACTGGTACCCCATGTATATAGCCAAGCTATCATTGCTCACAGTGTATTTATTCCTTGTGTTCCTCGTGTTACAATTTTTTTATATTATTATTATATATTTTTTGATTGTATTCTGCATTGTTGGGAAGTAAGTAATCATTTCTTTCTTAGTCTACACCTGTTGTTTGCATGTGAAAATTACATTTGTTTTGACCTCAAACTTGTATCTGTAACAGACCATTAAAAAAAATAGCTTGCTTTTTCTTCATAAAGGATGATGTCATCCTCCTGAGGAGGATGAGCTGGCCAATCAGCAGTCTACTCGCATGAATATTTTTTATGACTGGTATAAGCCATTCTGTTGTTGGGGTACGCCCTCACCATTCCAACACAGAAAAGCTGCTTTATAACATATTTAATTTTTAAAAATTGGAAGGAAAACTGCTAGAAGATACCATAGACTTCCACTCATTGCGCTAATGCTAGTTAGCACTGGCTCGCAAAACTACCTTTAACTTCCTTCATACTGGACACAGAGACATAACATTTTTTCATCCACGAGTTCATCTGACTGAGGAAGTAGATAAAGGGCCTCATTGCCAAAATCACTAAGTAGCCCTTTAATTGTAGGTCATATTTAATAGAAATCTGAAAACACTGCACAGTTAGTTACTTTAAAGGTCATTCCTAGCCAGTGGCATGGGTGCCTGTTGACACCTTGAAACACTAGTAGAACTGAACAACATGGATAAGACAAAGCATCATGTCATAACAGTAGACACAAGTGATTTTTGCCATTATGTTATTATATACACTACTGGTATAATAATCAAAAACGAATAAAATTGTGGTTTTAATACAGAATCAGATGTGACGCTATGGTCATAAAGACATTGCAATTGTGTTTGCTGTATACTTTAAAATAAACATGAATCGATTTAGCAGTCTATCAGTTCAACCTGGTCCCCGTCTTTAGAGTGGAAAGGGTTAAAAGTTTCCTTGCTCGTTCAGTAGGTGAGGGGGCGAGGAAAGTCGTGTCCCACAGAC
The DNA here is from genome assembly GCF_964263955.1 of Coregonus lavaretus. Taxonomy (NCBI): domain Eukaryota; kingdom Metazoa; phylum Chordata; class Actinopteri; order Salmoniformes; family Salmonidae; genus Coregonus; species Coregonus lavaretus. The sequence continues at coordinate 23,060,302 of NC_139988.1, forward strand.
ACTCCCCTCTTTAGCTATTGATTTCCCCCTGCCTGATTCTCCAAGACGATGCAGACCAGATCATTGCAAAGAGCCACAGCTTTCTAGACATGCCTGCACGATACATGGACAGTGTATAGAGAGAATATAATGAAATAAACGCTGGTAGGCTATATATCTCATTCTGGGGAAACCTCTGCTCATATAAGACATTTTCATTTGCTGGTGCTAAAGTTAAACAGGATAGTCGTATATTCTATCTGTATTTGGACAAAAAACACGAACTGATAATGGTCAAAAAACGAATGGATGACATACAACTTCAAGCTCGAGATGAGAGTGAATAGGCTGACGGTTGCATTCACTTACCACAAAGACGCACTGTTTCAGAAGAATGAGAACTCCAGAATACAGTAAATTCAACTGATTTATTTTACCTTAATTGTGAAAATCACAGTTATTATTGGCACTGAATACCATATCCCTGAAACTACAATATCTGCATGGGTTAGGTGTAAAATATGGAACCAGTCAGCATTTTAAGGTGAGTAATTAGATTGTTTTTTTATCTACAAAATAATCTCCATCACGCAATAGTGCATTGCCTAGGCTTTGGAATATTGCATCGCATACCAGTTGACATCGACAGAAAAGTGTTGATGACAGATCCCAGCTAGCACATAACGTTCTGAGAACCATATGTTTCTTAGGGCTTGGTGGGAGAGTGGTTGTCCTATGGTTATTTTGCATACAACCTTCCCACAACTTTCTGGGAATGGTGCAGGATAGGCTTTGGAACATTCTCAGCACATTTAAGGAACTTGACAAAAAAACGTTATTTTCTTGGTATTTCATTACATTACAGTTCCTCCAGGATTCTGCGATTCTGCAATTACAAAATGTTTAGCAAAATCAACAATTCCCTGCATATTATGCGAGGGCTTGCAAATTTGACCAATCATCGCACTATTTCCACATAAAACAGTCAAACCTCACAAAATTATTGCATAAAACTGACCCATCACAGCGATACAAAAAGATGGCTGACAATTTCAACCAGTCACCGCACATTTACTGCATAATTATTATTATTAATTTTTTTATTTCACCTTTATTTCACCATTTATGGTTAAATCAAGCCACACATCAACAAATATTTTCCTTGTCAGCGCATTTTCACGACAAATTGGACAAAATCTTTGCATATTGCCAATGGAAAATGTCAGATTTGCTGCAGCAAAATCATGCTTATTTTCCCGCAAATATCACAAAAATCCCTGACAAATCCTGGAGGGACTGACTTAAAAGAGGCAATCAGCAGTCGAAACAATGACAAAGTGTCGTCCCTGCCCCTGTTTCTGTAAAAAGCGGAGGGATGGAGCCGGAGAAGTCTAACCACTCTCAAATTCATAGACAATGCAATGGATGCAAGGACTGACCATCCATGATATCAAAATGATCGTTTTAACCATGTTTTGAGGCTATATAGTGTTCTTTATAACTTTATTTACAAACATTGCAGTAAAACAAGCTAATATGTTGGGTTCTGATGGGGCATGACAGTTGAACTAAGCTCATTAGGCATTTATAAGTTGTGTTCTTCAAGAATCAATGGGTACATATCATTCATTTATAAGTCCAAAAATTGATGTAGCAACTGCAGATTGCCCCTTTAACGGAACATTTCCTGAAGCTTCAAACATGGTTTACATTTAATTAGATTTTTGGTAATGTTCTGTGGGAATTTCAGTACTTCAGCAGAACGTTTCCTACCGGTTTCCTCATGGTTCTTTTTAAAGTCATGTATTCAAATTGTTCCGAGAACATTAAGAAACAACGTTCTTCGGTGGGAATTTCAGTACTTTAGCATAACGTTTCCTAAATGGTTCTATTTTAGGCCAGGCACCACAGGCTGAAATGACATTTTTTGTACCTACCTATCAATTTGTTGGTATTTTGGTTGATTAATATTAGTATTTTCAAAAAGTTGATGAAAATGTATACTTTCTTTAGTTTATCATACTACCGTCATCAACATTTTAATGAATTTTAACCACTTTAAAATGGTCATACATCAATAATTTCAAAGCTCACTACATTGAATTACACATAATTTCATAGCCCATTTCATAGAGAATGTTACAAACTGTACTACATTTGTGACTCGTTCTAGAAATGCCTTTTGAACATGTGAACTTTCATGTACCTTAATAACAAACTTGTATGCCATCTGTAAATACATATACAATTGTTAAATAACGAGCCTAGTTGGTTTAGCCACGGAAAAAGACAGCAAACTTCCCACTAGCCATGATTGGCTGAGATAATGAGTGGGCTGGACATGCCGAGAGATGGGTTTGGATTGGTCTGCCATGTAGCAGGCTTCTGTCTATAACATGAGCTGGTCAGTATGTGTAGGTAATCCTTTCTAATGTGTCTTTTTTGAAAGATATCACATAGTAGAACAGCATAAATGTTGCTCTCCACTTTCTGGAGGACTGAGTTTTGAAATCAGTGGAATTAGAGTATAATAGCTAAGGAGATGGAGAAAATTCTGGCGTTTGATTGCAAATATGCAGACAGAGTCGAAAAGAGAACACACAGAAGGCTGATGTATAAAACACCTGTCTCCGGATTACATCTTCAAACTAAGGGCAACCATGGCATCCGTGACAGAGAGGGAGAAGCATCCATCCATTTATACGGGTAAGATAGTCTAGCTAGCTACATTTTCAGATATTACACGTTTCTAATTTTGTCGGAAAGTTTTTTCATTTCAAGTTAAAGTGTATTGTTACCTAGCTAGCTAATGTTAGCGGGCTGGCTCGCTAGCTAACATTACGTGTATGATCTGTGTAGTAATATAATTTGTATCTCAGAGTTATTTGCATTGCTAGTTATAGCCTAATGTTAGCTAGCTAACATTGAACCTGGTTGGTTAGCTACCTGCAGATTCATGCAGGGTAGTAACGTTAACAGTTGGGATTATGGTTCATTATTTAGATAGCTAGCTACATGTCTAAACAAAAGACTCCACTATGCAAGTCACCATTTCAATAGAATGTTCATGATGTCACTGCGACAACTGTCGATAGACGTAGCTGGTAAATTGGCTCTGGCTATCTATTCCGATTTCAGAGCACTCTCGTCTGAGTGTGTCAGAGCGCAGAATAACTGACAAATTTATGAACGCTCAACACCCGTTGAATATGGCCGGTGTCAGTAAGCGTTGTCAAAAAAGCGTAATTAAATTGTTGCCAGCAGCACAGTTGCAGTCACCAACGCTCTGGATTACATAAAAACAGCCTAACCCGCTCTGCTAGGGCGAGTAAAATGGTCAGAGTGAGCTGTTCTCTCATTTGTGTATGGAAGTAGCTAGCAAGCTAGCCAACGTTAGCCAGTTAGCTTGGGTGCTTGACTGCTGTTGTTAGGACAGAACGCTCGGATCAACCCTACTCCTCAGCCAGAGCGTCCAGTGTGCGCTCTGAACGCTCTGAGAGTGAAACGCTCTGAATTTACGAACAGACAATCTGACAACGCTCTGAGTTTACGAACGCCCAGAGCACACTCCAGCACTCCAGATTAAATGTACGAACACACCCGTAGTATAAACCAGTCTTTGGTTGTTTAGTACATGGCCTCACATGTGAATCCTTAAAAAGATGGGTGGGGCTAAAGCTTAAGAGGGTGTGAATGATGCTGAATGGGTGTAGACAAAGAAGAGCTCTCCAGTAGGTGTACCAAAACATTCAAGGGCCATTTTCTCAAAAGTGAGTTACAAGTTTATCAACTTTAAAAGCAGCTGTAGCTCAGTTGGTAGAGCATGGCGCTTGCAACGCCAGGGTTGTGGGTTCGTTTCCCACGGGGGCCAGTATGAAAATGTATGCACTCACTAACTGTAAGTCGCTCTGGATAAGAGCGTCTGCTAAATGACTAAAATGTAAAATTATTGTCCCTCAACTGTAGTGAATGATATACCATTTTCTAGCTCTGAGTTTCTACTTTTATCCAATGTAAAAAACACAATTTCAAATTTTGCTACATAAGACCGAATCGAGCCGGTCAGTCACATTTAGTAACTTACTTTGAAGAGATGGTGATTGGGTCTAAATAGGCTTTTGTCGTTTGGTAGTCTTCATTCAGTGTACTTGTCTTTAACTGCCATTTCCCGAAAGTCAGACTCTTCCCAACTCATTATTCTCAGCTTCAGAATCATCTGCATTCACCTCAATTTGTGTGGTTATCATTAGACATATTCTCCAGACTTGCCCAGTGGGAATTGTTTATACGCTGTAAACATTTTATTTTACACTGAACAAAAATATAAACGCAACATGTTAAGTTTTCATGAGCTGAAATAAAATATCCGAGAAATGTTCCATACGCACAAAAAGCTTATTTCTGTCAAATTTTGTGCACACATTTGTTTACATCCCTGTTAGTGAGCATTTCTCCTTTGCTAAGATAATCCACCTGACAGGTGTGGCATATCAAGAAGCTGATTAAACAGCATGATCATTACACAGGTGCAACTTGTGCTGGGGACAATAAAAATCCACTCAAAAATGTGCAGTTTTGTCACACAACACAATACCACAGATGTCTTAAGTTTTGAGGGAGCGTACAAATCAAATCAAATCAACTCAAATTGAATTTGTCACATAAACGTGTTTAGCAGATGTTATAGCGGGTGTAGCAAAATGCTTGTGCTTCTAGCTCCGACAGTGCAGTAATATCTAACAATTTCACAACATATACCCAATACACACAAAAAAGTAAGGAATGGGATTTAAGAATATATACATACAGTGGGGGAAAAAAGTATTTAGTCAGCCACCAATTGTGCAAGTTCTCCCACTTAAAAAGATGAGAGAGGCCCGTAATTTTCATCATAGGTACACGTCAACTATGACAGACAAATTGAGGAGAAAAAATCCAGAAAATCACATTGTAGGATTTTTAATGAATTTATTTGCACATTATGGTGGAAAATAAGTATTTGGTCACCTACAAACAAGCAAGATTTCTGGCTCTCACAGACCTGTAACTTCTTCTTTAAGAGGCTCCTCTGTCCTCCACTCGTTACCTGTATTAATGGCACCTGTTTGAACTTGTTATCAGTATAAAAGACACCTGTCCACAACCTCAAACAGTCACACTCCAAACTCCACTATGGCCAAGACCAAAGAGCTGTCAAAGGACACCAGAAACAAAATTGTAGACCTGCACCAGGCTGGGAAGACTGAATCTGCAATAGGTAAGCAGCTTGGTTTGAAGAAATCAACTGTGGGAGCAATTATTAGGAAATGGAAGACATACAAGACCACTGATAATCTCCCTCGATCTGGGGCTCCACGCAAGATCTCACCCCGTGGGGTCAAAATGATCACAAGAACGGTGAGCAAAAATCCCAGAACCACACGGGGGACCTAGTGAATGACCTGCAGAGACATGGGACCAAAGTAACAAAGCCTACCATCAGTAACACACTACGCCGCCAGGGACTCAAATCCTGCAGTGCCAGACGTGTCCCCCTGCTTAAGCCAGTACATGTCCAGGCCCGTCTGAAGTTTGCTAGAGTGCATTTGGATGATCCAGAAGAGGATTGGGAGAATGTCATATGGTCAGATGAAACCAAAATAGAACTTTTTGGTAAAAACTCAACTCGTCGTGTTTGGAGGACAAAGAATGCTGAGTTGCATCCAAAGAACACCATACCTACTGTGAAGCATGGGGGTGGAAACATCAAGCTTTGGGGCTGTTTTTCTGCAAAGGGACCAGGACGACTGATCCGTGTAAAGGAAAGAATGAATGGGGCCATGTATCGTGAGATTTTGAGTGAAAACCTCCTTCCATCAGCAAGGGCATTGAAGATGAAACGTGGCTGGGTCTTTCAGCATGACAATGATCCCAAACCCACCACCCGGGCAACGAAGGAGTGGCTTCGTAAGAAGCATTTCAAGGTCCTGGAGTGGCCTAGCCAGTCTCCAGATCTCAACCCCATAGAAAATCTTTGGAGGGAGTTGAAAGTCCGTGTTGCCCAGCGACAGCCCCAAAACATCACTGCTCTAGAGGAGATCTGCATGGAGGAATGGGCCAAAATACCAGCAACAGTGTGTGAAAACCTTGTGAAGACTTACAGAAAACGTTTGACCTGTGTCATTGCCAACAAAGGGTATATAACAAAGTATTGAGAAACTTTTGTTATTGACCAAATACTTTTTTTCCACCATAATTTGCAAATAAATTCATTAAAAATCCTACAATGTGATTTTCTGGATTTTTTTCTCTCATTTTGTCTGTCATAGTTGACGTGTACCTATGATGAAAATTACAGGCCTCTCTCATCTTTTTAAGTGGGAGAACTTGCACAATTGGTGGCTGACTAAATACTTATTTCCCTCATTAAAATGCAAATACATTTATTACATTTTTGACATGTGTTTTTCTGGATTTTTTGTTGTTATTCTGTCTCTCACTGTTCAAATATACCTACCATTAAAATTATAGACTGATCATGTCTTTGTCAATGGGAAAACATACAAAATCAGCAGGGGATCAAATACTTTTTTCCCTCACTGTATGTGTCTTGGAGGACGGGTAGTTTGCCCCCGGTAATGCATTCGGCAGACCGCAACACCCTCTGGAGAGCCCTGCGGTTGTGGGCGGTGCAGTTGCCGTACCAGGCGGTGATACAGCCCGACAGGATGCTCTCAATTGTGCATCTGTAAAAGTTTGTGAGGGCTTTAGGTGATAAGCCAAATTTCTTCAGCCTCCTGAAGTTGAAGAGGCTCTGTTGCGCCTTCTTCACCACACTGTCTGCGTGGGTGGACCATTTCAGTTTGTCGGTGATGTGTACGCCAAGGAACTTGAAGCTTTCCACCTTCTCCACTGCGGTCCCGTCGATGTGGATAGGGGGGTGCACCCTCTGCTGTTTCCTGAAGTCCACGATCATCTCCTTTGTTTTGTTGATGTTGAGTGAGAGGTTATTTTCCTGGCACCACACTCCCATAGCCCTCACCTCCTCCCTGTAGGCAGTCTCGTCATTGTTGGTAATCAAGCCTACTACTCTTGTGTCGTCTGCAAACTTGATGATTGAGTTGGAGGCGTGCTTGGCCACGCAGTCTTGGGTGAACAGGGAGTACAGGAGGGGGCTGAGCATGCACCCTTGTGGGGCCCCAGTGTTGAGGATCAGCGAAGTGGAGATGTTGTTTCCTACCTTCACCACCTGGGGGCGGCCCGTCGGGAAGTCCAGGACCCAGTTGCACAGGGCGGGGTTCAGACCCAGGGCCTCGAGCTTAATGATGAGCTTGAATGCTGAGCTATAGTCAATGAACAGCATTCTTACATAGGTATTCCTCTTGTCCAGATGGGATAGGGCTGTGTTCAGTGTGTTGGCAATTGCATCGTCTGTGGATCTATTGGGGCGGTAAGCAAATTGAAGTGGGTCTAGGGTGACAGGTAAGGTAGAGGTGATATGATCCTTCACTAGTCTCTCAAAGCACTTCATGATGACAGAGGTGAGTGCTACAGGGCGATAGTCATTTAGTTCAGTTACCTTTGCTTTCTTGGGTACAGGAACAATGGTGGCCCTCTTGAAGCATGTGGGAACAGCAGAATGGAAAAGGGAGAGATTGAATATGTCCATGAACACACCAGCCAGCTGGTCTGCGCATGCTCTGAGGACACGGCTAGGGATGCCGTCTGGGCCGGCAGCCTTGCGGGGGTTAACATGCTTAAATGTCTTAATCACGTCGGCCCTGGAGAAGGAAGCCACAGTCCTTTGTAGTGGGCCTCGTCAGTGGCACTGTTTTATCCTCAAAGTGGGCGAAGAAGGTGTTTAGCTTATCTGGAAGCGAGACGTCGGTGTCGGCGACGTGGCTGGTTTTCTTTTTGTAGTCCGTGATTGTCTGTAGACCCTGCCACATACGTCTCGTGTTTGAGCCGTTGAATTGCAACGCCACTTTGTCTCTATACTGATGTTTTGCCAGTTTAATTGCCTTGCAGAGTGAGTAGCTACACTCTTTGTATTCTGCCATATTCCCAGTCACTTTGCCATGGTTGAATGCGGTGGTTCGTGCTTTCAGATTTGCGCGAATGCTGCCATCTATCCACGGTTTCTGGTTAGGGTAGGTTTTAATAGTCACAGTGGGCACAACATCACCTATACACTTCCTGATAAACTCAGTCACTGTTTCAGTGTATATGTCTAAATTATTTTCGGAAGCTACCCGGAACATATCCCAGTCCGCGTGATCAAAACAATCTTGAAGCGTGGATTCCGATTGGTCAGACCAGCGTTGAATAGTCCTTAGCACGGGTACTTCCTGTTTGAGTTTCTGCCTATAGGAAGGGAGAAGCAAAATGGAGTCGTGGTCAGATTTGCCGAAAGGAGGGCGGGGGAGGGCCTTATAACCATCCCAGAAGTTTGAATAGCAATGGTCGAGGATTTTAGCAGCGCGAGTACAACAGTCAATATGTTGATAGAACTTCGGCAGCCTAGTCCTCAAATTTGCTTTGTTAAAATCCCCGGCTACAATAAATGCAGCCTCAGGATATGTGGTTTCCAGTTTGCATAAGGTCCAGTTAAGTTCTTTGAGGGCCGTCGTGGTATCGGCTTGAGGGGGGATATACACGGCCATGACTATAACCAAAGAAAATTCTCTTGGGAGATAATATGGTCGGCATTTGATTGTGAGATATTCTAGGTCGGGTGAACAGAAGGACTCGAGTTCCTCTATGTTACTACAATTACACCACAAGTCGTGGTGTAATGAAAATGAATGAATGTATGGTTCTCTTTTATGCCACTTCTTGGCAATATAGGAATGTACACATTAACATCAATTATCTCTAAATTCTGTTCTAAGAACATAAAGAAAACTTTCCATAAAAAACACAAGAAAACTTTAGCAACGTTCAGAAAACGTTCTAAGATTGTTATTTAAAAACATATTATTTTCTCAGCGTCAACAAAACTCTCTCTAGCCTCTATCTTGGTTAAGTGTGTTCAGGTGTGTTGGCCACGCCTACTATTTGGCCACACCTGATCTTATGGAGTGGTTGTTTCCTTTGAAATGGGGTCTGTTTGAATAGACAAAAATTAACAGCTTTGTATGCGTAAAAAAACATGGCATCCTAGCTCTATCCTGGTGGTGCAGTGGACTAATTTGCGATAGAGAGCAGAAGCTCATAAATTCAAATCTCACTGATGCCGTATCACAATAAAAAAACAGTTTACATGATTAATGCCTAAGCAAATTAATGTCCTACCCAAAATAAGTCTTATTGGAACATTCAGTAAAGGTTTTTAGGAAGTTATTCAAAAACCTCAAAATAACCTTTACATTTCGTTCTTAGAGTGTTAAGAACATTTTAAATAATAACCATAACAAAACTTTAACAATATTCTCAAAATGTTATTAAATTACCTTCAAATAACCTATAATTTCTGTTGTCAGAGAATTAATAAAACCTCCCAGGAAAACTTTATTAGAACCTTCCAGAGTAAAACGTTCTCAGAACCTCCCTGCAACCTCAAAATAAATTTTCCCAGAACAGGATAAATTTTCACTTCTGTTCTCAGAATGTTTAAAAAATGTTCAGTTTTACCGGTCAGGAAACGTATGGCTTCGTTCCCACAACCAATGTGAAACCAAAACCTTACGTTCCCACAACTTCCAAGGAACAAAATGTGCTAGCTGGGATGATACATCATAGTGGTTTTTTATAGCTTTAGGCTACATTTTGTATTTCATCATTAGAGCGGACTGTTTATCAAATTGGCTGGCTCGGGTTTCACGGAGGTATCGTAATGTTAGCCGCTGTTCTCTGGGAAATTTGACAGTTATGTTGCGCACTGTCGAGGCCTCAAGTCCAACTGCCAACGATGCATCCGGTGGAAATATTACTGCCAGGGCATAGACATTGGCACAGGGATCTTTAATTTCAATGGCCACATGCTTCAATTTAGAGACATACCTCACCTCACCGTAATTCAGTAAATTGTGAACTATTGAAATCCTTTATTTTTGTGCTGATCCTTAAGGTGTAATCAGGGTTTTCTCTGTTTTGTTTTCAATATGACTAAAATGTATTTTTCTCTCTCTGTACGCCACACTGATTGACTAACTCAACAGGTTGACCACTGAAAGTTAAGATGGCCCACCTTTTCCTAGCCAGCAAAATCTCTATGCCAGACGACCCCATGAGCAGAAACTCGCCGAAAGTCCCCAAAAGCGCAATGAAAATGCCCACATCAACCTCAGAGAAAGTCCCTACAGAGAAATCCAACAACAAAAACAACAACAAGAAGGACCGTAGCGTCGTCGTGACGACCGTCCCGTTAATCAACGAGATGCAGCTGACAGCGGCCACAGGCGGGGCGGAGATGTCGTGCTACCGGTGCACAGTGCCGTTCGGCGTGGTGGTCCTCATTGCCGGTATTGTGGTAACTGCTGTAGCGTACACGTTCAACTCACACGGCTCCACCATCTCGTTGCTGGGGCTGGTTTTGCTATCGGCCGGGATGGCGCTGCTGGGGTCCAGTGCTCTCTGCTGGAGGGTCCGGCTGGGAAGGAAGAAGGACCGGAGGAGGGAGAGTCAGACGGCCCTCATGTCTAACCATGGACTCTGTGTGGCCTGAGCCCTGAGGGAAGATAGGGACTGTTAAATGGAAGTTTGAACGATTTGAAGTCAAGGTGCCTGTGTGGCCTGAGGGGAAGACTGGGACTGTGGAACAGTTAAATGGAACAATTTGAAGTTTGAATGAAGAGTTAATGAACGAAAAAAAGACTACTAGAGATAGATGAGGAATGTCAGAGGTGGTTGGGTATGAAGGACTCACACATTGTCCAAGACAGATGCTTAGCTGAAGGACTAGAATGGCCTAGAAATACTATCTGTACTATAGGTAAGATCCTATCTGTAAGGACTAGAGTGGCCTACAAAGACTGGCAGGTAGCCTAGCAGTTACGCCTGTTGAGCCAGTAACCAAAAGCTTGCTGGTTTGAATCCATGCACTGACTAGATAAAAAAAGATTTTGATGTACCCTTGAGCAAAGCACTTAACCCTAATTGCTCTGGATAAGAGTGTCTGCTAAATTACAAAAAAATGCAAAGTCTGGTGAATTGTTCTCCCAGGTCATTTGAGAAGACCAGGACTGATCATGAAGGTGGAATAACCAAATTATTGGAGAGTAGGGTGAAGTTGCCCCTAGATTCTGATCTTGAGGCATTTTTGCATTTTCCTCACTAATGGTTAAGGTTAGGATTGGGGTAGAGGAAGCTGATGCTAGATCTATACTTAAACTTCACCCCGGAGCAGAAAGGATAGTTGCACGGTGGACCATGATTCTCCATTCTACTATACTCATGCACGTCATGTGATGCATCTGTGACTCTATGGCTGCTCAATTTATGTTTCAAGTGAACATTTCATAGGTACTTAATGTTATGTTCTAGATATGTAGACAGTAGCTGACTTTACAGGGTCAAAGCTCCCTTTATTACTGCATAAAGTGAACGTAGGAAGTGATTGCCTAAATGAAGTGAATGTTTCTCTCATGTTCGATATGCATGACTTTTTATGCTTCCAATGTACTTTTGTAACTGCCTATTATGCACAATATTGATTAATTTGATACATTTTGTGGTTTCATATGTAGCATTGTACTCTGGTTAAGTTGTATTTTCATGCTATTTATGACATATCTATTGATATATATTTGGAATATTTGTGCCATTAAACTTAAGATGTTAAATCGATGTGCCAATAAATCAGTAAATTCACCAATAAATCAATCAACCAATCAATCAAATTACATATTATTCGTATATATCCCTATTAACGAAAACATCAGTATCAGTAACTAAGACTAAGCCATTTCACTTTGCTCTCTGCATATTGTATTTCTAAATCAAGTTTGGGGAGTTTGAGGTTGCTGGACAGTGAGGGTGGGGTGGGGGGATAGTTGTATTTATAGTGTATGTTTACGTTGCTTAGCATCCCTCCAACACCAGCGGAGATAATAAAATCATTGGGTTGCGTCACTGTGGGGCTACCGGCTACAACACGTTGTCGCTTCCAAGGCGCTAACTTTATCTCCACTGGAATGGAGCACACAGGGAATGCTATGGGAAAAGAGGGGGACAGAGAGCGGAGGGCAGAGTGAGCAAGGAAGATAGAGAGGCAGAGATAGGGAGGAAGAGAGAGGCAGAGGGAGAGAGATAGGGAGAGAGGGGGAGGAAGAGAGAGGCAGAGGGGGAGGAAGAGAGAGGCAGAGGGAGAGAGAGAGGGGGAGGAAGAGAGAGGCAGAGGGAGAGAGAGAGAGGGGGGAGGAAGAGAGAGGCAGAGGGAGAGAGAGAGGGGGAGGAAGAGAGAGGCAGAGAGGGGGAGGAAGAGAGAGGCAGCGGGAGAGAGAGAGAGAGAGAGAGAGAGACGGGGAGGAAGAGAGAGGCAGAGGGAGAGAGATAGGGGGAGGAAGAGAGAGGCAGAGAGGGGGAGGAAGAGAGAGGCAGCGGGAGAGAGAGAGAGAGAGAGAGAGAGACGGGGAGGAAGAGAGAGGCAGAGGGAGAGAGAGAGAGGGAGAGGGGGAGGAAGAGAGAGGCAGAGGGAGAGAGAGAGAGGGGGAGGAAGAGAGAGGCAGAGAGGGGGAGGAAGAGAGAGGCAGAGAGAGAGAGAGAGAGAGAGAGAGAGAGAGAGAGAGAGAGAGAGAGAGAGAGAGAGAGACGGGGAGGAAGAGAGAGGCAGAGAGGGGGAGGAAGAGAGAGGCAAAGGGAGAGAGAATGTTGCATCACCCTGACACCGGAACCGTAGATCCAACAGTCATCACTTTGAGAGTTCTCAATAAATACACAAGGGAGTATTCTCTTACAAACCACATAAACACACACACACACACAGAGTCCCAGTACTTGACGTAACTGTTGAGGATAAAATAGACGAAGGCGATGAAATGTGCAATGATACAGTAGTAGAAAATTAAGTAATGATGTCCATAGGCCTGTAGCCCTGGGTGAACCCTAAGTCTCTATCCCAAATGGCACCCTATTCCCAATATAGTGCGCTACTTTTGACCAGTAGTGCACTACATAGGGAGGCCAGTAGTGCAATAGTTAGATAGAACCCTATATAATCCTGCTAGCCTGAGTGCCAGTCTGTTTCTTCTATCATCCCAACTCACAATGACAGCAATGGAGTACACAAGAGAACATGCAGATCTGGGACCAGACTAAAACACTGCTGTTTCCTAGAGAAGATAAGGAATATGAAAGGACAGCCAAGACACACACAACCTAGACCTGCTCTTCAGAAGTATGCATGTCAAAAGCAAAGGGATTTCAATCCATTGCAGAGGATTATTTCTCAAACAGCTTTTGAATTTATTGCATACTCCTTTTACGAGGTAAAAATGAAAATCATTGACCAGCCACAGACTCCTCTTGCAAGTCCTTGATCTATTGTCCCCTTACATACACCTCATTAGCTAGCCTGTAAGTATAGGGCCCAGAGTTTGTCAGAGCACATGGTCAGGAAAAACTCCAGGCCCTATCCCAGACGAAGTTCCTCGATATGAGTGACAGATTTACTGTCTTAGTTGAGTTGTGAATCTTGATTGACCCCATAAAAATAATGTATGCACTCTCTAACTGTAAGTCGCTCTGGATAAGAGCGTCTGCTAAATGACTAAAATGTAATGTAAATGTAATTGTCTTTTTGACCGTGTTGGAGAGCCTGTGTGGGGTGGGGTGGGGTGGGGTGGGGGAATATCCCTGTTCCACTCAGTCCCTCCCTTCCTGAGAACCTTGTTGGTGTCGGATTCAGGAACCAGAGGTGTGGCAGCAGTGTCCCCCACCCCTATCTCTCTCTCTCACACACACACACACACACACACACACACACACACACACACACACACACACACACACACACACACACACACACACACACACACACACACACACACACACACACACACACACACACACACACACACACACACACACACACACACACACACACACACACACACACACACACACACACACACACACACACACACACACACACACACACACACACACACACACACACACACACACCTTGTTCCCTGGGAAAGGGCCTGGCACGCTACCACAGGGAAATGGAAAAGGGACTAACTATTAAAAGGGCTAAGGGATCAGAGAGAGAACAGGAAGTAGGTTAGTGAGACTGTGAGACTACACACCCTTTACCAAAACTTTGAACAATGCCCCTCCACTCCGCCCCAAGGCCCCCAGATACCCATTGTCATCGCTGGGCACGGCGCTCTGTTTATTTAAGTGAATACGATCCTTAATAAATCGCTTAACACCTCTGCAATGGGCTTTAAAATAACCCTGTTCTCAGTCAGCATTGGTTATATAAGGATAGTTATATCAGTAGAGGTGCAATGAGGACCATGCATGACACAGTGCTATTCGCAATTTGACGTTTGCTGCAATTCGACAAATGTCTAGAATCTAGAGTCAACGTGAGTTTGTGAGATGATGCAGTTGTAGTGTTTTATAACGTTTTCTGTTAGATACATGTTTGCAATATTACACTAAAAACCTGATTCTGTGGTTCCAAGTTTTCACATTGCTTGTCTCCGGCAGGTCTAGTTGCTATGAAGTCAGTACATTGCTAGCCAATGACAGTCAGTCCCTTTATTGGTGCAATGGGACTCATTTCCTACCTGCTCCTCTCCTCTGCCCGGGTCAAGGCAACCATGTCGCTATGATAAAAGGAACACAGTGTCTGGCCAGTTAACTGTGTGTGTGTGTGTGTGTGTGTGTGTGTGTGTGTGTGTGTGTGTGTGTGTGCATGTGAGTGTGTGTGTGAGACAGTGGCTCAGTGTAATGGCTGCTGATGGTAATCCATCCTATCACAGGGAATCAGTTGGGGGGGGCATCCTGAGAGGTCAAAAGTCATTCTCATTAAGTTCCTGTTTTCAGACTTCAGTTACCATGGCGATACAGACCCCTCATGTTACGCCACAATCCTATGATACATTTAGTGGTGATTTGGAATAGAAAAATGAAGTTCACTTAAGCACATAAAAGTAAAGATAAAGAGGCTGTTAGGCAGTAACGTTAACAAGAGTTCACCAGATGTTTGTCACAGACAGTTCACTACACGTTCACAGGAGGATTGCCGGTCTGCTGACAGTTTATAAAAATGTAGGACTTCTGTTCCTAAAATGCATTAGTACTATTGATGTCAATGCACTCTACCCACATTATGAGTACTTGAAAGCATGAGAGTACTTTTAACGGCTGTCCCAAAAACTTTGGAGATTTCCCCACATCTGCACTTGATCTGCAACCTTGTTTGTGGGTTTTATTTCAAAAGCCTTTTATTTTGGGCCGAGCTGGGAGGGATGTAGGCGTTGCTGGATCTCCAAGAGGGAGGAGGTCTGTGAGAGGTCTGTGGTTGCGTCACAAATGGCGCCCTTTTCCCCATAGGGCTTTGGTCAAAAGAAGTGCACTATATAGGGAATAGGGTGCCATTTGTTATGCAGCCCAAGTTTGTGAGTTCAGCTGTGACCTCTAGCATCAAATTTGTATTTGATTTATTGAACTTTTATTTAGCCAGACGAGTCTGTCTCAGTTAAGAACAGTCTTGAAAGAGGATCGCTCGTTAAGGTTTGGGACAGCCAGTGTTCAAACAGAAACTTCCGTATTTTGATTAAAACATAATGTGTACACTATTTCCACAAGGCTTATCTTTTTCAGACTAACTAAACAGTCTGAGTTACAAACAGTACAAGGAAATAGTAAGTACACTACATTCTTATTGGCATGATTCTTTAGGGACCAGGGCCAGTATTCATAAAGATTTTCCATGATCAGGTCCCCTCTGTTTACAGTGGGGGAAAAAAGTATTTAGTCAGCCACCAATTGTGCAAGTTCTCCCACTTAAAAAGATGAGAGAGGCCTGTAATTTTCATCATAGGTACACGTCACCTATGACAGACAAATTGAGAAAAGAAAATCCAGAAAATCACATTATAGGATTTTTTATGAATTTATTTGCAAATTATGGTGGAAAATAAGTATTTGGTCACCTACAAACAAGCAAGATTTCTGGCTCTCACAGACCTGTAACTTCTTCTTTAAGAGGCTCCTCTGTCCTCCACTTGTTACCTGTATTAATGGCACCTGTTTGAACTTGTTATCAGTATAAAAGACACCTGTCCACAACCTCAAACAGTCACACTCCAAACTCCACTATGGCCAAGACCAAAGAGCTGTCAAAGGACACCAGAAACAAAATTGTAGACCTGCACCAGGCTGGGAAGACTGAATCTGCAATAGGTAAGCAGCTTGGTTTGAAGAAATCAACTGTGGGAGCAATTATTAGGAAATGGAAGACATACAAGACCACTGATAATCTCCCTCGATCTGCGGCTCCACGCAAGATCTCACCCCGTGGGGTCAAAATGATCACAAGAACGGTGAGCAAAAATCCCAGAACCACACGGGGGACCTAGTGAATGACCTGCAGAGACATGGGACCAAAGTAACAAAGCCTACCATCAGTAACACACTACGCCGCCAGGGACTCAAATCCTGCAGTGCCAGACGTGTCCCCCTGCTTAAGCCAGTACATGTCCAGGCCCGTCTGAAGTTTGCTAGAGTGCATTTGGATGATCCAGAAGAGGATTGGGAGAATGTCATATGGTCAGATGAAACCAAAATATAACTTTTTGGTAAAAACTCAACTCGTCGTGTTTGGAGGACAAAGAATGCTGAGTTGCATCCAAAGAACACCATACCTACTGTGAAGCATGGGGGTGGAAACATCATGCTTTGGGGCTGTTTTTCTGCAAAGGGACCAGGATGACTGATCCGTGTAAAGGAAAGAATGAATGGGGCCATGTATCGTGAGATTTGAGTGAAAACCTCCTTCCATCAGCAAGGGCATTGAAGATGAAACGTGTCTGGGTCTTTCAGCATGACAATGATCCCAAACACACCGCCCGGGCAACGAAGGAGTGGCTTCGTAAGAAGCATTTCAAGGTCCTGGAGTGGCCTAGCCAGTCTCCAGATCTCAACCCCATAGAAAATATTTGGAGGGAGTTGAAAGTCTGTGTTGCCCAGCGACAGCCCCAAAACCTCACTGCTCTAGAGGAGATATGCATGGAGGAATGGGCCAAAATACCAGCAACAGTGTGTGAAAACCTTGTGAAGACTTACAGAAAACGTTTGACCTGTGTCATTGCCAACAAAGGGTATATAACAAAGTATTGAGAAACTTTTGTTATTGACCAAATACTTATTTTCCACCATAATTTGCAAATAAATTCATTAAAAGTCCTACAATGTGATTTTCTGGGGGAAAAATGCTAATTTTGTCTGTCATAGTTGACGTGTACCTATGATGAAAATTACAGGCCTCTCTCATATTTTTAAGTGGGAGAACTTGCACAATTGGTGGCTGACTAAATACCTTTTTTCCCCACTGTATATAATGTTATCCATTATTATCTAAAATCCCAGCCCTCCTACTCTGATACTCTTTGTGAACACGGGCCCAGATGCTTAGCTTCCTAGCCTTTTACTACAGTAGAGGCCTTCACAGGGGTATTTAAAGTATGTACAGTTCCAGTGATTCACATAGACAAAGACCTGTTCAAATGCTTTTGCTTCAAACTGGACTGTGAAGTGAACTCCTAAAGACCACATTGGGCTGATAAGCTTTTACTCATCGGTTCAGTTCCACATTTGCCCCAAGGCAGGTGGCCCCAAGGGCAGCCCTCACTTTGCCTGAAATAAGCCCACCCTTTTGGATCGGCTGCCCGTTACATTGTATCAGAAATACAACAAAGTTGTTACTATCATATACACTGAGTGGACAAAACATTAGGAATAGAGCTAAGCACAGTAAACATCCTAGAGGAAAACCTGGTTCAGTCTGCTTTCCAACAGACACTGGGAGACAAATTCACCTATCAGCAGGACAATAACCTAGAACACAAGGCCAAATATACACTGGAGTTGTTTAATAAGATGACATTAAATGTTCCTGAGTAGCCTAGTTACAGTTTTGACTTAAATTGGCATGAAAATCTATGGCAAGACTTGAAAATGACTGTATAGCAATGATCAACAACCAACTAGAGCTTGAAGAATTTAAAAAATAATAATGTCCACATATTGTACAATCCAGGTGTGCAAAGCTCTTAGAGACTTACCCAGAAAGATTCACAGCTGTAATCGCTGTCAAAGGTGATTCTAACATGTATTGACTCCTCATGGGTGTGATTACTTATGTAAATTAGATATTTCTGTATTTCATTATCAATGCATTTGCAAACATTTCTAAAAACATGTTTTCATTTTGTCGTTATGGGGTATTGTGTGTAGATGGGTCAGAAAAAACAAACAATTTAATCAATTTAGAATTCAGGCTGTAACACAATAAAATGTGGAATAAGTCAAGGGGTATGAATACTTTCTGAAGGCACTGTAGCTGGTTCCAGTTTACCTCCTCTACTTTAGCCAACTCCTATGCTGATGTCCTGCCAAAGAACACAACAGTTTTAATAATTTGTGTATTTATCATGGACCATATATAAAGTATTGCACAACATAAGTATTTCAACAGTATAGCTCCTTCCCATCTGTTGCCCCTAAAGGTGGACATTACATTAAATGAAGAAACTGACCATGGCAGTCAGGCTAGCCCTTGTAAATTCAAGGCTTGCAGGGCAGCAATTCCATGCATTACTAGTATACTACTGTTCAGGGTTGGGTTTACATGTGTGAACTATAACTGTAATCATGTGTGAACTGTAACTGTAATCAGTTACGTGATCGGATTTATTTTGGTAATCAGATTACAGACACTTGAAAAACTAGATGATTACTTCTTGGATTACTTAAAAATTCAGAAAGGATGTTTGTGTTTGGTTATGTTTCCACTTGACACTGCAGAAATATGTATTCAATGTTTATGTGTTCCTATTGGTTGGTTGAAATTACATACAAACAAAATGAAACGTGAAGTCCAAGGCAGCACAACACAACATACCTTAACACGGAACAAGATCCCACAACCCACTAGTGCCAATAGGCTGCCTAAGTATGGTCCCCAATCAGAGACAACGAGCGACAGCTGCCTCTGATTGGGAACCACACCGGCCAACATAGATCTAGAAATACTAGATTCACAACATAGAACAAAACACAGCAAGGAAAATACACACCCTGACTTAACATACAAGCGTCCTCTGAGACAGGGCGTGACAGTACCCCCCCCCCAAAGGTGCGGACTCCGACCGCACAACATAAACATAACAGGGTAGGGGCCGGGTGGGCATTCCGCCTCGGAGGCGGATCCGGCTCCGGGCGTGACGACCTCTTACTCTCCGCCTCCCTGTTACGCCCCTGGTCTGGTCTGGACCTCTGCGCGCTGCTTCCCCTCTCCTTCCTCCCACGATGTACCAAGCCCTGTCTGGACCCTGGTGTGGGAGACCCCGAACCTGGAGAGGGGCTGACGTCTGGGTCTGGACTGGAACCGCTGACTGGAGCTGGACCCGACGACGGTGGAGCGAACTGCTCTGGCTCCGGAGTGGAGCCGCTGACCGGAGCTGGATCAGGCACTGGTGGAGCGGACTGCTCTGGCTCCGGAGTGGAGCCGCTGACAGGAGCTGGACTGGACCCCGGTGGAGCGGATTGCTCTGGCTCCGGAGTGGAGCAGCTGACCGGAGCTGAACTGGGCACCGGTGGAGCGAACTACTCTGGCTCCGGAGTGGATCCGCTGACCGGAGCTGAACTAAACCCCGGTGGAGCGGATTGCTCTGGCTCCGGAGTGGAGCAGCTGACCGGAGCTGAACTGGGCACCGGTGGAGCGGACTACTCTGGCTCCGGAGTGGAGCAGCTAACCAGAGCTGAACTGGGCACCGGTGGAGCGGATTGCTCTGGCTCCGGAGTAAAGCAGCTGACCGGTGCCGAACCAGGCACCGGTGGAACAGGCACGGGCCGTGCCAGACTGGACACACGCACAACTGGCTTGGTGTGAGGGACAGGAACAGGCCGGACCGGGCTGGCGACGCGCACCACTGGCTTGGTGCGAGGGGCCGGAACAGGCCGGGCCGGGCTGGCGACGCGCACCACTTGCTTGGTGCGAGGGACAGGAACAGGCCGGACCGGGCTGGCGACGCGCACCACTGACTTGGTGCGAGGAGCAGGAACAGGCCGGACCGGGCTGGCGACGCGCACCACTGGCTTGGTGCGGGGAGCAGGAACAGGCCGGGCCGGGCTGGCGACGCGCACCACTGGCTTGGTGCGAGGGGCAGGAACAGGCCGGACCGGGCTGGCGACGCGCACCACTGGCTTGGTGCGGGGAGCAGGAAGCAGGAACTCCTGCTCCCTCTGAACCAATAGCCCCCGTAACATGGTGGCCTCCTCTCCTAACCTGCAGATCCACCCTTTAACGGCCTCCTGCTGCGTCGTCGTCCACACCGTGTGCCCCCCCCCCAAAATGTTATTGGGGTTGCCTCTCGGGTCTCCGTTGCCGGCACTGTTGGCGCCGTTTCTCCTCTCCTACCTGGGCATCCTCCTTCATCGCCTTCCGGTAACGGATGGCCTCCTCCTCCGTAATTCTCCCCCAACCGAGGAGGACATCTACTAATGTAACCTGTTGAATACCCGGCGTTTGCTCCTGAACACGCTGTTTGGTCCTCGTCTGTCACGTTCGTTCATCGACGGGACGGACCAAGGCGCAGCGTGATATGCGTACATGTTTATTAAATATCAAACACAATGACAAAATAACAAACAAAATGAAACGTGAAGTCCAAGGCAACACAACATACCTTAACACGGAACAAGATCCCACAACCCACTAGTGCCAATAGGCTGCCTAAGTATGGTCCCCAATCAGAGACAACGAGCGACAGCTGCCTCTGATTGGGAACCACACCGGCCAACATAGATCTAGAAATACTAGATTCACAACATAGAACAAAACACAGCAAGGAAAATACACACCCTGACTCAACATACAAGCGTCCTCTGAGTCAGGGCGTGACATTTTGCCATGGAGCGTAGAGAAAATGGTGCCGTTTTTAAACAAGTTTGCTACAATTCAACATATTTTTCAATGGGGTGGAGAAAATATTTGTCAATGTTATAACTAATTTCATGCAATTCTACTCATTATGCTATTGGGCAGAGATTTTTTTTATCTTTAAAAAATTTAGTTGGTGTGACTTTCATTTAGTTTTGAGTCAGTACCATGTAAACATTTTAAGTAATAATGACTTTTCATTTACTTTGATTACAATTTACTAGAAGTATTTGAGTAAAAAATTCCTTGGGGTTTACAGTGTGCAACGGATTATATTTAAGAAAGTAACCTACCCAACCCTGCTAATGTTTAGCATCTCAACTGTTGTCCACCAGTTGCACTTAATTTGCTGTCCAATAGATGGCGACACACTGTGTCACAGTAACCCCACCGCTGTGACTTTATGATCCAGCAGTGACTTCCATCAAAAGTGAGACTTAAAGAAACAGCTTTTGGTACATTCTGTCCACAACAGGCATCCGTCAGTTGATCTCTTCATGCAGACATAATTTCTGTCCTATAATCCCTTGTGGTCGTCATCACAACCACCGGTCAAAACCACAGAATGTTTTAGCCTGGTGGTCCCTGTCCACCATGCACACACTCCCTAAAATTAATGTCCTTAAACTTTGTGTCCTTCCTACACCAAATACTATGTTCTCATACACAGAGCACTTTACCAAACTATTACAGTAGGGGAGAGTGGGGTATGTTGAGGCATTTTCTACACTACATCAAGCGAAATATAGTATTCTTTCTAACAAAGAGATTTACATATACAGTGGGGGAAAAAAGTATTTAGTCAGCCACCAATTGTGCAAGTTCTCCCACTTAAAAAGATGAGAGAGGCCTGTAATTTTCATCATAGGTACACGTCAACTATGACAGACAAATTGAGAAAATAAATTCCAGAAAATCACATTGTAGGATTTTTTATGAATTTATTTGCAAATTATGGTGGAAAATAAGTATTTGGTCAACTACAAACAAGCAAGATTTCTGGCTCTCACAGACCTGTAACTTCTTCTTTAAGAGGCTTCTCTGTCCTCCACTCGTTACCTGTATTAATGGCACCTGTTTGAACTTGTTATCAGTATAAAAGACACCTGTCCACAACCTCAAACAGTCACACTCCAAACTCCACTATGGCCAAGACCAAAGAGCTGTCAAAGGACACCAGAAACAAAATTGTAGACCTGCACCAGGCTGGGAAGACTGAATCTGCAATAGGTAAGCAGCTTGGTTTGAATAAATCAACTGTGGGAGCAATTATTAGGAAATGGAAGACATACAAGACCACTGATAATCTCCCTCGATCTGGGGCTCCGTGGGGTCAAAACCCCCGTGGGGTCAAAATGATCACAAGAACGGTGAGCAAAAATCCCAGAACCACACGGGGGACCTAGTGAATGACCTGCAGAGAGCTGGGACCAAAGTAACAAAGCCTACCATCAGTAACACACTACGCCGCCAGGGACTCAAATCCTGCAGTGCCAGACGTGTCCCCCTGCTTAAGCCAGTACATGTCCAGGCCCGTCTGAAGTTTGCTAGAGTGCATTTGGATGATCCAGAAGAGGATTGGGAGAATGTCATATGGTCAGATGAAACCAAAATATAACTTTTTGGTAAAAACTCAACTCGTCGTGTTTGGAGGACAAAGAATGCTGAGTTGCATCCAAAGAACACCATACCTACTGTGAAGCATGGGGGTGGAAACATCATGCTTTGGGGCTGTTTTTCTGCAAAGGGACCAGGACGACTGATCCGTGTAAAGGAAAGAATGATTGGGGCCATGTATCGTGAGATTTTGAGTGAAAACCTCCTTCCATCAGCAAGGGCATTGAAGATGAAACGTGGCTGGGTCTTTCAGCATGACAATGATCCCAAACACACCGCCCGGGCAACGAAGGAGTGGCTTCGTAAGAAGCATTTCAAGGTCCTGTAGTGGCCTAGCCAGTCTCCAGATCTCAACCCCATAGAAAATCTTTGGAGGGAGTTGAAAGTCCGTGTTGCCCAGCGACAGCCCCAAAACATCACTGCTCTAGAGGAGATCTGCATGGAGGAATGGGCCAAAATACCAGCAACAGTGTGTGAAAACCTTGTGAAGACTTACAGAAAAGGTTTGACCTGTGTCATTGCCAACAAAGGGTATATAACAAAGTATTGAGAAACTTTTGTTATTGACCAAATACTTATTTTCCACCATCATTTGCAAATAAATTCATTAAAAATCCTACAATGTGATTTTCTGGATTTTTTTTTCTCATTTTGTCCGTCATAGTTGACGTGTACCTATTATGAAAATTACAGGCCTCTCTCATCTTTTTAAGTGGGAGAACTTGCACAATTGGTGGCTGACTAAATACTTTTTTCCCCCACTGTATTTCAGGATATTGTGTATCCCTGGAAATAATCTGAATTCATGTTAACATAATAGTTTAGAAAAATGCATGTGTGCATGCGTGTGAGTGTGTGTGTGTATGTTGACAGTCCAAAAATAATGATCTCCTCCATTTAAGCTTGTGTATAATTTGGCTTCCAGCCCTGCTACTGTATGTGCAGTTGACAAAATTAAAATGGTGGCTTAAGTTATTAAACTGAGCTATTTTAATCATTGTCAGGAAATCAAGGTTGGCGGAGAGGCGTGGATTAACACGATGCACAAAGCATTCATATCCACTCTGATCTGTGGGCCAGAGCCTGTCACTCACGGCCTGCCCCCCCCCCCCCCTCTCTCTCTCTCTCTCTCTCTCTCAATTCAATTCAATTTCAATTCAATTCAATTTCAATTTCAATTCAAGGGCTTTATTGGCATGGGAAATGTATGTTAACATTGCCAAAGCAATTGAAGTAGATAGTAAACAAAGTGAAAGAAATGATAAATATTAACAGTAAACATTACACTCAGAAGTTCCAAAAGAATAAAGACATTTCAAATGTCATATTATGTAACTCCTCTCTCTCTCTCTCTCTCTCTCTCTCTCTCTCTCTCTCTCTCTCTCTCTCTCTCTCTCTCTCTCTCTCTCTCTCTCTTCTCTCTCTCTCTCTCTTCTGATCCCTCACTCTCTATCATTTGCTCTTTCTCCCTGATGCCATCGTCTATTATATGTTACTCTCCCTCTCCAGCTTTCTGACGTCCTTCATCTCCATCTCTCTCGATCTCTGGGACGGCACAGGCTATAGCTATAGCGCTCTCTCTCTCTCTCTCTCTTGCTCTCTCTCCTTCTCTCTCTCTCTCTCTGGTTCTCTTAATCCCTCCATCCTAAGGCTCTGGCTCCCCTGGCCGGTGCCCTGTCCTTTCTCCCCTGTTCGGCAGCGAGGTTTGAAGCGTCGCCATGGGTTTCATGGAATTCTACCTTGAGATTGACCCCGTGACCCTGAACCTCATCATCCTGGTGGCCAGCTACGTCATCCTCCTTCTCGTTTTCCTCATCTCCTGCATCCTGTACGACTGCCAGGGGAAGGACCCTACCAAGGAGTACGCCCCCAAGCCCCCCGCGCCACCCAGCCAGTCGCCCATACGCCTGGTGCTCATGCAGAACTCTCCCGCCTCGTCTCGCTGTGAGCAGCAGAGCAGCCAGAGTCAGACCCAGAACCAGAACAACACGGCTCCTCCAGAACCCAGCAGGAACCACTATGAGCCGCCAGCGCTGACGCCCACCCCCGACCTGGGGAGGGAGAAGAGAAGCACCCTGGTCTGACAAGGAGAGAGGGATGAGGTGGTGGGTCCGTGACTGAAGAGAGGATAGATACTAAGTACTGGAATTAGACAATGAGGAGGAGAGAGGGAGGAGAGGGTAGATTTGGTTGTATAGACAAGGACTGCACTGGACTGGATGTCTTAAATTGCTGCTGTTTTGTACTTTCTTTTAGGTTTTTGAACTCTGATCGTTGGAGTATAATGTTGGTGACTATATCGTTGAGGGGAATGCTAAGAAGGTAAGCAGGCAGTGGTTGTTGGTGTGTGTGTGTGTGTGTGTGTGTGTTTGTGTCTGTATATTTCAAGGACATCTTATCCATTACATGTCAAACTATGCATGTCACAATATACACTGAGTGTACAAAACATTAGGAATACCTTCCTAATATTGAGTTGCACCCCCTTTTTCCCCCAGAACAGCCACAATTCGTTGGGCATGGACTACAAGGCGTCGAAAGCGTTCTACAGGGATGCTGGCCCATGTTGACTCCAATGCTTTCCACAGTTGTGTCAAGTTGGCTGGATGTCCTTTGGGTGGAGGACAATTCTTGATACACACGGGAAACTGTTGAGAATGAAAAATCCAGCAGTGTTACAGTTCTTGACATACTCAAACAGGTGTGCCTGGCACCTACTACCATACCCCGTTCATAGGCACTTAAATATTTTGTCTTGCCCATTCACCCTCTGAATGGCACACATGCACAATCCATGTCTCAATTGATTCAAGGCTTAAAAAGTATTATTTAACCTGTCTCCTCCCCTTTATCTACAGTCTTGGTCAAAAGTTTTGAGAATGACACAAATATAAATTTTCACAAAGTCTGCTGCCTCAGTTTTTATGATGGAAATTTGCATATACTCCAGAATGTTATGAAGAGTGATCAGATGAATTGCAATTAATTGCAAAGTCCCTCTTTGCCATGAATATTAACTTAATCCCCAAAAAACATTTCCACTGCATTTCAGCCCTGCCACAAAACGACCAGCTGACATCATGTAAGTGATTCTCTCGTTAACACAGGTGAGAGTGTTGACGAGGACAAGGCTGGAGATCACTCTGTCATGCTGATTGAGTTAGAATAACAGACTGGAAGCTGGTGCTTGAAATCATTGTTCTTCCTCTGTTAACCATGGTTACCTGCAAGGAAACACGTGCTGTCATCATTGCTTTGCACAAAAAGGGCTTCATAGGCAAGGATATTGCTGCTTGTAAGATTGCACCTAAATCAATCATTTATCGGATCATCAAGAACTTCAAGGAGAGAGGTTCAATTGTTGTGAAGAAGGCTTCAGGGTGCCGAAGAAGGTCCAGCAAGCCCCAGGACCGTCTCCTAAAGTTGATTCAACTGCGGGATCGGGGCACCACCAGTGCAGAGCTTGCTCAGGCAGGTGTGAGTGCATCTGCACGTACAGTGAGGTGAAGACTTTTGGAGGATGGCCTGGTGTCAAGAAGGGCAGCAAAGAAGCCACTTCTCTCCAGGGAAAACATCATGGACAGACTGATATTCTGCAAAAGGTACTACAAAAGGTACTGCTGAGGACTGGGGTAAAGTCATTGTCTCTGATGAATCCCCTTTCCGATTGTTTGGGGCATCCGGAAAACACCTTGTCCGGATAAGACAAGGTGAGCGCTACCATCAGTCCTGTGTCATGCCAACAGTAAAGCATCCTGAGACCATTCATGTGTGGGGTTGCTTCTCAGCCAATGGAGTGGGCTCACTCACAATTTTGCCTAAGAATACAGCCATGAATAAAGAGTGGTACCAACACATCCTCCGAGAGCAACTTCTTCCAACCATCCAAGAACAGTTTGGTGACGACCAATGCCTTTTCAAGCATGATGGAGCACCTTGCCATAAGGCAAATGTCAGAAAACGGCGACAGTGAAATCCCTGGAGAGCTCTCTGCTGCCATGAAATGTTGGGGTCATGAGCGATTAACCAGGGAAGCCCCAACACCACGGGAAACGCAGGAGAATCAATCAAATATAACCGTACTATCTCCTCATGACCCTCCTGCGTTCTCATCCGGACAGGCGCCGTGACCTCCCTGATCAACCCAGACCCCAACGGGCGGCTATCTAGGGCATGAATGGGGAAGGGCACATCAACAGACACGATAGGAATCCCTAACTTATAGGTGAGCTGACGATCAATGAAATTCCCAGCTGCGCCTGAATCGACTAGCGCCTTATGCTGGGAGTAAGGGGAAACCTCGGGAAACACCACTTTAATACACATATGATCAGCAGAGAGCTCTGGGAGAGTTGGGTGCCTACTCACCGGGAAAGACTCATCAGTGCGTCGCCCACTGCCTCGATTCCTAGGAGACCTTCCCCAGCACCGACCAGCAGTGTGTCCTCTGCGGCCACAGTTGGTGCAGGGGACAGCCTCCCTCCTGGTCTCCCTACTAGTCTCCCTAGCACCAGCACCCCCAAGCTCCATAGGGGTCGGCTCGGAAGTGCTGGGGGATGGAATGGACGGCCCCGAATCTGGACATCCGCGGGAAGCCAACAGGGTATCCAGGCGAATCGACATGTCCACCAGTTGGTCAAAGCTGAGGTTGGTGTCCCTGCAGGCTAATTCCCGACGCACGTCCTCCCTCAGGCTGCATCTGAAGTGGTCAATGAGGGCCCTCTCATTCCATCCCGAGTTGGCGGCTAGCGTCCGGAAGTCCAGCGCGAACTCATGCGCGCTCCTCCTATCCTGTCTAAGGTGGAATAGACGCTCACCCGCCGCTTTACCCTCTGGAGGATGATCGAATACAGCCCGGAAGCGGCGGGTGAACTCCGCATAGCTGACCGTAGCTGCATCTATCCCACCCCATTCGGCGTTGGGCCACTCCAGCGCCTTGCCGGACAGACAGGAGATGAGGGCGGACACGCTCTCGTATCCCGAGGGCGCCGGGTGAATGGTGGCGAGGTAGAGTTCCACCTGGAGTAGGAACCCCTGACACCCAGCCGTGGTGCCATCATAAGCCCTCGGGAGCGAGAGCCGAATCCCACTGGACTCCGGAGATGGACCGATGGGTCTGGCTGATGGTGGTTGCATCGTAGGAGGAGGTGTGGGCAATCCTCCTCTCTCCCATCGCCTCAAAGTGTCCATCACTTCATGTATGGTGGTACCCAGGTGCTGGACCCTGGCCTCTTGGAGGATTATGCGCTCCTCCAGTGATCCCCTAGGCACAACCGATCCTGCTGACTCCATGGTGGTGTGTTATTCTGTCAGAAAACGGCGACAGTGAAATGCGGTCGGTGAAGTCATACGCAGGATACGGAGCTACTGGAAACCGTACTTTTAATAAAAGACGCCAGTAAAATACACAGTCTCCAAAACAACGGAGAAAATGAACGACCTGTACACTGTCGAATGACACAAACAATAACACACAACACACCATGCACGACAGAGGGTTAAATAGGGAATACAATACAACATAATGGGGAACAGGTGTACACAATCAGACACAACAAGTCAAACACCGAGACATAGATCGGTGGCAGCTAGTACTCCGGGGACGACGAACGCCGAAGCCTGCCCGAGCAGGGAGGAGGAGCAGCCTCGGCTGAATCCGTGACAGCAAAAGTGATAACTAAGTGGCTCGGGGAACAAAACATCCACATTTTGGGTCCATGGCCAGGAAACTCCCCAGACCTTAATCCCATTGAGAACTTGTGGTCAATCCTCAAGAGGCGGGTGGACAAACAAAACCCCACAAATTCTGACAAACTCCAAGCATTGATTATGCAAGAATGGGCTGCCATCAATCAGGATGTGGCCCAGAAGTTAATTGACAGCATGCCAGGGCAGATTGCAGAGGTCTTGAAAAAGAAGGGTCAACACTGCAAATATTGACTCTTTGCATAAACTTCATGTAATTGTCAATAAAAGACTTTGACACTTTTGGAATGCTTGTAATTATACTTCAGTATACCATAGTAACATCTGACAAAAATATCTAAAAACACTGAAGCAGCAAACTTTGTGAAGACCAATACTTGTGTCATTCTCAAAACTTTTGACCACGACTGTACACTGATTGAACTGACATCATTAAGGGATCATAGCTTTCACCTGGACTCACCTGGTCAGTCTATGTCATGGAAAGAGCAGGTGTTCCTAATGTTTTTTTAACTCAGTATAGTTCAAACTTGGCATTGGTGAATGCATGTAACCCCAACACAGAAATCAATCCCTAATGCAGATGTTTTGCACTGGGTTCCCCTGTCAAATCAATCAATATATCCAGGCTGTTACCACAGTGTGTGAGTCATCAATGTGATTGATTAATTGAATACATTTGTTTAATGTAAGGAGACATGCATGGAAACATTAACCCAATTCCTTTTGTGGGATGTTTGGAAGAACATGCAAATAGAATAATGACACTAGACAGTAAAGTACTTTTAACCTTAAGTGTTGCATGCAGGTGTGACCTGGCATGTAGGGAAGCTGCAGTAAAGGAATCCCCACCCACATGTATGCTTGCAGACACGGAGACAGACAAACAGGCACACAAACTCACACACACAATTTGGCATGCAAGATTGAATAAATTATGAATGATTGGATAGACAGACGATGAATGCATAAAAGCAATCCAACGACAGGCAGACGGTGAGTTACTGGGGGACCACTCCCCTATGATATGAACATTCACTGACAACCATACTACCATCCCCAACCCCCACTACTATAACAAGTCTCAGTCTCTAAGCCATCTGCTTCTGTTGAAACCTGTCTATCCTCAGCCCTCCAAATCCTGCTTTATCCCGCAGGCACAAACTCCATCAGCAAAATGAATGTGGCCTGAGAGCACAAAGCCTCCCAGTCAATGAATGAATGGATGTCTGGCTTCACTCCATCAAATGATTGATGTATATTAGGTTTTAACATATGAGCGTGATGTAAAAGCACTGTGAAACATTGGCTGCCATTGTAAAAGAGTTAAAGACAGAGTCACACTTTCATCCAGAGTGACTTATGATAAGTGCATTCATATAAGGAGGCTAAAAAACAGACACACAGACTGTGTGCCAAATGGCACAATATTCCCTACATGGTGCACTACCTTTGACCAGAGCTCTGGTCAAAAGTAGTGCACTATATATGGAATAGGGTACAGCTCTGATCAAAAGTAGTGCACTATATAAGGAATATGGTGCATTGAGACACAAACACAGTTGATGTCACTGGTGAAAATTTTAATGAGTGGCTTTCCACAAAGGCAACCTTGCAAATTTAAAGGCATCTGTTTTAGTGATCAAAGGAGTGAGCCTATATCACAGAGGAGCACTTTGAAAGCCTCGGTTCTGTTATAACTGTGTCATGTTGAATTTTACATTTCCTCCATGTTATGTCCCCAAGGCATCAGCAGTAAAGTCTGGTGCCAGCTGGGACAGATGTGGACATTGTTAGTATAAAGATAGTTTTACTTACACAAATACATGTGCCACAATGGAGCCCTTTGGCAGTTTAAAATAAAGATGCAGTGCGGATTACATATGATTAAGAGTATGAACATGATTAAAAGAGAGACTCATTAATAAAAACATTTCAATTTGAGCAACTACCCCATCTAGTGTCCGTTTAATAGCCTAACATGATATAATATAATAATAATATGCCATTTAGCAGACGCTTTTATCCAAAGCGACTTACAGTCATGCGTGCATACATTTTTTTTTTGTGTATGGGTGGTCCCGGGGATCGAACCCACTACCTTGGCGTTACAAGCGCCGTGCTCTACCAGCTGAGCTACAGAGGACCACATGATGGTATTGGGCTTTTTTTGTAGTGTCCGGTGTTACATCTGATCTCCCGTAGTTGCCTGCCCTGCCTTGTCCTTACTCCACATCGCTGATCCCTTGTAGGTGGCAGCCAGCTGGAGAATTCGCTTGAACTCTGCAGCTTGTCAGAGGTCAATTTAGCCAATAGCCATCATATTAGCTTAACTGCTACAGGTGTAGGATCTTAATTTGATCACCCTGTTTTGCAGGAAATGTCCTGCACAGCAGGAAATGCAAACTTGTAGTGTATTCAAGGTTTAAAAAGGCTTCTAAAGTTTGTAATTTCCACTTTAAAATGTCAAACCCCTACAAAAACCCACTACAAAAATGAAATTCTGCAGCTTAACAAAATGTTGGACTAATTACACTATAGCACTTGCATTGTAGCCTGTTTTGACATTTTTATTGTGAAATTGCACTTACCCAGCCTACTTGCTTGTAAATATCCTTTGCTACGTTGTTTTTTAATATGTGATCTCGTCTGTATGTTTCATGACTGCTGCAAAATTGTATTGCCTCTTTGAGGACATGAAAGCTTTCTGAATCTGAAAAATCTCCATTAATTATAAGCCACCCAATAATACACATTTCCTGTTGCTGCAGGATTATTTTCCTGCTGTGAGAAATTGCTCAAATTAATATCCTACACCTGTAGTTACAGTTTCTAACCAACATAAAGTAAGATTAGGGATAGTTTTAGGGTTAGGGTCAAGGTAAGGGTTAGGGTGAGAGTTAAGGCTAGGGTTAGAGCCAGGGTTAGGGTTTGTGCTAGGTTTAGGGCTAGTGTTTGGGTTAGCTCGCTAGTTAGTTCGATGCTGTAATAGCTTGCTACATCATCTCTGCTAATGAATCCACTGAAGCTATACCTCAGTTGAAGGTAATGTCTCCTCTCGCTGTCTTTCCCCAGGGCAGCAGACCAGTGTGCAGTCATCACCACTCAGAAACCAGAAGACCTCTGACATTATGGAATCACTATTTTCTCTCCTGTTGACCCCATCGTTACACCGTTGGGCATGAATATGCCAAAGGGCCAGACGACGATGCCCTGCCGCACCTCACTAAGAAGGAACCACCTTGGGATCAGGATCTACAGTACATGTATAATGAAGGAACTATGAACCTACGGAGAACTGCAATACCTACAATACCGTTATCTTCTTCCACTGGAAAACTACATATTCCATGCACCCTTTCTGCTGTAATTCTTTTGTCTCTAGCTTCTTGGACGACACAGTGTCTACGTTGTAATTGATTTGCTGCACTTGAATGACAGCGAATGTTTTGGACTAGGTGTACAACTCTTTAAATTAGTGTCCCCAATGACTGTCTGTTGTAAATTATCATCTCATTGCTACTATACTAAATGAAAAACAACCAACCAACCAATCAACCAATCAACTAACTAACCAACCAACCAACCAACCAAATAACCAACCAACTAACTAACTAACTAACTAACCAAACATCAGAACCACTCAATGGG
The DNA here is from genome assembly GCF_964263955.1 of Coregonus lavaretus. NCBI lineage: Eukaryota > Metazoa > Chordata > Actinopteri > Salmoniformes > Salmonidae > Coregonus > Coregonus lavaretus. The sequence goes on from NC_139988.1 coordinate 23,092,352, forward strand.
CTTGTTCAACATTGCAGCTGACTGACTGATCTACAAACCACCTTGCATCACAAATAACTACTCATTATTATTTCTAGATCAGTCGGACAGTCACAATTTATCCAGGATACATTATGATTTTGCAAAGATTCTCTATTATATGGACAAGATAGTCGATTGATCGCTCTGACAATAGAAATACATGTCCTCAAAGATGAAAGGCAGGCGGGAGGAAGCTAGATCAGGTGGGACCTTTCTAGCCAATGAGAGGGCAGATACACGTGTGAACCACAGGCTATAGAGTCAGAGGTCTCCATAGAGAGTAAAGCCTCTTATGTAAAAAAAAAATACTATAAAAAAAACCTACAGCCTGCTCAGCTCAGTGCACATTGAGACCAATCAATGACTTAACCAATCACAGCACCCCATTTGCAATTTGAATATTAGCTAATTACATTTCCCACAGGTTTGAGTAATTAGAGTCAGACTCAACTCCACATAGTATTATGGGAGAGCGAGGGTTATTTGTTCCTTCTGTCTGCTCTGCTCTGCTTTGGTCCTCTCTGCAGGGTTACATACATTTATTATTCTAAACAGACCACCATTTATTTTGTAATATTCTGGGCTTGACGACGGCGGTAGTGGGACTAATAAGGAGTGGACATCAGTTAAGTGACTTAGTCTTGGAAGGGAGATACTGTATGTGTGGCACACAAGAGGGAGGATTTAAAATCTAATTTGACTTCAAGTGAACTTGGTAGCCTGGGTCGTATTCATTAGGTATGAAATGGAAGCAAACCCGGGAGGGACTGCCTGGACTACGTGTACACTAATTGATAAAACCCACTGTTGCTTTCAAAATACAGAATATCATTTATCAAATGTAATATTTGTGGTACATTATTACACAGTGCATGAATATATAGCACATTAATAAAAGTAGCACAATAGTATCACTTTTGTCCAAGCCCCTGTAAATAACATTGTATAAAAAAAACTAAGAACTAAACTAGCTCCTGTGTTTGTGTGTAGTCTACATGTATGCATAACAGAGAAAAACAGTAGATATATATATAACACACACACACTGTGTTAGCCAACTCACACACACACACACACACACACCGTTAGCCAACTCATACATGTCTAATCATTCATTTTCACGCCAAAGAATGTATGGCTGAATGACAGCGGTAGAAGAGTTGGATACAGCTCCTGAGTGGCGCAGTGGTCTAAGGCACTGCATCGCAGTGCTAACTGTGCCACTAGAGATCCTGGTTCGAATCCAGGCTCTGTCGCGACCGGGAGACTCATGGGCGGCGCACAATTGGCCCAGCGTCGTCCAGGGTAGGGGAGGGAATGGCCGGCAGGGATGTAGCTCAGTTGATAGAGCATGGCGTTTGCAACGCCAGGGTTGTGGGTTCGATTCCCACGGGGGGCCAGTATAAAAAATAAATAATGTATTCACTAACTGTAAGTCGCTCTGGATAAGAGCGTCTACGTAAATGTAATACAGTAGAATAGTAGGCTATGCTATGGGAGTGGGACCAGGCTGTTGAAGTTCAGGCATGGATGGAGAGTGCCCTCCAGTGGTAACGTTTGTAAACACTACTCTCTACTGATGCTTTTTTTTTTAAACGACAAGATCAGCTTCAAATACATTTCTTTCTGTGTTTTTTCACAGATGGTTATTGCATCATATCTTGTCTTGTTGCTTTTTTCTCATTGGATGCCATGCTGTGAAACCACCGAATTGAACCAAGAGCTCATAGATTGGTTCCAAATCATCCCCCATTTTTTCATCACCCAAAAGAACACATAACTAGCAGATTATTTAAACGGTTTTATTGTGATCATGAGAAACATAATCAAAAGTGCCCTGGGGAACCCAACATCTGGGGAAAAAATGCACACCAAAAAAAAAAAAAAATCACACAAAAGGAACAAATGAAAAGAGATTTAACATAAGTGCTTGGCCTTGGGATATTACATTCTTCTATACCAAAACTACATACAAATAAGCATTTAAAGAGATCCAGATATCAATCTTCCTCTTAGACTACAGCATCTGCTTCTGCAAAGCAAATGAACAACCCAACAAAACATACAAGACAAAACGGCCTGTCGGTTTCATTTGTAATGTGGTCTTTAGTAATGTCCATGCAAAGTATCTGAAAAACAGCAATTGGTAGAAGTGAACAAGTTCTGAATATACATAGTCACTTTTTAAAATACACAAGAAGTATATGTAGGAAAAAATACTGTACAAAAACAAGAATAGCTTTGTATAAACAATAAAACCTTTAATGTATCAATATATCCTTTGTATACTGTAATTTTTTTGGTCTATAGTAAAGATATAAAGTGATTAGGGTATATTCCACAGTACTGTATAGGCAACACCATTCATTCGCCCAACATACTGTGTGATTGTTATCTGTGGAGGCTGCTGAGGGGAGAACAGCTCATAATAATGTCCGGAACGGCGCAATGGAATGGCATCAAACACCTGGAAACCATGTGTTTGATGTATTTGATACCATTCCACTGATTCCACTCCAGTCATTTCCACGAGCCCGTTCTCCCCAATTAAGGTGCCACCAACTTCCTGTGTTTGTTATATACATCTCTTAAGTTCATTTCATTGGGTCACAGAGAGCATCTGTACGGTGTCCATATTAGGACAGTCTCAGTCTAAGCAGGTCTTCTTTCAATCTGAGCAGGACTGAGAGGCTGTCTTAATACGGACACTGACAGAGAAAAGTCATGCTTGGGAAGAGTAAAATAAAATAATAAAGTCTATTGTCTATTGCATGGATGCTGATAATGTTCAAATTTCAATGCTTGAAGAAGAAATAAAAACATGCCAGATTATATGTAAAGACAAATATTATCATATCAAATAATACAAGTAATTACAAATTAAATAAAGAGGGTAGTTTCATTCGTGTCTGTGACAGTAAGCTTAGTAGAAAGGAGACCAAGACCCTACTGCTCGATGGACTTATTGCTTTAGCTTCTGACAGTTCTTCTGTACAACAGGGTGACACAATGATCTGGTGACAGGTAACTTGAAACAACCTGTGTTAACAAAGTTATAAATAACACTGTCATAACCTACAAGCTCTCACAGTCTCATGTCAGAATTATACGTTCATCCATGTTTCTCAAACGTCATATTTCGAAGTTGTTCCAAACTTCAAATTTCGAAGTATTTAAGGTTAACTTTAGGCATTAACTCAAAATTGTTAAGGTTAGGGTTAAGTTTAGGCATTAACTCCGAATTCTTAAGGTTAGGGTTAAGGTTAGGCATTAACTCTGAATGGTTAAGGTAAGGGTTAAGGTTAGGGATAGGCTTAAAACAAAAATATCAAAAACATATTTATATCGCTGGATTCAAACATGCAACCTTTGGAATCAGAGGCAGATGCTTACACCCATCCGCAATGCCCTAGCAAAACCGAAACCTACTTGAAGGTAACAGCGCTCACTGTTGCTCCGTGTGGCTGTTTTCCACATCATCTCCCGACGTCCTCAGACATGGATGGACGTCGAATACTGACTTGTATAACAGGTGACCTGCCTGGTCATAACACTGCCATAAAAACAAAATTAACGAATGATAAAGCTGACATCATAGAATGCTAACCTGTGTGCCAGTCTGTCTCTGTGTTAGCTAGCATGTTGTTGCCTCACTAAGGCAACGAGGTAGTGTTACTTAATGCAGAAACAGTCGGGTACCCAGGCTAGCGGTATGTAGGCATTAGAAAGGTTTCAAAGTGTGAGCAGTGCAGTGATTCTTTACGTCAAGATTATACACTTTACAAACAGCTTATCTCTGACGGAGCATAAGAGAGAGGGGGGGGGGGGGGGATTAAAAAGAAAGGTGGACGAAGTGGGACAGGTAACGTCAGTGGAGACATCTCAACTGACATAACCTACATTTACAGTATGGAAACCATAGAAAATTGATTGGGTGGTTGTCTCAGACAGGTGTAAGCTCAGCCTCTCAGCCTCATATTTGTGTGTGTCTTTGTGTGTGTGTGTGTGTGTAGTCTCCATCTGTGTGTGAGTGTATTCTGTCTCAGTCCCATTACAGAGGTCCGTGTGTGGCCTGGTACTTGGCCACTATGTTCTTGGTGCGTCCCAGCTCTCTCCTCAGGTCGCCCAACTCCATCCTCAGGGCTGAATTTTCTTTCTCCAGGAAACCCGCTCGTATAGCGATCTGGTTCTCTTTGAGCCGACGGGCATCCCGTGACCTCTTGGCAGCCACGTTGTTCTTCTTACGCCTCACCCAATACCTGTCATCCTGCTCGAGAGGTGCAAGGGAAGAGAGCGGGGAGTTAAAAGAGGAGAAATGTCCAACTGGGCAAAAACTGGTTGAATCAATGTTGTTTCCACATAATTTCAACCCAAAAAGTCTATGTGATGAAGTTGAATCAACATGGAAAACTAATTGGATTTGCAAAAAGTCATCAATTCAAGGGCATTTCATATTTTTTCACCCAACTTTTAACCTAAATCCAATGACATGGGGAATTGTTTTGTTGATTTTACGTTAAAAATTCACCCAAATATAAATCAAAACTAGACATTGAACGAACTTCTGTGCCCAGTGGGGTACTTAATTATACACTCCTGGGACCTAATTTATAAACATTGTGTATGTACAAAATATATCCCAAAACATGCGTGTACCAGTTTTCAAGCAAAAGTTGGCATTTATAAAAACTGAACTTGAAGTGAGAATGTGCTTAGCTTCCCGCAAACTTCAGAACATGCACAGTTTCTAGTGGTTAAAGTATTGCATTGCAAGCAGGGAAGAAGCCTAGTATTTTGTGCAAATGTGGGATATGATGACACTCTTATTCATAAAAATATATATAATAACAAGATTCAATCATTTGCCGTTAGTGAGAACAGCGAATATATTTTTTTTGTTGCATCTTTGCATTCTAAAATATTACGTTACAGCCTTATTATAAAATTGATTAAATTATTATTTTTCCTCATCAATCTACACACAATAGCCCATAATGACAAAGTGAAAACAGGTTTTAAGAAATGTATAACAAATAAAAAACAGAAATACCTTATTTACGTAAGTATTCAGACCCTTTGCTATGAGACTCGAAATGTTGCTCAGGTGCATCCAGTTTCCATTGATCATCCTTGAGATGTTTCTACAACTTGATTGGAGTCCACCTGTGGTAAATTCAATTGATTGGACATGATTTGGAAAGGCACAGAACCTGTCTATATAAGGCCCCACAGTTGTCAGTTCATGTCAGAGCAAAGACCAAGCCCTGTGGTCGAAGGAATTGTCCATAGGCAAAGATCTGGGGAAGGGTACAAAAACAATTCTGCAGCATTGAAGGTCCACAAGAACACAGTGGCCTCCATCATTCTTAAATGGAAGAAGTTTGGAACCACCAACACTTTTCCTAGAGCTGGCCGCCCGGCCAAACTGAGCAATCGGGGTAGAAGGGCATTGGTCAGGGAGGTGACCAAGAACCTGATGGTCACTCTGACAGAGCTCCAGAGTTCCTCTGTGGAGATGGGAGAACCTTCCAGAAGGACAACCATCTCTGCAGCACTCCACCAATCAGGCCTTTATGGCAGAGTGGCCAGACGGAACCCACTCCTCAGTAAAAGGCACATGACAGCCCGCTTGGAGTTTGCCAAAAGGCACCTGAAGACTCTCAGACCATGAGAAACAAGATTCTCTGGTCTGATGAAACCAAGATTGACCTCTTTGGCCTGAATGCCAAGTGTTACGTCTGGAGGAAACCTGGCACCATCCCTACGGTGAAGCATGGTGGTGGCAGCATTTTTCAGCGGCAGGGACTGGGAGACTAGTCAGGATCGAGGGAAAGATGGACGGAGCAAAGTACAGAGAGATCCTTGATGAAAACCTGCTCCAGAGTGCTCAGGACGTCAGACTGGGGCGAAGGTTCACCTTCCAACAGGACAACAACCCTAAGCACACAGCCAAGACAATGCAGGAGTGGCTTCGGGACAAGTCTCTGAATGTCCTTGAGTGACCCAGCCAGAGCCCAGACTTGAACCCGATCGAACATCTCTGGAGAGACCTGAAAATAGCTGTGCATCGACGCTCCCCATTCAACCTGACAGAGCTTGAGAGGATCTGCAGAGAAGAATGGGAGAAACTGCCCAAATACAAGTGTGCCAAGCTTGTAGCGTCATACCCAAGAAGACTCGAGGCTGTAATCGCTGCCAAAGCTGCTTCAACAAAGTACTGAGTAAAGGGTATGAATACTTATGTAAATGTGGTATAAGTTTTGATTTTTAATACATTTGAGAAAATTTCTAAAAACCTGTTTTTGCTTTGTCATTATGGGATATTGTGTGTAGATTGATGAGGGGAAAAAACAATTTAATCAATTTCAAAATAAGGCTGTAACGTAACAAAATGTGGAAAAAGTCAAGGGGTCTGAATACTTTCCGAATGCACTGTATTTCCCATTTCATTTCTATGATCATTGCAGAATATATTCCTCACCTTTTCTGACTGTGATGGTTTCATACTCGCAAAGTAGCCTATAGGCCTACAATGTCCCATCTCTCATTTAATTGGACCCACTTTAACGTAGTAAATAGAATACATTCCTCACCACATTTTCTGGCCATGATGGGTTCATATTCGTGAAGAAGCTTTGACCTACAACAAATTAACATGCTCATCTCTCATTTAGTTTGGCCTATTAGATAGACTATTATTTCAAGTATTTTGCTCTATGCATCCGAAAGGGAGCACAGTTCATAATATACAGTAGAATTTAACAGACAGTTGATCTTTTGCTTTGAAGTGTGGAGGCTACCACTGTAGTTTAAAACATTTTCTAGTAGATATACTAGACAATGTATAAACATTTGTGGGCAGTGCAGTATATTTAGGTTTGGGAAAAAGTTAACGCAAAACATTATTGAATTCCAACGATCTGTTTACAGTTCCACAACAATTTCAATTTTTATTTTATTTCAGAAACTGTCAGATACAGCAAATGTCACTGTAAAACTTCCAAACATTCTACCAACACCTCCAGAGACATTTGATCAAGTTCGCCATTGCTATTTCCTTTAGAAACTAACTTGCCCTAATTCCAATACTTCCAAAGTATACAGCAAATAAGGGCATTACTGTCACCATAAAAGGGGAAAACCGCACATATTTGATATAAGCGGGTTAACTGGATTGGTAGCTTTAGCCAACTTTTCATTTACTTGTTGCTGTGTACCAAAACAGTTGCCTAAGCTATGCTGTAAAGGGGTTGCCATGAATTTGACATTATCTTACAGGCAGCTCCTGGCGAGTACAATGCTGTATTTCATATTACAGTACACCTACTGTAATATAAATACGGTATCAAAGCAAGTACTGTGCAATGACAAACCGTACAATACCGTAAAATGGATTGTATTATACTGTAAAAAAGTAAATGCTACCGTAGTCAGGGGCATTATAACCACATAGGAGTTAAATTGGTACAGCATTCTCACTCACAGGTGCCTCTTACCAAGCATACCTCAAAATATGTTAATGAACCAGAAACAACAATACCATGCACCCACTAGTGGTCAAAAGGTATTTGGCGCTCCAAAGATACAGTACGTTACTGTATTCTGTGGGGTGGAATTAGAGTACCATTCGAAAAACAGCAATTTTCCCACAATGCTCCATCATTCACAGTATGCTGTAGTTAATAATAATAATAATATGCCATTTAGCAGACGCTTTTATCCAAAGCGACTTACAGTTATGCGTGCATAAATTATTATTTTTTTGTGTATGGGTGGTCCCGGGGATCGAACCCACTACCTTGGCGTTACAAGCGCCGTGCTCTACCAGCTGAGCTACAGAGGACCACAGTTAAACGTTTCAGACTATTTTACTGTTGCTAATACCTCAAATTATTGTATAAATTACAGTTTTCTGTGTACATATATTGTGCTTCACACTAAGTTTGAGTTAGCTCATACTATTCCTATTTTGTAATTTTAATTTGTGGGTTTTAAAATCTCCAAAACCGAAGCCAAAAATCACTCTCTGTTAAATTAAACACATCCATTTGCTAACTGTCAGAGATAGACCTCTCCCATTAAAAAATGACCCCTCCCCTCTCTCTGACAGCTAGTGGAGTTTTCCCATAACCTTTGTATGGCTGCACAATCAGCTTTCAGTCAATTCATTACTGCACTAAAGCCAGGCATGGATCCACCTTTATGTGAACAAATTTAAAAAGGCAAATCCCCTAAGTCTGACAGAGGAAAGCGAGAGAGGGAGAAAGAAGAGAGAGAACACCTCTAAAACATCCCATCAAAGCTTGTTTTCATATGGCTTTAGTGTCGTTGTGAAACCAGACTATAATCAGTGTTACAGTTTTTTCCAATTGCTTACACACAAAATCTTTTAATGTCACACAATTTTTGAAACCTCTCACTCAAAGTGCAAAACTACACACCAAATCTCCAAAACCATAAGCTATTTCTCAGCCTTTGACTCAGTTGTCAATTATATAACACTTTTTTCAAAACACTACACACAATTCTCTACCTAAAACACAAAAATCTAACAGGAAGTGACTTGCTTTCCTTTTCCAAAATGCAACCAATCAAAATGCTACACTTATTCACCAGGTCACACACACACTCCTCACATGTGCAAACACTAATTGCTTAACTGATCACTAACCAATCACTGCTTTACTGTAGTATAGGCCTATAAATAGGTCAAAGGTCAGATTACCTGTTTTGAACAATGGATGCCAACAATGGACAGAGAGCAAGTGGAGTAGGAGGGAGAGGCAGGGGACAACAACGAAGACAAATTCAAAGACGAAGAGATGGAAGAGGAGGAGGAAGAGGAAGACGAGGGCAAAGGCAAAGAAGAGAAGGAAGGAGAGCCATCTCTGATGAGATTAGGGCAACACTTGTTGATCATGTGATCAACCACGGGTTGACCATGAGAGAGGCTGGACTAAGAGTCCAGCCCAACTTGAGTCGATTTACAATGGCGTCCATAATTCGAACCTTCAGAAATGAGAACAGGTATGCAACTATCTAATGACAATTTTAGCATTACAGTAATGTACTGTAAAATACCTATGACTGCATAGTATTGCATAAACATTTGTAACTCTAAGCCATCCATTTACTGCACTGCATTGAATGAGGTTGGTTATCATGCTGTACTACCTTTTTTTGTACATTGTTTACAGTTCCTATGCTGAACACATACTGTGTTTGAATTCTGTACAGAGTGGAAAGGCAAGACATCATGGAGGACGAGGACGCTTGTTTACAGATGTACAAGAGACTGCAATTATAAATATGGTTTTGGCCAACAATGCAATTAGGATTCGAGAGATAGAGCATATCTTGAATAATGACACCATATTTAACAACATCAATGCTGTAAGCCTGTCGACCATACAACGCATCCTCCAATGGCACCAAGTGATGATGAAACAACTTTACAAGGTGCCATTTGAGAGAAAGTCTGACAGAGTCAACAATCTGCGACATGACTTTGTAGAGGTATGTATGCAACACTACTTCCAGTACTTCAGACATACCATATTTACTCATCTGTATATCCTTTTGTCTGTTACAGAGAGTATTGGAGATAGATGCCCATGTAATTCGCCATTAATTTATTTATGTGGATGAGGTTGGCTTCAACCTCACCAAAACCAGGTGCCGCGGAATAAATGTAATAGGACAGAGGGCAATTACCAATGTCCCTGGAGAGCGTGGGGGTAATATAACTATGTGTGCTGCCATCACTCAAAACGGGGTCCTCCATCACAATGCCACACTGGGTCCGTACAACACCGGCCATATGCTCACTTTTCTGGATGCAATTTACACAATGCTTGTCCCTGATCCAGATCAGGAGCCTGCTAGATTTGTGGTTATATGGGACAGTGTTAGTTTTCACCAGGCTGTTCTGGTCCAAAACTGGTTTGCCACTCATCCACAATTTGTAGTTTTGTACCTACCCCCATATTCACCTTTTCTAAATCCCATAGAGGAATTCTTCTCAGCCTGGCGCTGGAAAGTGTAACCCTATGCCCGCATGCCGATTCTCCAGGCAATGGAGATTGCCTCTGTCCAAGGTTGGATACGCCATGCTAGGATATACTTCCCTCGCTGTTTGGCAAGAGAAAACGTATCTTGTGATGTGGACGAAGTATTGTGGCCAGATCCAGCCCGGAGAAGAGATGAAGCGTAGCTTAGCACTGGTGACTGCCCCCCACCCCCCTACCAATTCCTGGACTGCCCCCCCGGGACCCCACACACAATTGTGTTCTTTACTGTATTCTAAAGAATATACTTTTGGTTTACATATGTTTATGGTTTTGTTGTATGCTACTGTATACAACAGTAATGTTTGCCCTAATAAATATTTTCTGTTTCTACATTGCATTGGTGTTTACAGTGTACTTGTTACCCCTCTCAGCAGATTACTTTCACTGTAGAACATTGTATTGAAATTTAGATACAGTGGGGAAAAAAGGTATTTAGTCAGCCACCAATTGTGCAAGTTCTCCCACTTAAAAAGATGAGAGAGGCCTGTAATTTTCATCATAGGTACACGTCAACTATGACAGACAAAATGAGGAAAAAAAATCCAGAAAATCACATTGTAGGATTTTTAATGAATTTATTTGCAAATTATGGTGGAAAATAAGTATTTGGTCAATAACAAAAGTTTCTCAATACTTTGTTATATACCCTTTGTTGGCAATGACACAGGTCAAACGTTTTCTGTAAGTCTTCACAAGGTTTTCACACACTGTTGCTGGTATTTTGGCCCATTCCTCCATGCAGATCTCCTCTAGAGCAGTGATGTTTTGGGGCTGTTGCTGGGCAACAGACTTTCAACTCCCTCCAAAGATTTTCTATGGGGTTGAGATCTGGAGACTGGCTAGGCCACTCCAGGACCTTGAAATGCTTCTTACGAAGCCACTCCTTCGTTGCCCGGGCGGTGTGTTTGGGATCATTGTCATGCTGAAAGACTCAGCCACGTTTCATCTTCAATGCCCTTGCTGATGGAAGGAGGTTTTCACTCAATCTCATGATACATGGCCCCATTCATTCTTTCCTTTACACGGATCAGTCGTCCTGGTCCCTTTGCAGAAAAACAGCCCCAAAGCATGATGTTTCCACCCCCATGCTTCACAGTAGGTATGGTGTTCTTTGGATGCAACTCAGCATTCTTTGTCCTCCAAACATGACGAGTTGAGTTTTTACCAAAAAGTTCTATTTTGGTTTCATCTGACCATATGACATTCTCCCAATCCTCTTCTGGATCATCCAAATGCACTCTAGCAAACTTCAGACGGGCCTGGACATGTACTGGCTTAAGCAGGGGACACGTCTGGCACTGCAGGATTTGAGTCCCTGGCGGCGTAGTGTGTTACTGATGGTAGGCTTTGTTACTTTGGTCCCAGCTCTCTGCAGGTCATTCACTAGGTCCCCCCGTGTGGTTCTGGGATTTTTGCTCACCGTTCTTGTGATCATTTTGACCCCACGGGGTGAGATCTTGCGTGGAGCCCCAGATCGAGGGAGATTATCAGTGGTCTTGTATGTCTTCCATTTCCTAATAATTGTTCCCACAGTTGATTTCTTCAAACCAAGCTGCTTACCTATTGCAGATTGTCTTCCCAGCCTGGTGCAGGTCTACAATTTTGTTTCTGGTGTCCTTTGACAGCTCTTTGGTCTTGGCCATAGTGGAGTTTGGAGTATGACTTTTTGAGGTTGTGGACAGGTGTCTTTTATACTGATAACAAGTTCAAACAGGAGCCATTAATACAGGTAACAAGTGGAGGACAGAGGAGCCTCTTAAAGAAGAAGTTACAGGTCTGTGAGAGCCAGAAATCTTGCTTGTTTGTAGGTGACCAAATACTTATTTTCCACCATAATTTGCAAATAAATTCATTAAAAATCCTACAATGTGATTTTCTGGATTTTTTCTCCTCAATTTGTCTGTCATAGTTGACGTGTACCTATGATGAAAATTACAGGCCTCTCATCTTTTTAAGTGGGAGAACTTGCACAATTGGTGGCTGACTAAATACTTTTTTTCCCCACTGTATAAGCCTATGAAAGACCAAAGAGCTTTAGAACAACCATGTTTACATGGTATATCCAAAAATGTACTGTTATGAAAGAAGTGTTTGCCATTTGATGCAAATGCTTAATTCTGACATGTGTTTATGGCATTTTGAATGCAGTGTTACATTTTGAAGGAGATGTGAGGCATTTTGCATTTTTGTGTGTGCAGTTTTGGGAATTGTATGTAGAGTTTGGAAAAAAGGAGACAGTTTTGAAAACGTGTGTAAGCAGTTGGAAAAAACTGTAATGGCTCTCTGTCTACACTATGATCTACTACACTATCTACATTCCATTCACTCACTGTGATTATTATCTATGAATAATCTACTCCTAAATAATAGATGAGTCGGCGTTATGGCCAGATCTACCTGTTACGTCATCAGGGAAAACACAGCACTAAGTAATCTGATAGATTAGATGTCTCTCACACACACACCTTCATGTCATCGGGGAATAACACCTTGCGGGCCTTCTTGAACATGGGCTGTGGTTTGAGTTCCTCGGGGGCGAACTTGCGTTTGCGGGGGTCGAACATCTCCTGTCCCGGTACGCTGGACAGGGCTAGGTCAGCAGGGTCGGGCTCATAACTCATCGGCACCTGGATGGACTCTGGGTCGATGGGGCTGGGAGTGTTTCTGGATGGCAGGGCTGGAGAGGGGGAGGAGAAGATGACCGCAGGATGTTAGAGACATGGAAGTAGGCTATAGAAATGTATTTGATAGAATTATAGAAATTACCTCTGCATATTTGTTGGTTTGGTGTTTCGGTGCACTATTTTCAAGACATTCATGATAAAAGTTTAGCAAAATCAAAGTGACAAATTGAAAGTAATGTGTTTTTATTCCCAGCGTCAAACAATTGCACTGTTACTATAATGTATCCAGTAGTAGTGACAAATGGTGGCCACTGTGTGGCACAAGACACAAAGCTAACACTCACACCCTAAACCAAAGTTTGCCATTGTGTGAAACATACCAGTGTGAGTACCTACATTTCTCACCCTCTTCCCCCTCCAATTCCCATCCAAAATGAACTCTGAACCAACTACTGGACAGAAGCACATCGGTTAAAAAATGGTTATGTGGACAGGGCTCATATTATAAATCCTTATCCACTTGTCTCTTACTGCAGTCCTTACACAAGCATTATGCATGTAGGTATCTATTTGCATTGAGTGGAGACCGGAGACCAGCTGGTGTGAGATGGAAGAGAGAGATAGAGGCTCTGCTCCAGTTCTCCTTTTCAAATGACATCTGAACCTCAATCTCAAATCAAATCAAAGTGTATTGGTCAAGTGCACAGGATACAGAAAAGCCCTACAGATCTGAACCTAATGTGACGACAAGGCCCTTCTCTAACTGAGCTGAGGTAGAATAGTTGTATAGAAAACCTTATAGTTTTCTCTTTGCATTTGTATTCAAATTCAGATTTACATTTAATTCATAATCACACTCTAACAAGCGTCCAGAAGGTGTACTTGTACTTCAACCTGCCTTGCGCTACAGAAACAAGAGATACGCCTCCTGCCCCTTTGGGCTGTTCTGGCTCGGACAGGACTTACTCGGTCAAGACATACTTATCTACTTACTTTACTAACCTCGTCCTCAGGCTCAATTGCTACCAGAGAGAGAGCCGGCTGGTGGACGAGATTAATCACACTGATGCGGTCTGAGATTTACAGTATAGATACAGTGGGGGGAAAAAGTATTTAGTCAGCCACCAATTGTGCAAGTTCTCCCACTTAAAAAGATGAGAGAGGCCTGTAATTTTCATCATAGGTACACGTCAACTATGACAGACAAAATGAGAAAAATAAATCCAGAAAATCACATTGTAGGATTTTTAATGAATTTATTTGCAAATTATGGTGGAAAATAAGTATTTGGTCAATAACAAAAGTTTCTCAACACTTTGTTATATACCCTTTGTTGGCAATGACACAGGTCAAACGTTTTCTGTAAGTCTTCACAAGGTTTTCACACACTGTTGCTGGTATTTTGGCCCATTCCTCCATGCAGATCTCCTCTAGAGCAGTGATGTTTTGGGGCTGTCGCTGGGCAACACAGACTTTCAACTCCCTCCAAAGATTTTCTATAGGGTTGAGATCTGGAGACTGGCTAGGCCACTCCAGGACCTTGAAATGCTTCTTACGAAGCCAGTCCTTCGTTGCCCGGGCGGTGTGTTTGGGATCATTGTCATGCTGAAAGACCCAGCCACGTTTCATCTTCAATGTCCTTGATGATGGAAGGAGGTTTTCACTCAAAATCTCACGATACATGGCCCCATTCATTGTTTCCTTTACACAGGTCAGTGGTCCTGGTCCCTTTGCAGAAAAACAGCCCCAAAGCATGATGTTTCCACCCCATGCTTCACAGTAGGTATGGTGTTCTTTGGATGCAACTCAGCATTCTTTGTCCTCCAAACACGACGAGTTGAGTTTTTACCAAAAAGTTCTATTTTGGTTTCATCTGACCATATGACATTCTCCCAATCCTCTTCTGGATCATCCAAATGCACTCTAGCAAACTTCAGACGGGCCTGGACATGTACTGGCTTAAGCAGGGGGACACGTCTGGCACTGCAGGATTTGAGTCCCTGGTGGCGTAGTGTGTTACTGATGGTAGGCTTTGTTACTTTGGTCCCAGCTCTCTGCAGGTCATTCACTAGGTCCCCCTGTGTGGTTCTGGGATTTTTGCTAACCGTTCTTGTGATCATTTTGACCCCACGGGGTGAGATCTTGCGTGGAGCCCCAGGTCGAGGGAGATTATCAGTGGTCTTGTATGTCTTCCATTTCCTAATAATTGCTCCCACAGTTGATTTCTTCAAACCAAGCTGCTTACCTATTGCAGATTCAGTCTTCCCAGCCTGGTGCAGGTCTACAATTTTGTTTCTGGTGTCCTTTGACAGCTCTTTGGTCTTGGCCATAGTGGAGTTTGGAGTGTGACTGTTTGAGGTTGTGGACAGGTGTCTTTTATACTGATAACAAGTTCAAACAGGTGCCATTAATACAGGTAACGAGTGGAGGACAGAGGAGCCTCATAAAGAAGAAGTTACAGGTCTGTGAGAGCCAGAAATCTTGCTTGTTTGTAGGTGACCAAATACTTATTTTCCACCATAATTTGCAAATAAATTCATTAAAAATCCTACAATGTGATTTTCAGGATTTTTTCTCCTCATTTTGTCTGTCATAGTTGACGTGTACCTATGATGAAAATTACAGGCCTCTCTCATCTTTTTAAGTGGGAGAACTTGCACAATTGGTGGCTGACTAAATACTTTTTTCCCCCACTGTAGATCTATACCTAGCTCAGCGCAGCTATACAGGGATGTACGGAGACAGATTTGACCTCCAGTGCAGATTAAGATTTCATTTCAATCAAGAGAAGACAACATATGCTTCCTAGAAGTGAGTGTAGCACCTGCTAATCAGAAGTGCCTGAGACGAGTGACTAAGGAACAGAACATTACACCAATTAGCTGAAGGGATGTACTGAGAGAGATTTGACCTCCAGGTGAATATTTCACTTCAATCAAGAGAAGGCAATCTGCTTCTCAGAAATGTGTCTTAGGCTGTGTTTGCACACATAGCCCAATTCAGATCTTTTGTCAATTATTTGCATATCTGATATAAAATAAACATGGAATCTGATCTTTTTACTTTTGATTTATACCACCTCCATATGTGGATCTGAATACTCATATAAACCTGATCCTCCATATGTGACCTCTGTCTGGATGCTCAGATCAGATTTCTTTGCTCTGAAGTTAATTTTTTTTGCACATGACCTGCTGTTACCATGACAACCACCCCAACATTTTAAGGAATTGTTTACACAGCCACCCTAGGAACCCAATTGAGATTTATTTTCATATCAAATCTTTTTTTCTGACTGTCCACACAGTTTTACATGTGACCCATATCAGATTTCCGCATTCTCACTGATGTAGCCTCTGAAGTAGCACACAGATGCAGTGCTCATTTCCTGTCACTGTCCTTTAAAATTCTAGGGTGGTTGTCATGTGCAAAAGAAACACTTCAGAGTAAAAAAAAAAATCTGACCTGAGCATCCAGACTGAAATGGAGCATCAGAATTGTATCAGGATTGAGATCCACATAGGCTGCGTTTACACAGGCAGCCCAATCCTGATATTTTTTCACTAATCTGTCTTTTGACCAATCAGTAATAGGGCAAAATATCAAAATTGGGCTGCCTGTGTAAACACAGCCATATAGATGTGGTATAACACCTGCCTCTCAGAAGAGAAGTGAAGCTAATTAAGCCATGTTCACACTGCAGACTTTAATGCTCAAATCAGTTTTGTTTTTCAAATCCGTGTTGGAATACAGCAAGTTACAAGTGACTAAATCGGATCTGTGTGTGTTCAGACAGCAGTCATTTGCTGACATGGCTACGCTAGTTGTCATAGTAATGTCGTGTGTGTGCGCAGTGGTGTAGGCTGATTGGTGGTGGTGCTGAAGGTGACAACAATGTCTGCTTTGAATGTTCAAAATCATAGCGTAAGAACACTTAAAGCCTCAAAGATAAGATAATCCAACTTTCAAATGAGTCATTTTTGGCTAGCCACAGCAGTCAACTAGCTATCTAGGTAGCCGTTTAGCTTTCTAGCACATTCACTAATTTGTTTGTAAACAATTAGCAAGCTAGTTAGCTACCACATGTTCTTGTCAAACTGTCAACAGAGTAGCTAGCAAGCAACAGGATATGCTAAATAACAATCTAAAAACCACTCGAGGGCAAATAAATCAGATTTGACTGTTCAGACACAAGTCGCATGGCCAGGAATCAGATTTGTATCTGATTTCAAACCCCCACCCCCAAACATCTTCCCGCAGTGGTGATAGGGGTTGGAAGAGAGTAGTCTGACTGGCCTACATGCTGTTTACATTGTGTGTGGTTGGGTATTGTTGGTCCATATGGCATATAGATTAGATCATTGGTTCTCAACTCCGGTCCTCGAGTACCCCCAACAGTACACATTTGTATTGTTGCCCCAGACAAGCACACCTGATTCAACTTGTCAACTAATCATCAGGCCCTCAATAAGTTGAATCAGGTGAGTTTGTCTGGGGCTACAACAAAAATGTATGCTGTTGGGGTAACTGGAGGACTGGAGTTGGGGGGAACCACTGCATTAAAATCTACAACGTGTGTTAGCTGGGTTCATGTGAGGGTCCCCTGCTCCTACTTCTGATCATGTCCCAGTTCATTTAAGTACAGCACAGTATGTACCTAAAACACAGATCTTACGCAGAGACAAGCACAAGTACAGGCAGCCTGAAGCGAAGCGCAGCGCACACACACACACACACACAGTGTGTACATCACGTGTATCTGCATTCTGAAAGAGGATACAGCAGGGCTGCCCAATCCTCTTCCTGGAGATCTACTGTCCTGTGGGTTTTCAGTCCAACCCTAATTTAACACACCTGAATCTACTTATTAGCTGCTCAACAAGACCTTAACTAGCTGAATCAGAAACGCTAAATTAGGGTTGGACTGAAAACCTACAGGACAGTAGATCTCCAGGAAGAGGGTTGGGCAGCCCTGGGATAGAGTGTGTGCAACACACTTACGGGTCACACCATCACAACATCTGTTGTGGTGTTGAATTTCACACCTTTTCCATTCTGGGTTTGAGGCCTCTTCTAAGAAACCTAATAAAGCAGTCCTACACTCTATTCTTACTGGGCCTGCATTTTAATGGGGGCACAGACACTAAGGACTGTGACGGATACATGACTCATCTTTTTCCTTCTCATCTATTTTTATGTTGACATATTTGTTCTGAATCCTGACACCATCAGAATGCATTGGTTGGCTCATCCCAACCCAGGGCCAAGTGTCAAATGAACAGACACCTCTACACTGCATCTATTGATTTACTCAGGGTTGTGGGTTCGAGTCGCATGGGGGACCAGTATGAATGAAAATGTATGCACTCACTACTGTAAGTCGCTCTGGATAAGAGCGTCTGCTAAATTACTAAAATGTAAAAACAGTGTCCGTCTAACACCTTACTGATAAATCATGATATGGACTAGTAGGCGTATTGTATTTTGACTTCAAATGATTGAGATTAGGTTAAGATAAGGATGACATGAGAGCAGTGCTTAGGGGGGAATATTTTCCCTAGTGACAAAAGGCAGGGAATGGATGAGTTTATGGTGTACTGTAGGTGCCCCCACCCCTCCTTGTTTCCCTGTGTGTTGGTGTGTATGTGAGGTGTGTGTGTTTTACACACCTGTTCTGGTGAGGCTAGGGAGACAGTTCTGTGCACCCATGCTTGTGTGTACCAATGTGGATGCGCTGGCGTGGTTGCTAAGGTCGATCACCGAGGGAGACGGTGTGGGCGGGGCTTGTGACCTACTTGACGTCTGGTGCTGGGACTGTGATTGTTGTGATTGGTGCTGGTCGCAGTGGATGGCGGTGGCGAGCTCAGACGGAATGCCATTTTCTGACAGGAACTCGTCCAGATCCATGTACTCCAGCTGGAAGTTGTCCTCATCGTAGGTTAGAGTCTTGTTCCACAGCGTGGGGCCCAGGAAGGCTGACTGTGGGGCACTCCTCTCCTCATCCAAATTCTTCTCCTTCTTTCGCTCCTTCTCAAAACCTAGAGATAAAGCCATAAAAACAATGCCGATCTATCACAAGGCTTGTATGATGATATTGAATATGCAGCATATTTATTTCAGTTTCTTGTATCTGTAATTTGGGAGAATAAAGTATCCTCTATGGCAGGGCTATTCAACTCTTACCCTATGAGGTCTGGAGCCTGCTGGTTTTCTGTTCTACCTGATAATTAATTGCACACACCTGGTGTCCCAGGTCTAAATCACTCCCTGATTAGAGAGGGACAATGAAGAAAAGCAGTGGCACTAGCTTCGAGGTCCAGAGTTGAATTTTTGAGTTCTCTATGGTATCCACCAGCTCATTTTCAGGCTTAGCTGGTTTGGATAACTGGTTTTTGAGGAGCAAAAAGCTAGTATCTGGAAGTGAATCCCTATACCTGCTTTAATAATGTTACTTCATAACAATATCTATCACCCAAAGTATCATACTTGCAATCAATGAAGCCATTGTACCAACATACATCACTGATAGCCACTGTGTTAGCTATATGATTAAATACATTCATTTAAGAGTAATAAAGAGAAGGGATATTTAATTGCTAGCTAATGAACTTGTCAAGTGTAGTCAGCTGACTAATCCCTGAAAACATAGCTACTGTATTGGTGGGGATGGTTTGGCCACATACACACACCTTGGAATTTCCTCAGAAGATTATTCCAAGTATATACTGACGTTTTATGAACTTATCCATACGCCTTTATTTTACCAGGTAAGGACAATGAAGCAAATCATTATCAATTTGATCAAACATTTCTAAAATCAATGTTTAGCCTGGGCGAAGGGGTATTCAACTCTTACCCAACGAGGTCCGGAACCTGCTGGTTTTCTGTTCTACCTGATAATTAATTGCACCCACCTGGTGTCCAAGGTCTAAATCAGTCCCTGATTAGAGGGGAACAATGAAAAAATGCAGTGGAACTGGCTTCGAGGTCCAGAGTTGAATTTGAGGGCTTAAAGTATATTTTAAATGCATTCTTTGGGCTATTTACCTGGAGCCAAAACAGGTCATACACTATAAAGGGGTTACTGTGTGAATTTGGCAGTAGCTTACAGGCAGCTCGTAGCAGGTAAAATTATGTATTTCATATTACAGTACACCTACTGTAATATAAATACGGTATCAAAGCAAGTACTGTGTAATGACACACAGTACAATACCATAAAATTGGCTGTACTATACTGTTAAAATCTGAATTAATAAATGGATGAATGAATGAAATTCATTGAGGGGAGGGGTTGTTTGTATTTCACAGTATTTTACTGTAATTACAAGGGATTGGTGCAAGTAGGTTGGCTGCTAGGTAAAGTACTTACACATTAAAGTAGGTTTATTAATGAATATTTGGTGTTATATCTCTTGTACTTCTGGAGACCTTAAAGGCTTCCAAACTGGCAGTGACTACAGGGCAAAACAGACCAAAAGGACATGGCAAAATGCTCAACCATTTGAGGGTTAAAACTAGCTGTCACTCCAATCTGTCTCCTAGACAAAGTTATGGGGCACTATAACCACATAGGAGTTAAAATGGTACAGCATTCTCACTCACAGGTGCAACAGATATAGCCTCTTACAAGGCACACCTCAAAATATGTTAATGAGCCAGAAACAACAATCCCATGCACCCAATGGTGGTTAAAAGGTTTTTGGGCTCCAAAAATACTGTACTGTACTGTATTCTGTGTGGTGGAATTACAGTACCATTCGAAATAAAGCAATTCTTTGCCCAGCCCATAACATTTTTGTTTTACTGTTGATAATACCCCAAATTACCTTATAATTTACCGTTTTCTGTTACAGTGTAGATACAAGTAGCTGATCCTATAAATAAACTACACAATAATACATAAATAAACAATGGAAATAAAAAAGTGTCTCTTTCTATAAAAATTTAAATAATTTCAATTTAAGATAAGTTGTTCTATAGACTTTTAGAATATAATATAAAAAAAATAATTAAAGTCTTATTTCTTACCTTCATGTTGTTGTTCATGTTTGAGGAAGGGTAGTTTCATGGGGTTCTCCAATAGAGACTTCAGTACGCAGTGATTCGACGCAGGTAGAAAACTTGGATTCACCGGGAGATGTCTGGACATTATTTTATCCATCACGTCTTCCTTCAGCTATCAAAAATGAACTAAACCTGGTCCTGGGGTATTATTCGTTGCAGATAGGCTAATACAAAATATTAAACAAAACAAATCAATCTAAATCCCAAGAACAGGTCAATTTAACTGCCGATGTATGAAGAATGTTTTTTTAACTCAGTGGGCAGATTGCGTGCAAAGCTGGTTCTAGTGCCACCGGCTATTCCAATATGGGCTGTCGTCTACAGCAGAAGACAGATAGCGTTCACCCATTCCATTCATACCATATGTGAGAACCGAGGTGTGTGACGTCAAACCCTGAGAGATACCGCCCCTCTTTTCTCTCTCTCGTGTGTGCGTGTGTGTTATCTCTCTCTCTCTGTGTGTGTGTGTGTGTGTGTGTGTGTGTGTGTGTGTGTGCCATCATTACAACGAATGAGGCCAGTGTCTAAAAGTGATTAAATGCCACTCAGAAGTTCATTCTGGTCTTTATTCGGGCTGTCGTGAAAGTTACCTATGTAGGCTACTACAGTATATTATAATAGCCCTAGTCCACTGCCCTACAGACTATAATTTCTCTACATGTCAAACAGGGTTCAAAGAAGCAGACAAAGTAGGGCTATTCATCACATGAATGCGCACAGGGAGTAATAGGTATATTGGCATAATATCCGAGTTTGTGTGTAGAAAATCGAATTAAACTGTTATAACATTGTGTAAGCCTACACTGGCCCTTGTTCATAATAGGTGCAAGGTGCCATCCGTTTTGAATTCCCTGTTCTCTATGAGAAACGCATCCTCATATGTGAAACACATGACAGATTAATTTTAAATTAGGCTACCATTTGTTCCCACATATATACATGAACAAATGCACATTGAGACTAATTAAAAGCGCTTTCGTCATGTTTCAAACGAGGAACTGTGAGAGCGCTTTTTTTATATAGAGCACTTTTTTCGTCTGTCACGCTTTGAACGCACGAAACAAACCCTGTTCACCCTAGAACTGAAAATGAAAAGTGAAATGATCGGTCACGTAAGTGGGCGAGGTTGACCTACTTTTGTCCAATAGCAGAGCGAGATATCCTGTGCTCGCTGCTCACCCCCTCCCTAGCCGGTTCTCACATTGAACCCCTCATGTGCTTTAGCCGGGGAGAAAAACAAGTCAATTTCACACAGTACTGGGGAAGAAAAAATGGCCTGGACTCCTTGAAATAAGCTGTTTAGGCCTACAAAGTGAACAACTGCAGGATCCTCGACCTGAGTGCTGTCTTCCGCTGCCAGAATCCTCAACTGCACCACATCAACTGATCACATCACAGCAGTAGTGGTGCGAGGAAGCCAATACAGAAAAAAAAAAAAGCCTTATTACCACCTGTTTTGTGATAATTGCGTTGTTTTCTCTATAACCTGTTAATTCATATGCCTTGCGACCGTGATATATAGGCCTGAGGCCGAGAAAATTAGTAGACACAGTGGCAAAATGAATTCAAACACACCTTTGTTTCATCACAAAACCGGCGAGCAACCTCTGTCACATGAAGTCCACAAAGCATATTGCATGTAACAAACAGTTACATGACCTACAGCATGGTCAAGCAAGTTAATGTTTCCGACATTTTCGGGCTACTAAACAACTATTGATTTATAACCATGGAGAGAGACTGCATGTCGCAAAGAAAACAGGAGCTGCCTCCAGTATTTAAGCATCATTTCAACTTCAACATTTCAACATCATCAAATCTCCTATGCCTAGTGACAACTAAAAGATATCAAAAACTATTTAGTCCAGTCAATGTAAGCTAAATATGTGGTTGTCCATGGCACTGATTTATGTGTGTGTGTGTGTGTGTGTGTGTGCATTCCTGCAAGTAGAAAAAAACATGTTGACTCACTCTACTTATAGAGAAATGCCAATGCCATCCGGCTCTCTTTCATGTTGGCAAAACGGTCTATGACTCTGTCATACAGTACACGCTTTTATGTTTTGTTGTTCCTAGGCTACCTGGCTAAAATGCTTGCTCGCTAGCCTAATTTCCTTTTTTTTCTTGGTCCATTTTTTGGGGATGCCTTGCTTCCCTTGGCATCCATGAATCCACCCTACTGCATCACAGCAATCCTTATTACTGGTGGACTTACACTTAGGCAGAAGAGGCAATTGCCTCAGTCCTCACATCATCAATGGGCCTCATGAGCTGGACATTATTTAAAGTAAATCTCCACTTGAGGCCCCCCCTCCCATGCTCCATTCGAAGCATAATAAATTAAAAATTATCAAAATCCCTATCAGAATCTGTCTGTTTAAAACAGCAATCAGCAGTAGAAACAATAACAAAGCGGTCTCCTGGTTCGGTAAGAAGCTGAGGAATGGGGCTGTAGAAATGTAACCACTCTCAAATTCATAGAGAGTGCTATGGATGCAAGGACTGACCATCCATGATATCAAAATTACAATTTTAACCATGTTTTGAGGCTATATAGCGTTTGTTTACATTTACTTTGTTTACAAACATTGGCGTAAAACAAGCATATATTTTGGGTTCTGTGGGGTAAGACAGTTGAACTAAGCACATATGGCATTTATAAGTTATATTCTTCAAGAATCAATGGGTACATATCATTAACAACAATTTATATAGCTACTGCTGATTGCCCCTTTAAGCTAGAGATGTCTGTTTTTTTGCATGGGCTGCGTCTAAATCCACCGCAGCCGCCAATGTCGGCCTTGGTATTTGTCAGACCAGGAGACATCCTGAAAATCGGTCTTCTCACGAAGAACCCTTTATGGAAAGATGAGACCCCGTGTCACGGGACCCGTCTGAAAGTAACTTGAAAAATGAATGGAAGTGAACAGGTAATTCCATGATAATTAAAAAATATAAATAATTCCTGAGCTTTCTTATATCTCTCAGATATAGGACAGACACTTCAAAACATACTTCCTTTTGATTTAATTTGGGACTATCTGTTTTTCCATGTATGAATCTGTTAATACAATACATATTTATTTAGTAAAAAGACAGGTGCTACTGATAATACTGCCATAGTCGCTGAGGCAGAGGCAGAGGACATGTATGTGTAGCCCATGTATCTGATGCTGTCTGGCCAAAAAGATGATTGCATGTCATACTCTTTTTGACCAGACAGCATCAGATACATGGGCTACATACACTGAGTGTACAAAACATTAGGAACACCTTCCTAATATTGAGTTGCACCCCTTTTGCCCTCAGAACAGCCTCAATTCGTTGGGGTTTGGACTCTACAAGGTGTCGAAAGCGTTCCACAGGGATGCTGGCCTATGTTGATTCCAATGCTTCCCACTGTTGTGTCAAGTTGGCTGGATGTCATTCGGGTGGTTGACCATTCTTCATACACACGGAAAACTGTTGAGCGTGAAAGTCCCAGCAGCGTTGCAGTTATTGACAAAATCAAACCGGTGCACCTGGCACCTACTACCATACCCCATTCAAAGGCACTTAAATATGTTGTCTTGCCCACTCACCCTCTGAATGTCACACATACACAAACGTCTCAACTGTCTAAAGGCTTAAAAATCCTTCTTTAACCTGTCTCCCACCCTTCATCTACACTGATTGAAGTGGATTTAAGAAGTGACATCATTAAGGGATCATAGCTTTTACCTGTATTCTCTTCTGGTCAGTCTATGTCATGAAAATAGTTTTGTATACTCAGTGGATAGTAAGACAGAGGGGCGCTGTTTCGCTTGCTCAGATGCTTTCTCTGGTGAGATCATTTTAGCCACTTGCGAATTGAAGGAAAGTTGGCGGTGCACAGTGCACTGTTCATAAGCTGGAATTGTTTTATTAATTTGTTTGACAATCAGATGAAAAAATCATGACTGGGTTTGTTCATGGCACATTAAAAGATAATACATTTTTAAGGGTCTCAGCCTGGGGCCTCCAAATCACTAAGTCCGACCCTGATACTCTAATGCTACTTTTAATGTAAGATGTCCATGATTGTCCTGAAAGTCTTCTGTCAATTAATGTATTATGATTATTATTATTATTGAAACTCAATGTAGTATTTTACTAAAGTAGTAGACTCTATTTGTCTCTGTCATATATATATATATATATATATATATATATATATATATATATATATATATATATATATATATATATATATATATATATATACACACATATATATCCAAGATGGCATAGCAGTGCGGTCGTGTTCTTTGTTGTGTGTCTGTGTAAATAGCCAGTTTTTTGTATTTTCTTTGTTGTGTGTCTGTGTAAATAGCCAGTTTTTTGTATTTTTTGTATTTTTCATACATATTTCCCTATCACACTTTTCATCCTTCTACAAAATATACTTTCCTGCAACCCGCCTCACTCAATGTGGAACAGATTCTATTATTTTTATTTTTTTTATTTCACCTTTATTTAACCAGGTAAGCCAGTTGAGAACAGGTTCTCATTTACAACTGCGACCATAATTGACTTACCTTTTATCTAGAATCTAGAATCTCCAGTTGAGACCAGCTAGCCAGCTAACTAGCTACTTGCTATTAGCCACCGTTAGCGGTTTTCACCCAGAACATCGGATTTTCTACCGGAATAATTGAATCACTGGACATTAACACCGGATCGCAACTAGCTAGACGCAACCGAATTGGATGTTACTGTTTGGCTAATCACCACTGCCCCTGAAGCAAGCACCAATTAGCCTTGAGCCAGACCCATATCCCGGCTATCTACCTCTCTGTCTACTGGACGGGAGTAGCCAGCTAACTAGCTACTTGCCATTAGCCACCGCTAGCGGTTTCTCACCATTGTCCATGGCCTGCACTACCTACCAGCCAGCTCTAGCCTGGACTATTATCGGCCAGTCTGCACTGTCTGCACAGCGCGTTATCGACCCAGAACATATCGGTTTTTCTTCCGGAATCACTGATTCACTGGACCTTTAACACCGGATCATCGTAGCTAGATAGCTGCAATCAAATGGACGTTGTTGTTGGCTAATCAGCCCCGAGCTAGCCGCGAGCCAGGCCCTTCTCCCGGCTATCTACCTCTCTGTCAACCGGACGGGACCTCCTAGTGTTGACACGGAGCCCCGCCGATCCAACACGACTGGTCTGCCGACGAAATCGTCTGATGTGATTACAACAGGTTTCCCGTTATGACGTCGACCACGAAGATCCATCTGCTAGCCCCGGCCCGCTAGCACACGCTAGCCGTGGCCTCTTGCTCGCTAGTGCTATAGCAGTCCCCGAACTACCTCCGAACTCTCCTATTGCTGTTCACTGGACCTTATGATAACTCCGCTATTCAGCTGATGCCTGCTGGACTGTTCCTTTATACGGTACCGCATCCTGTTTATGTTTAGCCTCAGCCCAAACTTTGTCGCCATTACCAGCTGTCGTCTTAGCTCTCGAATAACACCTGTGATTGCTTTATGCATCTCTCCCATTTCAATATGCCTTGCTTATTGCTGTTTCGGTTATTTCTTATTGTACTATTTCACTGTAGATCCCCCAGCCCAGCTCAACCTGCCATAGATAGTTCCTTTGTCCCACACCCCATACACGCGGAGACCGAATCAATCGGTGCCTTCAGTGATGCTATCTCTTTCATCATTACCCAACACTTAGGTTTACCTCCACTGTACTCATACATCCATATCCTTTTCTGTACATAATGCCCTGAATCTATTCTACAAAGCCCGGAAACCTGCCCCTTTTTTTCTCTGTACCCAACGCACTAGAAGACCAGTACTTAAAGTGGTCAGATGACGCAGATGCTAAGCTACAGGACTGTTTTTCTAGCACAGACTGGAACATGTTCCGGGATTCTTCAGATAGCATTGAGGAGTACACCACATCAGTCACTGGCTTCATCAATAAGTGCATCGATGATGTCGTCCCCACAGTGACCGTCGTACATACCCCAACCAGAAGCCATGGATTACAGGAAACATCCGCACTGAGCTAAAGGGTGGAGCTGCCGATTTCAAGGAGCGGGACTCTAACCCGGACGCTTATAAGAAATCCCACTATGCCCTCAGACGAACCATCAAACAGGCAAAGAGTCAATACAGGACTAAGATTGAATCGTACTACACCGGCTCTGACGCTCGTCGGATGTGGCAGGGCTTGGAAACTACTACAGACTACAAAGGGAAGCACAACCGCGAGCTGCCCAGTGACACAAGACTTCCAGACGAGCTAAACCACTTCTATGCTCACTTCGAGTCAAGCAACACTGAAGCATGCATGAGAGCACCAGCTGTTCTGGATGACTATGTGATCACGCTCTCCGTAGCCTTTGTGAGTAAGACTTTTAAGCAGGTCAACATTCACAAGGCCGCAGGGCCAGACGGATTACCAGGACGTGTACTCCGAGCATGTGCTGACCAACTGGCAAGTGTCTTCACTGACATTTTCAACATGTCCCTGACTGAGTCTGTAATACCAACATGTTTCAAGCAGACCACCATAGTCCCTGTGCCCAAGGACACTAAGATAACCTGCCTAAATGACTACCGACCCGTAGCACTGACGTCTGTAGCTATGAAGTGCTTTGAAAGGCTGGTCATGGCTCACATCAACACCATTATCCCAGAAACCCTAGACCCACTCCAATTTGCATACCGCCCCAACAGATCCACAAATGACGAAATCTCTATTGCACTCCACACTGCCCTTTCCCACCTGGACAAGAGGAACACCTACGTGAGAATGCTATTCATTGACTACAGCTCAGCATTCAACACCATAATGCCCTCAAAGCTCATCACTAAGCTAAGGATCCTGGGACTAAACACCTCCCTATGCAACTGGACTTCCTGACGGTCCGCCCCCAGGTGGTAAGGGTAGGTAACAACACATCTGCCACACTGATCCTCAACACAGGGGCCCCTCAGGGTGCGTGCTCAGTCCCCTCCTGTACTCCCTGTTCACCCATGACTGCATGGCCAGGCACGACTCCAACACCATCATTAAGTTTGCCGACGACACAACAGTGGTAGGCCTGATCACCGACAACGATGAGACAGCCTGTAGGGAGGAGGTCAGAGACCTGGCCGTGTGGTGCCAGGACAACAACCTCTCCCTCAACGTGACCAAGACAAAGGAGATGATTGTGGACTACAGGAAAAAAAAGAGGACTGAGCATGCCCCCATTCTCATCGACGGGACTGTAGTGGAACAGGTTGAGAGCTTCAAGTTCCTTGGTGTCCACATCACCAATGAACTATCATGGTCAAAACACACCAAGACAGTCGTGAGGAGGGCACGGCAAAGCCTATTCCCCCTCAGGAGACTGAAAAGATTTGGCATGGGTCCTCAGATCCTCAAAAAATTCTACAGCTGCACCATCGAGAGCATCCTGACTGGTTGCAGAGGGTAGTGTATACGGCCCAGTACATCACTGGGGCCAAGCTTCCTGCCATCCAGGACCTCTATACCAGGCGGTGTCAAAGGCCCTCAAAATTGTCAAAGACTCCAGCCAACCTAGTCATAGACTGTTCTCTCTGCTACCGCACGGCAAGCGGTACCGGAGTGCCAAGTCTAGGTCCAAAAGACTTCTTAACAGCTTCTACTCCCAAGCCATAAGACTGCTGAACAGCTAATCATGGTTACCCGGACTATTTGCACTGCCCCCCCACCCCATCTTTTTACGCTGCTGCTACTCTGTTAATTATTTAGTCACTTTAACTCTACCCACATGTACATATTACTTCAACTACCTCAACTAGCACCGGTACCAAAGGCTTGCTTTTTCAAACAGAAATGTGCATCCTGTAGCACTAACTCCAAAAAGTTTTGGGACACTGTAAAGTCCATGGAAAATAAGAGCACCTCCTCCCAACTGCCCACTGCACTAGGCTAGGAAACACTGTCACCACCGATAAATCTACAATAATCGAGAATTTCAACAAGCATTTTGCTACGGCTGGCCATGCTTTCCACCTGGCTACCACTACCCTGGCCACCAGCTCTGCATCCTCCGCTGCAACTTGCCCATGCCCCCCCCCCCCCCCCCGCTTCTCCTTCACACAAATTTAGACAGCTGATGTTCTGAAAGAGCTAAAAAATCTGGACCCCTACAAATCAGCTGGGCTAGACAATCTGGACCCTTTCTTTCTAAAATTAGCCGCCGAAATTGTCGCAACCCCTATTTCTAGCCTGTTCAACCTCTCTTTCGTAACGTCAGAGATCCCCAGAGATTGGAAAGCTGCCGCGGTCATCCCCCTCTTCAGAGGGGGTGACACTCTAGATCCAAACTGTTACAGACCTATATCCATCCTGCCCTGCCTTTCGAATGTTTTTGAAAGCCAAGTTAACAAACAGATTACTGACCATTTCGAATCCCACCGTACCTTCTCCGCTATGCAATCCGGTTTCCGAGCTGGTCATTACATTTACATTTACGTCATTTAGCAGACGCTCTTATCCAGAGCGACTTACAAATTGGTGCATTCACCTTATAGCCAGTGGCATAACCACTTTACAATTGCCACGCTCAAGGTCCTAAACGATATTATAACCGCAATCAATAAAAGACAGTACTGCGCCTCCGTCATCATCGACCTGGCCAAGGCTTTCGACTCTGTCAACCACCGCATTCTTATTGGCAGACTAAATAGCCTTGGTTTCTCTAATGACTGCCTCACCTGGTTCACCATCTACTTCTCAGATAGAGTTCAATGTGTCAAATCGGAGGGCCTGTTGTCTGGACCTCTGGCCGTCTCTATGGGGGTGCCACAGGGTTCAATTCTCGGGCTGACTCTATTTTCTGTGTATATCAATGATGTTGCTCTTGCTGCTGGTGAAGCTCGGATCCACCTCTATGTGGACGACACCATTTTGTATACATCTGGCCCTTCATTGGAAACTGTGTTAACAAACTTCCAAACGAGCTTCAACGTCATACAACACTCCTTCCGTAGCCTCCAACTGCTCTTAAACACTAGTAAAACTAAATGCATGCTCTTCAACCGAACGCTGCTTGCACCCGCCCACCCTACTAGAATCACTACAAAATACCCTCCAACACTCTACTCAGCAAATTGGATGTAGTCTATCACAGTGCCATCCGTTTTGTCACCAAAGCCCCATATACTACCCACCATTGTGACCAGTACGCTCTTGTTGGCTGGCCCTCACTACATATTCGTCGCCAAACCCACTGGCTCCAGGTCATCTATAAATCACTGCTAGGCAAATCCCCGTCTTACCTTAGCTCACTGGTCACCATAGCAACACCCACCCGTAGTCTGCGCTCCAGCAGGTATATCTCACTGGTCATCCCCAAAGCCAACACCTCCTTTGGCCGCCATTCCTTCCAGTTCTCTGCTGCCAATGACTGGAACGAACTGCAAAAATCTCTGAAGCTGGAGACTCATCTCCCTCACGAACTTTAAGCATCAGTTGTCAGAGCAGCTTACCGATCACTGCACCTGTACACAGCCATTCTGAAATTAGCCCACCCAACTACCTGATCCCCATATTGTTATTTATTTTGCTAATTTGCACCCCAGTATCTCTATTTGCACATCATCTTTTGCACATCTATCATTCCAGTGTTAATACGAAATTGTAACTATTTTGCACTATGGCCTATTTATTGCCTTACCTCCATAACTTACTACATTCGCACACACTGTATATATATTCTCTGTTTGTATTTTTGACTTTATGTTTTGTTTACGCCATATGTAACTCTGTGTTGTGGTTTTTATCGCACTGCCTTGCTTTATCTTGGCCTAGTCGCAGTTGTAAATGAGAACTTGTTCTCAACTGGCTTACCTGGTTAAATAAAGGTAAAATAAAATACAAAATTAAAATAGACAGAGTTAAAATAGGGCTAAAAGTAAAACAAATTGACCTGCAGATGTTTTACAAATCCTGAGATATACTGTATTTATGTTCAGGTAGCATATCACAACTACACATTTTCTTATTGTGGAAGCTGTAGTCCTCCGATGGAACACTTGCAGGCACATGCACAGATAGGATTCAACCAAAGCCCGAGATCTTGCCAGTGATGATGTCAATCAAATGTCTCTGTAAGGAGTCAGTGGCACTACTCTTGCTTAAAATGTGTGACAAGTGTTGTATATAATCCTATCGCCTATGCAAAAAAACGAAAACATTTTCACTACAGATGCAGTTGGAATATTCATAGGGGGTGGTCATTTTTAGCACCTTCCCCTCACAAAGATATTTGCATGCCGCTGAACACTTGAAACAGTGAGTGGGCGATTCACAGCATGTACAATATTCCTCTGAGCGCTCGGTCTCTCTCGCTCTCTACAAAATGCAAATTCAGAATGTTGGTCAGATTTCAGCTTTAAGCAGACTATAAATAATTTCAGACAGAGAGAGAGCCCTTTCACATGACTTTGTTTTAATCAATCATGAGATATTGCAATTCAGAACAATGCAATCTATTAGGAATGTCCTATATATCCTTAAGGTCAAAACGGTCTTGTTTTTATGATAGTATATCTTCCTAGTACACATACTCTAATCCACTATATTGTGTGCGCGTGCGTGTGTGTACCAATAACAGATTGAAAATAAGATTAGCATGAACAGCACTGACCTAAATCAGCCAGTTTTTTATGTACTCCAAGATCTTGATCCTACTTTGCCCCGCACACACACACTTTATCTGACAACCCTTTGTTGTGCAATGAAATTAACTGAAAACACAGATTGTGGTTTGACACAGATTTGGCTTCTCTATTTGACAATAAAACATAGCTGGCTGAAGCCCGGCGCTCACGCTACATTTGGTTAATTTTGTATTAAAGTTATCTTTACCTACCTTTTCTGTCTCTGAGGGCAACTAATTGATCTCTACTTTCATTCACTAATTTTATGGTTCATTTTTCCATAACAGAAACTATGTCAAGAGAAGGAAAATGTTGTGCCAG
This sequence comes from Coregonus lavaretus, assembly GCF_964263955.1. Classification (NCBI taxonomy): domain Eukaryota; kingdom Metazoa; phylum Chordata; class Actinopteri; order Salmoniformes; family Salmonidae; genus Coregonus; species Coregonus lavaretus. The sequence continues at coordinate 23,124,130 of NC_139988.1, forward strand.
TAATATAACAGAAGGCTAAACAGCAGCAGTCTGACTTTAAAGGTGTCCCAAATGGCACTCAGTTTCCTATATAGTCCACTACTTTTGATCAGGCACTGTAGGGTGACATTTGGGAGGCAACTCTGGGTATGAGTGGAATCTCTAGTAAAGCAAGACCAGATGTGTCTCCTCCCAACTAAAGCAGTCAGTCAGTCAGTCAGTCAGTCAGTCAGTCAGTCAGTCAGTCAGTCAGTCAGTCAGTCAGTCAGTCGTCAGTCAGTCAGCAGCCATAACACTCTCACTATAGAACTATGGAGCTGTGGGAAGACGTGATCACAGATAGCACACACTTACATATACATATACACACACACACACACACTTGTTTTTTCTATCCTCGTGGGGACCTAAAATGTATTTCCATTTCAAATCCTATTTTCCCTAACACCTAACCATAACCGTTACCCATAACCCAAACCCTAAACCTTAACCCCCTTACCCTAATTCTAACCCTAACCCTAATTCTAACCCTAACCCTAAACCTAAGTTTAAAATAGCCTTGGGGACGTGGGAAAGGGATCATTTTCATTGTTTTACTATCCTTGTGGGGATTTTAGGTCCCATCAAGGATAAAAGAACAAGACCACACACACAAGTTCTCTCCCTCGCTTTCTCTCTCATTCAAAGTTCTGTGTTGCATAGAGCCGTGATGAGGAGTAATTCAAGGTTTTATTTGATTAACTTCAATTACAAAAGTCACCTAGACAACAAACAAACCACAATTGCTTTAAAGTCCCAGTTAAATGGGGATGAGAGGTCATCGTAAAGATCTGTATCCATCTACTATGAAGTTAGAGAAGATCTGTATCCATCTACTATGAAGTTAGAGAAAGTTTAGGCCACAGGTAGCACACAGTATGACAAGTAATAATATGCAGAACACTGGTAATGGTTGGTTGGACATGAACACAACACAATTGACATGTTGTATTAGGCTGTGTTTACACAGGCAGCCCAATGATGATCTTTTGCTTAATTATTGGCAAAAGATCTGATCTGATTGGTCAAAAGACCAATTAGTGGCAAAAGATCAGAATTGAGCTGCCAGTGTAAACACAGTCTTATAGATCTTTGAAATACTGTTTTATTGATTACATAATGAGTTGGCAGCACTACAGGACTCTGAACGGACATGTTATTGCAGTATTTTGAGCAACTGGATAAAGATAGCAATGCTGGGCTCAATTAGTGAGTACTGGTTAAAGAACAGGTTAACTAACAACAGCAAATATGATGATGTTCGATAACTACCCTCGCTATTATATGATTTTGTTGCATAACTCTTATTAAAACATTAGTTATTTGTTACATTATTACAACCCAAAGACACCTCGCAACGATCTGTCAGACTCTTGTTATCTAACGAATATAAATGTTGCCAGCTAGCTCTTTTTTTCAATCCTTTGTCTTTCCACCAAAACAGTTCTTGTGAAGGGAAAACATATGGCATGTTAGGCTGAGCTTTCAACAGCGAACTCTGGTCTATTGTGACTCAGAAGACAATTCTGAGTTCGCAATGTGGACCTCTCGGAATGGCATTTATAGGTGCAGCTCAGGGAGCAAACAAAAAAAAAAAATTCCCCCTCCAGACGACAGCAAAGATAAAGTCACTTCATTCACTGACCAACCTTTGCTGCTTTGGAATAGAAAAATACACATTCTGAACCTGGTATCGAAGGATGAAAAAGGGTTATGACATTGTTTGAATTCTTTGAAAGGTTGGATGGTGGAGGTGGAAGGAGAGATGAAGAGAGTGAGTGTTTGGTCATTGTTCCTAAAAGAGTTAATAGGAAAAGAAAGAAGAACATCAATAATAGAGAGGAAGGAGGAGAGGCAATTCCAGTAACTCCATAGAAAAACACAGAGGGAGATAATAAAGAGTTCTGATTCAACTCCACAGAACCAGGAAGCTAGCCTTGTTTTGTACCGCTCAGCCCACTTACGGCTAGTTTCACTGTAAAAAAATGTTTTGTTTCAAACCGCATATTCACCAGAACAGCTAATGTAATGCCATTTAATGAAACACTATGTATAGCTAGTTATATGATTTTAAAGACACAAGGTGTTTGTTGGGGCTCCTAAAGGGTTCCAGCTAGTTGTCTCTGTATCCACTTCAATGGTTCTACTGAGTCTCTATTTGTACAGAAGGACAGGCTGAATGACAGGTGTTGTTTCACAGCTGGCTGAGGGGTATACTACGAAGCAAGTTTGAGTAGTTAGTGAGCTAACTATGGTCAACTCTGAGTTCAACTCGGGATAACCGGTCATACGAATGTGGCTCACCTTTTAGCCAGGTCAATTTCTATGGCAACGAATCCGTCAGAACTAACCTGCTCTGGGGCAGGCTAACTCACGGGTAACGCCACTTATCCTGAATGAAATGACTGAGCCACGAGTTGAGAACCAATTAAATCAGATTCCCTCCCTCTTGCAAAGATTGCGTCATCGTCCCCTTCATTTGAGGAAGATGACTGATTAAATATTTTATTAATCAAATATTTTTTGTTGTAAAGAAATAGTAATGTTTAAATATATCACATTACACATTTAGTAATGGCAGAATGCATTTTAAATGTCACACACAGTAACAGTTTTGTATGACTTAGCTAATACAATTATTTTATTGATAGGAGTGGGGAAAAGGTGCTTGTGGTTGTGCATTGATAAGCACACCAAAGCACACCGAGTCGGCATTAACGATAAGTAATCAAATAAGGATGGCACTTCTAAAAGTCTATTTCACGCCATAGCCTGCTGAATGTGTAAGATAACTTTTCTTTCATTTTGATTTCGGCAGAAATTAAAATGTGGCACTGACTCGCCCATGGATTGATGTTTCAGCATTGTCTCAATGAAGAGTTCCGCGTTCGACTAGCCATGTGCGACATGCACGCACAGTTACACGCCTGCTAGAGTTAGCGGCAGGCAGACGAGCAATATCAAATTACATTTTATTGGTCACATACACATATTTAGCAGATGTTATTGTGGGTGTAGCGAAATCCTTGTATCCACAATGGTAGTACAGATGAAGCCTGAGCTGTTAGCAATCCGGAGTAGATCTAGCTTGCTTCGTAGGATACCCTTCAGGTGTGTTATTTTCTTCTCTATGTACAGGGATGCCTGCCAGGCCTGTCTATTCTCCAACTCCAAGACACACACGATATCTAGTCTATGCATCGCAATACACGTCTATCTAAAGATTCTGTAATGTTATACCCTATTGAATCTGTCCCAGGTCTAAGTCTTGATCTTGGTGGGGTCGGGGATGGGGGTGGCAGTGTTGTCTGCCTGTTCCTCGGCTGGTCCCCCCACCCTTTCTCTCGGGCAGCCCCATCCCCAGAGCCAGGCTGCAGGTCACCGGATGGGTCCACGACGTTGTCTGCGTCACATGACTGGCACGAGGCAAAAATAAGACACAGAGAAACACATCACTCTCAGGTCATCACCCCTGAACCCTGACCCCTGTTCTATTGAAGGGATCAACCTGCTTAACGTCTACGAGCTTCTAATCCTAAATTATATTATTTTAGTGGGTGGCAGTGTGTCAGTGTGCACTGCTCATGTGGGCTGTGTAATGTTGTGGGTTCGATAGACACGGACAGACAGAAGGACACATTCAGAATGATAGAATGCATAGGTGTCATTGAACAATGGTAAAAATGCACAGGTGTCATTGGACAATGTTAATGAATAATGTTGGTTAGACATAATACTGGTGTTCACAAGCCTGGGCACCTGACAGTTTCTGTAATCAACAATGCAACTGTATATCCCTGTTAGGCAAGACAACAACAAGTAGACTAAAGTGGAAACAGACTAGCACCCAGTGTTAACCATAGCCGTGAAGTAATCTTGTTGCCCCCGCTGGCGCTGCAGACAGATATATCCGCTAATACAGGACTATTAACCCTAGGATGCATAGTAAACATGACGCCCCAAGAATGCATATGCCGGGTCAAAATGACCCGATAATGTAATATCTGTGTTTTATTTATATGAGTCTAAAATATTATCCATTTTGTGGAACATAATTATTTTGAGTGATGATTTGGACCTTTCAATAATTATTTTATTGTTTTAAATGTTTTTAGTCGCTCTTCAACAGTTTGATACACATTTCAATGATAACATATTATGAAAATTCATAACAGCTATTGAAAATATTAGCATATTTTTCTTACAATCAATCTTACAATCAAAGTTTCACATTTAACCTTTTAGTGTGAAGAACAAAATAAAACCACCTGCATGTTTTATAATATTTTTAAAAAAATATTTGAAAATCCAAAGTTTATCATCAATATAAATGACAACACTAACAATTGTGAATTTAGAAAACATAAACACTAAAAGGAACAAAGTGTGTGTGCGTGTGTGTGTGTCATGCTTACTTATGCTGTCTTAGTCCATGCATTTGTTACAAACCACAAGCATGTGACTGTGCTCTTTGCAGACGGGCGCGTTGCACTGAGAACACCAGCAGCTGACTTTTCTATCCTTTGCACTTGGGCAGAGCTGGCACCTCTTCCTCTTCTGGCCCTGGCTGCTCTGAGTGGTGGTGGCATGGCTCTCTTTTATCACCCCACATCTTTCCATTGCCTCAGTTATTCTGTGGAGATGGGAGAACCTTCCAGAAGGACAACCATCTCTGCAGCACTCCAACAATCAGGCCTTTATGGTAAAGTGGCCAGACAGAAGCCACTCCTCAGTAAAAGGCACATGACAGCCCGCTTGGAGTTTGCCAAAAGGCACCTAAAGGACTCTCAGACCATGAGAAACAAGATTCGCTGGTCTGATGGAACCAAGACTGAACTCTTTGGCCGGAATGCCAAGCGTCACGTCTGGAGGAAACCTGCTCATCCACTGTGACGCAGTCGCTGGGGATGAACCTTCCTCTACAGTATGCTAGGAAAAGGTCCCACACATACCAGAAGGCTGCCAGGTGGTCCGTTGCCTCTCTGAACACTCTGGTCCTCTTGTCATCAAGCCTCAGGTAGCGACGGATATCCTCATATCTTCCGACCAACATGGTGGCCTTATACATTGGATTCTGCAGTGGATCCAAAAATAGCTCCCGTGTGGAGACATCCCAGCTTTTCTCCATGCCGGCGAGGAGGGTTAAACCAATAAAGGCCTTTAGTTCCTCTTTGTTGACCTCTCTGCACTCTTTCCCTTTTGCTGTCGCTGTTCTCCATCCTTCTAAATTGGTATACTTTAGGACCTCCTCACTGATGTTGTCACTAATGAACAGCTCCCAGGCATCTTTTGGTGACACAGGCCCTGGGCAGCTCCTCAGGATGTTATGGTTTCTGGTCCTGCCTTTAGTGGGGGGGATGTTCACTCCAGTAAGACCCCTTTTTACTCAGTCTATTTGACAGGTTTTCACTCTCCTCCTCAGAGGAGTCCTCCCCATCTGTAGAATCATCTAGGATAGCTGGACTACCAGGTGCATCCACAACTCCAACTTGACCCACAGGCACATGGTCTGTGTCATCTGAATTGGATACCTCAGATTCTGAGTCAGAGGCACCAATGGCTTCCTCATCCAGCATCTGTAAAACCATTTTGGCTGTATATCTGGCAACATTCTTATGAGCCTCCTTATGAAACTCATTTTACTCAATGAGTTAAAAAGGAGAAATGAAAACAGTGATTAATGAACATTAAAAACAATATATTTAATAAATACTTTATTAATTACATTAATTGTATTGTTGTAGCAAAAAGAAAAGTCAGTTTGACAAGTGCAATGCAGTGAATTCCATAGGAAATACATACGGGTCATATTGGCCCACATATGAAAACTTGGGGTAGTGATGCAAAAACTATTTTTACTTAAAAACAAGAAATGTAAAAACAAAACTAGGATGTTGGAACATTAAAGACACATAATTTAAGGAATTCCTGGAATATTACATTATGACATTTTGGGGGGGATCAATACAGAAAAAAAAACATTAGGCTGGGTCATTTTGACCCTGCATATGCATTCTAGGGTTAAAGGCCCAGTGCACTACTTTTGTGAATAATTTTTTATTCTCCAGTTTTTTCAAGGGGTGCTGCAGCACTCTCAGCACCCCTACTTCCTGCAGCTATGGTGTAACCCTGTTCAATAGTGTACTAAGGAAATGACCCAATCTCCAGGGCATGTCACTACCTGTGATACCCACATTACTTCCTGGTCTTTCATTTAGTTATCAAACCCAATACGACACATCCCACGATTCCCTGCATGTTTTATGCACAGCCAGCAGGGCTAAGTGCGTGTAAGACTGAGATCAAAGCAGATCTATGTTTGAGTGAGTATATTCTGTGGTTTACTGGAGTTGCCGCTCAATGGCAGCAGTTGAATGTTTCTGTCTGTAGTATTGGAAGTTCCCATTAATGGAATAGAAAAGGGGTGTGACTTTATGGAAATGTGTCACAACATTGATAGGCATTGATTGATTCTGTAGCTGGTATTCAATGGCTTCTTTGATGATGTATGTTCGTTGTGGTTAACCCTCAAGCTACCAACATATTTTACATACATCGATTACCAACTGGGGTCATTTTGACCCCAAGAAGAAACTATTGGAAAAGCAACAATCATAGCAAAATATAAACTTAAAGTATGTCATCAAAACATCCTTAGACGTGATAAAATTTATGTCAAATAAAAAATTACCAAAACACTGTTATTTTATCAAAATTACCGTTAATTTGCATATGCTTTAAAATGAAAATATGAAGAAAATAAATGTATGGTTCTTTTGTATTTTGTACATGATCATCAGAATCACCTTTATTCTCTGCAGGTAATCTGTCTATTTGGTCAAAATCACTGATACAGGTCCCCCTCCACCCTATGGTGGTATGGATAACTTGTAATGATGTCTCCAGAGAAACCTAGATTCAAATAAAGGCCCTATTTATCAAATTACTATAGGCGGAATTAGGTGTTTTTGGCTGGGGTCAGAATTACCCCAAAGGTCTTGATTTTTTTTAAAAATATCATATATATAACATATTGATACAGAAACACTAAACAATAATTTAGATTTGTTAAGAACAAGTTGATTGACAAAATCATGAAACATTTGAAGAATTTAAAAAAGTACCGTTGGGCTACGATCAAAAATATGTCTCTGGGGTCAAAATGACCCCCAGTCGGTAGTTTGAGAGTTAATAAGGACATGAGCCTAGAGCGTTTAGAAAATTATCCCTGTAGTTGTTTTGACTTACTTGATGAAGTATTTGACTCCTTCTGCTGTGTAAGCATTTTCCCATCCATATGGTAGACCTAGAAAGAGAGAGCGAGAAAGAGAGAAAGTTTATAAATCAGGGACACAACTTTCACTGGGGACGGGGGGACATTTTTATCATTGGAATGTGGTACAAAACAAGGCAACGGTGTGCTTTAGGACCATGCGGACGCCTCCGATCAGTCAGGCAGGCTGTTTGGAGTGTTTATCTGACTGCTGGATAAAAAATGTAATATATCTATATATGTCCACGTTATAAATACAGTATGTTCTTTGTCAAAGCTAGTCAATGATGGTGATCAAGGTCTTTTGGGGGATTTCTAAGCGTATCGTTTTTTTCAGAATATGAAGATCCTTCACACCGCTAACTTGCAAAGTTTCACCTTGTAATTTCATTCATTCAAGTCGAAGTTTCAGTCATCAAACTTCGTCAGAGTTTAGTGAAACTTGCTGTGCAGGTGTGCTTTCTGTTCCAGTGCATCTGCAACAGTCTCTAACTAGATGTTCCTTTCTAGAAGAAACATTTTCCCAGAATGGGTAATATTACTCCCTGGGCTACCTATACTCCAATTTGGGTCATTTGGTAACCCAGTGCTGGTTAAATAGTGGACAGAACACGTTGGGTTATTTTGACCCAGCCAGTTGGATTGCGTTTATACTCTCATCCTGGGTTGGCATAGCAGCGTGGCTTTCAGCTAGATCTTATTGGCCACCCATGAGAGTAATTGTCATTCCTGTTCATCATGTTAACTTTACATACTGCAAATATATATATTTTTTACATTCTTCAATAATATTAAGATAATTTATTACATATTATAATAAGGTATACCACCTTATTGTATCCCAACAATTAGATTTACATAGGCTTTAAGGGAACTCCTAATCTTCTGTAAGTGCCATTGAAGCTAAAAAAATGTCTACGTTCAAACATACCATGTGATAACTATGCAACAGAACAGATTAACAGGAATTACATTTACTCTCATAGGTGGCTAAAAATAACTGTCTGAATGCCATGCCCCAATTAAACTACGCCTCCAGTCTTCTGATCTGACCCGCTGGGTCTAATCTCAAGCACCCATGACAGTAAATGTCATTTTTGTTAATCTGTTCTGTTGTATATTAATCACATGTTAAGTTTGAACATTTTTTGTAGCTTCAATGAGGCTTACAGATGTGTATGAGTTCCTTAAAATGCAAATCCTAATGTCAGGATAGATACCAATTTATTATAATATGTAATAAATAATTGTAATATTCTATAAGAATGTGTAAAATGCTAAACATTTCAAGGAAACATTTACATTTGCAGTATGTAAACTTAAAGCCCCCATGCAGTCTTTGTAATTTTATTTTTAAATCATCACTCTATGTCTAGTAAATCACTGTATGTGTTTATTCAAAGCTCATGAACAGTTAAAATCACATTTTCATGAGATTGGATGATATTTGGATGAAACCAGATCAAAGTATGATAAATTATTGTTGCTTCTACATTGTTCAAGTTTGATCATAAAGTTACCTCCCGAGTAGCGCAGTGGTCTAATGCTGTGCCACTAGAGATCCTGGTTCGAATCCAGGCTCTGTAGTAGCTTGCCGCGACCGGGAGACCCATGGGGTGGTGCACAATTGGTCCAGGGTAGGGCACTGGACCAGTAACTTTTTTAAATTTTTAGTCATTTAGCAGACGCTCTTATCCAGAGCGACTTACAGTTAGTGAGTGCATACATTATTAAGGGAATATGGTGACATCACCCTAACTTTTATTTTAATACACCAATGGAAACATGACATTATCTTACCTAATTTAAAAAGTACCGCCTTGTAACCAACATCGGAGAAGGCATGTTTGTGGAGGGTTGTGGTTTATACAGCTAGATAGCTACTCTACTGGGGCCAACATTTGACTGTTGGGTGTCAGCAAGATACGTATACACTGAAAAGATACGTATACACTGAGTGTACAAAACATTAGGAACACCTAATATTGAGTTGCACCCCCTTTTGACCTCAGAACAGCCTCAATTCGTCAGGCATAGACTCTACAAGGTGTCAAGCGCATTCCACAGGGATGCTTCCCACAGTTGTGTCAAGTTGGCTGGATGTCCTTTGGGTGGTGGACCATTCTTGGTACACATGGGAATCTGTTGAGTGTGAAAAACCCAGCAGTGGTGCAGTGGTGCAGTTCTTGACACAATCAAACTGGTGTGCCTGGCACCTACTACCATACCCCGTTCAAAGGCTCTTTTGTCTAGCCCATTCACCCTCTGAATGGTACTCGTACACAATCCATGTCTCAATTGTCTCAAGGCTAATACATCCTTCTTTAACCTGTCTCCTCCCCTTTGTCTACACTGATTGAAGTGGATTTATCAGGTGACATTAATAAGGCATCATAGCTTTCACCTGAATTTACCTGGTCAGTCTATGTCATGAAAAGCAGGTGTTCCTATTGTTTTGTACACTCAGTGTATGTCTCCCCTTTCATCTGTGTCTGGTGTTAGCTAGTTACTGGCTAGCTAGGTTTTCAGCCAGCATGGAACAAAAGGGGGGGACCGGTCATTCAAAACTCTGACGCAGTTAAGTTATCATGTCAACACATCCGTCAGTGTTGCTGTGAACCACGTCACAAGAGACATGGCAAACGGGAGAGAAAAACCTTGACATCATTGATTTATAAAAAAAAAATTAAAAAAAATTAAAATATATATATATATTCTATATTGTTTGAGTTGCTTTGTTTATCACCAAATTTGCTTGATATTATTTTATTGCAACACTACCCACTGCATCCAAGTTTCTTGACATAGGTGTTTGAAAGAGCTGTGAGTCAAGGCGAGCTCATTAATATATCAATCCTGCAAAAATATTATTGGTGAAATTTTAGTCATTCAACAGGCAATTTTACATGGGAATATAAATGACTGTTCGGGACCTTTAATGAAAATAACCCTTAAATATATTTGTTATTATTTATTTCCCTGAGCCTCCTTTGGCCCTTGAAATGCTCAGTGTTAAGAAACAAATTTGAAGATATTTACATGCACAACCCTGATTGGCTGGTCTAGAGCACACCCCCTTTCACAATTTCAGAGTGCCCCTTTAACATGATGAACAGGAATGACATTTACTCTCATGGGTGGCCAATAAGATCTACTTGAAAGCCACACCCCTAATAAGACACGCCTCCGGGAAATTATCTAAGGATTACATTAAAAAAGACCCAGCTGCTAGGTCAACCCAGCATGAAAGTTAAAAATAACCAACTGATGGTTAAATTAACCCATGTTTGGGTAAACCCAATAACCAATATTTACCCAGTGCTGGGTTACCAAATAACATTCTCACTCGGAATTCAGTATCTCTCTCAGCGTTCTACACCTGAAATGATGACTGGATTGTGAGAAATCCAATGAATCTTCGGAGCCGTGTCCAATCTATTGGTTCTGATTCTATAGTTACAGTCGCCTCTCACCGAATATAATCCTGTCACTCTTGCTGTAAACAGCAAGTGTCACTGTACTACAGCGCCTTGCAAAAGTATTCATCCACCTTGGCGTTTTTCCTATTTTGTTGCATTCCAACCTATAATTTAAATGGATTTTTATTTGGATTTCATGTAATGTACATACACAAAATAATCCTAATTGGTGAAGTGAAATGAAACAAATAACTTGTTTCAAAAAATTCGGAAAAATAAATTACGGAAAAGTGGTGCGTGCATATGTATTCACCCCCTTTGCTATGAAGCCCCCAAATAAGATCTGGAGTAGTTTTGCCTAGTGGCTAGATGTGCCAAGCTTATAGAGTCATATCCCAAGAGACTTGCAGCTGTAATTGCTGCAAAAGGTGGCTCTACAAAGTATTGACTTTGGGGGGGGGGGGGGGGTGAATAGTTATGCACACTCAAGTTTTATATTTTGCATCTTCAAAGTGGCATGTTGTGTAAATCAAATAATACAAACCCCCAAAAAATCCATTTTAATTCCAGGTTGTAAGGCAACAAAATAGGAAAAATGCCAAGGGAGGTGAATACTTTCGCAAGCCACTGTATACACATCACAATAACACAATGCACATACACGGCAACGTCACACAAGTTCTCACCCTCGGAACAAAGAAACACAGGGCACACACTGGTTGAATCATCGTTGCTTCCACGTCATTTACAGTGAGGGAATTAAGTATTTGATCCCCTGATGATTCTGTACGTTTGCCTACTGACAAAGACATGATCAGTCTATAATTTTAATGGTAGGTTTATTTGAACAGTGAGAGACAGAATAACAACAAAAAAATCCAGAAAAACGCATGTCAAAAATGTTATAAATTGATTTGCATTTGAGGGAAATAAGTATTTGACCCCTCTGCAAAACATGACTTAGTACTTGGTGGCAAAACCCTTATTGGCAATCACAGAGGACAGACGTTTCTTGTAGTTGGCCACCAGGTTTGCACACATCTCAGGAGGCATTTTGTTCCACTCCTCTTTGCAGATCTTCTCCAAGTCATTAAGGTTTCGAGGCTGACGAACCTTCAGCTCCCTCCACAGATTCTCTATGGGATTAAGGTCTGGAGACTGGCTAGGCCACTCCAGGAACTTAATGTGCTTCTTCTTGAGCCACTCCTTTGTTGCCTTGGCCATGTGTTTTGGGTCATTGTCATGCTGGAATACCCATCCACGACCCCTTTTCAATGCCCTGGCTGAGGGAAGGAGGTTCTCACCCAAGATTTGACGGTACATGGCCCCGTCCATCGTCCCTTTGATGCGGTGAAGTTGTCCTGTCCCCTAAGCAGAAAAACACCCCCAAAGCATAATGTTTCCACCTCCATGTTTGACGGTGGGGATGGTGTTCTTGGGGTCATAGGCAGCATTCCTCCTCCTCCAAACACGGCGAGTTGAGTTGATGCCAAAGACCTCGATTTTGGTCTCATCTGACCACAACACTTTCACCCAGTTCTCCTCGGAATCATTCAGATATTCATTGGCAAACTTCAGACGGGCCTGTATATGTGCTTTCTTGAGCAGGGGGACCTTGCGGGTGCTGCAGGATTTCAGTCCTTCACGGCGTAGTGTGTTACCAATTGTTTTCTTGGTGACTATTGTCCCAGCTGCCTTGAGATCATTGACAAGATCCTCCCGTGTAGTTCTGGGCTGATTCCTCACCGTTCTCATGATCATTGCAACTCCACGAGGTGAGATCTTGCATGGAGCCCCAGGCCGAGGGAGATTGACAGTTATTTTGTGTTTCTTCCATTGCAAATAATCGCACCAACTGTTGTCACCTTCTCACCAAGCTGCTTGGCGATGGTCTTGTAGCCCATTCCAGCCTTGTGTAGGTCTACAATCTTGTCCCTGACATCCTTGGAGAGCTCTTTGGTCTTGGCCATGGTGGAGAGTTTGGAATCTGATTGATTGATTGCTTCTGTGGACAGGTGTCTTTTATACAGGTAACAAGCTGAGATTAGGAGCACTCCCTTTAAGAGTGTGCTCCTAATCTCAGCTCGTTACCTGTATAAAAGACACCTGGGAGCCAGAAATCTTTCTGATTGAGAGGGGGTCAAATACTTATTTCCCTCCTTAAAAAGCAAATCAATTTATAACATTTTTATATGCGTTTTTCTGGATTTTGGATTCTGTCTCTCACTGTTCAAATAAACCTACCATTACAATTATAGACTGATCATTTCTTTGTCAGTGGGCAAACGTACAAAATCAGCAGGGGATCAAATACTTTTTTCCCTCACTGTATACTGAACAAAAATATAAATGCAACATGCAACAATTTCATTGATTTTACTGAGTTACAGTTTATATGAGGACATCAGTTAATTGAAATAAATTCCTTAGGCCCTAATCTATCGATTTCACATGACTGGGAATACAGATATGCATCTGTTGGTCACATATACCTTTTGTGCATTGAAATTGCCATCGATAAAATGCAATTGTGTTCGTTGTCTGTAGCTTATACCTGCCCATACCATAACCCCACCACCATCATGGGGTACTCTGTTCACAACGTTGACATCAGCAAACCGTTCGCCAACACAACGCCATACACGTGGTCTGCGGTTGTGAGGCCGGTTTGACCTACTGCTAAATTCTCTAAAACATTGGAGGCGGCTTATGGTAGAGAAATGAACATTCAATTATCTGGCAACAGCTATGGTGGACATTCCTGCAGTCAGCATGCCAATTGCACGCTCCCTCAAAACTTGAGACATCTGTGGTATTGTGTTGTGTGACAAAATTGCACATTTTAGAGTGGCCTTTTATTGCCCCCAGCACAAGTTGTACCTGTGTAATGATCATGCTGTTTAATCATCTTCTTGAATGCCACACCTGTCAGGTGGATGGATTATCTTGGCAAATGAGAAATGCTCACTAACAGGGATGTAAACAAATTTGGGCACAATATTTGAGAGAAATAGGTTTTTTGTGCATATGGAAAATTTCTGGGATCTTTTATTTCAGCTCATGAAACATGGGTCCAGCACTTTACATGTATTTAAAAAAATTAAAATTTAGGGGGTAGATCAGCTTTAATATTTCAGATAGATTGTAACTTCCATCAATGTAATTGTCTGCATCACTTCCAATCCCCCATATGTTTTTTTTTCTCTCGCAAATATATATATATATATATATTTTACATATTAGTCATTTAGCAGACGCTCTTATCCAGAGCGACTTATAGTTAGTGAGTGCATACATTATTTTTATTTATTTTTCATACTGTCCCCCCGTGGAAATCGAACCCACAACCCTGGCATTGCAAACGCCATGCTCTACCAACTGAGCTACATCTCTGCTGGCCATTCCCTCCCCTACTCTGGAAGACGCTGGGCCAACTGTACACCGCCCCATGCGTCTCCCGGTTGCGGCCGGCTACGACAGAGCCTGGATTCGAACCAGGATCTCTAGTGGCACAGCTAGCCTTAGACCACTGCGCCATACATACAGCGGGGAGAAGAAGTATTTGATACACTGCCGATTTTGCAGGTTTTCCTACTTACAAAGCATGTAGAGGTCTGTAATTTTTATCATAGGTACACTTCAACTATGAGAGACTGAATCACATTGTATGATTTTTAAGTAATTAATTTGCATTTTATTGCATGACATAAGTATTTGATACATCAGAAAAGCAGAACCTAATATTTGGTACAGAAACCTTTGTTTGCAATTACAGAGATCATATGTTTACTGTAGGTCTTGACCAGGTTTGCACACACTGCAGCAGGGATTTTGGCCCACTCCTCCATACAGACCTTCTCCAGATCCTTCAGGTTTCGGGGCTGTCGCTGGGCAATACAGACTTTCAGCTCCCTCCAAAGATTTTCTATTGGGTTCAGGTCTGGAGACTGGCTAGGCCACTCCAGGACCTTGAGATGCTTCTTAAGGAGCCACTCCTTAGTTGCCCTGGCTGTGTGTTTCGGGTAGTTGTCATGCTGGAAGACCCAGCCACGACCCATCTTCAATGCTCTTACTGAGGGAAGGAGGTTGTTGGCCAAGATCTCGCGATACATGGCCCCATCCATCCTCCCCTCAATACGGTGCAGTCGTCCTGTCCCCTTTGCAGAAAAGCATCCCCAAAGAATGATGTTTCCACCTCCATGCTTCACGGTTGGGATGGTGTTCTTGGGGTTGTACTCATCCTTCTTCTTCCTCCAAACACGGCAAGTGGAGTTTAGACCAAAAAGCTCTATTTTTGTCTCATCAGACCACATGACCTACTCCCATTCCTCCTCTGGATCATCCAGATGGTCATTGGCAAACTTCAGATGGGCCTGGACATGCGCTGGCTTGAACAGGGGGACCTTGCGTGCGCTGCAGGATTTTAATCTATGATGGCGTAGTGTGTTACTAATGGTTTTCTTTGAGACTGTGGTCCCAGCTCTCTTCAGGTCATTGACCAGGTCCTGCCGTGTAGTTCTGGGCTGATCCCTCACCTTCCTCATGATCATTGATGCCCCACGAGGTGAGAGCTTGCATGGAGCCCCAGACCGAGGGTGATTGACCGTCATCTTGAACTTCTTCCATTTTCTAATAATTGCACCAACAGTTGTTGCCTTCTCACCAAGCTGCTTGCCTATTGTCCTGTAGCCCATCCCAGCCTTGTGCAGGTCTACAATTTTATCCCTGATGTCCTTACACAGCTCTCTGGTCTTGGCCATTGTGGAGAGGTTGGAGTCTGTTTGATTGAGTGTGTGGACAGGTGTCTTTTATACAGGTAACGAGTTCAAACAGGTGCAGTTAATACAGGTAATGAGTGGAGAACAGGAGGGCTTCTTAAAGAAAAACTAACAGGTCTGTGAGAGCCGGAATTCTTACTGGTTGGTAGGTGATCAAATACTTATGTCATGCATTCAAATGCAAATTAATTACTTAAAAATCATACAATGTGATTTTCTGGATTTTTTTTCACATACACATATAGACATATATATACATACATACATACATACATACACACACACATATCCTTTTTTAAATTATATTTCCCTTCATTACTTTCCAACCCCACCACCCCTTCCCCAATTGGAGTAAACCAGTGAAATTCGACAATAATTATATTTTGTTTGTTTTTACTCCTGAACTTCCTCCGATCATTTTCATGATGTCCATCTGGTTTGCTTCTATATGCCATATTTTTCTAACTGTGCTCTTTCACAAAAGCTCTCAACCTATAACCTATATACGTATTATGGACACAGTATGCTTTACATTAGTTATCTTGTTGTTATTAGTTGTTGTTATTAGTCCCATCCTTCAGCTCCATTCAACACCTCCCATCTATCTCTTAACACCATCCATATTGGATTTCTATTTGCCATATATTTTTCAACTGTACTGTGATGTTTTACAAAAGTTCTGAACCTTTCTATTCTCATTGTTTCTACAGATCGTAAATTGAAAATAAACTTTTTTGCTAAAATAATTATTATATTATTGATCGATTGACTATGACTTTTCAGATCACCCAGTAGTGCTATCTGCAGGGTTAGCTCCAGGTAAATATTGCAATCCTTTAGCCATTCCTGGACCTGTGTCCAAAAACAAGCTACAAATGGACAGTACCAAAACAAATGATCTAATGATTCTGTCTCTTGGCAGCAAAATCTGCAGAGCTGGGAAGATTGTATCCCCCATATAAATAACATTCTATTGGTAGCAAGAATTTTATATAATAATTTAAATTGAAAAATTCTAAGTTTTGAATCCGGCGTCGTTTTGCGTATCAATTCATAAACACTATGCCATGGATTCGGTACGTCAAAAATCTCTTCCCAACTATTTTGCAATCTATATGGGACGGCTGTCAATCCTTTGGTCCTTAAATTAAACTGGTATACTTTTTTAGGTATCACAATTTTCTTTAACTAATTATATTCTTTAATGCAAGGCCGACAGACAAGTTCGTTACTTTTTCCCACTTCCACTTTCCTTTTCCATTTTTGCGGTAATGCTGCAATTATTTGGTTGTAATTTTGGGTAGAGCAGACATTTCCATATGTTTTTGTGTTGCGGTAATATTTTTGTTCAGTGTAAATGAAATTACTTTCAACCAACAGGGAAAAGACGTTGAATTGACGTCTGTGCCCAGTGGGATGATATCAGTCAGAAAATCCCTTTGTGTTCCACCGAAAGTAAGATGTGTACATTAGCGATACATTGCACAGACTGGATTTTACTCTGTCAATTAAATGTTGACAGGCAGGGCCAGGGGATAAGCTGTCTGGTCTCAGGTTTTAGTCAACACATCAGTAACAGAAAATAAAGTGTACTGTAGCTGGTCCACTAACAGTATGTCTGTTTTGTGGAGTAGATTTTATCCAAGTAATTAACTGCTTGGTTAGCCAATGATCTTGAACTGATCTGATTGAACTTGGCTTGACATGTCAAATGGCGCCGGAGGGGATGGCTGCCATTTTATGGACTCTTAACCAACCGTGCTATTTTGTGTGTTTTTTCGCATTGTTTGAAAATTATTTTGTACATAATGTTGCTGCTACCGTCTCTTATGACCGAAAAGAGCTTCTGGACATCAGAACAGCGATTACTCACCTTGAACTGGACTAATAATTTTTCTTTAATGAGTCGGACGAGAGGGATTTGCTCCAGACACTCGACAGGGCCCTCATCCCCGTCATTCGCAGTAGAAAGAAAAGGAGATATCGCGGAAGGAGATCGGGGTGCTTGTTAAGGAGCCGGTGATGAGTGGCTAATCTGCCTTCGGAACTATTGGCCAATTTACAATCGCTTGACAATAAAGTGGACGAACTACAAGCACGTATATCCTACCAATGGGACATTAAAAATTGTAATATCTTATGTTTCAACGAGTCGTGGCTGAACGAAGACATGAATAACATACAGCTGGCAGGTTATACACTGTATCGGCAAGAAAGAACAGCAGCCTCTGGTAAGACAAGGGGTGGCGGTCTATGTATATTTGTAAACAACAGCTGGTGCACGATATCTAAGGAAGTCTCGAGGTTTTGCTCGCCTGAGGTAGAGTATCTCATGATAAGCTGTAGACCACAGTATCTACCAAGAGAGTTTTCATCTACTGTCTTTTCGTAGCTGTCTATTTACCACCACAAACCAATGCTGGCACTAAGACCGCACTCAAGGAACTGTAAACGGCCATAAGCAAACAGGAAAACGCTCATCCAGAGGAGGCACTCCTAGTGGCCGGGGACTTTAATACAGGGAAACTTAAATCCGTTTTACCTAATTTTGTACCAGCATGTTAAATGTGCAACCAGAGGGAAAAAAAACTCTAGACCACCTTTACTCCACACACAGAGACGCGTACAAAGCTCTCCCTCGCTCTCCATTTGGCAAATCTGACCATAATTCTATCCTCATGATTTCTGCTTACAAGCAAAAACTTAAGCAGGAAGCACCAGTGACTCGGTCAATAAAAAAGTGGTCAGATGACGCAGATGCTAAGCCACAGGACTGTTTTGCTAGAACAGACTGGAATATGTTCCGGATTCTTCCGACGGCATTGAGGATTACACCACATCAGTCACTTGCTTCATCAATAAGTGCATCGATGACGTCGTCCCCACAGTGACTGTACGTACATACCCCAACCAGAAGCCATGGATTACAGGCAACATCCGCACTGAGCTAAAGGGTAGAGCTAACGCTTTCAAGGAGCGGGACTCTAACCCGGACGCTTATAAGAAATCCCGCTATGCCCTCCGACAAACCATCAAACAGGCAAAGCGTCAATACAGGAATAAGATCGAATCGTACTACACCGGCTCCGACGCTCGTCGGATGTGGCAGGGCTTGCAAACTATTACAGACTACAAAGGGAAGCACAGCCGCAAGCTGCCCAGTGACATGAGCCTACCAGACAACCTAAATTACTTCTATGCTCGCTTCGAGGCAAGTAACACTGAAACATGCATTAGAGCATCAGCTGTTCCGGACGATTATGTTATCACGCTCTCCGTAGCCGATGTGAGTAAGACCTTTAAACAGGTCAACATTCACAAGGCCGCAGGGCCAGACGGATTACCAGGACGTGACTTCAATGATATTTTCAACCTCTCCCTGTCGAAGTTTGTAATATCAACTTGTTTCAAGCAGACCACCATAGTCCCTGTGCCCTAGAACACTAAGGTAACCTGCCTAAATGACTACCGACCCGTAGCACTCACGTCTGTGGCCATGAAGTGCTTTGAAAGGCTGGTCATGGCTCACATCAACACCATTATCCCAGAAACCCTAGACCCACCCTAATTT
Source organism: Coregonus lavaretus (assembly GCF_964263955.1). Classification (NCBI taxonomy): domain Eukaryota; kingdom Metazoa; phylum Chordata; class Actinopteri; order Salmoniformes; family Salmonidae; genus Coregonus; species Coregonus lavaretus. The sequence goes on from NC_139988.1 coordinate 23,143,189, forward strand.
GCATACCACCCCAACAGATCCACAGATGACGCAATCCCTATTGCGCTCCACACTGCCCTTTCACACCTGGACAAAAGGAACATCTATGTGAGAATGCTATTCATTGACTACAGCTCAGCGTTCAACACCATAGTGCCCTCAAAGCTCATCACTAAGCTAAGGACCCTGGGACTAAACACCTCCCTCTGCAACTGGATCCTGGACTTCCTGACGGGCCGCCCCCAGGTGATAAGGGTAGGTAACAACACATCCGCCACGCTGATCCTCAACACGAGGGCCCCTCAGGGGTGCGTGCCGAGTCCCCTCCTGTACTCCTTGTTCACTCATGACTACATGGCCAGGCACGACTCTAACACCATCATTAAGTTTGCCGATGACACAACAGTGGTAGGCCTGATCACCGACAACGACGAGACAGCCTATAGGGAGGAGGTCAGAGACCTGTCCGTGTGGTGCCAGGACAACAACCTCTCTCTAAACGTGATCAAGACAAAGGAGATGATTGTGGACGACAGGAAAAAGAAGAGGACCGAGCACGCCCCCATTCTCATCGACGGGGCTGTAGTGGAGCAGGTTGAGAGCTTCAAGTTCCTTGGTGTCCACATCACAAACTAACATGGTCCAAGCACACCAAGACAGTCGTGAAGAGGGCACGACAAAACCTATTCCCCTTCAGGAGACTGAAAAGATTTGGCATGGGTCCTCAGATCCTCAAAAGGTTCTACAGCTGCACCATCGAGAGCATCCTGACTGGTTGCATCATTGCCTGGTATGGCAACTGCTCGGCCTCCGACCGCAAGGCACTACAGAGGGTAGTGCGTACGGCCCAGTACATCACTGGGGCCAAGCATCCTGCCATCCAGGACCTCTATACCAGGTGGTGTCAGAGGAAATCCCTAAAAACTGTCAAAGACTCCAGCCACCCTAGTCATAGCCATGTCTAGGTCCAAGAGGCTCCTAAACAGCTTCTACCCCCAAGCAATAAGACTCCTGAACATCTAATCAAATGGCTACCCAGACTATTTGCATTGCAATACGCAGTGCGTATTTCAGAAATACTTTCTGGCTTTCTATTTCTGTTTCTGCACCTGGTTCTAACGTAGAGAACCAGAAGAGTGTGTGAGTCCCTCGTGCCCTTAGACAGCCCTCGGAAAGAGCAGTGAGAGGGGTCTTGCCACATGAAGCAGGGAGGGCTGAATGCCAGCTTTGTCAGGGGCCTTTGCCCCTAACATCCCGGGGCAGTGGACTGAATTAATTTGACTGTTTCTGAGAAATAAAGCATTAAATAAAGCATTAAAGCTGCTTACAACAAACCCCTCAGAATTTCATAGAGAGAGATTCATCTAGAAAATAAGGGAGAGAGGGAGAGGAGAAAGAGGAGGGATGTGAAATGATCAATAGAGGTTCATTGTGCTAGGTTCAGGTCAAGGAGATAATTGTGAAGTGTGTGTGTATATGTGTGTATGTTTGTGTGTAGTGGCTGTAAGTACGTCACTCATTGAACGCTTAAGCCAATATTACAGCTAATAACCCTGCTGGCTCCCCCGGGCCCTTACCAATCCCCAGTCCCTCTGCTCCTCCTCACTCCCTTACCAATCCTCAGTCCCTCCTCACTCCCTTACCGATCTTCAGTCCCTCCTCACTCCCTTACCGATCCTCAGTCCCTCCTCACTCCCTTACCGATCCTCAGTCCCTCCTCACTCCCTTATCGATCCTCAGTCCCTCCTCACTCCCTTACCGATCCTCAGTCCCTCCTCACTCCCTTACCGATCCCGTCCCTCTGCTCCTCCTCACTCCTTCCCTTTCCAACTGCCTCTCCTGTGAGAGGAATCAGCCTAATCCAGCCCTGGATAGCTCCTCTCCTCCGTCACCCTGGTGTCACTGTGGGCTCACGTGGCTCACCGTGCGCTGGCCAACCCTCCACAGGTGGCAGCATGGGCCTGACTAATGTGCTGCTCCAGAAGAATATGAACAGCTGCCATACATACTAAGTTAGAACACACACACACACACACACACACACACACTTGGCATCACAGGATGAGTGTGATGAAAATGTGAGAATCTCCTTCGCTCCTCGGTCACGCTCTGCCCAGCCTGCAAGATACGTTTCAGCTTCAGCATGCAGCTAATACCCTTGCACACGCATGCACGCATGCACGCACACACACAGCATGCTGCTTGACACACAGTCAGCATGCTGCTTGTACACACACACACTCTCTCTCTACTTTCTTGTCGCGTTGCCAAGTAAAACGATGCCAAAACATGATTACAATATTTCATCTGAGGGAGGAGGGAGTAGAAGTGACACAGTAGGCCTAAAACATAAAGCCAGCCTTGTGTTTTGTTGTTATTAGTGTCGTTATTTAATTCTGACTCTATAAAGGAAGCGCGGCATGGAACATATTAAAGGGGTGCAGCAGGATCTAACATGGGAGTGTTTAACGATAAAGATGTCTGTGTTAGGATGGACACAAAGCTATTCAAATGACAGTACTACACCTGAGCACTACAGAGAGAAAAAACAGGAAGAGAACTGAAAGAGGAAGAGCTAGAGATAGAGACAGGAAGATATATAGAGAGTGAAATACAGAGAAATAGATACAAATACAGAGGGACAGAGGGAGAGATGACTACCTGTAGACGACAGCTCCTCCGTGTGCTAAACCTCCTGTGGGGTTTGGGTCCCTGCCCTTGCATTCTACCTCTGTGTTCGGAGGAGTGGTGCCCCATCCATCAACATCACTCTGGGCCAAAAGAGCTAAAGCTGCCAAGTGACAACTCACCCACAGCTTTCACCCACAGCTTAGAGACAGAAACTACACCCCAAATGACACCCTATTCCCTATATAGTGCACTACTACTAGTCTGGTCAAAAGTAGTACACTTTATAGGGAATAGGGTGCCATTTGGGACACACACTGACAGACAGACTGGGGATTGTCAGGCAGCAGGGTGGTAATACCAGTAACAACACCAAACAAAGCAGGAAATGTCTGACCTTAATCCTTGAACTCTACTTTATATTTTTATTCATATTTCCTGGGCGACAGACAGGGTTGGGAAAAGAGTATCTATGGATTCTAATGACGTTTCATTCTCTCTGGTTGTGTCCCAAATGGCATCCTATTCCCTATGTAGTGCACTACTTTTGAACAGAGCCATATGTGTCCTGGTCAAAAGTAGCGCACTATATAGGGAATAGGGTGCCATTTGGGACAGATACTCTGTCTGCCTCCTGCCTTTTCTGCTGATTGCACACTTGGGCAGGGCTCTACAGTGCGACCATTTTACTCGCATATGCGCCTAAATATTTTGCTGTGCGACCTGGAATTTTTATTTAGGAACCGCATAGAAAAACATAACCCAGATGATAATTGTTTCAATGATTACTTCCCTGTACCGCAGCCCCTGAGTGCCATGGAGAATACACTGAGCGCATATTCATGTCATGCTTGCACCATTACTACAAAGAAAATGGCTTGTTACCTCAAATACTTTTTATTGTGCTCCTAAATTTATTTCTGTGCTCCTAAATTGTTCTACTTAGGTGCACACGTAGAGCCCTGTGGGCTTAGGATTAGGCCTCGTATGTAAATATTTGAATAAGACTGATAGATGGAGGATACTTTTTTGGGCATCAACCCATACACACACATACGTAAGCAGTGTGTGTGTTTGGCTAGAGGGAGAGAGGAAGTGGTTGTGGCTGGCATGCAAACACACCAGGATTACTAACCACCACAAGGGATTGGGGTAACACTGCAGCGCACAGTGGACTTATTATTGGCTGGTGATATCCAATAAATGTATACATGATTAGTCAACAAAGTACTTGAATAACAAATTTGACAGACAGGGAGTGGCTGGCGTGCCAAAACTCATGACTACTATACTACTAACCAACCAGCACAGGATCGGAGAGAACTAACCTGTATCGTCTGGGATGCTACAGGACCTCCATTCCAAATCTAACCCTAGCCCTAGATACTTCTTGCATCTAAAATCTATCACATGATATCATTAATAACAGATGGTAGAAGTCATGGACTGACAGGATCGACAACCCATTTAGAGGGAGAACTTGTTGTAGTTTATTTGCATCATGTACAACTTCGTGATACAGTCATACAGAGTCATTAAAACTTGTTTTTCAACCACTCCACACATTTCTTGTTAACAAACTATAGTTTTGGCAAGTCGGTTAGGACATCTACTTTGTGCATGACACAAGTCATTTTTCCAACAATTGTTTACAGACAGATTATTTCACTTATAATTCACTGTATCACAATTCCAGTGGGTCAGAAGTTTACATACACTAAGTTGACTGTGCCTTTAAACAGCTTGGAAAATTCCAGAAAATGATGTCATGGCTTTAGAAGCTTCTGATAGGCTAATTGACATCATTTGAGTCAATTGGAGGTGTACCTTTGGATGTATTTCAAGGCCTACCTTCAAACTCAGTGCCTCTTTGCTTGACATCATGGGAAAGTCAAAAGAAATCAGCCAAGTCTGGTTCATCCTTGGGAGCAATTTCCAAACGCCTGAAGGTACCACGTTCATCTGTACAAACAATAGTACACAAGTATAAACACCATGCAGCCATCATACCGCTCAGGAAGGAGACGCGTTCTGTCTCCTAGAGATGAATGTACTTTGGTGTGAAAAGTGCAAATCAATCCCAAAACAACAGCAAAGAACCTTGTGAAGATGCTGGAGGAAACAGGTACAAAAGTATATATATCCACAGTAAAATGAGTCCTATATCGACATAACCTGAAAGGCCGCTCAGCAAGGAAGAAGCCACTGCTCCAAAACCGCCATAAAAAAGCCAGACTACGGTTTGCAACTGCACATGGGGACAAAGATCTTACTTTTTGGAGAAATGTCCTCTGGTCTGATGAAACAAAAATAGATCTGTTTGGCCATAATTACCATCGTTATGTTTGGAGGAAAAAGGGGGACGCTTGCAAGCCGAAGAACACCATCCCAACCGTGAAGCACGGGGGTGGCAACATCATGCTGTGGGGTTGCTTTGCTGCAGGAGGGACTGGTGCACTTCACAAATTAGTTGGCATCATGAGGAAGGAAAATTATGTGGCTATATTGAAGCAACATCTCAAGACATCAGTCAGGAAGTTAAAGCTTGGTCGCAAATGGGTCTTCCAAATGCACAATGACCCCAAGCATACTTCCAAAGTTGTGGCAAAATGGCTTAAGGACAAAAAAGTCAAGGTATTGGCGTGGCCATCACAAGCCCTGACCTCAAACCTATAGAACATTTGTGGGCAGAACTGAAAAAGCATGTGCGAGCAAGGAGGCCTACAAACCTGACTCAGTTACACCTGCTCTGTCAGGAGGAATGGGCCAAAATTCACCCAACTTACCAAATACTAATTGAGTGTATGTAAACTTCTGACCCACTGGGAATGTGATGAAAGAAATAAAAGCTGAAATAAATCATTCTCTCTACTATTATTCTGACATTTCACATTATTAAAATAAAGTGGTGATCATAACTGACCTAAGACAGGGAATGTTTACTAGGATTAAATGTCAGGAAATGTGAAAAACTGAGTTTAAATGTATTTGGCTAAGGTGTATGTAAACTTCCGACTTCAACTGTACGTACTTTCAACATACTGTACAGCCTAACCTTTCATCAATATAGCATACAGTACAAGGCAAATATACATTACCTACATTAACAACTTTAGTCATCAAAATAATTTCAGCACTTAAACATGTTTTAATACCAAAGGTATTGTATAGAATATATTGTAATCTTCAAAAATTCCAATGTGAAATGAAATTGGTCAATATCTTGATAAATGCTTTAGCCTGTGGAGTGATCAGAAAGGGTTGTTCATGTTGTTTCATGCAAATTAACTTTTTATTGGGAGGATTTTTGTTCATTTTGACAGTTTTGAAAGCAAATGTAAAATGTAAATAATATAACATGTAACAATGCTAAATCAAAGTGGTTAAGAGCGTTGTACCAGTAACCGAAAGGTCGCTGGTTCTAATCCCCAAGCCAACTAGGTGAAAAATCTGTCGATGTGCCCTTGAGCAAGGCACTTAACCCTAATTGCTCCTGTAAGTCGCTCTGGATAAGAGCGTCTGCTAAATGACCAATTTATTTATTTATTTATTTATTTAAAACATTTATTGCTGAGGATACGATATATGAAGGATGTATAAACAAGGACTTTGTATATTGTGTGTGACATAGTAGTCCTGTATGGCTCAGGTGGTAGAGCATAGCACTTACCGCGCCAGGATTGTGGATTTGATTCCTGGCGCCACCCATAAGTAAAATGTGTGCACACATGACTAAGTCTCTTTGGATAAAAAGATTCTGCTAAATGGCAAAATTATTATTATGTGATGTAAGTCTAGGGGGGCCAGTATGAAAAATGTATGCACTCAGTAACTGTAAGTCGCTCTGGATAAGAGCGTCTGCTAAATGACTAAAATGTAAATGTAAATGTAAATAGACAGAATGAGTACCAGGTCAATTCCAGAGGGGTATACTACGAAGCAAGCTAGATCTACTCAGGGGTTTCTAAATTAACCAGCTTCAGTTAGCTTCACATTCCAGCTCAGGCTTCATCCGTACTACGACGGTGGATATTGCTCGTCCACCTGCCACTAACTCTAGCAGGCTTGTAACAGCGCATGCATGAGGCTATTCGAACGCCAAACTCTTAATTGAGAAAATGCTGAAATGCCACATTTTCATTTGTGCCAAAATCTAAATCAAATACAAGTTATCTTGCAAATTCAGCAGGCTATCGTGTGAAATAGACTTTAAGAAGTGTGGTCTTTATTTTCTTACTTTGGTGTGCTTTGGTGTGTTTATCAATGCACAAGCACTTTTTTCCTTCAATCCTGTCGATAAAATAATTTCATAAAGTCATACAAAAGTTTTACTGTGCGTGAACTTTCAAATGCATCTTGTCATTACTAAATCTGTAATGTGACAGTTTAATATTAAACATTTTAACCAAAAATAATAATACATTTGATTAATAAAATATTTAAAATCAGTAGTCTTCCTCAAGTTAAGGGAATGATGATCTTTGCGAGAGGGTGGGCAATCTGATTCCATTGGTCCTCAACTCGCAGCTCAGTCATTTCATTCAGGGTAAGTGGAGTTAGTCATGAGTTAGATTGCCCCAGAGCAGGTTAGTTCTGAAGGGTTCATTGCCATAGAAATTGACCTGGCTAAAAGGTGAGCCACTTTCGTATGACAGGTTATCCCGAGTTGAACTCAGAGTTGACCAAAGTTAGCTTGCTAACTCCTCAAACCTGCTTCGTAGTATAGGGCTCAGGTCAATTCCATTCAATTACAACCTTTGCGCAAACAAAACAGTGTGATTAGGTTGAGTGTGTGTGTTTAGGAGGACTAGGTAAGTAGGTCAATCCAATATCAGGCGACCCAAAGAATGTGTGTGTGTTTGTGTGTCTCAGAAAGAGCATATGGTTGAAACCTAAGGTAAGATGGTTTTCTCTCAGCAGTACATACTGTAACCAAGCAACACTGACCCCAGTGAAAATTACTAAGATTTGGATCTGGGGAGAGGAAGAGATTGTCCAAAAGTGCAAACACACACTTACACAAACACTTACATAAACGTCTGTTGTTTTTGTAACGATAGATCCAATGAAACAGAAGCTCATGCCTTGCTTTACTATGGGTTACACAACCACAATAGGGATGATTATTGTCCAGCCATGGTAAAACATTTCACGTTCTAGATGGAAATAATAAATTGGGCAACATTTTATTAGGTAAACATTATGTGAAAGCCTGCCACCTTATCGTCCAATGGAGATGCTTCTGTATAAATGCCTAAATGTCCTTTTGTCTACTGTACTGTTTTTGTTTATGCATACATGTGTATACAGATGTAGGATCTTAATTTGAGCCAGGTTGCTACAGCAGGAAAATAATCCTGCAGCAACAGGAAATGTGAATTATTATGTGGATTATAATCAATGGACATTTTTGTAGGGTTTGATACATTTTTTGAAAGGGAAAATCAAGTCTGAAATTTCAAAGTGGAAATGACAAACTTCAGAAGCCTTTTAAAACATAAAATACACTACAAGTTATACATTTCCAGCATTGCAGGAAAGTTCACCTTCAACAGGGTGATCAAATTAAGACCCTACACCTCTAGATGACATAATGTATATTAACTGATACCAATAATGTATAGATGTTGTAATGCATTATACACTGTGTGGTTCGAGCCCTGAATGCTGATTGGCTGACAGCTGTGGTATATCAGAACGTATACCACGGGTATGACAAAACATTTATTTTTACTGCTCTAATTACGTTGGTAACCAGTTTATAATAGCAATAAGGCACCTCGGGGGGGTTTGTAGTATATGGCCAATATACCACGGCTAAGGACTGTATCCAGGCACACCGCATTGCGTCATGCATAAGAACAGCCCTTAGCTGTGGTATATTGGCCATATACCACACCCCCTTGGGCCTTATTGCTTAATTATAGATTACTCCAAATCAAATACTGTACCATGTCAGTCTATGACTGCTTTTAGTGTCTTAAAACTCTATTTGAGTGGTCCACAATGTGGTAATTAAAATAACACTTTGGGTCGCCCGATATCGGATTGACCTAGTTACTGACCTACTTACCTACCCCTCTACAACACACACACACACACACACACACACACACACACTTACATGACACAAAATGATTAAAAAAACAGAAAGGACCTCCTTTCACATAACTTTTGCAGGACTTTCTTTTATTTCACAGAATCAATTCATATCATTACCGCCCTCAGAATGCAGACTGAGATGATAAAATAAATGAAAAATGGCAGGAGTGTAACATAACAGTCTGGCAGCCTCTATTACTACCATATCATTTCTAGTTCACTGACTCATTTCATCAAGGACAGTACATTTGTATTTGTTTTGTTTAATCTGAAATTCACCTGTGATTACCAGAAATGAAAACAGAAAGAGAGAAAGACTGCGTCCCAATGGGCACCCTATTCCCTATGTAGTGCACTATATAGGGATGAGGGTGCCATTTGGGACTCACAAGAGAGAGAGAGAGACACGTCCAAAGCTAAAGTGATGAAACACCGGCTTGGCTAGCATGTTGTGTTTTGTTCAGATGACAGTCTGAGTTGACACACCCCAGAGTCACCATGACACGTTAGCCTCAGGTGAGAGCATAGAGATAGTTAGAGGAACAACATTGTATCTGTCTCATTAAGGTGTCTGTGAGAGCATGAGCGGCGCCATTGACCCCATCTCTATTTTACATTTTCTTATTCTACTACTTCTATGAGTTAGTAAACAAACTGAAAGGGTGCATACTGCCACCTGGAGTGTGTTTGAACAGGTATAAAGCCAATGTGGCGATTTACTGCCACCTGCAATTATGGAATGTTTGCTCACGAATATAATTCATTGGCTGATCCCTCCTGATTATCTGGATGGAATTATGTGATCCTTCCTTAACACATAGGAAGTCCCACCCAGTTGACTACTTAAAAATGGTGAAAGTCCTCAATGGTGCTGCCCATACTTAAACAAACTTTGGGGCACTAGAGTCCTCTATCTATCTCTATGGGTGAGAGTTAGATCACCTAGCTGATTGGCTGCTTCACCTCTGACTGGGAAAGTTCAAGAGGGGTCAAGTGCCTTGTTGAAAACAGGATGCATGTATAGATACTGGAAGTCTATGGGTATCTGCTAGCATTGAAACGCATGCTAGCAGATACCCATAGACTTCGAGTCATTGCGCTAGCGCTAGTTAGCATTGTCTCGCGAAAAAACCTCTAACTTCCTTCATACTGGACACAGAGATAAATGGTATCCATACATTTATCTGACTCTGGCCAACATCCCGAAGTATCCCTTTAACACAGGCTTAACACCTTACAAACACTTTGTACTTTTTAAAACACTTTTAACACAGGCCAGGTCTTGTTGTTACCTCATATCCCAGCGATAATGGCTTGCATTACACCTGGGAAGAAAACACTTCAATTTGCTCAACTTGCCATTGGCTCAACCATTGGCTTAACTTACCCCAAGGTAAACATTTTGACTATATTAGCCCACACAGCTACAAGGATGCACTTTCATGCTAGGTTTAGGACCTCATATTGAAGCTTATAGAGACCCCAACTGATGTATAGAACCATTTTTTTTATTATCTACTTTAGTTTAGATACAAGCATGAAACCTCTAACACAATAAATTAATTTGACTTCGTGAAAATCAGTTTCTTGGACCCAACTTGCTTACCTTTTTTTCCATGTGGTTTCCTCCTTCACAGACCTCATGAAATAATGACCTTTTCCTAAATATTTGGTCAAATTATTAATTTTGCGTATTGTTTCATAGAAACAAGGGTGGTTCAACTTACCCCTTGGCTCAAATTATACCACTCTCCCCTGCCGCTTTTGATACACATTATCCCAAATGCTAATCAATAAAAAAGTATGTTAAATTCGCTGCTCTGTTTTGCTTGTTTACAGTGGGTCATTCCATAGGGAACTGTCAGAGGCGCTCTCCTATTGTTACATCACCAACATTTGGAGAATAAATGTGCTAACATGGCGTCCATTCTAAAAACCTGGCCAAACTCTCTTAATATACTGTATAGTCCCGTGTAGCTCAGTTGGTAGAGCATGGCGTTTGCAACGCCAGGGTTGTGGGTTCGTTTCCCACGGGGGGCCAGTATGAAAATGTATGCACTCACTAACTGTAAGTCACGCTGGATAAGAGTATCTGCTAAATGACTAAAATGTATGGCTCTGCTTCTCCCTGCTCATAACCTGACAACAACACATGGCGCTTGAATGGAACAATCGGAAACAGTTGGCTCCTGATGCAGGTACTGTATATTGTACTTCCTGAAGAATCTTGTTAGTCAATATCTAATCCCTTTCCATCTCAATCATCTTGTTGGCTTAGTTCTTCCTTCCCTGTGGTTTTGATGTCCCTATACAGAGGGTCCCAATGTGGAATGTTTTTTCACTTTTTATATATTTTGCTGCATCCCATCCCCACTACATCCAAGGCTACAGTATGGTTAGCAGTGTTGGGGAAGCTACTCTGAAAATATAGTTTACCAAGCTACCATTTACTTCACAGTGGAGGAAATTAAGCTACACTAAAGCTACCGATCACTTTGGGGTGATGTGTTAATGAGCAACTAAACACAAAAAACAACTTCTCTGGTTCAAAACAGCCTGTGTGGCATCGATATTAGTCAGAAACATTTATTCCAGTTCCAAAATGGACTAAAAAGTCTAAGTAGTATAATTTTGGTCATAAAGTCAGTATATTCCAATTTGTGTAACTGAGGTTGTCATGACTTACACAAGGGTTGGGTTTCGAATACAATCATGCCCACTTGCACACGCTGATTGCACTCTATCCAATCGTATGGCAGACCTGCCAACATAGAGTACCACAGTATCATAATACCAATAACACCAAGCGGTCAAACAGTGAAACGGTTCCAATAGTTTTTCCACCATTCATTTTTCCCATAGGGGTTTTTAGAAACACCAAAAATAAGGGCTATGTTTCGTGTAGGCTTACCCGGTGTGACGTTTTGATAGCCGTGTAAATCTCTCTAGGACAAGGTGACTTTTATCAATATATTCGCCTGTATTTACCCCCCAAAAATGAAACACTAATTAGCTGCTAATGTGGCTATCATTAAGAACTATAAATGCCATGACGATCTGGACGAGACTGTCGAATCGAGGCAAAGGTAAGAATCTCTGGATTAACTATCGAATGTTAGCTAAATGTAGTAATGAATAAATTGCCTACATTTCTTTAAATTGACACAATACCTTTTAGCAAAGGTGTCAGCTAGGGATGACGTGCAGGAGCTTGCAGGGATTTGTAGTTTTGCATGATGTCTACTTTGATGCTCATTAGCATTTTCGAATCTGAGAGTAAATATATCTAAATATATTGATAAGTCACCTTGTCCGATAGAGATTTACATGGCTAACCCCACTGTGGGGCTCTATTACGCAGCACCTCAGACTTGTTTACATAAGACAACACTTCGTCAATGTTACGTTGAAAGAACACTTGGCCCCTAAGCCCATTATGGAGTTGCCACTTGTTTATGTGTTTGATAGTGATCACTCAAGTATGCCACTGTTTGAGACGATGCACACTTGCATCCCAACTGCCACTTGTCAATATAAAAAAAAATCTAAACCCATTCGCAAAGGATCGTATGTTTTGTAACATGATTCGCTATGAAACACTGCCAGAAAGACGCACACTCTGGTAATAGATAGTGAGAAAGTTCTAAAAAGAAAACGGCACTCACCAGTGACTTGATAAGCTGATTTAGCTAACGTGGCCTGCCTGCTCAATGTGCCTGCTAGCTACTACTATCTAGCTTAATTGACAAACACAGAGATGGAACATAGCTAGCTGGCTAGTGATTCTGAGCACTGATAAACAGCGTGTAGCAGCTTGTGCTTTAAATACGATAGTTTGACAGCTTGCTGATGATGAAGTTGTAGACTAGTTCTCAGAAATCAGTCCTGAGCGCAGCCAGCAGCAGCTGACTTGACGATACTATCTGCAGTGCACTGACTTGTTTTTCATGTATGTTTTGTAACTTGAGAAATACTGCACCAAACACCTTATTTAGGGGTAAAATTGTGTGACTAACACTTCCTCTGCAAAAACTCCTAAATTAATTACAGATTTCTTGATTTATCTTAGATTAATTCTGACTATTTTGAGGAAGTGATAGTGTCTATGTTGTTGCTATCGTGAATCAAAAGGGACAAACAACAGTAACTGACAGGGTGCGATAAAGCGAACATAACACACCCACATCGAACCACACCCCCAAGACCCAAATCTAGTTTTTCTTGATGAGCAGCAGAACTACACATTCAGCCCCCCTTTAAAGTTGGAATCCTTTGCGATGAAACTGCCACGTCTATTTGCGATATTACAACAGCAAAGACATTACTTCACACCATTTTATTCTCGCGGACATCAATGAACATCATTGCAGGCGTGATAGAACAGCAGAGTATGTACTTATTACGTTGTTGGATGCTCATTTCCTCTTTTTTTTTTACTAAACAAAAAATATCCCAGAAATGTTCCATACGCACAAAAAGCTTATTTTTCTCAAATGTTGTGCACACATTTGTTTACATCCCTGTTAGTGAGCATTTCTCCTTTGCCAAGATAATCCATCCACCTGACAGGTGTGGCATATCAACAAGCTGATTAAACAGCATGATTATTACACAGGTGCACCTTGTGCTGGGGACAATAAAAGGCCACTCTAAAATGTGAAGTTTTGTCACACAACACAATGCCACAGATATCTCAAGTTTTGAGGGAGTGTGCAATTGGCATGCTGACTGCAGGAATGTCCACCAGAGCTGTTGCCAGATAATTTAATTTTAATTTATCTACCATAAGCCGCCTCCAACATCATTTTAGAGAATTTGGCAGTACGTCCAACCGGCCTCACAACCGCAGACCACGTGTATGGTGTCATGTGGGCGAGCGATTTGCTGATGTCAACTTTGTGAACAGAGTGCCTAATGGTGGCGGTGGGGTTATGGTATGGGCAGGCATAAGCTATGGACAACGAACACAATTGCATTTTATCGATGGCAATTTGAATGCACAAAAATACAGTGATGAGATACTGTGGCCTATTGTGAGGCCCATTTTCTTTATGGTTACCATGACCAACACATGCATATCTGTATTCCCAGTCATGTGAAATCCATAGGTAGGGCCTAATGAATTTATTTCCTCACTGTAACTCAGTAAAATCAATGAAATTGTTGCATGTTGCTTTTATATACATGTAGTTCACCACTCAGTTGTCCCCACTTGCTTCAAGATGGCCAGGATCGTTCCTGTACCCAAGCAAGCCAAGGTCACTGCACTAAATGTCTCAATCAAGCTAGTCATCTTGACTACTTTCTTATGTCATTTTCGCTGGCACCAAAACTTAAGGGTGTTGATAGGGGACAGAATGTGGTCGGACCATCAAATAATTGGTATGCACATTACTCTTACAGAATTTCCGTGAGGGCGAGGATATTGGAAATTTAATCAAAGCCTATTGGATGACAACTTGTTTTTAACCAAGACAGAATAATTTATAACTTACTTTTTCCTACATAACATAGGTACAGCAGATCCCCTTATTGTATGCAACACTTTTACATTTTCCTTTAGAGGCCATGCAATTCAATACTCATCTTTAAAACTAAAACTATTTATGTCAAGAGTTCATCTCAAAAAAGTAAATAGAAGGTCTAACAGAACAGATAGATAACAATAAAATCTGTATCATAGAGGCTCAGAATAAGTTAGAGAAAAAACAAAAAGAAATGGAGGAACTTATTCAAGAAAGATCAAGTGTAATATATTATAAAAATAAACCGAACTGGATGGAATATTGGGAAAAATGCACCCAATTATTTTTTGATCGTCAACATAGAAATGCTACCAAAAAGAATTTCATTTCAGTCTCCTCCATCTCCACTAACTGAAGTTAATTGTAAGGATTTTTTTTCTATAAATAGTGTAAAATTAACAGCTGTACAGAAATACTCATGTGAAGGCCTAATTATAGAGGAGGAACTTCTACATGCAATTAAAGCCTTTAAGTCTGGGAAAACTCCAGGGCTGGGTGGCATAAAAGTTGAGGTATTTCAAATATTTTTCGATGTACTCAAAGGTCCATTATTAACATGTTTGAACCACTCCTATAAAAATGGTAGGCTATCAGATAGTCAGCAAGAAGGTATGATTTCACTATTACTGAAACAGAACCCAGGTAGTAAATATAAATATCCAGTCAACCTAAAAAACTGGAGAACCTTTACACTTCAGTGTTGTGATGGCAAAATCCTAGCAAAATGCATAGCGCATAGAATTTAAAAAGGTATTCTCTGATGTTATTCATCCTAATCAGACAGGTTTTTTACATGGACCATACATTAGAGATAATATAACACAAGTACTGGAAACAATAGAAAACTATGAAAAATCAGGGGAATCAGGCCTGGTATTTTTAGCTGACTTTGATAAGGCCTTTGATAAAGTACGACTGGAATTTATATATAAATGCCTGGACTATTTTAATTTAGGATAATCTCTTATACAATGGGTTAAAGTTATATATAGTAACCCCCAGGTGTAAAATAGTAAATAATGGCTACTTCTCAGAAAGTATTAAATTGTCAAGAGGAGTAAAACAAGGTTGGACATCGAAATTCTAGCTATTAAAATCAGATACAACAATAATATCAGGGGGCTAGAAATCCAGGGTTTAAAAACAAAGGTGTCATTGTACGCTGATGATTCATGTTTTCTTTTAAATCCATAATTTGGATCCCTGCACAGCCTCATAGAGGATCTAGATAATGTTTCTAACCTCTCTGGATTAAAACCGAATTATGATAAGTGCACCACATTACTTATGTATTGGATCGCTAAAAAATACAACTTTTACATTACCGTGTAGTTTACCAACAAAGTGGTCCGACGGTGAAGTGGACATACTCGGTATCCATATCCCTAAATAAATAAATGATCTCACTGCAATACATTTTAATAGAAAGTTAGCCAAATTAGATAAGATCTTGATACCGTGGAAAGGTAAATACCTGTCTATTTGTGGAAAAATCACCCTGATTAACTCTTTAGTCATATCCCAGTTTACCTATTTGCTTATGGCCTTGCCTACACCTAGCGACTTGTTTTTTAAATTATATGAGCAAGAAATATTCCATTTTATTTGGAAAGGGAAGCCAGACAAAATTAAACGGGCCTATTTATATAATGAATATGAAATCGGAGGGCAGAAATTATTAAATATTAAAGCATTGGACCTCTCACTAAAGGCTTCAGTCAAACAAAAACTATACTGGTTCTCATTCAGATTACAACCTCTCCAAAATATAGATATTTTTATAACAAGCAATTGAAAGCTTGTTGCAATTTCAGTTGAATACACCAGAAAAGACAGAACAAATATTATGGTTAAACTCAAATATACTAATTGATTAAAAAAACATTATTTTTGGAAGACTTTTTAAAATAGCCCTGGTGGAGTTATGTCAAACATGCAGTTAACAAAAATATATGGAAATGTCTGCTCTATCCAAAATTACAACCAACTGTTTGCAGCATTACAGCAAAATTGGAGGAGGCAAGTGGAAAGGGGAGAAGGTAAGGAACTTGTCTGTCGGCCCTGCATTAAAGACCAAAATTGTCTAAAGAAAATTGTGATAAATAAAAAAGTATACCAGTTTAATTTAAGGACCAACAAATGTACAGCTGCACCATACATGTTGCAAAATAGTTGTGAGGAGATTTTCGATGTACCGATTCCATGGCACATGGTCTATGAACTGATACACAAAACGATGCCAGATTTAAAACTTAGAGTTTTTCAATTTAAATTATACAAAATTCTTGCACCAATAGAATGTTATATATATATATATATATGGGGGATACAACCATCCCAGCTCTCCAGATTTTGCTGAGAAGAGACAATCATTAGATCACCTGTTTTGGTACTACCCATATGTAGCTTGTTTTTGGTCGAAGGTTCAGGAATGGCTGAAAAATTTAAACATTTACTTGGAGCTAACTCTGCAAATAGCACTGCTGGATGATTTGAAGTCATAGTCAATCGATCAATAATATAATAATACTCAATAATACTCAGCAAAGGTGTTTATCTTTCATTTACAATCTGTAGAAACTATGAGAATAGAAAGGTTCAGCACCTCCCAAGTGGAGCAGCGGTCTAAGGCACTGCATCGCAGTGCTAGAGGCGTCACTACAAACCCGGGTTCGATCCCAGGCTGTGTCACAGCCGGCCGCGACCAAGAGACCCATGAGGCGGCGCACAATTGGCCCAGCGTCGTCCGCGTTATGGGAGGGTTCGGCAGGCAGGGATGTCCTTGTCCCATCGTGCAGTAGCGACTCCTGCGGCAGGCCGGGTACATGCATGCTGACTTTGGTCGCCAGTTGTATGGTGTTTAGTCATATCCCAGTTTACCCATTTATTTATGGCCCTGCCTACACCTAACGACTTGTTTTAAAAAATAATATATTCCACTTTATTTGGAACGGCAAGCCAGACAAAATTAAACGAGCCTATTTATATAATAAATATGAAATCGGAGGGCAGAAATGATTAAATATTCTGGGTTAAGCGGGCAGTGTGTCAAGAAGCAGTGCGGCTTGGCAGGGCCGTGTTTCCGGGGACGGATGGCTCTCGACCTTCGCCTCTCCCGACTGTAACTAACAATTGGATATCATGAAATTGGGGAGAAGAATGTGCTTTTTTTTACAATTATTTTTATTATAAAGAAAGGTTCAGCACAGTGGAAAAATACATGGCAGCTAGAAATCAAAACTGGATCGTCTTCAGAGATAGATGGGAGGGGTTGAGTGTAGCTGAAAGCTGGGACAAAAAAAAAAAAAAGATTACTAATGTAAAATATACTGTCCATGAAATGTATGTACACTGCTCAAAAAAAATAAAGGGAACACTTAAACAACACATCCTAGATCTGAATGAATGAAATAATCTTATTAAATACTTTTTTCTTTACATAGTTGAATGTGCTGACAACAAAATCACACAAAAATTATCAATGGAAATCAAATGTATCAACCCATGGAGGTCTGGATTTGGAGTCACCCTCAAAATTAAAGTGGAAAACCACACTACAGGCTGATCCAACTTTGATGTAATGTCCTTAAAACAAGTCAAAATGAGGCTCAGTAGTGTGTGTGGCCTCCACGTGCCTGTATGACCTCCCTACAACACCTGGGCATGCTCCTGATGAGGTGGCGGATGGTCTCCTGAGGGATCTCCTCCCAGACCTGGACTAAAGCATCCGCCAACTCCTGGACAGTCTGTGGTGCAACGTGGCGTTGGTGGATGGAGCGAGACATGATGTCCCAGATGTGCTCAATTGGATTCAGGTCTGGGGAACGGGCGGGCCAGCCAATAGCATCAATGCCTTCCTCTTGCAGGAACTGCTGACACACTCCAGCCACATGAGGTCTTGCATTAGGAGGAACCCAGGGCCAACCGCACCAGCATATGGTCTCACAAGGGGTCTGAGGATCTCATCTCGGTACCTAATGGCAGTCAGGCTACCTCTGGCGAGCACATGGAGGGATGTGCAGCCCTCCAAAGAAATGCCACCCCACACCATGACTGACCCACCGCCAAACCGGTCATGCTGGAGGATGTTGCAGGCAGCAGAACGTTCTCCACGGCGTCTCCAGACTCTGTCACGTCTGTCACATGTGCTCAGTGTGAACCTGCTTTCATCTGTGAAGAGCACAGGGCGCCAGTGGCGAATTTGCCAATCTTGGTGTTCTCTGGCAAATGCCAAACGTCCTGCACGGTGTTGGGCTGTAAGCACAACCCCCACCTGTGGACGTCGGGCCCTCATACCACCCTCATGGAGTCTGTTTCTGACCATTTGAGCAGACACATGCACATTTGTGGCCTGCTGGAGGTCATTTTGCAGGGCTCTGGCAGTGCTCCTCCTGCTCCTCCTTGCACAAAGGCGGAGGTAGCGGTCCTGCTGCTGGGTTGTTGCCCTCCTACGGCCTCCTCCACGTCTCCTGATGTACTGGCCTGTCTCCTGGTAGCGCCTCCATGCTCTGGACACTACGCTGACAGACACAGCAAACCTTCTTGCCACAGCTCGCATTGATGTGCCATCCTGGATGAGCTGCACTACCTGAGCCACTTGTGTGGGTTGTAGACTCCGTCTCATGCTACCACTAGAGTGAAAGCACCGCCAGCATTCAAAAGTGACCAAAACATCAGCCAGGAAGCATAGGAACTGAGAAGTGGTCTGTGGTCACCACCTGCAGAACCACTTCTTTATTGGGGGTGTCTTGCTAATTGCCTATAATTTCCACCTGTTGTCTATTCCATTTGCACAACAGCATGTGAAATGTATTGTCAATCAGTGTTGCTTCCTAAGTGGACAGTTTGATTTCACAGAAGTGTGATTGACTTGGAGTTACATTGTGTTGTTTAAGTGTTCCCTTTATTGTTTTGAGCAGTGTAGTATGTATATGTATTATTTTCCATTAGTTTACTCCAATTACGGGAGGTGTGGTAGGGTTAGGGGAAAATGATAAAGAAGGAAAATATATTTAATTAGTTTACTCCAATTAGGGGAGGGGTGGTTTGGCTAGGGGAAAAGAATAACATAAAAAATATATAGATATGGGGGATTGCAGACAATTACATTGATAGAAGCCAGAATCTATATGCAATATTAAAGCTGATATTTTTTCTTTTTTCTTATAATAAATAAACCACTGCACTAAATTATTATCGCCCCGTAGCAATCACTTCTGTCATTATGAAGTGCTTCGAAAGGCTAGTCAAGGACCATATTACCTCCACCAAACCCGACAACCAAGAGGAACACCTATGTGAGAATACTGTTCAACGACTACAGCTCAGCTTTTAACACCATAGTGCCCTCCAAGCTGGTCACTAAGCTCAGGGCCTTGGGTCTGAACTCCTCCCTGTGCAACTGGATCCTAGATTTCCTGACGGGCCGACACCAGGTGGTGAGGGTAGGCAGCAACACCTCCGCAACCCTGATCCTCAACACGGGGGCCCCCTAGGGGTGTGTGCTCCGCCCCCTACTGTACTCCCTGTTCACAACTCCAACTCAATCATCAAGTTTGCTGACGACACGACAGTGGTAGGCCTGATTACCAACACCAACGAGACATCCTACAGGGAGGAGGTTAGAGCCCTGGCGGAGTGGTGCCAGGAAAATAACCTCTCCCTCAACAAAACAAAGGAGCTTATCTTGGACTACAGTAGACAGAAGAGGGAGGATGCCCTCATCCTCATCGACAGGGCCGCAATGGATAAGGTCAAAACCGCAATTGATAGGGTCAAAAGCTTCAAGTTCCTCGTGGTGCAAATCACTGAGGACCTAAGACCCTCACAAACTGCACCATTGAGAGCATTCTGTCGGGCTGCATCACCACCTGGTATGGCAACTGCTCCGCCCACAACCCTATGGCTCTCCAGAGGGTGGTGCGGACAGCCCAACGCATCACAGGGGCCACACTGCCTGACCTCCAGGATTGCTCGTCCTCTGACCGCAAGGCACTACAGAGGGTAGTGCGTACGGCCCAGTATATCACTGGGGCCAAGCTTCCTGCCATCCAGGACCTCTATACCAGGCGGTGTCAGAGGAAGGCCCTCAAAATTGTCAAAGACTCCAGCCACCCTAGTCATAGACTGTTCTCTCTGCTACCGCACGGCAAGCGGTACCGGAGCACCAAGTCTAGGTCCAAAAGGCTTCTCAACAGCTTCTACCCCCAAGCCATAAGACTCCTGAACAGCTAATCATGGCTACCCGGACAATTTGCACTGCCCCGCCACCCCCACCCCGTCCCCCTTTTTTACTCTGCTGCTACTCTGTTTATTATTTATGCATAGTCACTTTAACTCTACCCACATGTACATATTACCTCAATTACCTCGACTAGCCGGTGCCCCCGCATATTGACTCTGCATATTGACTCTGCACCGGTATATAGCACCGGTATATAGCCTCCCTACTGTTATTTTATTTTACTGCTGCTCTTTAGTTATTTGCTTTTATTTTTTTTGCTTAACACTTTTTTTTATTTGTTTAACTTTGCATTGTTGGTTAAGGGCTTGTAAGTAAGCATTTCACTGTAATGTCTACACCTGTTGTATTCGGCGCATGTGGCAAATAACATTTGATTTGATTTGATTTATTACCATGATATCAGACTGTTGAACAGCCATCACTAGCTGTCTACCAGGTGATGCACACTCACTCACACAAATCACACACACACACCTCATACTCACAAACACACCACATGCACATCGACACACACACACACACGCGCTCAGCCAACGCTGCTGTATCATGTTATAGAGACATTGAACCACTGGTCACTTCCCATTTCACACTGTGTATTTAAATACTGTAATCCCAACATAGCTTATTCTAATAGTTCTACTACTGTACAGTGTATTTTAGTTACACTGATTATACGCACCGCATATTTATTTATATACTGGATTCTTGACATAGTTCACTATATATTGTATCTACTGCTGTACATTCTTAGTTTATCTGGAGTAAATACCCCAGGTGTACATACAGTATGTATAGTTCCATTTTGATACTGCTACAGTGCTATTTGGGTTGTTAATTGGATTCGTCCCGCCCTTCTTAATTTCTTGTATTTTTTTGTATTTTTCTTTACATTGTATTTTTCTTTACATTGTGATTGCTTGACATTTGACTGCATTGTTAGGAGCTAACAACATAAGCATTTCGCAGCACCGCTATTACACCTGCTAAACTGTGTACGCGACCAATACACTTTTATTTGATTTACTACCCAACACTGCTGGTTAGCTACTGACTTGACCACAGGTGTATGTATGATGACCACAGGTGTATGTATGATGACCACAGGTGTATGTATGATGACCACAGGTGTATGTATGATGATGTTTTTGTATTGACTAAGGTCTTATTGTACATTTCTAGATACACTGGTACAATTCTGGAGAAAAAATATCATTCAAAACACATCTATAGGAAGTAGAACATTGCGAACATTGCATTGTATTGCATTTCATGTCGCATGAAAGATCAGTCTGTCCGTCCACTAGACGATGACTACAGAGAAAATGTGAGTAAATATGGACGGAACACTCAACTCCACTGGTCACAGAGGCTGAACATCTCGAGATTGCTTAGCACTCAGTCAGCCCCTGGTTCATTCAACTCCACTAGACACAGAGGCTGGAACATCTCGAAGTTGCTTAACACTCAGTCAGTCCCTGGTTCATTCAACTCCACTGGACACAGAGGCTGGAACATCTCGAGGTTGCTTAACACTGAGTCAGTCCCTGGTTCATTCAACTCCACTGGACACAGAGGCTGGAACATCTCGAGGTTGCTTAACACTGAGTCAGTCCCTGGTTCATTCAACTCCACTGGACATAGAGGCTGGAACATCTCGAGGTTGCTTAACACTGAGTCAGTCCCTGGTTCATTCAACTCCACTGGACACAGAGGCTGGAACATCTCGAGGTTGCTTAACACTGAGTCAGTCCCTGGTTCATTCAACTCCACTGGACACAGAGGCTGGAACATCTCGAGGTTGCTTAGCTGCTGTATTGTCTCTTATTCTGCTGTCTGATACTCCAGTGCAAGGATGTCGTTCATTTTCTTACAGGCTGCTCCACTAAAAAACAACTATTGAGGTTGTGTGTATAGTAACTACAGAGGTGGTTTGGTATCTGTTTTCCAGTTGGTTTTGGTTGGCTTGGTAACTATGGAGGTTGGCTTGGTGTATGATGAGCTGATTGGTTTTGGTTATCCGGTTGGTTTTACTTGGCTTAGCAACTAGGTGGTTTGATGTCGGTTATGCAGTTGGTTTTGGTTGGCTTAGTAACTATGGAGGTGATTTGGTTGGTTTGGTGTCTGTTATCCAGTTCGTTTTAGTTGGTTTTGAAACTATGGTGGTGATTCGGTGTCTGTTGAGCTGATTGGATTTGCATGCTAGACCAGGGATAGAGACGACATGCAGGCATGCAGCAAGTCGATTCGTAACACGACGAGTCGAGATGACAGATCACTTACAGTCCACCTCCAGGATGGCTCTAACAGTCCGTGTGAGTTCTTTAGCCTCTGCGGCTAGCGTAGCCGTCGTCCACTGGGACTTCTTCCCCACGCAGGCTCCCAGGGGCTGAGAGGAGGCGCCGGTCTTCACGTCACCAGAGCTGCAGAGAAACAGACAGGTAGAGAGTTAACCTCTCAAGCTGACAGCACTTTTACACTGTTTTTATCATGGCTGTATTCATCAATCTAGCAAGAGAAAATGCTATGGATATTGGCTTTCACCTGGAATTGTCTTTTTATGTCTGACACAAAATAATGATGAGATAATAAGGATATGGATAGGCTATATAGGATGAAGTCAGAAGTGTTGCAGGAAAATAATGCACTCTTTCTTAGGGATGTTATCGTAATGAGTAGATGACTTGGCTGTACTACAGTTGGTTGGGAATATGGTGGGACGATGGCAGGTCATGACACATGTCATACCTAATACTTCATAACTGAGAGTATAACCTTGTCTCAAGTTAAGCGGTTGGTTACAACTGTAAACATTGTGGAGACCTAACACAACTAGCAGAGTTGTATTGTGGGTGCGTCTACTCTCCCTATTTGACCTAGATAGTTTGTGTGTATGTATTGATATGTAGGCTACGTGTGTTTAAATGATGTAGTTCTGTCCTTGAGCTGTTCGTGTCTATAAAATGTTTCATGTTTTGTGTGGACCCCAGGAAGAGTAGCTGCTGCTTTTGCAACAGCTAATTGGGGTCCTAATAAAATACCCTCCACCCACACATTTTTTTTTTTACCATAGTCTGAATTCAATTCAATAGTGTTGCTAGAAAATACTGCAATGCTGCCGACCTTGCCACCTAAATTGATGGAAATAATGTTGCTGTAAGAATTGTTATTGCCACAGTTAACGGGCTATATCAATATTAGAGAAACAAATTATTGTCTGACAGTGACTGATGGAGTAATTATATTATGACAATGAGTAATGGATATAATTCTCTTTGTCTACCATTACCGAGGTGTAAACAACATGTCAACCTACATTTCATCTGTTACAACTACTGCCCTACAAACGGCCAGGAACACATGCAGTTCTAGGAAGAAAACGTCTTGTCAAAAGTATTGTTTATCTAACATATGGTCTGGTTACTTAAGACAGAAGGTTACTTAAAAGTCCAATGCAGCCATTTTTATCTCAATATCAAATCCTTTCTGGGAAACAATTAAGTACCTTACAGTGATTGTTTTAAATTAAAATGGTCAAAAAAGAAAAAAAGCTTCTTAGCAAAGAGCAATTTCTCAAGCAAGAATTTATCTAGGACTATCTGGGAGTGATCTGGCAGTGACAGGTAGCCTAGTGGTTAAGAGTGTTGGACCACTAACTGAAAGGTCGCTGGTTTGAATCGCAGAGCTGACTAGGTGAACAATCTGTTGGGCAAGGCATTTAACTCTAATTGTGCCTGTAAGATAAGAGAGTCTGTTAAATGACTAAAATGGTCTGAGTGGGGAGGGGAAAACTGGATGTTATTGGCAGAGAGGTTTGGAATTCTCTTTCTTATTGGTCTATTAACACATTTACCATTTGGTGATGTCACTAGGCAGGCCAGTACTCCATCCCACCAAAACAGTCTTTTCAAACAATTCTTATATTAAAAGGGCATAATCATCATTTTCACAATTTCACAGTATTATTCCAACCTCAGTGTTGAAATATATATATCAAACACAAGAAAATCACATTTTTGACTGCACTGGGTCTTTATAGAAACGGAAGTTGGGAGGTTGGTCAGGGACGCGAACGTCTTCGAATCGTGTCGGGGACAACTTTAGCATCTTAGCTAATTAGCAACTTCAGCTAACATCAACCAAAAGCATTTTGCAACTACTTAGCATGTTAGCTAATCCTTACCCTAACCCCTAACCTACCTAAAGTTAGCCACAATTTCTAAGCAAATGTTTACCACAAATGATAACACAAAAAGACGTATGATCCTGTACGACTGCTAATATGTATGATACTGTACAACCACTGGACCATTTGTAACATATCATACAAAATGGAGGGACAAAAAAAAAAAAAAGAATATCATACAAATGGATGTGAGACAGCATTGTTATGTCACAAATCCATGTGAGACTGACTGGACAGCTATCTTGAGGTTTTCCAGTGACCTACAGATTGACAATAGAACACTGGGTTGGGGGTAGCACAGGGGGTCTTTGTAAAAAGGGTTTCAAACTGACACAGACTAATGCATGTTACTCACTGACACAGACTAATACATGTTACTGAGTCAGATTTACAAAACAGGATGTTTTCTAGGTCTTCAGCGTGCCAGAACTAATCGTCACCCCACGTTGTTTGTTAAAAACTGCACAAACTGCATCTCAATACCCAAGTGGAAAATAAATATATTTAAATATACTTAAATCATACTTCATTGATATATGTAAGTATATAGAATTATGTCCGTGATAAATATACTTTAGTATATTTAAAATAATCTAAATCTAAATTGGAAAACATTTTAATACATTTAATGCATTTAATGTAAACTTTAATAGTGTTTTTTTTAGCATTTAAGTATATTAAATACTTTTAAAATTATCTAAATTGTAACACTTTTTTGGTACTTAAGTATATTCTTAGTATATTAGATAAAGAACAAAGCAAAGTACATTTTATGTATATTTCTCATAAATTAGAAGTATACAAAAATTCAAATTCAGTGTAAATGTAAGTTTGATGTAGCTGACCAATCAAGGTCATAGTATCAGCGGCGGATGCCCATTAGAGCGTTAGGGGCAGCGCCTCACTTGTGATTGGTCAACCCAAAAAATATATATCATTCATGGTTTATGATTTAAATTCTCATAAAAGTGTGATAAATGTATATATTTTACTGTTTCAAAAATACATATTGTTCAAAACAAGCTGTTCAGTTACTTACTACTCTGCCCTTAAGTGACTGCCAGCAGTGGCAGCTCCGCCTCCGTGGGTTCACAGGCCGTGCGAACATTACTTGGATTGTGTTGCCAGCTATTTGCTATGAGGGAGAACAGCCCCAATGAAATCACAGGATTTCATAGCATAAATTATAACAGCACAAAGTAAATGGGCCGTACTGAGGCGATCAAATGTGCATCGGTTCAGTCAGAACTTCTGGGTCTGCTCTAGTCTCCTCCTCCCAATGAGTCTCTCGCGCCAGACGGCTTACTTCCTTCTGCACATGAGACTACAGTAGATCTGCTCTGTCAGGTACAGATGGCGCTAAAGCAAATTGTAATAAACGTTTAAATAAATAATCATAATGGTCATAGGAGTCTGGGATCTAATAAACCCGGACAACTATACTGAACAAAACCATAAAACGCAACAATCACAAAGATTTTACTGAGTTACAGATCATAAAAGGAAATCAGTCAATTGAAATAAATTAATTTGGCCCTAATCTATAGATTTCACATGACTGGGCAGGGGTGCAGCCAGGACCACCCACTGGGGAGCCAGGCCCAGCCAATGAGAATGAGTTTTTCCCCAAAAAATGGCTTTATAACACAACATAAATAATCCTCAGCATGTTGCGTTTTATTTTTGTTCAGTGTACATCCAAAAAGAGTTGAAGGACAGAGCGATACACTAGCTAGAACCTTTTCATTGTGGATCTGGTAGGACATTTTTTTTTATTGTTTCCCACTGATAGGGTCCTGTGTGGCTCAGTTGGTAGAGCATGGCGCTTGCAACACCAGGGTTGTGGGTTGGATTCCCACGGGGGACCAGTACGAAGAAATATGAAAATGTAAGCACTCTTGATAAGTGTCTGCTAAATGACTAAAATGTTGTTTATCAGGTTCTACTGTAAGTGACAGGGCGACATCTGTCGACTAAAACAGCATTCAACCAGGTGTTTTACAAAGCATGATCAAATTAATTAGCCAGCTACAGTAATATTGAGAAATAGTTTGGTCGATTTTTGGGGGTCAAATTAACCACTTACAGTGGAGAAAAAAAGTATTTAGTCAGCCACCAATTGTGCAAGTTCTCCCACTTAAAAAGATGAGAGAGGCCTGTAATTTTCATCATAGGTACACGTCAACTATGACAGACAAAATGAGAAAAAAAAATCCTGAAAATCACACAAATTTTAATGAATTTATTTGCAAATTATGGTGGAAAATAAGTATTTGGTCAATAACAAAAGTTTCTCAATACTTTGTTATATACCCTTTGTTGGCAATGACACAGGTCAAACGTTTTCTGTAAGTCTTCACAAGGTTTTCACACACTGTTGCTGGTATTTTGGCCCATTCCTCCATGCAGATCTCCTCTAGAGCAGTGATGTTTTGGGGCTGTTGCTGGGCAACAGTCTTTCAACTCCCTCCAAAGATTTTCTATGGGGTTGAGATCTGGAGACTGGCTAGGCCACTCCAGGACCTTGAAATGCTTCTTACGAAGCCACTCCTTCGTTGCCCGGGCGGTGTGTTTGGGATCATTGTCATGCTGAAAGACCCAGCCACGTTTCATCTTCAATGCCCTTGCTGATGGAAGGAGGTTTTCACTCAAAATCTCACGATACATGGCCCCATTCATTCTTTCCTTTACACGGATCAGTCGTCCTGGTCCCTTTGCAGAAAAACAGCCCCAAAGCATGATGTTTCCACCCCCATACTTCACAGTAGGTATGGTGTTCTTTGGATGCAACTCAGCATTCTTTGTCCTCCAAACACGACGAGTTGAGTTTTTACCAAAAAGTTTCATCTGACCATATGACATTCTCCCAATCCTCTTCTGGATCATCCAAATGCACTCTAGCAAACTTCAGACGGGCCTGGACATGTACTGGCTTAAGCAGGGGGACACGTCTTGCACTGCAGGATTTGAGTCCCTGGCGGCGTAGTGTGTTACTGATGGTAGGCTTTGTTACTTTGGTCCCAGCTCTCTGCAGGTCATTCACTAGGTCCCCCTGTGTGGTTCTGGGATTTTTGCTCACCGTTCTTGTGATCATTTTGACCCCACGGGGTGAGATCTTTTGTGGAGCCCCAGATCGAGGGAGATTATCAGTGGTCTTGTATGTCTTCCATTTCCTAATAATTGCTCCCACAGTTGATTTCTTCAAACCAAGCTGCTTACCTATTGCAGATTCAGTCTTCCCAGCCTGGTGCAGGTCTACAATTTTGTTTCTGGTGTCCTTTGACAGCTCTTTGGTCTTGGCCATAGTGGAGTTTGGAGTGTGACTGTTTGAGGTTGTGGACAGGTGTCTTTTATACTGATAACAAGTTCAAACAGGTGCCATTAATACAGGTAATGAGTGGAGGACAGAGGAGCCTCTTAAAGAAGAAGTTACAGGTCTGTGAGAGCCAGAAATCTTGCTTGTTTGTAGGTGACCAAATACTTATTTTCCACCATAATTTGCAAATAAATTCATAAAAAATCCTACAATGTGATTTCCTGGATTTTTTCTCCTCAATTTGTCTGTCATAGTTGACGTGTACCTATGATGAAAATTACAGGCCTCTCTCATTTTTTTAAGTGGGAGAACTTGCACAATTGGTGGCTGACTAAATACTTTTTTCCCCCACTGTATCTACCTTTGATAAGCAGCTAGCTGTAGCTGGTACTGTAGCTTGCTAGCTAGTTAACGCCCATGCCAATTTCAAGACTATTATCTGACTAACTCGGACATATGAAGTTATTTCAGAATTAATGTTAACTGGCTAGCGCATCATGCTTTGTGACATTATGTTAGCTAGCTATCCCCAGCATCTTTGTTGCGTTCTTCCTGGTTCACTCGTTCGTTCATGATCTTGGCTGCTCATTCTAAATAGTATAATCTAATCTGTTCAAAACAGTGGTGGAATGTGCAGCAGTGGTCATTCGGTTTTTGACATGCAAAAGTGAAATAGGTGTATTTATGCTGTTGTTCAAATGCACAGATTGCTTTATACAGTGAGGGAAAAAAGTATTTGATCCCCTGCTGATTTTGTACGTTTGCCCACTGACACATAATTTTAATGGTAGGTTTATTTGAACAGTGAGAGACAGAATAACAACAAAAAAAATGATTTTTTTTTTGTTATAAATTGATTAGCATTTTAATGAGGGAAATAAGTATTTGATCCCCTCTCAATCAGAAAGATTTCTGGCTCCCAGGTGTCTTTTATACAGGTAACGAGCTGAGATTAGGAGCACACTCTTAAAGGGAGTGCACCTAATCTCAGCTTGTTACCTGTATAAAAGACACCTGTCCACAGAAGCAATCAATCAATCAGATTCCAAACTCTCCACCATGGCCAAGAACAAAGAGCTCTCCAAGGATGTCAGGGACAAGATTGTAGACCTACACAAGGCTGGAATGGGCTACAAGACCATCGCCAAGCAACTTGGTGAGAAGGTGACAACAGTTGGTGCGATTATTCGCAAATGGAAGAAACACAAAATAACTGTCAATCTCCCTCGGCCTGGGGCTCCATGCAAGATCTCACCTCGTGGAGTTGCAATGATCATGAGAACGGTGAGGAATCAGCCCAGAACTACACGGGAGGATCTTGTCAATGATCTCAAGGCAGCTGGGACCATAGTCACCATGAAAACAATTGGTAACACATTACGCTGTGAAGGACTGAAATCCTGCAGCGCCTGCAAGGTCCCCCTGCTCAAGAAAGCACATATGCAGGCCCGTCTGAAGTTTGCCAATGAACATCTGAATGATTCAGAGGATAACTGGGTGAAAGTGTTGTGGTCAGATGAGACCAAAATCGAGCTCTTTGGCATCAACTCAACTCACCGTGTTTGTAGGAGGAGGAATGCTGCCTATGACCCCAAGAACACCATCGCCACCGTCAAACATGGAGGTGGAAACATTATGCTTTGGGGGTGTTTTTCTGCTAAGGGGACAGGACAACTTCACCGCATCAAAGGGACGATGGACAGGGCCATGTACCGTCAAATCTTGGGTGAGAACCTCCTTCCCTCAGCCAGGGCATTGAAAATGGGTCGTGGATGGGTATTTCCAGCATGACAATGACCCAAAACACACGGCCAAGGCAACAAAGGAGTGGCTCAAGAAGAAGCACATTAAGGTCCTGGAGTGGCCTAGCCAGTCTCCAGACCTTAATCCCATAGAAAATCTGTGGAGGGAGCTGAAGGTTCGAGTTGCCAAACGTCAGGCTCGAAACCTTAATGACTTGGAGAAGATCTGCAAAGATGAGTGGGACAAAATCCCTCCTGAGATGTAGTTGGCCACCAGGTTTGCACACAAGAAACGTCTGACCTCTGTGATTGCCAACAAGGGTTTTGCGACCAAGTACTAAGTCATGTTTTGCAGAGGGGTCAAATACTTATTTCCCTCATTAAAATGCAAATCAATTCATAACATTTTTGACATGCGTTTTTTCTGGATTTTTTGTTGTTGTTATTCTGTCTCTCACTGTTCAAATAAACCTACCATTAAAATTATAGACTGACCATGTCTTTGTCAGTGGGCAAACGTACAAAATCAGCAGGGGATCAAATACTTTTTTCCCCTCACTGTACATCTTCACAAAGAAACTACCAGTAGTTTGAAAACTTGTCTTCATATTTCTGTCATTCTGCTTTGTTGACAAATCCAACCATCTCGCGCCCCAGTTGTGGCTGGAATGACAATTTACAAGTAACATTTTTGATTTCGCACTTTAGTTGTTCACATTATGGTGAAAAATGAACATTATAAAAAAATAAAAGTACATTATTCAGTTGGAAAATGAACATCAAAACATTTGAATAAGCTAAATATGAGGAACAACATATAAATCAAAATTTCAGCTGCAGAAAAGGATGCTGGGTAATATGCAATTTCTTTTGCAATTTTTTTTGTAAGTATACCTAAATACACTGCTCAAAAAAATAAAGGGAACACTAAAATAACACATCCTAGATCTGAATGAATGAAATAATCTTATTAAATACTTTTTTCTTTACATAGTTGAATGTGCTGACAACAAAATCACACAAAAATTATCAATGGAAATCAAATGTATCAACCGATGGAGGTCTGGATTTGGAGTCACCCTCAAAATTAAAGTGGAAAACCACACTACAGGCTGATCCAACTTTGATGCAATGTCCTTAAAATAAGTCAAAATGAGGCTCAGTAGTGTGTGTGGCTTCCACGTGCCTGTATGACCTCCCTACAACGCCTGGGCATGCTCCTGATGAGATGGCGGATGGTCTCCTGAGGGATCTCCTCCCAGACCTGGACTAAAGCATCCGCCAACTCCTGGACAGTCTGTGGTGCAACGTGGCGTTGGTGGATGGAGCGAGACATGATGTCCCAGATATGCTCAATTGGATTCAGGTCTGGGGAACGGGCGGTCCATAGCATCAATGCCTTCCTCTTGCAGGAACTGCTGACACACTCCAGCCACATGAGGTCTAGCATTGTCTTGCATTAGGAGGAACCCAGGGCCAACCGCACCAGCATATGGTCTCACAAGGGGTCTGGGGATCTCATCTCGGTACCTAATGGCAGTCAGGCTACCTCTGGCGAGCACATGGAGGGCTGTGCGGCCCCCCAATGAAATGCCACCCCACACCATGACTGACCCACCGCCAAACCGGTCATGCTGGAGGATGTTGCAGGCAGCAGAACGTTCTCCACGGCGTCTCCAGACTCTGTCACGTCTGTCACATGTGCTCAGTGTGAACCTGCTTTCATCTGTGAAGAGCACAGGGCGCCAGTGGCGAATT
Organism: Coregonus lavaretus; assembly: GCF_964263955.1. NCBI lineage: Eukaryota > Metazoa > Chordata > Actinopteri > Salmoniformes > Salmonidae > Coregonus > Coregonus lavaretus. The sequence goes on from NC_139988.1 coordinate 23,174,666, forward strand.
TGCCAATCTTGGTGTTCTCTGGCAAATGCCAAACGTCCTGCACGGTTTTGGGCTGTAAGCACAACCCCCACCTGTGGACGTCGGGCCCTCATACCACCCTCATGGAGTCTGTTTCTGACCGTTTGAGCAGACACATGCACATTTGTGGCCTGCTGGAGGTCATTTTGCAGGGCTCTGGCAGTGCTCCTCCTGCTCCTCCTTGCACAAAGGCGGAGGTAGCGGTCCTGCTGCTGGGTTGTTGCCCTCCTACGGCCTCCTCCACGTCTCCTGATGTACTGGCCTGTCTCCTGGTAGCGCCTCCATGCTCTGGACACTACGCTGACAGACACAGCAAACCTTCTTGCCACAGCTCGCATTGATGTGCCATCCTGGATGAGCTGCACTACCTGAGCCACTTGTGTGGGTTGTAGACTCCGTCTCATGCTACCACTAGAGTGAAAGCACCGCCAGCATTCAAAAGTGACCAAAACATCAGCCAGGAAGCATAGGAACTGAGAAGTGGTCTGTGGTCACCACCTGCAGAACCACTTCTTTATTGGGGGTGTCTTGCTAATTGCCTATAATTTCCACCTGTTGTCTATTCCATTTCCACAACAGCATGTGAAATGTATTGTCAATCAGTGTTGCTTCCTAAGTGGACAGTTTGATTTCACAGAAGTGTGATTGACTTGGAGTTACATTGTGTTGTTTAAGTGTTCCCTTTATTTTTTTGAGCAGTGTATATTTGTGGACACTTAAGTAAAATATACTTTTTGAAAGTATACTTAAGTATATTTTCTTGAGATATTAAAAAGTATACTTAAGAAGCATGTTCCTCAGCTGTGCATGTCCCTAATGTGGAATAAGCAATCATTATCATTGTCAACTTTCTCTTTCTCTGCACTCTTCTGAACAGGAATTCAGAAAGTAATTCAAAACTCATTATTGGCATTTAAACTATACGTATAGTGTAATTGATCACTCACAAGCAATTTCATAAAACAAATCTATGCTTCAGCTTAAAAACAACTCCAAGTGTATTTTGAATGAACGTACTAAATTACAATTTAAGTGTATGAAATTGAACAGTGGTGTAACGTACTTAAGTAATAATACTTTATAGTACTACTTAAGTCGTTTTTGGGTATCTATACTTTGCTATTTATATTTTTGACTACTTTTACTTTTACTTCACTACATTCCTAAAGAAAATTATGTAATTTTTACTCCATACATTTTCCCTGACACCCAAAAGTACTCGTTACATTTTTAATGCTTAGCAGGACAGGAAAATGGTCTAATTCACACACTTATCAAGAGAACATCCCTGGTCATCCCTACTGCCTGATCTGGCGGACTGTGTTGGAGTGTTGGAGCGTGCCCCTGGCTATCCATAAAAGAAAAGAAAAAAGGAAATTGTGCTGTCTGGTTTGCTTAATATAAAGAATTTGAAATGATATATACTTTAACTTTTTATACTAATGTATATTTAAAACCAAACACGTTTAGACTTTTACTCAAGTAGGTTATTACTGGGTGACTTTCACTTTTACTTCAGTCATTTTCTATTAAGATATCTTTCCTTTTACTCAAGTATGACAATTGGGTAGTTTTTCCACCACTGAAATGTAAGAACACTTTTAATGAGTGTGTTTAACTGTAATGATAGTGAACATATCGTTTATTAAAGACTGGAAAAACAATTAAATTCAAGTAAACTTTTCATAATAATTAAAAAGAACATACAGTGCCTTCGGAAAGTATTCAGACCCTTTCACTTTTTCCACATTTTGATACTTTACAGCCTTATTCTAAAATGGATTAAATAAATAAAAATCCTCAGCAATCTACACACAATACCCCATAATGACAAAGCGAAAACAGACTTATAGACATTTTTGCAAATGTATTACCACCAAGACTCTTCCTAGAGCTGGCCGCCCGGCCAAACTGAGTAATCGGGGGAGAAGGGCCTTGGTCAGGGAGGTGACCAAGAACCCGATGGTCACTCTGACAGAGCTCCAGAGTTCCTCTGTGGAGATGGGAGAACCTTCCAGAAGGACAACCAACTCTGTAGCACTCCACCAATCAGGCCTTTATGGTAGAGTGGCCAGACGGAAGCCACTCCTCAGTAAAAGGTACATGACAGCCCACTTGGAGTTTTCCAAAAGGCACCTAAAGACTCTCAGACCATGAGAAACAAGATTCCCTGGTCTGATGAAACCAAGATTGAACTCCTTGGCCTAAATGCCACGCGTTACGTCTGGAGGAAACCTGGCACCATCCCTACGGTGAAGCATGGTGGTGGCAGCATCATGCTGTGGGGATGTTTTTCAGCAGCAGGGACTGGGAGAAGAGTCAGGATCGAGGGAAAGATGAACGGAGCAAAGTACAGCGAGATCCTTGATGAAAACCGGCTCCAGAGCACTCAGGACCTCAGACTGGGGCGAAGGTTCACCTTCTAACAGGACAACGACCCTAAGCACACAGCCAAGACAACGCAGGAGTGGCTTCTGGACAAGTCTCTGAATGTCCTTGAGTGGGCCAGCCAGAGCCCGGACTTGAACCCGATCGAACATCTCTGGAGAGACCTGAAAATAGCTGTGCAACAATGCTCCCCATCCAACCTGACAGAGCTTGAGAGGATCTGCAGAGAATGGGAGAAACTCCCCAAATACAGGTGTAAATTTGAGTAAATTAATTTTTTCACTTGTGTATCACACTACAGTAGTGTAGATTGTAACAAAAGTAAAAATGGGCCGCAACACACCTGAGCCTTCAATGTCATTTATCTACCGTATCATCGTGGTATATCAGGTACGGCCAGGGGTTTTTCCAGGTCAGGTCACTTTGAACAGTTTTTCTATCTCAACACCTCATAATAAGGCCTCATCTAATAAGTTCAGAGCTGTATGTTTTATAACCAGGCAGGAATGGAAACAGTGGGGAACCCTTAGCAAGTCTGATTCAGAGCTATACTTGAGCATGTTGGAGGAGTGGGAGATGAGAGGAGAACTCTACTAATGGGCTCTGCTGTCTGCAGGGTCCCTCATTACAGACATACCCACTGACATAGGTCATGCTGAGGTGTCTTGGTCAAGCACACGCATACACACACACAGACAGGAGTAGGCACGCAGACACAAATGTACAGCACACACAATGATAGATGAAGACACACATATACACGAGGGAAATCTACAGGAGGTCTTAGAGACTGGAGCTAGTTAGAGACTGCTAACAAGGTCCACTCGCGTGCGCACACACACACGAGGGAAGCTACAGGAGGTCTCACAAATTAGGTCTTAATAGATACACTGCTTAGGGCTGATGGGACTGCCATTACACATAAGAACATACTATATTTTTAACTTCACTGAATGATATACTGAAAAGGTCTAAGGAAAAACGGTCTGTTTTAAAACAGGATAAGCTTGTATACTTTCTTTAAAATTTGAAGTGGGTAAGATTGGTCTGAGAGCTCTGCTGTGTCTGACAACCTGTTGCCACTAGCAACAAGTTAAATGGCACGTCGTCTTTTGTCACCACAACAAATTTCCTGCCCTTACGGAAAAACCACATGAATTTCATATGTGATCACGTGTGAACATGTGATCTCATGTGATCACGTGACAACACGTGAAGCAACATGTGATAACCTACAATTACACATAACAACATGTGAGCACATGTGAGAACATGATCTCATGTGAAATGAATGTGAAATAAATGTGATGACATGGGGATGCAAAATGTCAACGTGATACTTGTCTAACAGAACACAGAGGGTGTTCTTTAATGGAAGCCTCTCAAACTTAATCCAGGTAGAATCAGGAATTCCCCAGGGCAGCTGTTTAGGCCCCTTACGTTTTTCCATCTTTACTAACGACATGCCACTGGCTTTGAGTAAAGCCAGTGTGTCTATGTATGCGGATGACTCAACACCATACACGTCAGCTGCTACAGCAACTGAAATAACTGCAACACTTAACAAAGAGTTGCAGCTAGTTTCGGAATGGGTGGCAAGGAATAAGTCCAAATATTTCCAAATCTAAAAGCATTGTATTTGGGTCAAATCATTCACTAAACCCTAAACCTCAACTACATCTCGTAATGAATAATGTGGAAATTGAGCAAGTTGAGGTGACTAAACTGCTTGGAGTAACCCTGGATTGTAAACTGTCACGGTCAAAGCATATTGATACAACAGTAGCTAAGATGGGGAGAAGTATGTCCATAACTAAGCGCTGCTCTGCCTTCCTAACAACACTATCAACAAGGCAGGTCCTACAGGCCCTAGTTTTGTCGCACCTATACTACTGTTCAGTAGTGTGGTCAGGTGCCACAAGGAGGGACTTGAGAAAATTGCAGTTGGCTCAGAACAGGGCAGCACGGCTGGCCCTTAAAAGTACACGGAGAGCTAACATTAATGACATGCATGTTAGTCTCTCCTGGCTTAGAGTGGAAGAGGGATTGACTTCATCACTGCTTGTTTTTTTAAGAGGTGTAGACAAGCTGAATGTACCGAGCTGTCTGTTTGGAATGCTGGCACACAGCTCGGACACCCATGCATACCCCACGAGACATGCCACCAGAGGTCCAGAACAGACTATGGGAAACGCACAGTACTACATAGAGCCATGACTACATGGAACTCTATTCCACATCATGTAACTCAGTCAAGCAGTAAAATCAGATTTAAAAAACAGATAAAACTACACTTTATGGAACAGCGCAGACTGTGAAGAGACACACACACACACACAGGCACACACACACAGCATTCGCAAACACATGCTAACACACGCACTCTACACACACACATTTTAATATTGTTATTTTGCTGTATTATTGATTTTGTATTGTAAATATGTTATGGTAGAGTAGTGTGTAATAAGGTGTTGTGTTATGTATTGTTTTATTGTATGTCAATTGTGGTTGGACCCCAGGAAGAGTAGCTGCTGCCTTGGCAGCCGCTAATGGGGATCCGTAATAAATACAAATACAAATATTCCTCCAATGACGACATCCTCCCAGCAGCTAGCTAGCAAGCTAACGTTAGGCTCCATGTTTTTAGCTTGCTAAATAAATAGCTAGCTGCATAAATAGATACGCTAGGACAGGGCTGTCAAACTCAATCAGCGCACGGCCATTTTGAAAAACAACAAATTCACGGGCCATTGTTTTATTAGAAAAAATATGTCACTTTATAATGTCCACTTACAGTGGGGAAAAAAAGTATTTAGTCAGCCACCAATTGTGCAAGTTCTCCCACTTAAAAAGATGAGAGAGGCCTGTCATTTTCATCATAGGTACACGTCAACTATGACAGACAAATTGAGAAAAAAAAATTCAGAAAATCACATTGTAGGATTTTTAATGAATTTATTTGCAAATTATGGTGGAAAATAAGTATTTGGTCACCTACAAACAAGCAAGATTTCTGGCTCTCACAGACCTGTAACTTCTTCTTTAAGAGGCTCCTCTGTCCTCCACTCGTTACCTGTATTAATGGCACCTGTTTGAACTTGTTATCAGTATAAAAGACACCTGTCCACAACCTCAAACAGTCACACTCCATGTTTTGGGGCTGTCGCTGGGCAACACGGACTTTCAACTCCCTCCAAAGATTTTCTATGGGGTTGAGATCTGGAGACTGGCTAGGCCACTCCAGGACCTTGAAATGCTTCTTACGAAGCCACTCCTTCGTTGCCCGGGAGGTGTGTTTGGGATCATTGTCATGCTAAAAGACCCAGCCACGTTTCATCTTCAATGCCCTTGCTGATGGAAGGAGGTTTTCACTCAAAATCTCACGATACATGGCCCCATTCATTCTTTCCTTTACACGGATCAGTCGTCCTGGTCCCTTTGCAGAAAAACAGCCCCAAAGCATGAAGTTTCCACCCCCATGCTTCACAGTAGGTATGGTGTTCTTTGGATGCAACTCAGCATGCTTTGTCCTCCAAACACGATGAGTTGAGTTTTTACCAAAAAGTTATATTTTGGTTTCATCTGACCATATGACATTCTCCCAATCCTCTTCTGGATCATCCAAATGCACTCTAGCAAACTTCAGACGGGCCTGGACATGTACTGGCTTAAGCAGGGGGACACGTCTGGCAATGCAGGATTTGAGTCCCTGGCGGAGTAGTGTGTTACTGATGGTAGGCTTTGTTACTTTGGTCCCAGCTCTCTGCAGGTCATTCACTAGGTCCCCCCGTGTGGTTCTGGGATTTTTGCTCACCGTTCTTGTGATCATTTTGACCCCACGGGGTGAGATCTTGCGTGGAGCCCCAGATCGAGGGAGATTATCAGTGGTCTTGTATGTCTTCCATTTCCTAATAATTGCTCCCACAGTTGATTTCTTCAAACCAAGCTGCTTACCTATTGCAGATTCAGTCTTCCCAGCCTGGTGCAGGTCTACAATTTTGTTTCTGGTGTCCTTTGACAGCTCTTTGGTCTTGACCATAGTGGAGTTTGGAGTGTGACTGTTTGAGGTTGTGGACAGGTGTCTTTTATACTGATAACAAGTTCAAACAGGTGCCATTAATACAGGTAACGAGTGGAGGACAGAGGAGCCTCTTAAAGAAGAAGTTACAGGTCTGTGAGAGCCAGAAATCTTGCTTGTTTGTAGGTGACCAAATACTTATTTTCCACCATAATTTGCAAATAAATTCATTAAAAATCCTACAATGTGATTTTCTGGATTTTTTTTCTCTCAATTTGTCTGTCATAGTTGACGTGTACCTATGATGAAAATGACAGGCCTCTCTCATCTTTTTAAGTGGGAGAACTTGCACAATTGGTGGCTGACTAAATACTTTTTTTCCCCACTGTATGTACATAGGATGCTGTATATAGCATTTTAACATACTAAAACAAAATAAAATAACATTCGTCCATCCTTTGCTGCTATGCTTGCAGATGTGCATAATATGCTGCGACCCTAATCAAAAAGTATTTAACAACTCCAAATAACAAAAACTTAGCTATAGGTTAAACATGTTTTTATTTTTTTTGCACCGCATGGATCACCGTTTTTCTCTCTCAGAACGATCTTCTTGACCCTAATCAATCAGACTTCAAGACGGGTCACTCAACTGAAACTGCTCTTCTCTTTGTCACGGAGGCTCTCCGCACTGCCAGAGCTGACGCTCTCTCCTCTGTTCTCATCCTCCTAGGTTTTATCCTCTGCCTTCGACACCGTGAACCATCAGATCCTCCTCTCCACCCTCAGGGCTGGGCGTCTCAGGCTCTGCACACTCTTGGATTGCATCCTACCTGGCAGGCCACTCCTACCAGGTGACGTGGAGAGGATCTGTGTCTGCACCACGTATTCTCACTACTGGTGTCCCCCAGGGCTCGGTTCTAGGCCCTCTCCTCTTCTCGCTATACATCAAGTGACTTGGCTCCGTCATATCCTCACATGGTCTCTCCTATCATTGCTATGCGGATGACACTCAACTACTTTTCTCCGCCCCCCCTTCTGACACCCAGGTGGTGACACACATCTCTGCAGATATATCAGCTTGTATGTCGGCCCACCACCTCAAGCTCAACCTCGACAAGATAGAGCTGCTCTTCCTCCTGGGGAAGGCCTGCCAGCTCAAAGACCTCTCCATCACGGTTGACAACTCCACAGTGTCACCCTCCCAGAGTGCAAAGAACCTTGGCGTGACCCTGGACAACACCCTGTTGTTCTCGGAAAACATCAAAGTAGTGACTCGCTCCTTCAGGTTCATGCTCTACAACATCCGTAGAGTACGACCCTACCTCACACAGAAAGCAGCGCAGGTCCTAATCCAGGCACTTGTCAACTCACCGTCTGGACTACTGCAACTCGCTGTTGGCTGGGCTCCCCGCTTGTGCCATCAAACCCCTGTAACTTATCCAGAACGCTGCAGCCCGCCTGGTTTTCAACCTTCCCAAGTTCTCCCATGTCACCCCGCTCCTCCGCACACTCCACTGGCTTCCAGTCGAAGCGGGCATCCACCACAACAGTGTTTCCCAACCCTGGTCCTTGAGTGCCCCCAACAGTACACATTTTCATTGTATCCCTGGACAAGCACACCTGATTCAACTTGTCAACTAATCATCAAGACCTCAATGAGTTGAATGAGCTACAACAAAAATGTGTACTGTTGGGGGTACTGGAGGACTGGAGTTGGGAAACCCTGCACTACAAGACCATGGTGCTTGCCTACAGAGCAGCAAGAGGAACTGCCCCTCCCTACCTTCAGGCTATGCTCAAACCCTACACCCTAACCTGAGCACTCCTCCTCTGGTCTCTTGGCCCTCCCACCCCTACAGGAGGGCAGCTCCCGCTCAGTCCAGTCCAAGCTGTTCTTGTCCTGGCACCCCAATGGTGGAACCAGCTTCCCCTTGAAGCTAGGACAGCAGAGTCAAGTCACTTGGCTCAGTCACCTCACCTTTCTGGTAGAAATAGTTATAAATTGTTGAAGTTTAGTCACTTTTGAGGACACAAGCTCAAGTACACAGTACAAATATGATAAAAATATGAAACTATTAAATATTTGATATGATGTATTTCCTATTCACCAAAACTGTATGAATAAGGCTTGAAATGACTTCTTTTTTCTAAATGTAGTATAATACATTTATAAAATGATTAACTATAACATTCCACCTTCCTTATAACTGTAAAATACATATTTGTATATTTAGTGTTAGAGAAAATGTGCATATTTTCGAACGGTCTCTCTTGATCAAAACGGCTGCCTCAAATCAAATCGTATTTGTCACATGCGCCGAATACAACAGTGTAGACCTTACAGTGAAATGCTTACTTACAAGCCCTTAACCAACAATACCGTTTTAAGAAAGAATACCAAAATGTAATTAAAGGATAAAAAAAAAAAAAAAAAATTCACAAACAAATACAATATAAAATAATACGAAATAAAAGTAACAAATAATTAAAGAGCAGATTTTGGTTTTCACTGAATCTCCATTTGGATATTTCACAGCCTCCATCGCTGTGAACATCTTACGGAGCTGTAGCTTGGCTTCCTGAACTCGTTAGGAACTCGACTTTCATCTCATATTAATCTTGTCCATCTATGACCAACAGAACGTTTTTTTTGTTTGAAAACTATGAATTATTTTAGATTACTGGCTATACTGTATGAGCAAAAAAGATTATCATTAGCACTCACCTCAGTTGAGCTAACATTTCCCCAGCCTAATCGCTACCAAATTTCCAAATGGAGATTCAGTGAAAACCAAAATCTGATATTGATTGATTTATCTAGACGAGTCCCCCACGATTGTCTCAAAGCGGCGCGATTGCACTGTCCCATTTAAAATGGTGCTGAAATGATATAATCTAGGTGACCACACTACCATTGCTTTAAATTAGTATAGCAGTTGGATATGACTTTGGGAGTTTGAGTATAAGCAATAATTTGATACATGCCTTCAACTGCATTAACCTACTGTATTCCATTATTTCACCAAGTTGTTTTCCTCTCTGTGCCTTTTCTAGGCCCAATGGCTGTTTCGTCATCTCCTCACTCCGCTCCTGCCCGCCTCCACCGTGTTGTTCTTAACACCAGTCTCGTGTGCAGTCCGGCAGTCTCAATTATGCATGTGCCTTGAACTTTGTGTTAAGTAAATACGCTAGGCTAAAGGCTTCCATGCGACAACCTGTTTGGATAATGTGCTATTTAAGTGTTTTGCCAATCTGATGATGCTCATGTTGTGTATTTTGTGCAATTGCATTAGTGCGACATTGGGGGAAAATGTTGTAATTTCCTGGGTCTTGTAATTACATTTTTCGTGAAATGTGAAGAGTGGTCCCGGGACAGTCCCAGGATCCCGGTTACTGGTGTTAATCCCTAGTGTGGATATACAGTATGTTCTTGGTAACAAATCACCATCTTGTGCACTCTAGACCAAATATTAATGCACTCCAGACCAAAAGGTTGTAAATTCAAATCCCGAGAGCATTTCTGCACATTAGATTCTATCTGATCTGCGCTAGCAGACATCAGGGACTATCCAAATAGCTTGGTTTTGAAGGAGAGAGGTAATCTCCTCTCTCAAGACAGGCGCTTGGACCTCGGAGACCATTGACGTAATGATGCTACGAAAAGGAGGAGGACGCACAGCGAACTGCAGACCCGTACCCCCTCGTCACCGTCCTTATCACCCATGGTGAAACTGTGCATGCCTGCCACTGGACTGAGCACACTGCCAGTCTCCCATATGTCATCTTCCGAAGGGGCAGAGTGCCACCCTGAGGACTGGGATGATTCGTTCATGCTTGTTTTCATATCCACCACTCTCGAGAACCGTGTGTCTGAATGTGGGGCAGGAACTGTGTTTATTATGCCCACACCTGGACGATACAACACTCTCGATACCCATGAACACTGAGGAACCTTGGGTTGTAACAATGTGCTTTCGTGGTACCGCTGTTCTGATAACTGGACCACACCGGGTTCGGGGACCTCTGCAACCAGTAACTTCCCCCATTGACCGAGCCACTTGGAAGCACTGTAAATGCCACAGTAAATGCTTGGGGAGGAGGGCCCTGAAAACACGCACCCTCCCCCGGCCTCCAGTTAGGGTCACGAGGTCTGCTTCTTGCCCCGCGCCGCGGAATAATCCACTTTCACCCCGCTCTCCTTCGACCCAGCACAGTGTTTTTGCCAAGATGTCTGCCGCTGCCCAGAAGCACCAATACGGTCAAAAAACGCCTCTGGCCTGGAACCTTTCCATTACGCCTCGGAAACTGCCAAGCCACCCCTGCGAAGGACTTTTGTTTGTCCTTGAAACAGGCCTGTAAGGACTCCATAGCCGAGCCAAACAACCTTGTTGGTGAAACTGGCTCATCCAAATACATCCGCCTGTCCCTCTCAGGAATCCAGGACAACGTCAACTAGAGGTGGTGCTGAGCCTCCATACTTTTCCACACAGCCAGGATAGCACAGCAGGACAGACACAGCACAAAATCAGCCGTAGCATGGAGGCTGGTCTTATTCACTTCCTGCAGCAAATCGATATGATACATCTGCAGCATTGTGACCACATTCAACGACCGGGCCACCACACCCTTTGCCTGGTACACTTTGTCCAGCTGATCCGCCGAGAACTGGCACTGTTTATTCGGAAGCACAGTGCTAGGATTAGCCCCTTTGTTAGCCTCTGGAGCTAAGTAACTTGCCAGCTTTCCATCCATTGGCGGTGTGCAAACGAGCCCTGTCTCCTCCATACCCTCTACATTCATGACCTCGCCATAACCTGATAGCACCAGCCTGGCTGAATGAGGGGAATCCCAGGCCTTTAGCTCATCGGCGAAATCTTTAAACAGGGGTAAGTGACGCTTCACCGCTGCAGGGACATGAGGTAAATACCTACCCCCAAACCTGGCAGAACTCCGCTGCGGGGGAGAAGATGACCAATCCACCCCAAGGTGATCTGCCGCCACACGACACAGCTCCATCAAAGGCGCATTAACCACAAATGGTTCAATCTCCCCCGCCGAATGCAAAAAAAACATTGTTTCCCATGGAAAATCCACATCATCACATGTGAAGTGTTCCAAAAACACATGGTTTCAAATGATTTCACATGTACAAAACATGTGGAAATATCACGTGAAATCATGTGATTTTCCACATGTGAAATCATGTGGGTTTTTCGTAAGGGTGTCTACACTGTGAATTAATTAGATTCTCTGAAAGATAGCCCACTCTTGAAGAAAGAAGTACGGAAGCAGACATGATTCCCTCTCTATTCATTAGAAAACTGTGCACAATACACATTCTTACCTATAGCTCTTCACGGGACCTTGGTTTTCAATGAGGAAGTCTTGGACATTCTGAATGGGAATGAATGAAAAGATCAGTATTATTTGAGTTGATAGATGCGTCTCAAATGGCACTCTATTTCCTATATGGTGTACAACTTTTAACCAGGGCCGATACATAGGGCTCTGGTCAAAAGTGGTGTACTATATAGGGAATAGGGCGCCATTTGGGACGCATCTGATAAGACCGCTTTTCTGTACACTACAAACCTATTTATCAGACCTGGGTTCAAATACTATTAAGGTATTTCAATTACTTTCACATACATTTCAAAGTAAATATTTGGATTTTAATATTTTGAAATATAGTTGGAAAGTATTGGCATGTATTTGAAAATCCTCAAATACACAGACAAGTGTATTTTCAAATACAAATATAAAAATACTCCCATGCATTTAAACCCAGGTCTGTTTGGTTCTAGGGGTATTTGCAATGTTTTTGGAAACAAGTATTTGAAAATTCAGCTACATTATTTGAAAATACTCAAATACACCAGAAAATAAGTCTTTAAAAATACAAATACTTAAATAAGCATGTATTTCAACCCAGGTCTGCTATTTATAAACGTGTCATTATTCAGAGATGTAAATGCTCATTTCAGTTTGTCTTTATATTTCATTATTTTATTTTTGAGGATGTGAATGATATGAATTCAAATCTGTTTCTCCTTCTCAAATCTGTTTCTCTTCACACATTGTAGCCTACATATGAAGTAATGGTCTTCGAGAAAGATTTAGTTTTGACATTCAGTAATCACAGTACACACATACAGTACCTCCACGAAGTTGAGCAGTTTACCCATGGACACCTCAAAGCCCTTTTTAATCCCCTCGTTCTTCCGTAGTTGACACTCCAGAACGGCCACTCTCTTCTTCAGCTCCTCCGCCTCATCCTATCAGGAAGGACAACAACACAGGGATGACTAGGTCAGCAGCATTGATTTTACTGAATGGCCTGCATCTGTATGGGTTTTCATTCATAAGTTGAAAGATTGGCTGTATTTTTAATAGGGCACGCTTTTATTTAAATTTTTTGATTAATCGCATTGTCTGAAAGCGTTCAAAATACACTGAAAACATCAAAAATGTATACAGCTAAAAACAACAATGCGAAGTCAAAACAAGTTGACATTGAGGTTAAAGAAAGTGTGCTTTATCAATTTACCAGATTTTGCTAACTGTTACTTTGGACAGCATCAAGGCGTCAATATTTTTGCAATGCTTTTTGTATAACAAATCTTGAATTACAGCTCAATTTGAGATAATTCTGAATTTGTGATTCATCCTGGGATTAACAGCCCAAATTTTCAATAACGTTACATATTTTCAATGAAGTGTCATTCATTGATGATAGTTTATTTTAAAACTATAGCAAACGTTTCTATTGACTTTTCTGTGACTGCCAAAAGTGTGATACTTCTGTTTCATTTATTTATAAATTATCACACACTTTTCCCATTGACTCAGAGTACTATGTACAGTGGCTTGCAAAAGTATTCACCCCCCTTGGCATTTTTCCAATTTTGTTGAAATTTTTTTTTTTTGGGGGGGGGAGTTGTATAATTTGATTTACACAACATGCCTACCACTTTAAAAATGCAAAATATTTTTTGGGGTGAAACAAACAAGAAATAAGACAAAAAAACTGACCTTGAGCGTGCATAACTATTCACCCCCCCAAAGTCAATACTTTGCATAGCTACCTTTTGCAGCAATTACAGCTGCAAGTCTCTTGGGGTATGTCTCTATAAGCTTGACACATCTAGCCACTGGGATTTTTGCCCATTCTTCAAGGCAAAACTGCTCCAGCTCCTTCAAGTTGGATGGGTTCCGCTGGTGTACAGCAATCTTTAAGTCATACCACAGATTCTCAATTGGATTGAGGTCTGGGCTTTGACTAGGCCATTCCAAGACATTTAAATGTTTCCCCTTAAATCACTCAAGTGTTGCTTTAGCAGTATGCTTAGGGTCATTGTCCTGCTGGAAGGTGAACCTCTGTCCCAGTCTCAAATCTCTGGAAGACTGAAACAGGTTTCCCTCAAGAATTTCCCTGTATTTAGCGCCATCCATCATTCCTTCAATTTTGACCAGTTTCCCATTCCCTGCTGATGGAAAAACATCCCCACAGCATGATGCTGCCACCACCATGCTTCACTGTGGGGATGGTGTTCTCGGGGTGATGAGAGGTGTTGGGTTTGCGCCAGACATTTTTTTTTTGCACCAGGCGTTTTCCTTGATGGTCAAAAAGCCCAATTTTAGTCTTATCTGACCAGAGTACCTTCTTTCATTTGTTTGGGGAGTCTCCTACATGCCTTTTGGCAAACACCAAACGTCTTTGCTTAATTTTTTCTGTAAGCAATGGCTTTTTTCTGGCCACTCTTCCGTAAAGCCCAGCTCTGTGGAGTGTATGGCTTAAAGTGGTCCTATGGTCAGATACTCTAATCTCCGCTGTGGAGCTTTGCAGCTCCTTCAGGGTTATCTTTGGTCTCTTTGTTGCCTCTCTGATTAATGCCCTCCTTGCCTGGTCCGTGAGTTTTGGTGGGCAGCCCTCTCTTGGCAGGTTTGTTTGTTGTGGTGCCATATTCTTTCCATTTTTTAATAATGGATTTAATGGTGCTCCGTGGGATGTTCAAAGTTTCTGATATTTTTTTATAACCCAACCCTGATCTGTACTTCTCCACAACTTTGTCCCTGACCTGTTTGGAGAGCTCCTTGGTCTTCATGGTGACGCTTGCTTGGTGATGCCCCTTGCTTAGTGGTGTTGCAGACTCTGGGGCCTTTCAGAACAGGTGTATATATACTGAGATCATGTGACACTTAGATTGCACACAGGCAGACTTTATCTAATTATGTGACTTCTGGTTGCACCAGATGTTATTTAGGGGCTTCATGGCAAAGGGGGTGAATACATATGCACGCACTACTTTTCCATTATTTATTTTACAGGTTGTAATACAACAAAATAGGAAAAACGCCAAGGGGGATGAATAATTTTGCAAGGCACTGTAGGCTACGTGCCAAAAGTGCAACTGGTGATATAATCATGGTTCAGGTACAGGTCTCCCGAACAGGATGGAGAAAACCTGGAACGGATTCACAGACAAGATGATTGGGGATCTGGTGCGGACTCACAGTATGGAAGGGTGGGGAGTGACAGGAGAGAGAGGGAAAGCAAGGGGGAGAAGGAATTAAGAATGATGGGAGGGGTCTAAACTTATTTTACTCACACAGTGAAGCAGTAAATCCTGCAGACTCGGACAGGGAGAGGGGGGAAATCAGGAGCAGAGTTTTCTCAGCACAGGAGAGAGGGAGGCACCTGGAACGGACTCACACGGGGAGGAAAGGAAGGAACCAGGAGCAGGGTCCAGCAGGGTTTGGGTGGGCTCGACACACTGGATGACAGGATGGACAGAAGGAAATACAGATAAATGGAAGGAAGGGAGAGGAAGGTACTACTTCCTATGAAGACAGGGGAAGTGAGAGAGAGAGAGAGAGAGAGAGAGAGAGAGAGAGAGAGAGAGAGAGAGAGAGAGAGAGAGAGAGAGAGAGAGAGAGAAATAAAGTCATTGTCATCCTACAAGAAACATGGTATAGAGGAGACGGACCCACTGGTTGCCCTCTAGGTTACAGAGAGCTGGTAGTCCTATCCACCAAACTACCAGCTGTGAAACAGGGAAGGGACTCAGGGGGTATGCTAATTTGGTATAGAGCAGACCTAACTCACCCTATTAAATTAATCAAAACAGGAACATTTTACATTTGGCCATAAATTCAAAAGGAAATTATCTCAACAGAGAAAAATGTCCTCCTGTGTGCTACCTATATGCCCCCACTAGAATCCCCATACTTTAATGAAGACAGCTTCTCCATCCTGGAGGGGGAAATTATTCATTTCTAGACAATCATTCATTTCATTTCTGGTCCTCTGTAGCTCAGCTGGTAGAGCACGGCGCTTGTAACGCCAAGGTAGTGGGTTCGATCCCCGGGACCACCCATACACAAAAAAAATAAACATGTATGCACGCATGACTGTAAGTCGCTTTGGATAAAAGCATCTGCTAAATGGCATATTATTATTATATTATAGACCCAGGGACATGTACTAGTCTGTGGCGACCTAAATGCCAGAACTGTACATGAACCTGACACCCTCAGCACACAGGGGGACAAACACCTACCTGGAGGTGACAGCATTCCCTCCCCCATATGACCCCCTAGGCACAACTACGACAACATAACCAACAAAAACGGGTCACAACTCCTGCAGCTCTGTCGCACACTGGGTATGTACATAGTAAAAGGTAGGCTTTGAGGGGACTCCTATGGAAGGTACACCTATAGCTCATCTCTTGGCAGTAGTACTGTAGACTACTTTATCACTGACCTCAACCCAGAGTCTCTCAGAACGTTCACAGTCAGCCCACTGACACCCCTATTAGACCACAGCAAAATCACAGTCTATTTGAACAGAGCAATACTCAATCATGAGAAATCAAAGAAATGCTATAGATGGAAGGAAAGTAGTGTCGAAACATACCAAAAAACAATTAGGCAACAACAAATTCAATCCCTTTTAGACAACTTCCTGGACAAAACGTTCCACTGTAATAGTGAAGGTGTAAACTTGGCAGTAGAAAACCTAAACAGTATATTTGACCTCTCAGCTTCTCTATCAAATCTAAAAATATCTAACAGAAAACCGAAGAAAAATAACAACAGTGACAAATGGTTTGATGAAGAATGCAAAAACCTAAGAAAGAAATTGAGAAACCTATCCAACCAAAAACATAGAGACCCAGAAAACCTTAGCCTACGCCTTCACTATGGTGAATCACTAAAACAATACAGAAATACACTACGGAAAAATAAGGAACAGCATGTCAGAAATCAGCTCAATGTAATTGAAGAATCCATAAACTAACCACTTCTGGGAAAATTGGAAAACACTAAACAAACAACAACACGAAGAGCTATCTATCCAAAACGGAGATGTATGGGTAAACCACTTCTCCAATCTTTTTGGTACTATAACAAAGGACAAACAGCAACAAAATATACATGATCAAATGCAAATCTTAGAATCAACCACTAAAGACTACCAGAACCCACTGGATTCTCCAATTACATTGAATGAACTACAGGACAAAATACAAACCCTCCAACCCAAAAAGGCCTGTGGTGTTGATGGTATCCTAAATGAAATGATAAAATATACAGACCACAAATTCCAATTGGCTATACTAAAACTCTTGAACATAATCCTTAGCTCTGGCATCTTCCCCAATATTTGGAACCAAGGACTGATCACCCCAATCCACAAAAGTGGAGACATATTTGACCCCAATAACTACCGTGGGATATGCATCAACAGCAACCTTGGGAAAATCCTCTGCATTATCATTAACAGCAGACTAGTTCATTTCCTCAGTGAAAACAATGTACTGAGCAAATGTCAAATTGGCTTTTTACCACATTACCGTACGACAGATCACGTATTCACCCTGCACACCCTAATTGACAAACAAACAAACCAAAACAAAGGCAAAGTCTTCTCATGCTTTGTTGATTTCAAAAAAGCTTTTGACTCAATTTGGCATGAGGGTCTGCTATACAAATTGATGGAAAGTGGGGTTGGGGGAAAGACATACGACATTAAAAAATCCATGTACACAAACAACAAGTGTGTGGTAAAAATTGGCAAAAAACACACACATTTCTTTCCACAGGGCCGTGGGGTGAGACAGGGATGCAGCTTAAGCCCCACCCTCTTCAACATATATATCAACGAATTGGCGAGGGCACTAGAACAGTCTGCAGCACCCAGCCTCACCCTACTAGAATCTGAAGTCAAATGTCTACTGTTTGCTGATGATCTGGTGCTTCTGTCACCAACCAAGGAGGGCCTACAGCAGCACCTAGATCTTCTGCACAGATTCTGTCAGACCTGGGCCCTGACAGTACATCTCAGTAAGACAAAAATAATGGTGTTCCAAAAAAGGTCCAGTTGCCAGGACCACTAAAACAAATTCCATCTAGACACCGTTGCCCTAGAGCACACAAAAAACGATACAAACCTCGGCCTAAACATCAGCGCCACAAATAACTTCCACAAAGCTGTGAACGATCTGAGAGACAAGGCAAGAAGGGCCTTCTATGCCATCAAAAGGAACATAAAATTTGACATACCAATTAGGATCTGGCTAAAAATACTTGAATCAGTTATAGAACCTATTGCCCTTTATGGTTGTGTGGTCTGGGGTCCGCTCACCAACCAAGAATTCACAAAATGGGACAAACACCAAATTGAGACTCTGCATGCAGAATTCTGCAAAAATATCCTCTGTGTACAACGAAAAACACCAAATAATGCATGCAGAGCCGAATTAGGCCGATACCCACCAGTTATCAAAATCCAGAAAAGAGCCATTAAATTCTATAACCACTTAAAAGGAAGCGATTCCAAAACCTTCCATAACAAAGCCATCACCTACAAAGAGATGAACTTGGAGAAGAGTCCCCTAAGTAAGCTGGTCCTGGGGATGTAGCTCAGTTGGTAGAGCATGGCGTTTGCAACGCCAGGGTTGTGGGTTCGATTCCCAAAGGGGGTCCAGTATGAAAAATTTAAACAAAATAATGTATGCACTCACTAACTGTAAGTCGCTCTGGATAAGAGCGTCTGCTAAATGACTAAAATGTAAAAAAATGTAAATGTCCTGGGGCTCTGTTCACAAACACAAACAGACCCCACAGAGCCCCAGGACAACAACAACAACACAATTAGACCCAACCAAATCATGAGAAAATAAAAAGAGAATTACTTGACACATTGGAAAGAATTAACAAAAAAACAGAGCAAACTAGAATGTTATTTGGCTCTAAACAGAGTACACAGTGGCAGAATACCTGACCACTGTGACTGACCCAAACTTAAGGAAAGCTTTGACTATGTACAGACTCAGTGAGCATAGCCTTGCTATTGAGAAAGGCCGCCGTAGGCAGACCTGGCTCTCAAGAGAAGACAGGCTATGTGCAAACTGCCCACAAATTGAGGTGGAAACTGAGCTGCACTTCCTAACCTCCTGCCAAATGTATGACCATATTAGAGACACATATTTCCCTCAGATTACACAGATCCACAAAGAATTTGAAAACAAACCCAATTTTGATCAACTCCCTTATTTATTTGTGACCTGTTGCCACAAGAAAAGGGCAACCAGTGAAGAACAAACACCATTGTAAATACAACCCATATTTATGTTGATTTATTTTCCCATTTGTACTTTAACTATTTGCACATTGTTACAACACTGTATATATACATAATATGACATTTGAAATGTCTTTATTCTTTTGGAACTTCTGAGTGTAATGTTTACTGTTAATATTTATTGTTTATTTCACTTTTGTTTACTATCTACTTCACTTGCTATGGCAATGTTACCATACGTTTCCCATGCCAATAAAGCCCTTAAATTGAAATTGAAATTGAATTGAGAGAGAGAGAACAGAGGGTATAGTAGAGCCCCTCAGATCTAGCAGAGCTCCCTGTGGTTGATACCTTACACCAAGATAATAATACATGCGTTTGAGGAGTAGACTGTTATTTATTCCAACAGGGGAATGTTGTGTAGTCTGTTACCTAAGACTGGGCAGGGGTTTTAGGCTCGACAGAGAAAGAGGAAAGAGAGAAGGGGGTCTCAAATCCGAGAATGGCGGTTGACAGGTTTAATGGCAATTCTACTTCTCAAAAGTAGTCTCTGGTCCAAAGTAGTGCATTATGGGGGAAAATAGCTATGTTTAAAAGTGTGTAGGCTACAGTAGCTCTGGTCTAAAGAAGTGCACTACATTGGGAATAGTTGCTCTGGTCAAAAGCAGTGGTGGAAAAAGTACCCAATTGTCATACTTAAAAGTATAGATACCTTAACAGAAAGTTAGTCACGTAAAAGTGAAAGTTACCCAGTAAAATATTACTTGAGTAAAAGTCTAAAAGTATTTGGTTCTAAATATACTTAAGTATCAAAAGTAAATGTAATTGATAAAATATACTAAAAGTATAAATAATTTCAAATTCCTTATATTAAGCAAAGCAGACGGCACCATTTTCTTGTTTTTAAAAAATGTATGGAGAGCCAGGGGCACACTCCAACACTCAGAAATAATTTACAAATGATGCATTTGTGTTTAGTGAGTCCGCCAGATCAGAGGCAGTAGGGATAACCATGTATTCTCTTGATAAGTGCGTGAATTTGACAATTTTCCTGTCCTGCTAAGCATTCAAAATGTAACGAGTACTCAAGGAAAATGTAGGGAGTAAAAAGTACATTATTTTCTTTAGGAATGTAGTAAAGTATAAGTAAAAGTTGTCAAAAATATAAATAGTAAAGTATATAAATAGTAAAGTAAAGTACAGATACCCCAAAAAATTACTTAAGTTGTACTTTAAAGTATTTCTACTTAAGTATTTTCCGCAACTGGTCAAAAGTAGTACAATACATGGGGAATAGTGCCCCTGGTCAAAAGCAGTGCTATAGGGATTATAGGGTATGACTTGAGACCCAGTCTGTTACCTTAGCCTGGCCCGGCTGCTGCTGTTCGGTCCTCTGGGTCTTGAGCTCGGCTATCTCAGCCTCCAGGAGATGGATCACCTCCTCATAATCCATCTCCATCCCCCTGGCCTGCTTCTGGGCTGCTACAGCCAGGTGGATCCGGCTCCGCAGAGCACGGCTCTCATCCGTCCCAGACCTTACCTCCTACCAGGAAGAGTGACGAGAAGAGGACAGGAGAGTCAAACAGGCACAGGAATATGCTGTAGGTAAAAGTTCAGTGCATTTTGAACTTGTGATGGAACATTTTACTGCTTGAATGAATGAATGAAATAAACAATTAATGAATAAATGAATGAAAAGAAGGATGCTACATTATTTAATATTTTAGAAACGGTGCTTTGCATTAATATCTTTCTTCAATTATTTTGGCCTATTCCAGAGGAATTTTAGCTGTCTTTTGTCATTCTCTGCTAGAGGATAACAGTGTTCTGAGGTGTGTGACAATGACCAGCACAAACAGGTCTCCAGTGGTGGAAAAAGTTATAATTTGTCATACTTGAGTAAAACTAAAGATACCTTAATAGAAAATGAATCAAGTAAAGGTGAAAGTCACCCAGTAAAATATTACTTGAGTAAAAGTCTAAAAGTATCTGGTTTAAAATGTACTTAAATACAGTGGTGGAAAAATTGTGATACTTCAGCAAAAGTAAAAAGTACAAGTAAGTGCAATACATCAAAATCCTTATATTAAGCAAACCAGGCGCCACAATTTTTTTTTTACGGAGAGACAGGGACACACTCCCACACTTTTGTGTGTCATCCCTGATGTATGGAGTATACATTACCTTAATTTCTTTAGGATTGTAGTGGAGTAAAAGTACAAGTTGTGAAAAATATGAATAGTAAAGTAATGTACAGATATCCCGAAAAATTACTTAAGTAGTACTTCAAAGTATTTTTACTTCAGTACTTTACACCGCTGCAGGTCTCCCTCACTCATCATCACACGCTAGAGAAAACGAGCTAGAGTAAAGTAACACGCAAAAATAGAGACTCAATACGCTAGAGTGGTCAACACGCTAGAGGAGAGTCAACACGCTAGAGTAGTCAACATGCTAAAGTAGAGTCAACACGTTAGAGTAGTGTCAACATGCTAGAGTAGTCAACACTAGAGTAGTGTCAACACGCTAGAGTAGTCAACACACTAGATTAGAGTAGTCAACACGCTAGAGTTGTCAACACGCTAGAGTAGAGTCAACATGCTAGAGTAGTCAACACGCTAGAGTAGTTTCAACACGCTAGAGTATAGTCAACATGCTAGAGTAGAGTCAACATGCTAGAGTAGAGTTAACACGCTAGAATAGAGTAAACACGCTAGAGTAGAGTCAACACGCTAGAGTAGTCAACACGCTAGAAAATAGTCAACACACGAGTAGAGTCAACATGCTAGAGTAGAGTCAACACGATAGAATAGAGTCAACATGCTAGAGTAGTCAACACGCTAGAGTTGTCAACACGCTAGAGTAGAGTCAACACACTAGAGTAGAGTCAACACATTAGAGTAGTGTCAACACGCTAGAGTAGAGTCAACACGCTAGAGTAGTCAACACGCTAGAGTAGAGTAGTCAACACGCTAGATTAGAGTAGTAAACACACTAGAATAGAGTCAACACACTAGAGTAGTCAACACACTAGAGTAGAGTCAACACGCTAGAGTAGAGTCAACATGCTAGAGTAGAGTCAACACACTAGAATAGAGTCAACACGCTAGAATAGTCAACACGCTAGAGGAGAGTCAACACACTAGAGTAGAGTCAACACGCTAGAGTAGAGTCAACACGATAGATTAGTGTCAACACGCTAGAGTAGTGTCAACACGCTAGAGTAGTGTCAACACGATAGAGTAGTCAACACGCTAGAGTAGTCAACATGATAGAGTAGAGTCAACACACTAGAGTATTGTCAACACACTAGAGTAGTGTCAACACGCTAAAGTAGTCAACACACTAGATTAGAGTAGTCAACACGCTAGAGTAGAGTCAACACGCTAGAGTAGTCAACACGCTAGAGTAGAGTCAACACGCTAGAGTAGAGTCAACACGCTAGAGTAGTTTCAACACACTAGAGTAGAGTCAACATGCTAGAGTAGTCAACACGCTAGAGTAGAGTCAACACGCTAGAATAGAGTCAACACACTAGAAGAGTCAACACGCTAGAATAGTCAACACGCTAGAATAGAGTCAACACACTAGAATAGAGTCAACACGCTAGAATAGAGTAAACACGCTAGAGTAGAGTCAACACGCTAGAGTAGAGTCAACACGCTAGAGTAGAGTCAACACGCTAGAGTAGTCAACACGCTAGATTAGAGTAGTCAACACGCTAGAATAGAGTCAACACACTAGAGTAGAGTCAACACGCTAGAGTAGAGTCAACACGCTAGAGTAGAGTCAACATGCTAGAGTAGAGTCAACACGCTAGAGTAGAGTCAACACGCTAGAGTAGAGTCAACATGCTAGAGTCAACACGCTAGATTAGAGTAGTCAACACGCTAGATTAGAGTAGTCAACAAACTAGAATAGAGTCAACACACTAGAGTAGTCAACACACTAGAGTAGAGTCAACACGCTAGAGTAGAGTCAACACGCTAGAGTAGAGTCAACATGCTAGAGTAGAGTCAACACGCTAGAGTAGAGTCAACACGATAGATTAGTGTCAACACGCTAGAGTAGTGTCAACACGATAGAGTAGTCAACACGCTAGAGTAGTCAACACGATAGAGTAGAGTCAACACACTAGAGTATTGTCAACACACTAGAGTAGTGTCAACATGCTAAAGTAGTCAACACACTAGATTAGAGTAGTCAACACGATAGAGTAGAGTCAACACGCTAGAGTAGTCAACACGCTAGAGTAGAGTCAACACGCTAGAATAGAGTCAACACACTAGAATAGAGTCAACACGCTAGAATAGAGTAAACACGCTAGAGTAGAGTCAACACGCTAGAGTAGAGTCAACACGCTAGATTAGAGTAGTCAACACGCTAAAATAGAGTCAACACACTAGAGTAGTCAACACGCTAGAGTAGAGTCAACACGCTAGAGTAGAGTCAACACGCTAGAGTAGAGTCAACACGCTAGAGTAGTCAACACGCTAGAGTAGTCAACACACTAGAATAGAGTCAACACGCTAGAGTAAAGTCAACACGCTAGATTGACCTACAGCTAGGTACGGCTAGGAGTTTTTCCAGGTCAGGTCAGGTCACATGGTCAGGAAAAACTACTGGGCATTTTCTATGCAGAGCATTACATAATCTTATGTAGGTTAGTCTGTCAGGTTGTCTCTCTCTCTCTCTCCAAGGTAGGCCCATCATCCATCATGTGTCACTAGTGTGTTGACTCTACTCTAGCGTGTTGACTCTACTCTACCTGATACTATGATAATATGGTAGATAACCGACACAGAAGGCTCACGTTTGTTGTGGCCAATCTATACAAGCTGTAGCGTGATACTGAGGTGCAGTTCATGGTTTTAACAAAAAACGTGGGGTGACGACGCCTCTGAAGACCTAAAAAACATCCTGTTTCGTAAGCCTAGTGGCATAAAATGCATTAGTCTGTCAGTGAGTTCGAAGTTCAAACCCCCTACCCAGTGTTCTATTGTAAATCTGTAGTTATGTGGAAAACCTCAATATAGCCGTCCAGTTATAACAAAGTCTCAGATGTCTTTATAAAAAAAGTTTTCTGTGTGTGTGTGTGTGTGTCAACACGCTAGAGTAGTCAACACGCTAGAGTAGAGTCAACACACTAGAATAGAGTCAACACACTAGAAGAGTCAACACGCTAGAATAGTCAACACGTTAGAGGAGAGACAACACACTAGAGTAGAGTCAACACACTAGAGTAGAGTCAACACGCTAGAGTAGAGTCAACACGCTAGAGTAGTGTCAACACGCTAGAGTAGAGTCAACACGCCAGTGACACATGATGGATGATGGGACTACCCTGGAGAGAGAGACAACCTGACAGACTAATCTACATAAGATTATGTAATGCTCTGCATAGAAAATGCCCAGTAGTTTTTCCTGACCACGTGACCTGACCTGGAAAAACCCCTAGCCGTACCTGATACTATGATAATCCGGTAGATAACCGACACAGAAGGCTCACGTGTGTTGTGGCCAATCTATACAAGCTGTAGCGTGATACTGAGGTGCAGTTCATGGTTTTAACAAAAAACGTGGGGTGACGATGCCTCTGAAGACCTAAAAAACATCCTGTTTCGTAAGCCTAGTGGCATAAAATGCATTAGTCTGTCAGTGAGTTCGAAGTTCAAACCCCCTACCCAGTGTTCTATTGTCAATCTGTAGGTATGTGGAAAACCTCAATATAGCCGTCCAGTTATAAAAAAGTCTCAGATGTCTTTATAAAAAAAAGTACATGTTTTCTTCCACAAGCTATTTCTCTGTCTGTGTCTGTGTGTGGTCAATGCTGATCCCTGCTGTTGGCTAAAAATAAACACCTAACTCTCTGTGACCTACATCTCCCCTGGTGTTCCCTACATGGAACATGCACACACACACACACACACACACACACACACACACACCAGTAAATGGACACATACGCATAGGTACATTCACTGGCCCCACACACACACCAGACCATCTGTTCCTGTGGCTGGAATACTGGGGATTCTATATATTCTTCGAACCGACGTTCAGAGAACAGAAGGAGAGAGAGCGAGAGAGAGAGAGAGAAAGAGAGCGAGGCATAAGACCACTTAAGCTGGGATACATCTCACAGTCATGTGAATGAGTTGCCTGAGTTAGCAATGACCAACAGCATCAGTACACAAAGTACACAGGAAGGACACAATAGGGCAGAGCAACATACAAGCCGTAACTGTAAACACTGAGTAAGCCCTCAATATTGTATCTTTACATACTGTTAGTCTGTGTCTCTCCTTTCCCCCTCAGCTCAACAAAATAGCCTTAATAAAAAATCTAACAGCAGGACTTTTCCCTGGCTCTATTCAATACATAATTCAGTTATTTTTCTAGTAAATTATGTATTTTCTTGATCCGCTTGTGTCATGTTTTCTGTGTGCTGGCTGGGGTGACAGTAGGGATTTAGTTATGTAATGCTTCTACCCTCTGAGCCTGAAGCTGCTGAGTCTGCTCTTAAAGGTAGCATCCCAAATGGCACCCTATTCCTTATATCGTGCACTTAGCAACTGTCATCGAAATTGTTTAAAAGGTTTTAAAAACATTTAAATATTCAATCCCAGGCTGTGTCGCAGCCGGCCGCGACCGGGAGACCCATGAGGTGGCGCACAATTGGCCCAGCGTCGTCCGGGTTAGAGGAGGGTTTTTGCTGGCCAGGATGTCCTTGTCCCATCGCGCTCTAGCGACTCCTTGTGGCGGGCCGGGCGCATGCACGCTGACTTTGGTCACCAGTTGTACGGTGTTTCCTCCGACACATTGGTGCGGCTGGGAGTTGCAGCGATGGGACAAGACTGTAACTACCAATTGGATATCACAAAATTGGGAAGAAAAAGGGGTAATAAGTAAAAATAAAAAACATTCTAATTAATGCCTATGCCCTCCAAGGACCACCCATGGCTGCATCCCTGCCCAGTCATGTGAAATCCATAGATTAGGGCCTAATTAATTTATTTTAATTGACTGATTTCCCTTATTTGAACTGTAACTCAGTAAAACCTTTGAAATTGTTGCATGTTCCGTTTATATTTTTGTTCAGTGTCAATGTTAAGTGTAGCCTACACCTCTATGTAATATAGTAGCAACGATTATTTATGTAGCAGAGGCAGTAGCCTATGTCGGTCTGCAAGAGGGACTCCGACAAGAAGCTCCTCATAAAATGTATTTGTAATCTTTATTTACAGGGGTTTGCCTGTACTTCTCTCCACAATATCACAATTAGTGATAGCCTACATTTGAATGGTAGCCTAAGTCTACAGTGTGCCACCCTGCCAAGCCTTGTGAAGTGAGTGATTTAAGTTTTTTCGCAAATATGGTTTTGCATAGGCTATTACGGTGCTTGTAATAAAAGCTTCTCCGGTGAAAGCACCTGCATGTGATTGGGATGGCGAATAGAACGTGCCATTTTACTTTTGTCATTATATCAAATGTAAGGTCAACCACAAGATGTAGGTTACAATTGTAGCAAGTGATATACTAATGTCTCCTCATCAGGAGAGGGCGTAGTCACTCTATGGGTAGCCTCTACCAAGCTTTCACCTCACCGGCCTGAAAGTCCAGGCTATTCTATGGAATACTTGACCTGGGGAAAGGTTATTGGGGTTCATGCATGTTCCTGGGTTGTCATGTTCTATGTAGAATTAGCAGATGGATTAAATATTAATAATCAAAGAGAGAAGTTGTTTGGCCCATCTTTATTTCCAAGCCTTACACAATCAAGGCAAAACACTTGACCAACGAGGCAAGCAATGACATGCTGTAAAAGATGTGCAGGCTAAACGGCGTTTGCTGTTGATTTGCTACAATTAAATACGAGTTTAGATAATTTTTCATTGTATGTACATTGAAGTATTATTTGAGTTGATTGACAGGTGTACTTAGAACGATAAACTTTCCTCTAGTGTGGATGCTCACCAACGTGGTTTAGAGTCCGGACTCGCGATAAACTTCTTTAAAATAACTAACAATGTTACTGCAATACTGCCATCTGTAGGATGATAACGAGAGTGCTTTACTTGGCTAAGGACACTCTTATGGAAAAGTGTTTGTTAACGTCCATCTACGTCAACATTTGCAATTGGCTGATGCAGAACTTGTTCCAGGAAAGAATCACTGTCATCTGGTGATGTTGCCATAGGGCTAACGCGTGCCAGGTTATCTGATGGGACCAGCTACAATAGCGTTCTATCACGTACAAGTAAATCAATTATTTTAATTGACTGAGTCACATTTTGAGACGGAGAAACTGTTTAAATTTAAAAACTGTTTCTAATGTTCGCAAGTATGACCCCACTGTGTTTGTGTGTATGTGTGTGTGCATTTGTCTGCATGCGTGTGTGTGTTACAGTGTAGAGCAGGGCTGCCCAATCCTGGTCCCGGAGGGCCGAAACACTTCTGCTTTCCATCACCTCCTTCTAATCAGGGACTAATTCAGACCTGGGACAACAGGTGAGTACAATTAACTACCAGGTAGAAACAAAAACCAGAAATGTTTTGGCCCCTCTAGGACCAGGATTGGGCACGCCTGGTGTAGAGCTTAACCTGATAGCCAGGCAGTGACTACATAATATGCTATCAGTGTTGTGACGAACATGATGTACAGGAGGAAGATAGAGGGATACGGAGCAACCAAATAAATATGTTACTATCCCAGTGCCTGTTGGGATATATTACACTTGGATATTGATCTGTGTGCTTTATGCATCATAGGATGCGTCCCAAATGACACCCTATCCCCTAAGTGCACTACTATGGGCCCTGGTCAAAAGTAGTGCACTATATAGGGAATAGAGTGCCATTTGGGACCAATCCTGAGAGGAGAAGAGGTGTGCTGTGTCAATGACTCACAATACAGAGAGGTTCTATTTAGGGTGCATACGGCTCTATGTTCCCTGTAGTCTCACACTTCATACAGTAAGCCTACACTGTAGCGTCCGTTTCTCCCTCCTACACACGGTGAGTGCCGCGGTGCTACTACAATACAGTACGTGCTTAAACCCTGTGCTCTCAACACATTCCGAGAGAAAGGATGCTTAGGGGTGATGACGACATGCATGGAGGGGAAGTTTGAAAGAGAGTGTGACTGCTCTAGGGTCCTGTAGCAGTACGGATTAAGGAGTTCATAATTAGGGGTTTGTTTGTTTCAGTAAGTGATGCTCATGTGGTTTGGTGTATGCAGTATGTGATGCTCATGGGGTTATCAGTTAATCGGGCGTGTCCGAACACCCCTTGTTGCATTCTACCGTAAATAGCAGGGGTTTTGGGTATGCAAAAATAGAAAGTGTTATAGCATGTGAAATGTCCAATTTAGCAAATGCTTTAAAATGCCAGGATGTCATACTAATTTCGGCTTTTCATCTACAAAAATGATCTGCGCACTGTTGAGGAAGAGAATTGCCTTTCTATAATCAGATAAGAGGACGTGCTGTACCAAAACGAACGAATGGTAGGAATTAACACAATTACGCATTAGATTATGCAATCTTGGATGAGCCTAGTTTATATTTGTTGCTTACTGTGTGCTTTTTTACTAAACAGTACGTTCTAAATAGTATGTAGTAAGATTAGTACAGAACACAGTACGTCGTTAGTAAGTAGTAGGCAAGGCAGATTTCGGACATGGTCATCCACAAGACAAACCTGGACAATCTTGTATTATTGTATGAAATCCACAGTCTAAGACCAAGAAAACTCCATCGCTTGTTGAATATAAACTGAAATCTAGATACAGTGCCTTGCAAAAGTATTCATCCCCCTTAGCGTTTTTCCTATTTTGTTGCATTACAACCTGTAATTTAAATGGATTTTTATTTGGATTTCATGTAATGGACATACACAAAATAGTCCAAATTGGTGAAGTGAAATGAAAAAGATAACTTATTTCAAATAATAAATAACGGAAAAGTGGTGTGTGCATATGTATCCACCCCCTTTGCTATGAAGCCCCTAAATAAGATCTGGTGCAACCAATTACCTTCAGAAGTCACATAATTAGTTAAATAAAGTCCTCCTGTGTGCAATCTAAGTGTCACATGATCTGTCACATGATCTCAGTATATATACACCTGTTCTGAAAGGCCCCAGAGTCTGCAACACCACTAAGCAAGCGGCACCATGAAGATCAAGGAGCTCTCCAAACAGGTCAGGGACAAAGTTGTGGAGAAGTACAGATCAGTGTTGGGTTATAAAAAAATATCAGAAACTTTGAACATCCCACGGAGCACTATTAAATCCATTATTCCAAAATGGAAAGAATATTTTATTTTATTTCACCTTTATTTAACCAGGTAAGCCAGTTGAGAACAAGTTCTCATTTACAACTGCGACCTGGCCAAGATAAAGCAGAGCAGTGCGATAAAAACAACAACACAGAGTTACATATGGGGTAAAAAAACATATTAAAAAAATACAACAGAAAATATACAGTGTGTGCAAATGTAGCAAGTTATGGAGGTAAGGCAATAAATAGGCTATAGTGCAAAATAATTACAATTAGTATTAACACTGGAATGCTAGATGTGCAAGAGATTATGTGCAAATAGAGATACTGGGGTGCAAAAGAGCAAAATAAATAACAATATAGGGATGAGGTAGTTGGGTGGGCTAATTCAGATGGGCTGTGTACAGGTGCAGTGATCGGTAAGGTGCTCTGACAACTGATGCTTAAAGTTAGTGAGGGAGATAAGAGTCTCCAGCTTCAGAGATTTTTGCAATTCGTTCCAGTCATTGGCAGCAGAGAACTGGAAGGAATGGCGGCCAAAGGAGGTGTTGGCTTTGGGGATGACCAGTGAGATATACCTGCTGGAGCGCAGACTACGGGTGGGTGCTGCTATGGTGACCAATGAGCTAAGATAAGGCGGGGATTTGCCTAGCAGTGATTTATAGATGGCCTGGAGCCAGTGGGTTTGACGACGAACATGTAGTGAGGACCAGCCAACAAGAGCGTACAGGTCACAGTGGTGGGTATGGGGCTTTGGAGACAAAACGGATGGCACTGTGATAAGACTACATCCAATTTGCTGAGTAGAGTGTTGGAGGCTATTTTGTAAATGACATCGCCGAAGTCAAGGATCGGTAGGATAGTCACCACCACAACAATATGGCACCACAACAATATGGCACCACAACAAACCTGCCAAGAGAGGGCCGCCAACCAAAACTCACAGACCAGGCAAGGACGGTATTAATCAGAGAGGCAACAAAGAGACCAAAGATAACCCTGAAGGAGCTGCAAAGCTCCACAGCGGAGATTAGAGTATCTGACCATAGGACCACTTTAAGCCATACACTCCACAGAGCTGGGCTTTACGGAAGAGTGGCCAGAAAAGCGCCATTGCTTAAAGAAAGAAATAAGCAAACAAGTTTGGTGTTCGCCAAAAGGCATGTGGGAGACTCCCCAAACATATGGAAGAAGGTACTCTGGTCAGATGAGACTAAAATTGAGCTTTTTGGCCATCAAGGAAAACGCTATGACTGGCGCAAACCCAACACCTCTCATCACCCAGAGAACATCCTCCTGTGGGGATGTTTTTCATCGGCAGGGACTGGGAAACTAGTCAGAATTGAAGGAATGATGGATGGTGCTAAATACAGGGAAATTCTTGAGGGAAACTTGTTTCAGTCTTCCAGAGATTTGAGACTGGGACAGAGGTTCACCTTCCAGCAGGACAATGGCCCTAAGCATACTGCTAAAGCAACACTCAAGTGGTTTAAGGGGAAACGTTTGCGGCAGCTGTCCCCAAAATGAAGACTGTCCCTGAAACAAAGACAGTTCTGCCAAGTTGTTCTGCGGGAGTTAGTCGAGGGAGGCCCCGCTCTCTCGCTTACCCAGATGTTTAGTTAATTTCATTCCGATCTCTTTTGCACTATTGTAGCCTTTTCTGTAGCCTGTCAACTATGTGTCTGTCTATCCCTGTTCTCTCCTCTCTGCACAGGCCATACAAACGCTTCACACCACGTGGCTGCTACCACTCTAATCTGGTGGTCCCTGCACGCACGACCCACGTGGAGTTCCAGGTCTCCGGCAGCCTCTGGAACTGCCGTTCTGCGGCCAACAAGGCAGAGTTCATCTCAGCCTATGCTACCCTCCAGTCTCTCGACTTCTTGGCGCTGAAGGAAACATGAATTACCACAGAAAACACTGCTACTCCTACTGCTCTTTCCTCATCTGATCATGTGTTCTCGAATACCCCGAGAGCATCTGGTCAGCGCGGCG
Source organism: Coregonus lavaretus (assembly GCF_964263955.1). NCBI lineage: Eukaryota > Metazoa > Chordata > Actinopteri > Salmoniformes > Salmonidae > Coregonus > Coregonus lavaretus. Next base: position 23,205,962 of record NC_139988.1, read on the forward strand.
GTGGCACAGGAATCCTCATCTCTCCCAAGTGGACATTCTCTCTTTTCCCCCTGACCCATCTGTCTATCTCCTCATTTGAATTCCATGCTGTCACAGTCACTAGCCCATTCAAGCTTAACATCCTTGTCATTTATCGCCCTCCAGGTTCCCTTGGAGAGTTCATCAATGAGCTTGACGTCTTGATAAGTTCCTTTCCTGAGGATGGCTCACCCCTCACAGTTCTGGGTGACTTTAACCTGCTAATGTCTGCCTCCGACTCATTTATCTCTGCCTCCTTCTTTCCACTCCTTTCCTCTTTTGACCTCACCCTCTCACCGTCCCCCCCTACTCACAAGGCAGGCAATAAGCTTGACCTCATCTTTACTAGATGCTGTTCATCTACTAACCTCACTGCAACTCCCCTCCAAGTCTACGACCACTACTTTGTATCCTTTTCTCTCTCGCTCTCCTCCAACACTACTCACTCTGCCCCTACTCAGATGGTAATGTGCGTCGCAACCTTCGCTCTCTCTCTCTCCCGCTACTCTCTCCTCTTCCATCCTATCATCTCTACCCTCTGCTAAATCCTTCTTCCTCCGGTCTCCTGATTCTGCCTCCTCGACCCTCCTATCTTCCCTTTCTGCATCTTTTGACTCTCTATGTCCTCTATCCTCCCGGCCGGCTCGGTCCTCCACTCCTGCTCCGTGGCTTGATGACTCATTGCGAGCTCACAGAACAGGGCTCCGGGCAGCCGAGCGGAAATGGAGGAAAAATAGACTCCCTGCGGACCTGTCATCTTTTCACTCCCTCCTCTCTACTTTTTCTTCCTCTGTTTCTGCTGCTAAAGCCACTTTCTACCACTCTAAATGTGAAGCCTCTGCCTCTAACCCTAGGAAGCTCTTTGCCACCTTCTCCTCCCTGCTGAATCCTCCTCCCCCTCCCTCCTCCCTCTCTGTGGATGACTTCGTCAACCATTTTGAAAAGAAGGTTGACGACATCCGATCCTCATTTATTAAGTAAAATGACACCGCTGGTCCTGCTCACACTGCCCTAGCCTATGCTTTGACTTCTTTCTCCCCTCTCTCTCCAGATGAAATATTGCGACTTGTGATGGCTGGCCGCCCAACAACCTGCCCGCTTGACCCTAACCCCTCCTCTCTTCTCCAGACCATTTCCGGAGACCATCTCCCTTACCTCACCTCGCTCATCAACTCATCCTTGACCGCTGGCTATGTCCCTTCCGTCTTCAAGAGGGCGAGAGTTGCACCCCTCCTCAAAAAACCTACACTCGATCCCTCCGATGTCAACAACTAAAGACCAGTTCCCTTCTTTCTTTTCTCTCCAAAACTCTTGAGCGTGCCGTCTCTAGCCAACTCTCCTGCTATCTCTCTCAGAATGACCTTCTTGATCCTAACCAGTCAGGTTTCAAGACTGGTCATTCAACTGAGACTGCTCTTCTCTGTGTCACGGAGGCTCTCCGCACTGCTAAAGCTAACTCTCTCTCCTCTGCTCTTATTATTCTAGACCTATCTGCTGCCTTTGAAACTGTGAACCATCAGATCCTCCTCTCCACCCTCTCCGAGTTGGGCATCTCCGGCCCTGCTCACTCTTGGATTGCGTCCTACCTGACAGGTCGCTCCTACCAGGTGGCATGGCGAGAATCTGTCTCCGCACCACATGCTCTCACCACTGGTGTCCCCCAGGGCTCAGTTCTAGGCCCTCTCCTATTCTCTCTATACACCAAGTCCCTTGGCTCTGTCATATCCTCACATGGTCTCTCCTATCATTGCTACGCAGACGACACACAATTAATTTTCTCCTTTCTCCCTTCTGATAACCAGGTGGCGAATCGCATCTCTGCATGTCTGGCAGACATATCAGTGTGGATGTCGGATCACCACCTCAAGCTGAACCTCGGCAAGACGGAGCTGATCTTCCTCCCGGGGAAGGACTGCCCGCTGCATGATCTTGCCATCACGGTTGACAACTCCATTGTGTCCTCCTCCCAGAGTGCAAAGAACCTTGGCGTGACCCTAGACAACACCCTGTCGTTCTCTGCTAACATCAAAGTGGTGACCCGATCCTGCAGGTTCATGCTCTACAACATTCGCAGAGTACGACCCTACCTTACACAGAAAGCGGCACAGGTCCTAATCCAGGCACTTGTCATCTCCCGTCTGGATTACTGCAACTCGCTGTTGGCTGGGCTCCCTGCCTGTGCCATTAAACCCCTGCAACTTATCCAGAACGCTGCAGCCCGTCTGGTGTTCAACCTTCCCAAGTTCTCTCACATCACCCCACTCCTCCGCACACTCCACTGGCTTCCAGTTGAAGCTTGGATCTACTACAAAACCATGGTGCTTGCCTACGGAGCTGAGAGGGGAACGGCACCTCCTTACCTTCAGGCTCTGATCAGACCCTACACCCAAACGAGGGCACTACGTTCATCCACATCTGGCCTGCTAGCCCCCCTACCTCTACGGAAGCACAGCTCCCGCTCAGCCCAGTCAAATCTATTCGCTGCTCTGGCACCCCAATGGTGGAACAAGCTCCCCCACGACGCCAGGACAGCGGAGTCAATGACCACCTTCCGGAGACACTTGAAACCCTACCTCTTTAAGGAATACCTGGAATAGTAATCCTTCTACCCCCCCTTTACTACCACTGTCTTGTGTAAACTAACACCTGACTTATTTCACCTGCTAGCACTGACTTGTTTAAAGAAATGTACTTATTGTGATCGAGATGTAGTTGTCCCTGATTGCACTGACTTTGCTCACAGCTGCTTGTTTGAAGAAGTGTACTTACTGTGATCAAGATGTGGTTGTCCCACTGGCTATCCTAAGTTGAACGCACCAATTTGTAAGTCACTCTGGATAAGAGCGTCTGCTAAATGACTTAAATATAAATGTTTAAATGTCTTGGAATGGCCTAGTCAAAGCCCAGACCTCAATCCAATTGAGAATCCGTGGTATGACTTAAAGATTGCTGTACACCAACGGAACCCATCCAACTTGAAGGAGCTGGAGCCGTTTTGCCTTGAAGAATGGGCAAAAATCCCAGTGGCTAGATGTGCCAAGCTTATAGAGACATACCCCAAGATACTTGCAGCTGTAACTGCTGCAAAAGGTGGCTCTACAAAGTATTGACTTTAGGGGGGTTAATAGTTATGCACGCTCAAGTTTTCTGTGTTTTTGTCTTATTTCTTGTTTGTTTCACAACAAAAAATATTTTGCATCTTCAAAGAGGTAGGCATGTTGTGTAAATCAAATGATACAAACCCCCAAAAACAATCCACTTTAATTCCAGGTTGTAAGGCAACAAAATAGGAATAATGCCAAGGCGGATGAATACTTTCGCAAGCCACTGTACATGTATTTCGAAGATTGTATGCTAGTCGTATGCTACCTCTTCACGACCGGTCGTTAACAAATCTTGAGTTGGACTCAAGCACAGGAGGTTGGTGGCACCTTAATTGGGGAGAACGGGCTTGTGGTGATGACTGGAGCGGAATCAGTGGAATGGTATCAAATACATCAAACACATGGTTTGCAGGTGTTTGATGCCATTCCATTTGCTCTGTTTCAGCCATTATTATGAGCCGTCCTCCCCTCAGCAGCCTAATGTGGACTCAAGTGTCTGGTTTGTTCTCTGCATCTTCATAAACACCAAGACTCAGAACCCTTCAGAATAAAACGCATGCATGTACAGTGAGAGAAAAAAGTATTTGATCCCCTGCTGATTTTGTACATTTGCCCACTGACAAATAAATAATCAGTCTATATATTTAATGGTAAGTTTATTTGAACAGTGAGAGACAGAATAACAACAACAAAATCCAGAAAAACACATGTCAAAAATGTTATAAATTGATTTGCATTTTAATGAGGGAAATAAGTATTTGACCCCCTCTCAATCAGAAAGATTTCTGGCTCCCAGGTGTCTTTTATACAGGTAACAAGCTGAGACTAGGAGCACACTCTTAAAGGGAGTGCTCCTAATCTCAGCTTGTTACCTGAATAAAAGAGACCTGTCCACAGAAGCAATCAATCAATCAGATTCCAAACTCTCCACCATGGCCAAGACCAAAGAGCTCTCCAAGGATGTCAGGGACAAGATTGTAGACCTACACAAGGCTGGATGGGCTACAAGACCATCGCCAAGCAGCTTGGTGAGAAGGTGACAACAGTTGGTGTGATTATTCGCAAATGGAAGAAACACAAAAGAACTGTCAATCTCCCTCGGCCTGGGGCTCCATGCAAGATCTCACCTCGTGGAGTTGCAATGATCATGAGAACGGTGAGGAATCAGCCCAGAACTACACGGGAGGATCTTGTCAATGATATCAAGGCAGCTGGGACCATAGTCACCAAGAAAACAATTGGTAACACACTACGCCGTGAAGGACTGAAATCCTGCAGCGCCCGCAAGGTCCCCCTGCTCAAAAAAGCACATATACAGGGCCGTCTGAAGTTTGCCAATGAACATCTGAATGATTCAGAGGAGAACTGGGTGAAAGTGTTGTGGTCAGAGGAGACCAAAATCGAGCTCTTTGGCATCAACTCAACTCGCCCTGTTTGGAGGAGGAGGAATGCTGCCTATGACCCCAAGAACAACATCCCCACCGTCAAACATGGAGATGGAAACATTATGCTTTGGGGGTGTTTTTCTGCTAAGGGGACAGGACAACTTCACCGCATCAAAGGGACGATGGACGGGGCCATGTACCGTCAAATCTTGGGAGAGAACCTCCTTCCCTCAGCCAGGGCATTGAAAATGGGTCATGGATGGGTATTCCAGCATGACAATGACCCAAAACACACGGCCAAGGCAACAAAGGAGTGGCTCAAGAAGAAGCACATTAAGGTCCTGAAGTGGCGTAGCCAGTCTCCAGACCTTAATCCCATAGAAAATCTGTGGAGGGAGCTGAAGGTTCGAGTTGCCAAACATCAGCCTCGAAACCTTAATGACTTGGAGAAGATCTGCAAAGAGGAGTGGGAAAAAATCCTTCCTGAGATGTGTGCAAACCTGGTGGCCAACTACAAGAAACGTCTGACCTCTGTGATTGCCATCAAGGGATTTGCCACCAAGTACTAAGTCATGTTTTGCAGAGGGGTCAAATACTTATTTCCCTCATTAAAATGCAAATCAATTTATAACATTTTTGACATGCGTTTTTCTGGATTTTGTTGTTGTTATTCTGTCTCTCACTGTTCAAATAAACCTACCATTAAAATTACAGACTCATCATGTCTTTGTCAGTGGGCAAACGTACAAAATCAGCAGGGGATCAAAACTTTTTTCCCTCACTGTAAGTGTGCATGCTTGTGCAGAGCTCCCTCTGGTGAATGGGCAAACAACTAGGCACCCCCCAAAAAATCGAAACAAAACCAGCTAACTTCCAGTAAGTATGCTTCAGATGTACAGTGGGGAGAACAAGTATTTGATACACTGCCGATTTTGCAGGTTTTCCTACTTACAAAGCATGTAGAGGTCTGTAATTTTTATCATCGGTACACTTCAACTGTGAGAGACGGAATCTAAAACAAAAATCCAGAAAATCACATTGTATGATTTTTAAGTAATTAATTTGCATTTTATTGCATGACATAAGTATTTGATACATCAGAAAAGCAGAACTTAATATTTGGTACAGAAACCTTTGTTTGCAATTACAGAGATCATACGTTTCCTGTAGGTCTTGACCAGGTTTGCACACACTGCAGCAGGGATTTTGGCCCACTCCTCCATACAGACCTTCTCCAGATCCTTCAGGTTTTGGGGCTGTCGCTGGGCAATACGGACTTTCAGCTCCCTCCAAAGATTTTCTATTGGGTTCAGGTCTGGAGACTGGCTAGGCCACTCCAGGATCTTGAGATGCTTCTTACGGAGCCACTCCTTAGTTGCCCTGGCTATGTGTTTCGGGTCATTGTCATGCTAGAAGACCCAGCCACGACCCATCTTCAATGCTCTTACTGAGGGAAGAAGGTTGTTGGCCAAGATCTCACGATACATGGCCCCATCCATCCTCCCCTCATCCTGCAGTCGTCCTGTCCCCTTTGCAGAAAAGCATCCCCAAAGAATGATGTTTCCAACTCCATGCTTCACGGTTGGGATGGTGTTCTTGGGGTTGTACTCATCCTTCTTCTTCCTCCAAACACAGCGAGTGGAGTTTTGACCAAAAAGCTCTATTTTTGTCTCATCAGACCACATGACCTTCTCCCATTCCTCCTCTGGATCATCTAGATGGTCATTGGCAAACTTCAGACGGGCCTGGACATGCGCTGGCTTGAGCAGGGGGACCTTGCGTGCGCTGCAGGATTTTAATCCATGACGGCGTAGTGTGTTACTAATGGTTTTCTTTGAGACTGTGGTCCCAGCTCTCTTCAGGTCATTGACCAGGTCCTGCCGTGTAGTTCTGGGCTGATCCCTCACCTTCCTCATGATCATTGATGCCCCACGAGGTGAGATCTTGCATGGAGCCCCAGACCGAGGGTGATTGACCGTCATCTTGAACTTCTTCCATTTTCTAATAATTGCGCCAACAGTTGTTGCCTTCTCACCAAGCTGCTTGCCTATTGTCCTGTAGCCCATCCCAGCCTTGTGCAGGTCTAAAATGTTATCCCTGATGTCCTTACACAGCTCTCTGGTCTTGGCCATTGTAGAGAGGTTGGAGTCTGTTTTGAGTGTGTGGACAGGTGTCTTTTATACAGGTAACGAGTTCAAACAGGTGCAGTTAATACAGGTAATGAGTGGAGAACAGGAGGGCTTCTTAAAGAAAAACTAACAGGTCTGTGAGAGCCGGAATTCTTACTGGTTGGTAGGTGATCAAATACTTATGTCATGCAATAAAATGCAAATTAATTACTTAAAAAATCATACAATGTGATATTCTGGATTTTGGTTTTAGATTCCATCTCTCACTGTTGAAGTGTACCTATGATAAAAAATTACAGACGTCTACATGCTTTGTAAGTAGGAAAACCTGCAAAATCGGCAGTGTATCAAATACTTGTTCTCCCCACTGTATGTGTAAGGTCAGATAAACTATACTAAAATCACCTGTTTGACCCTGTTCAGTTCTTCCTGCATCTGCAGGTGAAGTCTCTCTGACTCTGCCAACTGCTCCTGGAGAATGTAGAGACACAGGAAGAAAATTATATATATTCTCTACAGTTGTGGTCAAAGGTTTTGAGAATGACACAAATATTAATTTTCACAAAGTCTGCTGCCTCAGTTTTTATGATGGCAGTTTGCATATACTCCAGAATGTCATGAAGAGTGATCAGATGAATTGCAATTAACTGCAAAGTCCCTCTTTGCCATGAAAATGAACTTATTCCCCAAAAAACATTTCCACTGCATTTCAGCCCTGCCACAAAAGGACCAGCTGCCATCATGTCAGTGATTCTATCATTTACACAGGTGAGAGTGTTGACGAGGACAAGGCTGGAGATCACTCTGTCATGCTGATTGAGTTAGAATAACAGACTGGAAGCTTTAAAAGGAGGGTGGTTCTTGAAATAATTGTTCTTCCTCTATTAACTATTGTTACCTACAAGGAAACACGTGCCGTCATCATTGCTTTGCACAAAAAGGATATTGCTGCTAGTAAGATTGCACCTAAATCAACCATTTATCGGATCATCAAGAACTTCAAGGAGAGAGGTTTAATTGTTGTGAAGAAGGCGGCAGGGCGCCCAAGAAAGTCCAGCAAGCGCCAGGACCGTCTCCTAAAGTTGATTCTGCTGCGGGATCGGGGCACCACCAGTGCAGAGCTTGCTCAGCAATGGCAGCAGGCAGGTGTGAGTGCATCTGCACGCACAGTGAGGCGAAGACTTTTGGAGGATGGCCTGGTGCCAAGAAGGGCAGCAAAGAAGCCACTTCTCTCCAGGAAAAACATCAGGGACAGACTGATATTCTGAAAAAGGTACAGGGATTGGACTGCTGAGGACTGGGGTAAAGTCATTTTCTCTGATGAATCCCCTTTCCGATTGTTTGGGGGATCCGGAAAACAACTTGTCCGGAGAAGACAAGGTGAGCGCTACCATCAGTCCTGTGTCATTCCAACAGTAAAGCATCCTGAGACCATTCATGAGTGGGATTGCTTCTCAGCCAAGGGAGTGGGCTCACTCATAATTTTGCCTAAGAACACAGCCATGAATAAAGAATGGTACCAACACATCCTCCGAGAGCAACTTCTCCCAACCATCCAGGAACAGTTTGGTGATGACCAATGCCTTTTCCAGCATGATGGAGCACCTTGCCATAAGGCAAAAGTGATAAATAAGTGGCTCGGGGAACAAAACATCGACATTTTGGGTCCATGGCCAGGAAACTCCCCAGACCTTAATCCCATTGAGAACTTGTGGTCGATCCTCAAGAGGCGGGTGGACAAACAAAAACCCACAAATTCTGACAAACTCCAAGCATTGATTATGCAAGAATGGGCTGCCATCAGTCAGGATGTGGCCCAGAAGTTAATTGACAGCATGCCAGGGCGGATTGCAGAGGTCTTGAAAAAGAAGGGTCAACACTGCAAATATTGACTCTTTGCATAAACTTAATGTAATTGTCAATAAAAGCCTTTGACACTTATGGAATGCTTGTAATTATACTTCAGTATACCATAGTAACATCTGACAAAAATATCTCATAACACTGAAGCAGCGAACTTTGTGAAGACCAATAATTGTGTCATTCTCAAAACTTTTGACCACGACTGTACACACAAATGTTCCTGTTTTCTGACCTACTAGTGTTTGATTTCTCTAACTCCTGTGATACAGTATGTACCTGTAGTTTCTTGATCTCTCTCAGAGCCTCGATGTGGTCTTTCCTCAGTCTCTCCATCTCTTCCAGGTCATCAGAGTCAGACAGTGAAGGCTGATAGATACAGGACGACAGGGACAAAGGGACATTATTAGACAGACAGACAGACAGACAGACGGACAGATCTGACACTGAAGGCTGATTTGACAGTGAAGGATTATACGGAGAGACAGGAAGACAGAGGGACATGAATAAAGGCTCTACTTCACACAATCACAGCAACCGCACCGGAACATGTCACTAACACCTTGTCAAAGGCTTTACATCAAACAGGGATTACCATCATTTATAGCATCAATACAGGAACACAACATCATAATTAAAGGAACATGTTACTAAATGATTTAGTTACAGCCTGTATTACACACACACACACACACACACACACACACACACACACACACACACACACACACACACACACACACACACACACACACACACACACACACACACACTCTACAACATAGGAACACATGCATATAGGCCAGTGATTTTCAAACTTATCCTCGGGGACCCCTAGACATTTCACAATTTTGTTGTAGCTCTGAACTAGCTCACCTGATGCACCTAACATGGTATTGATACTTACAGTAGTTGACAAGTTGAATCAGGTGTGCTAGCTCTGGAACAGTTCAAATACATGGAACAGCTGGGAGTCCCAGAAGAGAGGATTGAAAACCCCTAATATAGAGTGTTACTGAGGGCTTTACTGCAAACATATATTGTACAATCACACTACTACACACATTAAACACCTTCAAGCAGACATCCATAACCACTACTACACTTTACACATAGATGTTTACTACAGCAAACAGCAATGCAACATCAGAAAAACACTCTTTGTGTTAGCGCAGGGATGGGCAACTCCAGTCCTCAGGGGCCTGATTGGTGTCACACATTCCCCCAGACATATGCAGTAGCTAACACACCTGATGAAACTAATTGCCTTCTAAACTAAAGACCATGATTAGTTGATTATTGGAGTCAGGCGTGTTTGCTGCGGCTGGGGCAAAAGTATGTCCCCAATCAGGCCCCGAGGACTAGAGTTGCCCATTGCCGCGTTAGCATAAGACAGATCTGCAAATCATCATACCCATTTCAAATTTTGCAGTCTGATGTGCACCTAACCAACTACACAGTACATTAGCTTTGACGTATTTACAGAAGAAAACTCTTGAGGCTGAAGTGTACAGTATTAATATCTCCTACCGTGTTGGTGGGTGACTCTAGGAGACTGGAGAGGTCATCTGACATGAACCTTGAGCCTTGACCTCCGACCCCTGACTCCTCAAACTGCAGCTTGAACAGCTCCCGCGTCAGTGTCTCAAAGTCTGCACACAGAGTAATAACATGTGTTTTATAATCACAATCTATAAATATAGATGCTCATTGCACATTTTGTATGGTTTAAAAAAACATAAGAAAAGACTGTTACCTGTTGCTATGGTTTCAATACAAACATGCTACAATATACATATGTATTGTAGAGGTAGTTCTCTGGATGAAAGAACATTTATTATAATGTCCTCTTTCAATAAAATCAACAGACTTGTTTAGATAAACTTGTGTGGTCAAGATAACCCACATGAAAAAATACTAGAAGTATACTATGGTATAAATACTATAGTATTCACTGTAGTGTTTTTGCATACTTTACTGTAGTATTCACTGCAATGTTTTTGCGGATACTGTAGTATTTACTGTAGTATTTAGTTAACTATTGTATAAATACTGTAGTAAAGAAAACTGTAGTATATAATATAGTAATTCATGTAGTGTTTTTGCAGACTGTACTACACTGTAGTATTTACTGTGGTGTTTTTTCAGGCATTACTGTAGTATTTACTATAGTGTTTGTGTTGTATTATCTTTGACACAGAAGTGGAGGCTTTATCCTTCAGGAAACCTACTGGAAAAATACTAAAAGAGCACATTTTCCATAACCTGTAAGTAGGACTGGACTCTGAACAGATAATTCAGCGCTTCTGCTATTTTTTATAACCTGTAGGGAATACAATATGGTATATACTTGCCATGTAGGTTTCTCACTTATGGGTGGCACAAATTGCAATATGGAGGAAGGGAATGGGCAGGGTATATGCAAATTAAATACTGTAGTATTTACTATAATAAAAAAAGTGTAGTGTTTTTGCAGACTGTAGTGTTTTACCGGACATTACTGTAGTATTTGCTACAGTGTTTTTTTGTGTGGATAATACTATAGTATTTCCTGTAGTATTCCACAAAATTCTATAGTAAGTACTACACATGATTGAGAGATACTACAGAGTGTATTATAGTATTCTACAATATACTACAGTTTACTATAGAATTCTATAGTAAGTGCTGTAGTATTCTATGGTAAACTGTAGTATTTTTTCATGTGGTTGCTGACGCATGGCAGATCTTACAATGCCTGGATAGGTATTTTACGTATCAGCTAACCACATCATATGTTATAGCAATCTGGTGCCCGACGGCACAGTCGATGATGTGACATGCAATCATGGATTGATGCATGCAACGTCTGAGTAGGAGAACGTGACCACAGACAGCGAACGGGTTAGCTAAGGAAAAGGAGTAAGGTACAGTAAATGTCAGAGTTAGAAAGCTAAGGTAAAGGTTAAGGAGCTAGTGTAATGTTGGATTTGTTCAGGTTAGTCAGCGTAAAGATCTGGGTTAAAATGAGGGTACACTGTAAAAAAATATTCTGGATCAATCAAAAATAATGTTTGCATCAACTAGTTTTGAGTTAGGTTTTCTCATTTGAAAAAAACTACATTTGTTGAAACCAAATATATATGATTCAATGCCGACTTTTATATGTGATTACTAACAAACCTAGTTGCAACCTATTTATTTCAACACGCAACTTACTTTTCCCCTTTGGTTAAACCTAATAAATAACATAAATACTAACTAATATTATATATATATATACACATACACACACAACCTATTTTTTTTCTTAAAGTTGTACCAAGTTGATTTTCACTTAGGAATTACCTATCCACATTTCTTCAATTGTGTTACAAGCAATTCAATCTAAAAAACCTGTCAATCAAGATATTAAGTTGGTTCCATAACATGAAATAATGACTCCAAACACTTTCTTTACATAAGACTTTCACAGTAAAGGGACATTTCACCGCTGCTCTTTCACTGTATATGTCCATTAATGTGATCGGACCTTGCATCCACGAACGTGCGTGTGCTTGGCCGGTGAGCGCGTTCCTGTAAGACGTTGAGTTGTAGGCTAGCGCGAGGACGCGCACTTTGAAAGGAGGGAGTTGTGTAACGACCCTCTGTTTATAAGCGCGGATATCGACTCTGCCACGGGAGCATGCTTTTGGGGCACAGTCGAAGGCGCGCTGGACTTCGGGCTAGAAGGTTGTCAGCAAACCACAATATCCAGAATTTATAGCAATTTCAGGACAGAGTACCGCTCCTGTCGAGGTGGATCCAGTTGAGAATGGGTGTCAACAGGTAGCTAACGTTACTCACTGGACCACCAACTCGTTCATAGTACATCAGCTTGCGAGGCACTATTTATTTTTGTGTCGACAACAACTGTAAAGTTTAGTCATGGATTGGTGCTCAGTACCTGGATGTGCAAACTACAAGCATGAACAGACTGCTGAGGTAACGTTTCATTGATTACCTTACTAAGGTGTCGAGCAGAGGTAATGTAGCTAACTTAGCTAGGGAACTACATTTGTTTATCTAAACCAAAATCTAGCTAGCTAGCTAGCTTTCATAATACTCTGGCTAGACATTCCAAGGCAAATCAATGTAATTAGCCAGCTGCTATCTGACAATGTGATTTGTAACGTTGCAAGATAACGTTAGCTAAAGCCTACCGGACCATATCTAACCATTTGCTAGCTAGCTAACTAACTACCACAGAGGTTAACGTGACTGGCCTATGTGTTCTATTTATGGAGTCCGATCCCATCAAGATCCGCAACGGTATCAGGCTCAGCACCAGGAACTATTGTCACACTCCAGCCATTGGGCTTCCGGCATTGCCATTAGCAATTGAGGGAACGCTTCCTTTGAAATCAATGAAAGCTGCTATATTGGCCACGTTACATCACGTCCAATAGATAGGTTAACTGACAACGTCACGAAAATGATGCGCTCGCTTAAGTTGGGCAGAAGTCTGTGTTATTGTGATTTTGGATGGCCAGATGACTAGCAACAATGACAATAAGCTGCCATGTGGGGAATCGTAGGTGACTCGTTTCAGCTAGTTTTATCTTGTTCTTGATACCATGTCTTGTTTTGACTGATGTCACATCTATGCTAATATGGCAAACATTTGCTATCTAGCTAACAACAACTGTAACGATGTATTTGAGAGACAATAAACATTGGAGACGAAATATAGTTTACATGTCAACAATCTAAGACAACCCTGTCTGTTTTGCCCGATAGCGCACGCGTCGGATATGTTGCTAAAAACCAACCTGTCTACAGCAGCCTCCAAGCTCAATAATCGAGGTTCAATTCTCGATGACTGACGCGTGCATTTGGAAAAAAAATTGAATAAAGTTGATTTCGGTTGGTTTCTGGTGTAGTAGGTAGAACGTCACATTGACACAATGCTGATGGCAATGCGTGTAGTGTAGCTGACTTGTAAGTCACCTTTGCTAAATCTTTCCATGACTCCATGATGAGAAAATAAATATACTGGAGCTAGGCATAAACATGGTCCGTGTCTTGTTGTCATAGTTGGTGTGTTTATAATTAGGCTACAACTTCTACTGTAGTTTTCTCTGTATGGAGGCTTAGTTGATTGTCTAAATTGGAGAAAAGCAGAGTTATTAGTAAGGATGGGATGGTGTGGGTGACTGACTGGTGTCTGTTGGGGGTGGGTATTGTGTGTGTGAAGGTTAGTATGCATGATCTATTGACACAGGGGAGATGGGTGGATATAGTACCTTGTTTTAATGTGTATTGATGGGGACAAAGTAGTAAAATGTTGGCTAATCACCTACTACTGCTGCTGATGATGACCTTGACACCAGCTTCAGTAGTAGATTCTTTAGACCCATTGGATGAAACCTTTCCGCAGGGAACAAGTTCAAGCTCAACATCATCTGACTCGGAAGAGCCTGAGTGTCTATGAGTCCAAGGTCATGGAGCTCATGAAGTTCTGCCAGACCAGTTGCCATTGCCCAACACAAGATGAGGTTCACCAGCTGAATAACATTTTGCAAACACCTCATACATATTCAGTTAGACTGATGTTGTAGTACAATACAGAGCACCCCCAACAGTACACACTTGTATTTTAACCCTGGACAACCACACCTGATTCAACTTGTCAACTAATCATGAAGCCCTTAATGAGTTGAATGAGATGTGTTTGTCAAGGGCTACAACGAAACTGTGTACTGTTGGGGGTACCCGAGGACCAGGGTTGGGAAACACTGATATAGAATGCCTAGTATACTCACAACTGCATCATGGTATAGATATTGCTAGCGGTTGTAAATATTTATATAATGGTGTTTTATATACAGTGAGGGAAAAAAGTATTTGATCCCCTGCTGATTTTGTATGTTTGCCCACTGACAAAGACATGATCAGTCTATAATTTTAATGGTAGGTTTATTTGAACAGTGAAAGACAGAATAACAACAACAAAAATCCAGAAAGACGCATGTCAAAAATGTTATAAATTGATTTGCAAAACATGACTTAGTACTTGGTGGAAAAACCCTTGTTGGCAATCACAGAGATCAGACGTTTCTTGTAGTTGGCCAGCAGGTTTGCACACATCTCAGGAGGGATTTTGTCCCACTCCTCTTTGCAGATCTTCTCCAAGTCATTAAGGTTTCGAGCCTGACGTTTGGCAACTCGAACCTTCAGCTCCCTCCACAGATTTTCTATGGGATTAAGGTCTGGACACTGGCTAGGCTACTCCAGGACCTTAATGTGCTTCTTCTTGAGCCACTCCTTTGTTGCCTTGGCCATGTGTTTTGGGTCATTGTCATGCTGGAATACCCATCCACGACCCATTTTCAATGCCCTGGCTGAGGGAAGGTGGTTCTCACCCAAGATTTGACAGTACATGGGCCCGTCCATCGTCCCTTTGATGCGGTGAAGTTGTCCTGTCTCCTTAGCAGGAAAAACACCCCCAAAGCATAATGTTTCCACCTCCATGTTTGACGGTGGGGATGGTGTTCTTGGGGTCATAGGCAGCATTCCTCCTCCTCCAAACACGGCGAGTTGAGTTGATGCCAAAGAGCTCGATTTTGGTCTCATCTGACCACAACACTTTCACCCAGTTCTCCTCTGAATCATTCAGATGTTCATTGGCAAACTTCAGACGGCCCTGTATATGTGCTTTCTTGAGCAGGGGGACCTTGCGGGCGCTGCAGGATTTCAGTCCTTCACGGCGTAGTGTGTTACCAATTGTTTTTCTTGGTGACTATGGTCCCAGCTGCCTTGAGATCATTGACAAGATCCTCACGTGTAGTTCTGGGCTGATTCCTCACCGTTCTCATGATCATTGCAACTCCAAGAGGTGAGATCTTGCATGGAGGTCTACAATCTTGTCCCTGACATCCTTGGAGAGCTCTTTGGTCTTGGCCATGGTGGAGAGTTTGGAATCTGATTGATTGCTTCTGTGGACAGGTGTCTTTTATACAGGTAACAAACTGAGATTAGGTGCACTCCCTTTAAGAGTGTGCTCCTAATCTCAGCTCGTTACCTGTATAAAAGACACCTGGGAGCCAGAAATCTTTCTGATTGAGAGGGGATCAAATACTTATTTCCCTCATTAAAATGCAAATCAATTTATAACATTTTTGACATGTGTTTTTAAGGATTTTTTTGTTGTTATTCTGTCTCTCACTGTTCAAATAAACCTACCATTAAAATTATAGACTGATAATTTCTTTGTCAGTGGGCAAACGTACAAAATCAGCAGGGGACCAAATACTTTTTTCCCCTCACTGTATATATATATTTTTTACAAGTGTACTAAATGATTCCAGCTGCATTAGAAACCAATAAAGTGTTGACTTCAACTTCTGGATCAATTTATGTGATATTCATTCAATGTATTTGGAAGTAACTAGCTACAATCTTACTGCTAAAACAAATGATGCAGGGAGTTGGTGTAACATCTCAACTTTCATTTGTTGGCAAGTAAATGTTTCAATAAAACAGCACATTACTCTGTCAATGTAGCAAATAAGTAGACAAATCAAATCCAATTTTATTGGTCACACATATTTTAGCAGATGTTATTGCGGGTGTAGCGAAATGCTTGTGTTTCTAGCTCCAAAAGTGCAGTAGTATCTAACAATCACAACACACATATCTAAAAGTAAAAGAATGGAATTAAGAAATACAGTGCATTCGGAACGTATTCAGACCCCTTAACTTTTTCCACATTTTGTTACGTTACAACCTTATTCTAAAATTGATTAAATCGCTTTTTCCCCCTCATCAATCTACACACAATACCCCATAATGACAAAGCAAACACAGATGTCGATTTTCTTTGCACATTTATAAAAAAAATTAAAAAAATATGACATTTACATAAGTATTCAGACCCTTTACTCAGTACTTTTTTGAAGCACCTTTGGCAGCGATTACAGCCTCAACTCTTCTTGGGTATGATGCTACAAGCTTGGCACACCTGTATTTGGGGAGTTTCTCCCATTCTTCTCTGCAGATCCTCTCAAGCTCTGTCAGGTTGGATGGGGAGCGTCGCTGCACAACTATTTTCAGGTCTCTCCAGAGATGTTCGATCAGGTTCAAGTCCGGGCTCTGGCTGGGCCACTCAGACTAGGGTCGTTGTCCTGTTGGAAGGTGAACCTTTGCCCCAGTCTGAGGTCCTCAGTGCTCTGGAGCAGATTTTCATCAAGGATCTCTCTGTACTTTGCTCCGTTCATCTTTCCCTCGATCCTGACTAGTCTCCCAGTCCCTGCCGCTGAAAAACATCCCCACAGCATGATCCTGCCACCACCATGCTTCACCGTAGGGATGGTGCCAGGTTTCCTCCAGACGTGACGCCTGGCATTCAGGCCAAAGAGTTCAATCTTGGTTTCATCAGACCAGAGAGTCTTGTTTCTTATGGTCTGAGTCCTTTAGGTGCCTTTTGGCAAACTCCAAGCGGGCTGTTATGTGCCTTTTCTGAGGAGTGGCTTCCGTCTGGCCACTGGTGGAGTGCTGCAGAGATGGTTGTCCTTCTGGAAGGTTCTCCCATCTCCACAGAGGAACTCTGGAGCTCTATCAGAGTGACCATCGGGTTCTTGGTCACCTCCCTGACCAAGGCCCTTCTTCCCCGATTGCTCAGTTTGGCAGAGTCTTGGTGGTTCCAAACTTCTTCCATATAAGAATGATGGAGGCCACTGTGTTCTCGGGGACCTTCAATACTGAAGACATGTTTTGGTACCCTTCCCCAGATCTGGGCCTCGACACAATCCTGTCTCGGTGCTCTACGGCCAATTCCTTCAACCTCATGGCTTGGTTTTTGCTGTGACATGCACTGTCAACTGTGGGACCTTATATAGACAGGTGTGTTCCTTTCCAAAGCATGTCCAATCAATTTAATTTACCACAGGTGGACTCCAATCAAGTTGTAGAAACAGCTCAAGGATAATCAATGGAAACAGGATGCACCTGAGCTCAAAATCGAGTCTCATTGCAAAGGGTCTGAATACTTATGTAAATAAGGTATTTCTGTTAAAAATAATAATAATCTAAAAACCTGTTTTCGCTTTGTTATTTTGGGGTAGTGTGTAGATTGATGAGGAAAAAAATATTTAATCAATTTTAAAATAAGGCTGTAAAGTAACAAAATGTGGAAAAAGTAAAGGGGTCTGAATCCTTTCCGAATGCACTGTATATAAATATTAGGACAAGCAATGTCAGAGTGGCATTGACTAAAATACAGTAGAATACAGTATATACATATGAAATGGGTAAAGCAGTATGTAAACATTTTTAAAGTGACTACTGTTCCATTATTCAAGTGACCAGTGATTCCATGTCTATAGGGTAACAGCCTCTAAGGTGCAGGGTTGAGTAACCGGGTGGTAGAAGCAGAGCTGCCATGTCTGAAAAATATACTACTATCGCCTATATTAAACACTACAGTTCTACTAAGGGAGAACTTGCATATGGTGTGTTTGGGTGGTGCAGTGAGGTGTTCGGAATCACTTTCATACAAAGGGCAGATTGTTGTTATGGGAACTTTCACATCTTCCCTTGTGTCATCAACTTCTTTGTATCCAACAGACTGTCCATCATGTGAGGGATAAATTGTTTGAATGGCCCCAACAACACAAGCAGGCAAGGGGATTCGATGCCCTCTGCCTAGCTTCCCCCACGTAGAACTCCAAAAATAACCTGTAAGCCAGCAAGCTGTATTGTCTGTAAGAGAATGACTAAAACGCTATTAGACTTTTATGGGCAATAGTTGTGTACTGTCTGTATTCCTACTGCGCTGCTGAACACCGTATGCTGGAAACGCTTGGTTTGTTATTTTACCTAAAACATAACCAATCTTTGTTAAACATAAATAGCGAACGTGTTTTTGCATGGATTCCGCATCACGGTTAGCTTTTACCAGCTAGGACCACTCTCTCTTGTCCCGAAATCTCGCTTAACTGACAGGTTTAAGTCTGCTTGAAAGAGCCGCTAACCTAGCTAAGCTGCTAGCCATCAAGAGACAGGTTGAAGCCTGCTTAACAGAGATGCTAAGCTTCTAGCCATCAAGCTAACGAAGTTGGTACCTGATGAGTTTTGCAATGGAGCCCTCTTTGTCTGGAGAACTAAATGAACGGTTCCAGCGCTGTAGGAGCTGTATCTATTACGCTTTGTTTCGGGACAAATCGAATCACTCAGAGTTCCAATGCGGCAATTGTTTACTTGCCGAGGATTATAGGCTTGAGGTGGCTTCCTTGAGCACGCAAGTAGCCAGCCTACGTAAGAAACTGTGGAAAACGCAGAGTGGAATGTTTACATTTTCTACGCTGGTGGCTGGTCGGCATTTGCGCTTGTTGGATACATCTCCGCCTTGTCATTTGTCGTTATCTGACTGGCCGGTGTTGCCCGGAGCTCCACCATCTGATAGCGCCATCGAAGGAGCACAGCATGAGCAGAAAGGCAATCAACGATGGTCGCATGTCACGAGCCGTGGAAGCCGAAGACAGCGACCTCCCGCAAAGCAGTCTACACTCCCAACGAGAGGCCTGGAGCGGATACAAATAACGAATAGTTTCGCCGTTCTGGAGCCTGATCTTCCTGCACCTTCGTAGCTGGGGGTACCTGTGTCTGCGGCCGAAGTGCCTACTACTACGATTTCGAAGTCGACGTCGGCAACCTTCCAGTCCCTGCTCTGGATCGAGCGGGGCTTCTCCATCTGTCGGAGGCCTGCATCCTGTGAAGCGTGGGAATGGGCGAATTTCCTCGTCCTTATCGCCAGCTGTGATTTTGGGCAGCTCCATGGTAAGAAATGTGACCGTTCCTGGTGCAAAAACAATGTCTTATCCCGGAGCTCGAGTAAATGACATTACTAAGCTGCTCCCGAATGTACTATGTAAGGACATGGAAATCGATTCTATCGTAGTCCATGTGGGTTTTAATGACTTTATGAAGGGCAGCTCTGAACAGTTGAAACTGGATTTTAAAGAGCTGATTGACTCTCTGCTAAACACTAACAAAAAAACCATAATATCTGGCCCTGTGCCCTCTCTGAATCGTGGCATTGAACGCTTTAGCAGGATTCTTGCTCTTCACAACTGGCTACGTGATTATTGCAGCTCAATGGGTGTAACTTTTGTTGACAATTTCGATACCTTTTGGAAACAAAACACGTTTTATAAGGAGGATGGGATCCACCCAAATCATTTGGGTTCCTGGATCCTTTCACAGCATTATAAGGCTGCGTTGAGACAATGACTTAGCAATGACCCAAGCCTAGCTCAGCTAATCCCTACCATTGTGACGCAGAGTTGTCAAAATGCTTCAGCAAATGTACATTACATCAGGGGCGTCGGTAGTCACAATATAAGTAACCTAATTTATGTCCCTCTAACTGCCCTGAATGCCACCGCTGATCCTACAGCTATTGTGCGCAGAACCAGATTTATACTGTTGGCACTGAGCCGGTGTACCCGAGGAGGCAGTCCACTGTGTGCAGCTCACTGTGCACTAACATAAAGAACATGAGCACATCTACTGCTGCTAAGCTTCCCAGTAAAGCAATAAAAACAAGTAAGCCCACGTTAACATATGTAGCTTAAGAAACAAGGTTCATTAAATCAATAATTTGCTAGTAACAGATGACATTCATATTCTGACTATCTCTGAAACTCACTTAGATAATACTTTGATGATACAGTGGTAGCAATACAAGGTTATAACATTTACAGAAAATATAAAAATGCCAATGGTGGAGGTGTTGCTGTGCATATACAGAACCACATTCCTGTGAAGATTAGAGAGGATTTCATGTTAAATACTGTTGAAGTAATATGGCTACAGGTTCATCTGCCTCACCTAAAGCCAATTCTGGTGGGAAGCTGCTATAGACCACCAAGTGCTAACAGTCAGTATCTGGATAACGTGTGTGAAATGCTTGATAATGTATGTGATATCAATAGAGAGGTATACTTTCTGGGTGATTTTAATATTGACTGGCTGTCATCAGGCTGCCCACTGAAGAGAAAGCTTCAAACTGTAACCAGTGCCTGCAACCTGGTTCAGGTAATCAGTCAACCTACCAGGGTGGTTACAAACAGTACAGGAATTAAATCATCAACATGTATTGCTCATATCTTTACTAATGCTGCAGAGATTTGTTTGAAAGCAGTATCCAAATCCATTGGATGTAGTGATCACAATATAGTAGCCATATCTAGGAAAACCAAAGTTCCAAAGGCTGGGCCTAATATTGTGTATAAGAGGTCATACAATACGTTTTGTAGTGATTCCTATGTTGTTGATGTAAAGAATATATGTTAGTCCGTGGTGTGTAATGAGGAGCAAACAGACACTTGACACATTTATGAAATTGCTTATTCCAGTTACTAATAAGCATGCACCCATTAAGTAAAGGACTAAAAACTGTTAAATCCCAGTGGATTGATGAGGAATTGAAAATGTGTATGGTTGAGAGGGATGAGGCAAAAGGAATGGCAAATAAGTCTGGCTGCACAACCGATTGGCAAACGTATTGCAAATTGAGAAATCATGTGACTAAACTGAATAAAAATAAGAAGAAACGACACTATGAAACAAGGATAAATGACAAAGAATTATAGTAAAAAGCCTTGGAGCACCTTAAATGAAATGTTGGGTAAAAAGGCAAACTCAGCTCCATCATTCATGGAATCAGATGGCTCATTCATCACGAAACCAACTGATATTGCCAACTACTTTTAATAATTTTTTCATTGGCAAGATTAGCAAACTTAGGCATGACATGCCAGCAACAATTGCTGACACTACACATCCAAGTATATCTGACCAAATTATGAAAGACAAGCATTGTAATTTTGAATTCCGTAAAGTGAGTGTGGAAGAGGTGAACATTATTGTTGTCTATTAACAATGACAAGCCACCGGGGTCTGACAACTTGGATGGAAAATTGCTGAGGATAATAGCGGACGATATTGCCACTCCTATTTGCCATATTTTCAATTTAAGCCTACTATAATGTGTGTGCCCCCAGGCTTGGAGGGAAGCAAAAGTCATTCCGCTACCTAAGAATAGTAAAGCCCCCTTTACTGGCTCAAACAGCCGACCAATTAGCCTGTTACCAACCCTTAGTAAACTATTGGAGAAAATTGTGTTGGACCAGATACAATGCTATTTTACTGTAAACAAATTGACAACAAACTTTCAGCATGCTTATAGAAAATGACATTCAACAAGCACAGCACTTACACAAATGACTGATGATTGGCTGAGAGAAATTGATGATAAAAATATTGTGGGGGCTGTTTTGTTAGACTTCAGTGCGGCTTTTGACATTATCGATAATAGTCTGCTGCTGGAAAAACATATGTGTTATGGCTTTACACCCCCTGCTATAATGTGGATAAAGAGTTACTTGTCTAACAGAACACAGAGGGTGTTCTTTAATGGAAGCCTCTCAAACATAATCCAGGTAGAATCAGGAATTCCCCAGGGCAGCTGTCTCGGCCCCTTGCTTTTTTCCATCTTTAATAACGACATGCCACTGGCTTTGAGTAAAGCCAGTGTGTCTATGTATGCGGATGACTCAACACTACACACGTCAGCTACTACAGCAACTGAAATAACTGCAACACTTAACAAAGAGTTGCAGTTAGTTTCGGAATGGGTGGCAAGGAATAAGTTAGTCCTGAATATTTCCAAAACTAAAAGCATTGTATTTTGGTCAAATCATTCACTAAACCCTAAACCTCAACTACATTCGTAATGAATAATGTGGAAATTGAGCAAGTTGAGGTGACTAAACTGCTTGGAGTAACCCTGGATTGTAGACTGTCATGGTCAAAGCTGGGGAGAAGTATGTCCATAATTAAGCACTGCTCTGCCTTCTTAACAACACTATCAACAAGGCAGGTCCTACAGGCCCTAGTTTTGTTGCACATAGACTACTGTTCAGTAGTGTGGTCAGGTGCCACAAAGAGGGACTTGGAAAAATTGCAGTTGGCTCAGAACAGGGCAGCACGGCTGGCCCTTAAAAGTACAGAGAGAGCTAACATTGATGACATGCATGTCAGTCTCTCCTGGCTCAGAGTGGAAGAGAGATTGACTTCATCACTGCTTGTTTTTGTGAGAGGTGTCGACGAACTGACTGTACCGAGCTGTCTGTTTGGAATACTGGCACACAGCTCAGACACCCATGCATACCCCACAAGACATGCCACCAGAGGTCTCTTCACAGTCCCCAAGTCCAGAATGGACTATGGGAGGTGCACAGTACTACATAGAGCCATGACTACATGGAACTCTATTCCACATCAGGTAACTGATGCAAACAGTAGAATCATATATTTTTTAAACAGTTAAAAATACACCTTGTGGAACAGCGGGGACTGTGAAGAGACGCACACACAGGTACATACATATAGACACTCACTCTACACACACGTACACATGGATGTTATATTGTAAATATGTGATAGTGGAGTAGTGGCCTGAGGGAACACACTAAATGTATTGGGTAAAGTGTTATGAAATATAATTTCATGTAATATTTTAAATTGTATATAACTGCCTTAATGTTGGAGGACCCCAGGAAGAGTAAGGCAGCAGCTAATCGGGATCCTTAATAAATACAAAAAATTGAAATACAAATGGTGTAGAATACGAGACATCTCACAGACACGTGAGCTAGCTAGTTAGCTACAACACACAGGTATAGTTACTCCAAAAAAAAAGCCAAAGTCATTCCTTTACTCTTCGTCATCATCATCAAAACATTTATCCAGTTTTGCTCCTAATGAGATGCACTGAGGCTAGCTAAGCTAGCTAGCTATAACGTTAGGCTAAAGTACATTTTGTGTATAGCAATCAAAGCTAGCTAGCTCAACTTGGCTAGCTTGGCTTGTAGTGATACTAGCAAGCCCGGTTATGGCCGAATCGATCACAAAATTATACTGTACTGAACAACACTGCCTCGTGTAAAAAGAGAGATTATATTGCCATCTAGCTACCGACTACAAAACAACTTACTCGTTTGTCATTTGCCCTCCTGGTCCAGCTGGTCTATGCTGCCGTCACCAGTTGATCTTGGAGGTTCTGAAGGACATCTCCAGCACCACTCTATCCATATGTGCATAGAAACTTTGATGGTCTGTCACACACACACGATTCATGGGGTTTGCAGTGACCCTCTCCAGTAAGAACTGTCCGCGATCTAATTTGTTGCAGCACAGACTTATTTTTCTGTCAGCATGGCTGGACAGCACTCGCAATTCTTGTTCTCTCTCAACTCCTCTTCAGCATATTCCAGCTCAAATTAATAGCCCTGTATGTCCCTATGTAAAATAAATCAAAGACTGTTTTGTAGTCCAGCTCTTGTTGGAAAAAGAATCATCTGAAGCAGCCATTGTAATTATTTAGCAATCTCGGATATACAGTGCACGTGAACATAGCTCCTTTGAACCCATAGAAACTAGTACTGCCCCCGTTTTGAAAAGCCTGCCTTCGAGAGTGGGAACACAATTGGACAAGGAACTAGGGCTACCGTCAGGCTGCAGTCTTTACAAAGCCAGGTAAAATGAGTCAACCTAGACATCCTGCAATGTCGTGGCATATAGGAACATCATTGAGACAAGTCCAATGGCTCTATTGAACAAGGCCAACCATATCTACTCACTGCAAGCATTTTCGTCCAATCGGTGAACACAAAGGCCACAATAATTGTTACAAAACACGTTGTCATTCACTTTTAGATCAGACAGCAGGCTCAATCAAACAATGTAATTGGTTGAACTCTCCGAGCACGAAAATAAACAAATACCACTATGGTGCATAATTATGTCTGAAACGCCTCTCATCAATTATAATTATGTAGGGAGACTGGAAGAACACCCCAAATAGTGTCTAGCAGTGAAGTTTCACTTCATCTGGTTACAAGATTGTAACCAAATGGTGACCATCTCATCAATGGAAACCTTTCCAGGCTCTTTAGGATCACAATACTTACACAGAGATACTGTAATTTAAGATTCAGTGCAGGCAGTGAACATATAATATTTTTTTTAAAATCTAAACAGAACACATTCACTCTCACAGGTGGCCAAAAAATAAAGTGAAAGCCACCCCCCCCCAATAGGCCACGCCGCCAACTCTTCTGGTAGGCTGCCGCCACTACATTGCACCCACCACTATTCAATGTGAATGCGCATGAGGTGTTGAAAGTGTTATAGGCTTTGAGGTTTTGATTGATTTGGTTTTCGACTTCAATGTTGGTTCTGTTTGGGTGTGGTTTGCCCTGATTTGGAATCATCTTCATTGGTCAGGATGTGTTGCACCTGTCGCCTGGTTAGTCAGTTGTTAGTTTCCCCTGTGCTGGCACAGGTGATATTTAAGAGTGGCTGGCCCAGTGCACCAGTTAGCAGGAGAGATGTTGGAAGAGCGACACCGCTGTTTAGCGCTTTCTCTTTAAGTTGTGAAACAAACCCTTTTATCTTGTCTCACCTGCTTGGTTTGTTCCACGGTTATTTGCACTCCCCTACCTAAGTTGGTGTGGGTTTTCTTTTCCTTTAGTTTCTGATATCAGGCTAATCTAGTGGGCATCCATTGTGGGTGTGTGTTAAGACCCTACTTGAGTTTGCTTGGTCAGAACCCAGTCAGTAGGCACCCCCATGGATGCCTTTCAGAACCAATTTTAAACCCCTGCGTGTTTCGTTCTGGTTTTCAACGTCATTTGGTAGTTCCCTATTTCTGTTGAGCCACGATTTTTGGCTTCTTATTGGGGAACGTAACAAAAGCAATTTAGAAGCTTTCATTCAATAAAAAAAAAAATCACATTGATCTGTCAAATTCGTTATTTGATTTCAGACAAATTGAATAGAATAAGGTGAACGAACCAAAGTGTAATTTTGGATCACACCAATCAGAAAAAGCACTTCAGATGAACAACAGTGCCGTCCCACTTTTACAGTGCAGCTTAGGATCAGGATTTGTTGGTCTAAGCATCAGAAATAGCTGGAGATTATCTGTGTTACCTGTGTATGGTTAGAGTTAAGGGTCAGGTAAGGTAAGGGGTTATCTTGCCTGCGTAGAATAATAGTTAGGGTGAGGTAAGGTTATGGTGAAGTGTAGTCTTACCTGCATAGGCCACTGTCAGAGCAGAGTTAGGGTTAGAGCTAGGGTCAGGTAAGGTTTTGGTGAAGTGTAGTCTTACCTGCATAGGCCACTGTCAGAGCAGGGTTAGAGCTATGGCCAGGTAAGGTTATGGTGAAGTGTAGTCTTACCTGCATAGGCCACTGTCCCAGCAGGGTCTGTTCGTAGTCTGGCCCTCAACGTCTGTCTCTGTGCCTCTGTAGGATTCAGTCCCAATGCATCCAGAGCCTGCCAACACACACACAGAGCTTGCACACACCGTATCAAAGACACACACCCTACCCTCACACATTTATACACACACAGAGTAGTAAACACACACACACCTAGCGTGACTGAGCATGCTGGATGCGAATACTGCCTATCGATTTTGCCATGATGTTGTGGGAGAGGGATTGGAGCAGCTTGGACAACATGCGCACGCACACACACACACACACTGGCTTGACTGTACACTCTTAGAAAAAAGGGTTCCAAGTAGAACCCTTTTGGGTTCCATGTAGAACCCTCTGTGGAAAGGGTTTTACATGGAAGCCAAAAGGGTTTTACCTGGAACCAAAAAGGGTTCTTCAAAGTGGTCTTCTATGGGCACAGCCAAAGAATCCTTTGAGGTTCTAGATAGCACCTTTTTTAATAAGAGTGTAGGCATCAGTGTGATTAGGCCAGAGCAAATGACATCCCAGCAGCAGTAAAAGCTTATTGAGCAGTGTCTCTGCAGGGAGGGGTCAAAGTCAACACAATCATTACACTGCAATGACCCTAGTGTCAAACCACATCCATACTGTACACACACATCTACAGACACACCAAGACAATTCCAAACATTCCAACGCACACTCACAAATCCTCAGGTACAGGCACATACAGTCATACCAGTGGAGGCTGCTGAGGGGAGGACGGCTCATAATAATGGATGGAACGGAGCAAATGGAATGGCATCAAACACATAGAAACCATGTGTTTGATACCATTACACTTATTCCACTCCAGCCATTACCACAAGCCCATCCTCCCCAATTAAGGTGCCACCAGCCTCCTGTGAGTCATACAGTTATTACTTGTTAAACAAAAGCTCTTTCTCTGAGCAATTGTATTAGTATAAAATCATTATTTATTTTCTGCATACAGTATAGCTCAGTATTTGTTTTATTTATTTTATACAGTATATTTTGCTCTTTATCAAGGGTGCCAATCATTATGGACCTGACTGTACAGTACACCAATACACGCTAATAAATACACACACTTCCACATCCACGCACACACTGACCTGCTCCAGCCTCTCCAGTTTGAGGCGACAGATGGAGCTGAGGGAGCACTTCCTGTGTGGTGTGTGCTGGCTGCTGATTGGCTGACAGGTAGGGTAGGATTCTGAGTAGCGGGACACAGGTAAACAGGTGGATCAGTGACTGGCTATGTTAATGTTTCTCTTCTTTGATGTTTATGACAAGTGACTTATGTTTATTGCATTTACATGTGGAAATAGAAAAGCTTATAAAATGGAGAGAAAGAAAGAAAGAAACAGGTCTGCGTTCAGTACATAAAAGCATAATAGAACGCTCAACTGAACGGAAATGCTGTACTGAATGACCAGTTGAAAAACAGGGAGGGGTTAGGTTGTGGGTTCAAAATGCAGAGCTGCCCTTTAAATGCGTCACTCATTCCTTCAAGCAACACCCCGGCACACCCACCAAAAGGAGCAAATGTATCTCAAAGTCTGTTCAAGAAAGTTTTGGGAAAATACGTAGTTCAGTAAAAACCGCTCAGCAATGTAGCAAACATTTAAGCGAACTGAACGCACCCCAGGTGAGCTACAGGGGTAAACAGACAGCTTCACAGAGTCTGGAGCGAGGCATAATTAGAGAGGAAGGCACAGAGAAAAGACAGAAAGAACGAGGGAGGAAATTACTGTTGTGATGGACGGCTCTGCTTCACAGCTTTTCAACCCCCAAAATTGTATTTGTTAAAAAATCTACCAAGTTCACGACATAGCAAGATGATAGACAGATGCAGTCCTCTGTACAGTCCTCTGACAGACAGATACAGATATAGTCCTCTTTAGCTCTGTTGGTATAGCATGGTGTTTGCAACGCCAGGATAATGGGTTTGATTCCCGGGACCACCTGAAAGTAAAATGTATGCAAGCATGAATGTAAGTCACTTTGGATAAAAGCATCTGCAAAATGGCATATGTTGTTATTATTATATCAAATTGAACGTTTGGAAGTGGTGAATCGAGGTAGTTCATGTAGTTAGTGTAGGTAAAGCAGGTAGTTAATTTAGGTAAAACAGTTTTAGGTTACGTTGACAAATGCAGTAAACGTGTCGAGGTAAAATGTAAAGGAGTCATATCTGATTATACTGCTGCACCAACTGAACATTAACATGCTGGGCAACACTTGAAGGAAGCCTATGTGCCAATCATTCACATCTCTGTGTCAACTGATCATTAACATGTTGAGCAACACAAAACATCCAGACAACACCACTCATCACCATCCCAAAGTCGCTCGAATAACATTATTCTGAGAAGGGATTCCATCTGGAAGAAGACAGCGTGTTGTTGAGACGGAGGCAGACAGGATGTCTTGTTTTTGACACCTTCAGATACAAGCGTGGGATGAAATGTCCCCTAGACATCCAAGGCCAGATTAGCATTTTTCCACCTACTAGACAGGTCTTGTTTTGACACCTTCAGATTAAGCGTCTCCTGCCTACCTATATCTCCTCCTTCCCGGCTGCACGCCACACCACGCTACATCTGTCCCTCTCTACCAGTCTACACGGCAAAATCTCCATAGTGTTAAAAAACAAACACATTTTATTCAGAGTTCAATCAACACTGAATGTGTTGAGTCTTTGGACCCATATAGGCATCGGAACAGTGTTAAATTAACACACTGCTAAGTGTAAAGCCTTATTCAAATATTAACACTCAGTGTAAAATTGAATATTTTTTACACTGGAGAATTTGCTGTGTATCTTTTCTTCGTACCAACGCAACAGTCTCCGATATATTCATCTGAGCTCAGGTTCCCAAATGTTTCCCTATTCCCTATATAGTTGATTACTTTTGACCAGGGCTCATATGGCCTACTATAGAGAACAACATAGGGCGGTATAGAGCAGAGTAGAATATACTTAATTTTCTCACCAGAGGGAACTTTGGTACCCCACATAACCTTACAGAATTACTTTGAACTGCTTAGAGTGGTATAGAACAGAGTAGAGAGTAAATGTAGAGTAAAGTAAATTTCTTTAGAACTGTACAACCCAGCTCAGAGCAGCTTAAAACTGCCTAGAACAATAACACAGAACAGATACACACCAAAGCACAGAACAGTTGAGAACCCTTGAAATTACACAGAGACACACGTGGAGCGAGGTGCGCGTGTGTGCTTGACAAGATATCATGTTAGAACTGGTTTCAAATGTAGGTTTCAAGTATAGGTCACATCATTACTTGGGCTGGTTGTTTGCCTGACTCACTGACTGAGTTTATGACATGGCTCTGTCCTCTGGAGAGAGATAAGGGCTAAGGCACACCCTCATTTGACTATTATCTCTTCTTTACCACCTGCTGTCACCTGTTTCCAAGTATAGTTCCTACCTAGAGGTGTGGTCCCAAAGGGCACCCTATATAGTAAAGTACTTTTAACCAGATCCATATGGGCCCTGGTCAAAAGTAGTGCACTACATAGGGAATAGAGTGCCATTTGGGATGAATTCAAAGTGAAGGTGTACTGTACGTGAGGGCGGGACTGGGACATGTCCTAAAGCCATGGGACACCATGTTCCCAAATGTACATCAACAACAACTCACTACACCACTTTCTGGTCTGGCTGCTTTAAGAAATGTCCGAATAGTTATATTAGCCCAGAGGCAACTGTGAAGGTGAGAGAGAGAGAGAGAGAGAGAGAGAGAGAGAGAGAAGGATAAAGAGGAGAGAGAGAGAGAGAGGGAAGGATAAAGAGGAGAGAGAGAGAGAGAGGGAAGGATAAAGAGGAGAGAGAGAGAGAGAGAGGGAAGGATAAAGAGGAGAGAGAGAGAGAGAGGGAAGGATAAAGAGGAGAGAGAGAGAGAGAGGGAAGGATAAAGAGGAGAGAGAGAGAGAGAGGGAAGGATAAAGAGGAGAGAGAGAGAGAGAGAGAGAGACCTTAAATTGAAATTGATAGAGAAGTAGACAGGTTTCTCACCAGGCTTGGCATCTGTGGTGCTGGGACTCTGAGCGGGGGAGGAGACACACGTCTGTTCTGTCCTCATTCGAACCTGCAGGACACAACCACACCAACCATTAATACCATATAGGAGGAATAACCATATTCACAGAAGACTTGAGTGGTATGTGTGTGAGTTGAACGTGTGTTTGAGCCTCAGCCTCTAACCTGGCTAAGGTTGACAGAAGGCAGGGTCTCGCTGGCGGGGTTGGGGGTGGAGGTGATCTTGGGCACCACCAGGAGAGCCCCAGGGAGGGCTGCAGGGAGTGTGGTTCTCCTGTGCTGGAGCAGTGATGCAGGGGGAGGCAGGGCCCCCAACACGGCCAGGGTCTCTCTCCTGGTGGAGGGCACTGCGGGGGCTCCGCTGGCTGGGCCCTGGGGGGTGATAGGGCTCTGGGGGCCACTGCTGGAGGAAGCAGAGCTGGAGGAAGACCTGTGTCTCATAAATGCTATCTCCACCGTAGGGTCTGGTCTGGAGAAGGACAGACAGAGAAGGGAGAATGGATTGGATTACTTTTAATGTAGTTAATAGGGATACATCCCAAACGGCACCCTGTTCCCTATAGAGTGCACTATTTTTTACCAGGGCCCATAGGGATCAAGTCAAAAGTAGTGCACTATTTTAAAAAATATGGTGCCATGAACGCATCCTAGGTTACAGTTCACACAATTACTACAGTAGAGATGGATGTGTTTACTCTCCTTCTACTCTATCTTTATACAGGAACCCCCTTGAAAACAAGATGATGTGGACCTCAGGAGGTTTATCCTGTCAATACATATTCAGGTAAAGTCATACAGGTGCGCCCCACCTGAGTTTGGTGCGTGTCAGGATACTTCTAGCCTCCTCATAGGTCACTCCGATTAACGACTCCTTATTAATCGACACCAGCTGGTCTCCTGGCTGTAGTCTACCGTCCTGGAATGCAGATAGATAATATTGTTAGGTCATTAGCCTATAGTTTGACTATAAAAAACATGGTTATTGTCAGTTGAACACTTTCCTATTTAAAATATGTCTATTTGAACACCTCTTTTGCGCTTATTAACTAACAAATGTTTCCTGTCTCACATTGTCTCGCACTTTATTATGTCTTCCCACAAAACACTCTGTAAAAACCCATGTATAACACCTGATTCCCCCTATATCAGAAGGTAAACATAGTGACAAGTCACCCTCTGGCAGTCTCCTCCAGGTACTATTTCCTGAATCAACACCATTGGTCCCTCGGCTCGGTTAGCTCCGCCTTTGATGATGAGGCCCAGGCCTGTTCCCTTTGAGACGCATATCAACTGAATGACGCTGTCGCTAAGGAGAGAAGAGGAGAGAGGGAGACAGAGGGAAAGAGAGAGATGTATAAAAATAGGGCAGGGAAAGAGAGAAAGAAAGGGACAGTCACAGAGAGAGGAAGAAGAAGCGAGAGAGGGCAGTGATGAGGGACACTATCTCAGACTAGCACACCGACTGTGAGCATGATTCAATAAATACACAAAGACACACAGGCTTCATTCAGACTGTCCCTGAACGAACCTCTCTTCCTTTGTATTTGTCTCTGTCTATCTCTCTCGCTATAAATGTGGGGGTTTCTCTTCTGTCAGAGAGCAACGGGACTGTTCAGCATCATACACACATTCAATATATTTTTTTGTGTTACACAACTAGATCTTATACAAAAGGATATCAAGGATAAACTGTTACAATCTTTCGATCTATCCGTCTACCAGTTATTTTTCTGACTGTTTTCCACAAAGTGGTCTTGGTGACACAAGGACATCAGGGATATAGAACCTGGCCATATATCCATCTGGTTCTTTGGGAAAAACATTATGTGTGGATTTTAAATTATGAGGACAAACAGACATTTACATTTTTGTCATTTAGCAGACGCTCTTATCCAGAGTGACTTACAGTTAGTGAGTGCATACATTATTTTATATTTTTCATACTGGCCCCCCGTGGGAATCGAACCCACAACCCTGGCGTTTTCAAACGCCATGCTCTACCAACTGAGCTACATCCCTGCCGGCCATTCCCTCCCCTACCCTGGACGACGCTGGGCCGATTGTGCGCCGCCCGAGACAGTGACAACAAGTGCAATATCCCCGGTCCTTCAACTGTCTGGTTCTATTTCTGACTGACACTTACTTGTTGAAGACATGCTGTGTAGGGGTTGTGTTAGGGTTCGACGTATAGGGGGGCCCAGTGGTATAGAGGGGTCCAGGGGTGTAAGGGGGTCCTGTGACCCCCTCTTTAGGGCTGAGGAGCTGGGTGGTGGGACTGGTAGATCTGGAGGAGGAAGAGGAGGAGGCCGTGTCTGTCTTGCCTCCTGAAGAGAGAGAGAAAGGGCAGAGAGTGAGAGGGGGGGGGGGGGGGGGGGGGGCAGAGCATGAGAGAGAGGGGGAGAGAGAGGGAGGGCAAATAAAGCGATAGAGAGAGAGAGGGCAGGGACAGAAAGAGAAGAGAGCCGAGAGAAAAGGGGTTAGGTGTGAATCACACATTGTGAGGTGTAAAAACAGCTCTTTCTATTAGCATAGAGAAACACCAACACACACGTTAGCCACATTGTTGCCCAAAGTTCTCATTGATGTCAAGTCTATTACACATGCATCTCTCAAGGTAGGATTCAGCGCTCTATTATTTTAAATAATAGCATGTTGGATTTGAGTGTCGGTGAAAGGATATTTGGAGAGGGAGGCGGATTGTGAGAGGAGCTGGGCTAGCACTCAGCTGGAGAAGGTGAAAACAATTGTGAATATGGATGAGAGTAAGGATTGTGAAAGGGAAAATGGATGAGAATTAGAAGGAGTGCGAAAGTAGGAAGATGATGGTTAATAGACTATAGTGTTACGTGGAGATGAGGAGGGGAAGGGGGGATAACCCGGTCCTAGGTACAGTGGGTGAGTCCCAAATGGCACCTATTCCCTATATAGTCCACTACCTTTAACCAGGGCCCTTTTCCCAAATGGGTGCCATTTGGGACACAAAGGTCCTAGGTAAAGAAACTCACCTGTAGAAAGCTGTGTAGGGGAGACTCTCCCTGAGCTTCCTTTAAAACTGCTGTGGGAGCCATACTTATTCATCAACTCTATGAACTCCCGCCTGGAAGACACACACAAACTGTCAATTTACCCATAGTGCAGTAGATCTCTGTCTCCCTCCCATGGTCACAGAGATACATTGATTTCCAGTGACATCTGACAGGTGTAGACTCATTAAAAGTGGCTTCTTTGTTAGTGGTTTAGATTAGGATTATTTGAGCTACATCAAATCAGGCTGCTAATCCAGTTTAATCTTGCGGTAAAGAGTCTACTGTCTTATGTGTTCAGGTAAAAAGTCTAGGTGCTTGGAGCCCTTGTTGGAGCCCGGCCATAAACTAATAATTATAATATGCCATTTAGCAGACGCTTTTATCCAAAGCGACTTACAGTCATGCGTGCATACATTTTTGTGTACGGGTGGTCCCGGGGATCGAACCCACTACCTTGGCGTTACAAGCGCCGTGCTCTACCAGCTGAGCTACAGAGGACCACAAGTATGTTTTGGACAGCGGGATTGACCTCTTGGCACAAACTGTCTGATCTGGGATTCAGTCTTGTGCCATACAGACTAAAAGATGAGGGTTCCTCAAGAGTTCTTTGTGGAACCATATTGACCCAAAGAACCATTGAGCCATTCAGTGGTTGTTTGCACTTCAGAAAAGGGTTCTTTCATCTTTTAGTGATAATTAAAATATAGGGGTGGCGGCTCATTTGAATACAGGCGTGGTTTACTCACAACTCTTTTTGTGCAACGGTGAATGACAGTGTCATTCCAGTTGATCTAATCTGTTGTGTTATACTATTATATGTTAAAAATGATATGGCCAGTGACAGTGTCTTGTGAAAGTGTCAATTGAGAACTGTTGTGTAAATCAGTGGTTATCAATTCTCTCCTCAGGGACCCCCAGCTGTACCAGGGTTGGCACACCTGATTCAACTTGTCAATTAACACAATAATAACACCTATGGAATTTTAACAATATAATATGGCTAACCAGACAAAATAAACCTGTATGGTTGATCATATACGGTTCTTTGTAGAACCTTTGAGATGGAGAAAGGTTTTTTCTCCATAAACGTTCTATAAAGAACCATTAAAAGGGGTTCTATACAGCACCAAAAAGGGTTGTAACCATAGCAGAAACTTTTTTGGTGCTATATAGAACCTTTTTTAAATAGTTATTTATATAACTGTAGGAAAGGGTTCTTTATAGCATCATAAAGGTTCCATTTAGAACCGTGTGAGCATGGTTCTTCATAGAACCATCAAAAAAGGGTTTTATATAGCACCAAAAAGGGTTCCGCTATGGTTACAAGCCAAAGAACCCTTATTTGGCACTATATAGAACCATTTGTTTTTAGAGCGTATATAGGGCCCAGAGTATTTCCTGATCACGGGCCCTAGGTATAGATGTCTGGTCTTGATAACTAGTGTTGTAAAATTGGCCCGTGTTGTAAAATTCTGGTAACTTTCCCAAAATGTCCTGGTTGTCCAGAAACCCTGTTTGGTATATTCCTGGAATCAGGAGTTTTGGAAAGCTACCGGAACTTTGCAACCTAACTGTGAACTTGTAGCCAGCCAGCAAAGGATGGACTAGAAGCTACTAGCTTGCCTCCATCATACCAACATGTAGGGTACTGCACTGTACTTGCTGAAGTCTGTAGTTGTTACGTAACTACAGGGAGTGAAGGTTCTTCATCCTAGTTTTTTCTGGGAGAGAAGGGTCCACCTCAGGACACAGTGGGCCCGGCAGACAGATGACAGACAGACAGTCTTCTGTCCTGTCCCTAATATGTCAGCGTGTATCTGTCCAGCTGTCCGGCGGTTGGGCTGTAGGGTGTGACTGTGATGTGGCTGACAAACAGTGAAAAGCACAGGGGCCAGTAGAGTGCCAGGTCCCTTTATGTCAGGCCCGGTGTACAAGACAGGGTGAGACGTGACAGAAGACTCGGTCTCGGACAGTGAGGACTTGTAATTTCTTCCCGAGACCAGCAGACTAAAAAACTCATAATTATCTGCTTCCATTTAGTCAGGCATAAAACCGCTTCTTTCTTGAAGCATTATCTGAACAGCCTTTATATCTATTATAGACGTTTGCGCAGTGGCGAACCTATAGGCCTTCAGTGTGTGACAGGTTCATGATTCTGAAAGGAAAGCAACCGTAGTATCAGCACACTCATGTAGGAGAATGCACTTTCTGTAAAACACAAAGGGCCAGTGGTGTAACGTTAGTGGATGGTATACACAGGTATAAACCTATACCCACCTTTTAGAGGTTTTAAAAATAGGCTCTATTTGACTCAACGTTCCATGAGGTACATTAAAGTATTGTTGGCAGAATAGATGGATGCAGTTCAATGCATGATTCATATAATTCACCAATACATTTGGTAGTCCAAAAAATATTGCTATCAGGTTGTAAATCACAGCTGGCCTGTTACATTGTTTGCTGCCTCCATTCAGGATGCTCCATTTCAGTTTTAATGACTCAATATTCTGGACAAAAACGGACGAATGTAACTAACGCTGGGAATGTCAATACAATCAAACTTGCAAGGGCAATGATCACAAGTCAATCATAACGTGGCTAATAGACTAGCTTATCCATTTATGTAGCAAGCTAAAAACACGGAGCCTAACGTTAGCTAGATCACTAGCTAGCTAGCTAGGTGCTAGGAGGATGTAATGTCATGCCATTGGAGGAATGGGTGAGTGTCTGACTTTTTCCCCTCATATCGTTTTTCGGTGGCTATACACAGCTAGAGATGCAGGTGTCATTTGGTTAGCTAGCATGAACTTGAACGACTGTTATCCAGTTAGCATATCTCTTGCGTTCGCAAATGCACTCTGGCTATCTACTTCAATTTCGGAGCAAGCTCGTCTGAGTGTGCCAGAGCGCAGAACAACTGATGAAATCACGAATGCGCAACACCTGCTGAATATGACTGGTGTCAGTAAACGCAGGCAAAAAAAAGTAATAGTTATTCAAGAACGCTCTAGATAACATGTTAACAGCCTAACCAGCTCTGCTGCGGCGAGTAAAATGGTCAGAATGAGGTGTTCTCTCATTTGTGTCTGGAAGTAACTAACTAGCAAGCTAGCCAACTTTAGCCAGTTAGCTTGGGTGCTTGGTTGGGACATGCAGATGGATGAGGAGGCTACAATTCCACATCATTTATCAGTGCAATTTTGACGGCCAACTAGCTGGAAAAGTTTGAGAGGGTTTATCTAATGTTCCTTCTTTAGATTTTAGCTCACCTTGCTCTGGCTAGTATTAGTTGTTGATATTGTATTAGTTGTTGATATTGTTGTTGTGCATAATTGAGGGAGAGAGAGCCTACCTTTTCATGGTTGTTTGATCAATAGGACTGTAAAGTTCCCAAATGTAAGAGGACTCCAGTGGTGTTTACATATTTGCAGAAATCCATTCAGGTGTATTTTGTGGCTTTTGGCGAATGCGTTCTAACGATCTAAAGTTGCACTGTTGCAACTGCCTGTAAACACACAGTAAGATTCAAAGTGAATGATGGCAGGCCCATGTGGCAAATGGCTTGTTTGTATAAAGGCCTACTGTAGCTCTGATTGGCTATAGTGCACCGGTCTGTGTAGACTCCGGTCTTGGACATTTACATTACATTTTAGTCATTTAGCAGAAGCTCTTATCCAGAGCGACTTACAGTTGAACAAGACAGATGTTTTTATTCCATTTTATTTCCTGCAGTGTCTATATTAATTGTCCAAACGCATGTCAGCTTTCCACTCTATATTGCTATAGAATATTCACAAATTCCCAAACATTCTAAGAATTTGTGAAAACGTGACCATATTTAAGTGGTCGCTTGTCAGAAAATGTTTAAAAAAGTGTAATTCTTCCTGGGCTTGTATATGAACAGATTTTAATAAGATTTGATGTTATTTTTATTTATTTTTTATTTTATCTTTTTTGGGGGGAATGGATCAGCTTAATATTGCAGATAGATTGTATCTTCTATCAATGTAATTATCTGCATCACTTCCAATCCCCCATGTTTTATATATATATATATATATATATATATATATATATATATATATATATATATATATATATATATATATATATATATATATATATTCTCCCCTTTATTACTTTTCAACCCCACCATCCTTTCCCTACTTGGAGTAAATTAGTGAACAACAATGCCCAGGCCTCTACTTCCGGTCTATACTTACTATCTACACCTTATGGACAGAGTTAATTTTACAATAATTCTATTATATATATTTATTTTTATTTTTATTGCTCCTGAACTTCTTCTACTCTCAACCTCTCCGATCATTTTCATGATGTCCATCCGGTTTGCTTCTATATGCCATATCTTTCTAACTGTGCTCTTTCCCAAAAGCTCCCAACATACAACCTATATACTTATTATGGACACAGTATGCTTACATTATTAGCTATCTTTGTTATTATTTGTTGTTATTTGTTATTAGTCCCATCCTTCAACTCTATTCAATACCTCCCATCCATCTCTTAACACCATCCATATAGGATTTCTATTTGCCATATATATTTCAACCGTACTGTGATGTTTTACAAAAGTTCTGAACCTTTCTATTCTCATTGCTTCTACAGATTGTGAATTAAAATAAACATTTTTGCTAAAAGTATTATTATATTATTGATTGATTGACTATGACTTTTCAGATCACCCAGTAATGCTATCTGCAAGGTTAGTTCCAGGTAAATATTGCAATCCTTTAGCCATTCCTGGACCTGTGTCCAAAAACAAGCTACAAATGGACAGAACCAAAACAAATGATCTAATGATTCTGTCTCTTCACAGCAAAATCTGCAGAGCTGGGAAGATTGTATCCCCCATATAAATAACATTCTATTGGTAGCAAGAATTTTATATAATAATTTAAATTGAAAGATTCTAATTTTTGAATCCGGTATCGTTTTGCGTGTCAGTTCATAAACAATCTAAATGGGACGGCTGTCAATCCTTTGGTCCTTAAGTGAAACTGATATACTTTTTTATTTATCACAGTTTTCCTTAACCAATTATGTTCTTTAATGCAAGGCCGACAGACAAGTTCCTTACTTTCTCCCCCTTCCACTTTCCTCTTCCACTTTTGCGGTAAGGCTGCAATTATTTGGTTGTAATTTTGGGTAGAGCAGACATTTCCATATGTTTTTGTCAGCTGCATGTGCGACATAACTCCACCAGTCCTACCGATGATATCATTTACGAAGATTATACCTTTTTTAAACATTCTGTCAAAAAATAAAGGTTTTTTGTCAATTAGTATATTTGAATTTAACCACAATATTTGTTGCATTATTTGTTCTGTCGTTTCTGGAGGATTAAATTGAAATTGCAACCAACTTTCTACGGCTTGTTTTAGAAATAGTGACATTTGGGAGATTATTTCCTTTTCAAATAACTGAAAGTGAGAGGTTGTAATCTGAATAAAGGGAAAAAGGCCTTTCTTGAACATTGGGTGAGACAATCTTACTAATTTGCTTGAGAACCAGTTCGGATTTAAGTATAACGTTTGTATGACTGAAGCTTTTAGTGATAGGTCTAATGCTTTAATATTTAATAATAATAATAATTTGGTTGTAATCCAGAGAGGTTAGAAAATGTATCTAGATCCTCTATGAGGCTGTGGAGGGATTCTAGTTGTGGATTTAAAAGAAAACATGAATCATCAGCATACAATGACACCTTTGTTTTTAAGCTCTATATTTCTAATCCTCTGATATTATTATTGGATCTGATTTTAATAGCTAACATCTCGATGGCCACAATAAATAGATATGCCGATAGTGGACAACCTTGTTTCACTCCTCTTGACAGTTTAAAACTTTCTGAGAAATAGCCATTATTTACTATTTTACACCTAGGGTTACTATACATGATGTTGACCCATTTTATAAGAGATTCTCCAAAATTGAAATGCTCCAGGCATTTATATATAAACCCCAGTCGAACTTGATCAAATGCCTTTTCGAAGTCTGCTATGAATAGCAGGCCTGGTTTCCCATATTTTCCATAGTGTTATATTGTTTCCAATACTTGCCTTATATTATCTCCAATGTATCTTCCATGTAAAAAACCTGTCTGATTAGAATGAATAATATCCGACAATACCTTTTTAATTCTATGCGCTATACATTTTGCTAGGATTTTTGCATCACAACACTGAAGTATAAGGGGCCTCCAATTTTGTAAATGGACTGGATCTTTATATTTTCCACTTGTATCCTGTTTCAGTAATAATGAGATCAGACCTTCTTCTTGAGTGTCAGATAATCTACCATTTACATAGGAGTGGTTAAAACATGCTAATAACGGTCCTCTTAGTATATCAAAAAAGGTTTGGTATACCTCGACTGGTATGCCATCCAACCCTGGAGTTTTCCCAGACTTAATTGCATCCAGAAGTTCCTCCTCTGTAATTTCACCTTCACATGAGTCTTTCTGTGTGGCTGTTAATTTGACATTATCAATAGAAAAAAAATCTCTACAATTAGCTTCAGTTAGAGGAGATGGGGGCGACTGAAAATAAAACATATGCTTAAAGTACTTTGTTTCTTCCTTCAAAATATCATTTGGTGAATTATGGGTGACTCCGTCAATTGTAACCAGTTTCATTAAGTTCTTTTTGGTAGCATTCCTATGTTGAAGATTAAAAAAGAATTTTGCGCATTTTTCCCCATATTCCATCCAGTTTGCTTTATTTTTATAATATATTACACTTGATCTTTCTTGAATAAGTTTCTCCATTTCTTTTTGTTTTTCCTCTAATTTATTCTGAGCCTCTATGTTACAGTTTTTATTGCCATCTATCTGTTCTGTTAGACTTTCTATTTCCTTTCTTAGTATAAACTATTTTGACCTAAATTGCTTTTGTTTTCGAGATGAGTACTGAATTGCATGACCTCTAAAGGCACATTTAAAGGTGTCCCATACAATAAGGGGATTCGCTGTACCTATGTTATGTTGGAAAAAGTCAGTTATAAATTCCTTTGTTCTAATTATAAATAAATTATCATCCAATAGGCTTTGATTAGATTTCCAATATCCTCGCCCACGTGGAAATTCAGTAAGAGTAATGTATATGCCTATTATATGATGGTCCGACCGCATTCTGTCCCCTATCAACACTTTTTTTTACTTTTGGTGCCAACGAGAATGAGATAAGAAAGAAGTCAAGACGACTAGCTTGATTCAGTCTCCGCCATGTATATCTCACTAGATCAGTATATTTAAGCCTCCATATATCTACTAGTTCTAATGTATCCATGACATTCACAATTTCCTTAAGAGCATGTGGGTGATTGTTTGTGGTGTGATTTCCTTTACGGTCCATTGAGCTATTTAAAACAGTATTATAATCCCCCACCATAATAATATTGTCTTGAGTTGCTTGCAGGCTTGATAATTTATTATATATATTGTCAAAGAATTGTGGATCATCATTATTTGGTCCGTAAAGGTTAATGAGCCATATCTGTTTATGGTCCAATAACATATTTAAAATAATCCATCTACATTGTGTATCTATTTGTACAATTTGCACATTCGGATCGAAATTACTATTAATTAATATCATCACCCCTTTTGAATTTCTTTGCCCATGGGAGAAGTATATTTCCCCCCCCCCCCCATTCTTTTTTCCACGCTACTTCATCTCGAATTATTGAATGAGTTTCCTGTATACAATAGATATTATATTCCTTCTCTTTGAGCCATGTAAATATTGTTCTTCTTTTGTTATTATCAGCTAAGCCATTACAATTATAACTGGCTATACTTATTTCACCATACACCATAATGAGATACAAGTTTCAAGTCTATTTATTATTATATATGTTTGTAAATTTACCAATAAAAAATAGCGTAATGATTGAGTGTCCATATAGCTGTACCGTGATATTTGCATTGCTACGGAGTAACCCTTCAATTGTTCTCCACTAATTCCCCCGCTAAAGCCCCTCCCCATCCCAAGTTGAGCCGTCATTCCAGTGATCAGCATCCCACCCACGTCCCTCCGTATCCCTAAGGCCCCGAGAGGCCAGGACCCATCCATCGAAAACAGCACACAGTACCACCCACAAAACAGAAGCAGATTAACCGCCAAAAGCATTTCCAATGCTTTCACCTCTATATATATATATATAACTATTTTTTTAAAATTATGCATATCCTATTTTCCATCATTATCAATTAATATGCGTAATAATGTCGGCAGTTCACGCGTAGGATTCTAACATAACCCGGATTGCCATTGTATAAGATTTGATGTTGCTAAAATGCTGTCAGTTCCACTTTAAATGTAACAATGTTTCACACGCAAGTTATTTTCAAAGAGATGGCTAACAACATCAAGCATGCTGCAATAAAAAAAACACAGATCATTTGAAACTTAACTTCTTGTTGAAAGTTATTCTTTAAAATGGAGAAGCTAACAAATTAGCAACATCCTTTTTGATAACACCTGCTGGGAAAGATTTTGCGCAGTGACCTGTTCGCCTTCAAGAAGGCATACATTTCCATGTTTTTGTAAAAACGGTTCCACCCATTAAGTCAAAATGTGATTGGTTGATTCCACTGTCACTCCAAAATGTTGCCCTAATACAGCTGAATGGCAGGTGCCTTTATCTAGCTTCTGATGGCCTACCCAATGGCTGATTTAGATAGCTAAACTTATCTCCCCAGAGACCAGCAAAGAAAAATCCTGATTGGATATTTTTTTCTCTTCAGTGTTAACCCTTTCCTTTCCAACAAAAACTGAAGAGATTAAATCAGAACATCATTGAAAATAATAATATAATAATTATTATATTATTATAATCATTATTTTATAAATCCTTAGTTCTTCTCTGAAGGCGTAGAAGGCCCATTGTTCCCCACTGTGTTTGGGTTAGTAATAATTTGTAGAGCGTCTCTATTTTCCCTCAGCATGCATCAATATGTTGTTCTGAAATATAAACACAGAAATACTGGACATTTTGAACTCTTATTATGGTGGTGATTTGACAAAATTCCAATCATGGTCTTGAATTGGACTCGCATTTTTCTGGTCTCGGTCTTGATTTGGTCTTGGACCCCCTTGTCCCGGTCTCGGTCTTAACTCGGTCTCGCCCCTCCGGTGTTGGTCTTGACACAGACTCGATTTTCTTCGGTCTTGGTCTTGAATCGGTCTCACATTAGGTGGTCTCGAACAAAACACTGCTTTGAGCTCTTTGTTTCAGAGCAGCTCTGCTTTCAGATCAAGTCTTGATTGATGAACTTTAGATGTTTCTATATATCACTTTGGCTATCTCTCATTGGCATAGGTTGGTAACTGCATCATTCTAATATAACTATGAAGTATGCTGAAAAATGTGCCGAATGCAATAGATCAAAAACTAGGGGTTGTGTTACATAATATTTATTTCCTGAAAGACGGCTTACTGTGCTGACTGAGGTCAGAAGCAAACACCATCGCAGCTCTGAATGAATGTGCTTTATCTGTCCTGTCATAAGCAGTTTTCTGAATCTGCACATTTGACACATGACTGTAAGTCACTTTGCATAAAAGCGTCTGCTAAATGGCATATATTATTATATTATTATAGTATTGATACATCAAGGCCTCAAATATTGTTAC
The DNA here is from genome assembly GCF_964263955.1 of Coregonus lavaretus. Lineage (NCBI taxonomy): Eukaryota > Metazoa > Chordata > Actinopteri > Salmoniformes > Salmonidae > Coregonus > Coregonus lavaretus. The sequence continues at coordinate 23,248,501 of NC_139988.1, forward strand.
GCAACACTCTACCTTTCTTCCCTAAGGCTTCGTCAAGACTCTCTGTTTCTGTCACCCTATTCCCTATATAGTGCACTATTTTTGACCAGGGCTCTGGTTAGGAATATAATATTCCTAACATTATAACATATATATATATATATATATATATATATATATATATAAATTATGCATTATATTATTGTATTATACATTATAATACAATAGAAGAATAGGGTGCCATGTCGGACGCCTTGTCTGTTTATGAGTGAACACTACCAAAGCCCCTTAATGTTCTTACTGTATTAGCCCTATTTTTAGATTTATAAAAAACAAATCAAGGGGTTTATCACCACTCAGCTCCTAACAAGATTAACCCTCGTTCAGTAATGACAACAATGATGAAGTACTCTGACGTAGTGCACACTACCGTACGTAGACTACACACAACCTCAGATAGGCTAAGCACTACACTGCAACGGAAAAATGTCATTTATACGGTAATTTTAGATATTATCAACCATTAAAAAAATCTAAAATGTTTAACTACAGCATACTGTAAATTATGGTGCATTGTGAGAAAATATCTGTATTTCTAATGGTACTGTAATTCCCCCCCACAGAACACAGTACAGTGATTATAATAGTGTAACTCCTTCACTCAGTGACACAGCACAAATCTAAACCTGCATCAGACAAGACTGTGTGTTGCATTTTAGTATACTGTACTTTGAGGTCAGGAATGGAACTTTTAAGAAGAGTTTGAAATGATTGGTAAAATGCTCCAGAGGATAAATAATTTCAACCAAGACCAAGAATGGTAAAACTTCTGATGAATTTACCTGCTGTCATCGTCCCTGGCAACCATCAGAGATATGTGATTGGAGGCTGACGCTGACCGGAGGATATCAACCGCCCTATAGGACCACAGGAGAGAGGAGAGCAGTTTTAACACTACACCCAGGTTCAGGAAATGATGTGTCTCAAATGGCACCCTATTCCCTTTATAGTGCACTACTTTTGACCAGGGCCCATAGGGAATAGGGTGCCATTTGGGACATACAAAGGTGGTTCTCCAACCGGACATAACACCTTCAGTTGACTTTTTCCACATTTTGTTAAGTTACAGCCTTTTATTCTAAAATTGATTAAACTAAAAAATGTCCTCATCAATCTACACACAATATCCTATAATGACAAAGCAAAAACTGATTTTCAGAAATGTTTGCAATTTATATATATATTTGTTTAAATACCTTATTGACATAAGTATTCAGACCCTTTGCTATGACACTCGAAATTGAGCTCAGGTGCATCCTGTTTCCATTGATCATCCTTGAGATGTTTCTACAACTTGATTGGAGTCCACCTGTGGTAAATTCAATTGATTGGACATGATTTGGAAAGGCACACATCTGTCTATATAAGGTCCCACAGTTGACAGTGCACGTCAGAGCAAAAAAAAACAAGCCATGAGGTCGAAGGAATTGTCCGTAGAGCGCCGAGACAGGATTGTGTCGAGGCACAGATCTGGGGAAGGGTACCAAAAAAAGTCTGCAGCATTGAAGGTCCCCAAGAACACAGTGGCCTCCATCATTCTTAAATGGAAAAAGTTTGGAACCACCAAGACTCTTCCTAGAGCTGGCCGCCCGGCCAAACTGAGCAATCGGGGGAGAAGGGCCTTGGTCAGGGAGGTGACCAAGAACCCAATGGTCACTCTGAAAGAGCTCCAGAGTTCCTCTTTGGAGATAGGAGAACCTTCCAGAAGGACAACCATCTCTGGAGCACTCCACCAATCAGGCCATTATGATAGAGTGGCCAGACGGAAGCCACTCCTCAGTAAAAGGCACATGTCAGCCCACTTGGAGTTTGCCAAAAGGCACCTAAAGGACTCAGACCATGAGAAACAAGATTATCTGGTCTGATGGAATCAAGATTGAACTCTTTGGCCTGAATGCCAAGCGTCATGTCTGTCGGAAACCTGGCACCATCCCTACGGTGAAGCATGGTGGTGGCAGCATCATGCTGTGGAGATGTTTTTCAGCGGCAGGGACTGGGAGACTAGTCAGGATCGAGGGAAAGATGAAGGGAGCAAAGTACAGAGAGATCTTTGATGAAAACCTGCTCCAGAGCTCTCAGGACCTCAGACTGGGGCGAAGGTTCACCTTCCAAAAGGACAACACAGGAGTGGCTTTGGGACAAGTCTCTGAATGTCCTTGAGTGGCCCAGCCAGAGCCCGGACTTGAACCCAATCAAACATCTCTGGAGAGACCTGAAAATAGCTGTGCAGCAACGCTCCCCATCCAACCTGACAGAGCTTGAGAGGATCTGCAGAGAAAAATGGGAGAAACTCCCCAAATACAGGTGTGCCAAGCTTGTTACGTCATACCCAAGAAGACTGGAGGCTGTAATCGCTGCCAAAGGTGCTTCAACAAAGTACTGAGTAAAGGGTCTGTATACTTCTGTTAATGTGATATTTCCATTTGTTATTTTTAATACATTTGCAAACATTTCACAAAACCTGTTTATGCTTTGTCATTATGGGGTATTGTGTGTAGATTGAAGAGGGGGAGAAAACAATTTCATCAATTTTAGAACAAGGCTGTAACCTAATAAAATGTGGAAAAAGTCAAAGAGTCTGAATACTTTCCGAATGCACTGTAGATACAGTAGACATACACATTCACATCATAGCCCTCTTGTACAAAATCCAGTTGTTTTTTTATTCAACGTGTGGCATGCAAGTAGTTTACTCCTGAGTTGAAAACATGTTTGAAAGACAAAAGCCAATGAAACATGCTTTAGAGACTAATAAGTTAAGGATCAGTAAGAATAAACAAGAAATCTAGTGCAGCGTCATTCACACCTTAGGTTCAGAGTCTACCACTGTGCACTACTGACCTACCTCTCGTTGGTTACTCGTCCTCCTAAACTCATATTATTGACTTCCAAAACGAGGTCGCCTGTTCTAAGCCGCCCTGGAACAGAGAGAGATAAAGAGCATTTTGCCATCATCAGCAATAGAGGTTGTTTATCAACTAGGGCTGTCAAACGATACAAAAAAAATATAGAGTTAATTACATGTTTTTCTGTGCAATTAATTCAATTAATCGCGCTACATTGGGTTGTAGGAATAATATATTTTGATTATAGGGGAAGAAAACACATAATAAACTCTATTCTAAGACAATAACAACAGCTCAGCCAGGTCTGAGTTCGTGTAAAATATAATACAGCTATTAAATATAGCCTAGGCTACTTATCCATGTTCTTCAACATTAAGTAGTCACAAGCTGCTACTACTAGAATTGGGATAATTTGCTTAAAGTAACTGTCCAGGGAAAATTGCACTTATAAAAGTTCATATTCTGTTAACTCATACCCAAATAATGTTGTTGACTCATCATATACTCGTGTTTGTGGCCAAAGCATAAATTGGAGAAAAAACACTTGGAAAAACTCAACCTCAAACTTGTATCTCAAACAGACCGTTTAAAAAATGGTTGCTATTTCCTCATAGAGGATGACGTCTGAGGAGGATAAGCTGGCCAATCAGCGGTCTACTCACGTTAATGACCGGTATACGCCCACCCCATTCTGTTGTTGAAAAGCAGATTTTTAACATACTTAATAAATACAAAATTGGAAGGAAAACTATTTCACTCATATTTTAATTTACTATTGTATTTCATAGAAATGTGGAAACACTGGATTGTTACTTTAAATCTTTTGACCTGAGAACTACATCAAAAACAGTAGCTAAATGGAATGGATGTTCTGTTCTGATTAAATCAAGAGGCATTCAGCCATGGCATTGTAAACATTCTCGTTTGGTTAGCTAGCTAGCAAACGTTAGCATAACTAGCTGCCAGGGTTTCCTCCTGCAGTTGGACCTCTATTTTTCAACCATCAGCCCGGTTCCATTGGGTCGAGAGAAGGTGTCCGCCCTTGTCTCCTGCCTCTCGGGGAAAGCCTTGGAGTGGGTCAACGTGGTCTAGAGTGAAGGAGGAGACGCGTTCCAGGAAGTCTTCTCGCCTCTTCCAGGCAGTCTTTGATCACCCCCCCCAAAGGAAGAGAGGCAGGCGAGCGGCTGGTCCATCTGAGGCAGGGGACGAGGACCGCGCAGGACTTTGCCCTGGAGTTTAGAACTCTAGCGGCTGGGTCCGGGTGGAATGAGCGGGCCCTCATTGACCGCTTCCGGTGCAGCCTGCGAGAGGACGTCCGAAGGGAGCTAGCCTGCCGGGATACCACGTTGACCTTCAACCAACTGGTGGACATGGCCACCCGGTTGGACAACTTACTGGCTTCGAGAGGACGTCCTGGAAGGGTCCTGCCCATTTCACCCCCCCTCAACCCGGATCATGTTACAATGGAGCTGGGTGGTGCAGCGATCTGGGAGAACAGAGGACGACAGATCCAATGTAACTCTTGTGGCAAGAAAGGACATACTGCTTCACGCTGTCGACAGAGTTCTTATGGGTCTGGAGGCGGAAGGCAGGGCACTCTCGCGTCACTCCAGGTAGCACAAACCCACACTCATTCAGAGCCCTGTGCTGCGCACTTCACCAGCCACGTCCACTTCCCTGATTACACAGTAGTTCCCCAGTGTAAGGCGCTGGTCGATTCAGGCGCAGCTGGGAACTTTATGGACAGGTCTTTAGCTAATAGTCTATGTATTACATTGGTTCCCCTACCCATTCCATTGCCCATCAAAGCACTTGACAGTCGACCATTAGGGTCAGGTTTTGTTAGGGAGGTTACAGCACCAGTCACTATGATTAAGCAGGAGACCCATAGGGAGCAAATCACCTTTATATTATTGAGTCCCCTGATTTCCCTGTTGTGTTGGGCCTTCCCTGGCTAGCACTACACGATCCCACCTTGTCATGGCCGCAGAGGGTTCTCACAGGGTGGTCGCGAGAGTGGAAAGTCCAGACACAACCTCCACCGTGTGCATTCCCCCCGAATACCTCGACTTGGCGCACGCGTTTTCCAAAACGCATACGACCAAATTACCATCCCATCGGGCGGGGGATTGCGCGACAAATCTCAGAGTCATGTACAGTGGGGAAAAAAAGTATTTAGTCAGCCACCAATTGTGCAAGTTCTCCCACTTAAAAAGATGAGAGAGGCCTGTAATTTTCATCATAGGTACACGTCAACTATGACAGACAAAATGAGGAAAAAAAATCCAGAAAACACATTGTAGGATTTCTTATGAATTTATTTGCAAATTATATATATTCACCCGTCTAATATTACACCTCAGTGAGCACAGCAAAGCGCGTGTGTGTGTTGCGCTTAAAAGGGTCCGTGCGGAAACAGACTTTTGGGTGAAGAAATGGAGATGCGATTAACTGCTTCAAAAACATCTACGGCATTAAAAATTTCAAAAGTTAACTTCAATTAACACTTTAACTTTGACAGTCTTATTATCAACATAGCAGTAAATGAGACAAAACAAAAGCAAAACAAAAAAACAACAACAACCAGACATTAACGTACCATCCTGAGCAGCCAGACCTCCCGGTAACACCCGCTTGATGAAGATCCCAAACTCCTCCCGTGTTTGATCTCTGTAGCCACCTATGATTTTCACCCCTGGATGAGAAACAAGAGACAGAAGTAAGGTTAACAATTTATATGAACCACCAGTGGATAAAGTCTATAGGGCCTTCTATCAAGCAGATAGTACATTTAGGGCAATTGCGAGGTACAATATCGAAGCTGCCATTATTTAGAATGTTGCAGTGTGTTAGCTAGTTTTTGCGGGGGGAAATGTCGCCCTTAGACTTTATATAATAAACATTTATTACTAGAGCCAAGAGTTTTTCCTACATAACCTGACCAGGGAAACCACTGGGCCCCAGTTATAGCTTTATAAAACATATACAGTTGAAGTCGGAAGTTTACATACACCTTAGCCAAATACATTTAAACTCAGTTTTTCACAATTCCTGACATTTAATCCTAGTAAAAATTCCCTGTCTTAGGTCAGTTAGGATCACCACTTTATTTTAAGAATGTGAAATGTCAGAATATTAGTAGAGAGAATGATTTATTTCATTTCTTTCATCACATTCCCAGTGGGTCAGAAGTTTACATACACTCAATTAGTATTTGGTAGCATTGCCTTTAAATTGTTTAACTTGGGTCAAACGTTTCGGGTAGCCTTCCACAAGCTTCCCACAATAAGTTGGGTGAATTTTGGCCCATTCCTCCTGACAGAGCTGGTGTAACTGAGTCAGGTTTGTAGGCCTCCTTGCTCGCACACGCTTTTTCAGTTCTGCCCACATATTTTCTATAGGATTGAGGTAAGGGCTTTGTGATGGCCACTCCAATACCTTGACTTTGTTGTCCTTAAGCCATTTTGTCACAACTTTGGAAGTATGCTTGGGGTCATTGTCCATTTGGAAGACCCATTTCCGACCAAGCTTTAACTTCCTGACTGATGTCTTGAGATGTTGCTTCAATATATCTACATAATTGTCCTTCCTCATGATGCCTTCCTATTTTGTGAAGTGCACCAGTCCCTCCTGCAGCAAAGCACCCCCACAGCATGATGCTGCCACCCCCGTGCTTCACGGTTGGGATGGTGTTCTTCGGCTTGCAAGCGTTCCCCTTTTTCCTCCAAACATAACAATGGTCATTATGGCCAAATAGTTCTATTTTTGTTTTATCAGACCAGAGGACATTTCTCCAAAAAGTATGATTTTTGTCCTCATGTGCAGTTGCAAACCGTAGTCTGGCTTTTTTATGGCTGTTTTGGAGCATTGGCTTCTTCCTTGCTGAGCGGCCTTTCAGGTTATGTCGATATAGGACTTGTTTTACTGTGGATATAGATACTTTTGTACCTGTTTCCTCCAGCATCTTCACAAGGTCCTTTGCTGTTGTTCTGGGATTGATTTGCACTTTTCGCACCAAAGTACGTTCATCTCTAGGAGACAGATCCCGTCTCCTTCCTGAGCGGTATGACGGCTGCATGGTCCCATGGTGTTTATACTTGCGTACTATTGTTTGTACAGATGAATGTGGTACCTTCAGGCGTTTGGAAATTGCTCCCAAGGATGAACCAGACTTGTGGAGGTCTACAATTTCTTTTCTGAGGTCTTGGCTGATTTCTTTTCATTTTCCCACGATGTCAAACAAAGAGGCACTGAGTTTTAAGGTAGGCCTTGAAATACATCCACAGGTACACCTCCAATTGACTCAAATGATGTCAATTAGCCTATCAGAAGCTTCTAAAGCCATGACATCATTTTCTGGAATTTTCCAAGCTGTTTAAAGGCACAGTCAACTTAGTGTATGTAAACTTCTGACCCACTGGAATTGTGATACAGTGAATTATAATTGAAATAATCTGTCTGTAAACAACTGTTGGAAAAATTACTTGTGTCATGCACAAAGTAGATGTCCTAACCGACTTGCCAAAACTATAGTTTGTTAACAAGAAATTTGTGGAGTGGTTGAAAAACGAGTTTTAATGACTCCAACCTAAGTGTATGTAAACTTCCGACTTCAAATGTATACACTCACTGTAGCTACATGTATTCATAATGCACATCACATAAGAGGTCAAGTTCTATACTGACCCAGTCCTTTCTTGCAGTCACAGAACTCCAGTCTCTCGATGGCCCGGTTGATGCCGTGAGGTCCCATGATAGTCCTGGAACACACAAACACCTCCTCTGTCACGTCATCCCAACGTTTACCATTTGACAAATAAATATTAAGCCCTTCCTCGTCGACGGAGAAAGAAGAAGACTTATGATGGATAGAGGGAGAGAATGGAAGAGTTAAAGGAAGAGAGAAAGCAAGAGAGAAAGAGTGGACACCTCTCACAGTCACAGGGTTCGTCGAATGAGCTTTCATCTTCGGTCTCGAGATGTAATTGAATCATTGTCCAAAGAATTTCGTTAGAATAGGTTCCCAGAGCGACACCAATTAGTTCCATAACCAGCTGTGGACTGGCTTTAGAGACGAGCTGGGATGAGATGTGTCAGGAGCTGCCGCAAGAGTGTGCAGAGAGAGTGTGTGTAGGAAGTGTGTGTGGGCGTCCAGAGCAGCTGCAAGTGTGTGTGGAGAGTTTGAGGTGAGAGTGTGTGAGGTGGGTGTGTGTGTCGGTGCGTTGGGAGTGTATGTGGGGTCAGAAGCAGCCGCCAGACACAGACTGACAGGGTTTTAGCATCAGGGGAAAACAAAAATACAATGTCTCATCTCTTCACAGGGAATTTGACTGGCAGCATCACATCAGCTCAGGCTGTCCAGACCAATCTCCCTCTGAGCCATTCTCAGCATTAAAATGCACCATATGACAGTAATAACCAAGGACTTAGCCCAATCTGAAAAGAAGATTTGTTGTTGAGAATTAATGCCATTATGCTGGTACATTGTACAAGGTCAGAAGTTTTTCCAGGACAGCTCATGTGATCAGGGAAAAGTCTTCGTTGCCCTAATGATTTAATATAGTAAGGGCCAGGAGTTTCTTTCTGAATCCGTCAACAGGAAAAATTCCTGGCCTTATACTGTATACAGTATGAGTACTTCAGTCGATATCTCCCCCCAGGGAAAGAAAACGTGTGCCTGTGTGTGTGTGTGTGTGTGTGTGTGTAAGTTTCATTGCAAGCTGCGTCACCGATAGGAGTAAATAGGTTACAGCAGCAAAGAGCTTCTAGATCTTTTCAATTATGAAAAAGTAATTACAGTCTAAACAGGTGCATTAGGTATTGGAACACACTGCTGCCAATCTGCAGACCTGGGAGGACAGGACAGGGCAGGCAAGGTAATCCTCTGGACAGACACACAGGAAGAAGCAGAGGACAAAGGCTTTGGGCTCAAACTAGGGCATTGGATGACTACAGTCAATACAATTGTTTCAAACGTAGTGTACACACAGACGTTGACGTCAGGTGCATTTTAGGTGCTGAATGAAGGGTGAAAATATGTATTTTCCAGACATCAAAAATACATATTTTCCGGACGTTGAAAATAAGCATTTTCCGGACTTTGAAATCAGGTGCATTTTACGTGCTAAGTGAAAATACATATTTTCCGGACATCAAAAATACATATTTTCCGGACATCAAAAATACGTATTTTCTGGACATTGAAAATACATCATTTACAGATGTTGAAAATACGTATTTTTCGGTCATTGATTCTATGGCCAAATTTCAACTGCACATACAGTGCATTCGGAAAGTGTTCAGACTTTTTCCACATTTTGTTAAGTTACAGCCTTATTCTAAAATGGATTAAATAAATACAAATCCTCACCAATCTACACACAATAGCCCATAATGAAAAAGTAAAAACAGGTTTTTAGAATTATTTTGCCTTATTTACATAAGTGTTCAGACCCTTTGCTATGAGACTCGTAAATTGAGCTCAGGTACATCCTGTTTCCATTGATCATCCTTGAGATGTTTCTACAACTTGATTGGAGTCCACCTGTGGTAAATTCAATTAATTGGACAGGATTTGGAAAGGCACACATCTGTCTATATAAGGTCCCACAGTTGACAGTGCATGTCAGAGCAAAAACCAAGCCACGAGGTCGAAGGAATTGTCCGTAGAGCTCCGAGACAGGATTGTGTCAAGGCACAGATCTGGGAAGGTCCCCAAGAACACAGTGGCCTCCATCATTCTTAAATGGAAGAAGTTTGGAACCACCAAGACTCTTCCTAGAACTGGCCTCCCGGCCAAACTGAGCAATCGGGGGAGAAGGGCATTGGTCAGGGAGGTGACCAAGAACCGGATGGTCACTCTGACAGAGCTCCAGAGTTCCTCTGTGGAGATGGGAGAACCTTCCAGAAGGACAACCATCTCTGCAGCACTCCACCCATCAGGCATTTATGGTAGAGTGGCCAGAAGAAAGCCACTCCTCAGTAAAAGGCACATGACAGCCCGCTTGGAGTTTGCCAAAAGGCACCTAAAGGACTCAGACCATGAGAAAAAAGATTATCTGGTGTGATGAAACCAAGATTGCACTCTTTGGCCTGAATGCCAAGCATCACGTCTGGAGGAAACCTGGCACCATCCCTATGGTGAAGCATGGTGGTGGCAGTATCATGCTGAGGGGATGTTTTTCAGCGGCAGGGACTGGGAGACTAGTCAGGATCGAGGGAAATATGTCGGAGCAAAGTACAGAGAGATCCTTGATGAAAACCTGCTCCAAAGCGCTCAGGACCTCAGACTGGGACAAAGGTTCACCTTCCAACAGGACAACGACCCTTTGCACATAGCCAAGACAATGCAGGAGTGGCTTCGGGACAAGTCTCTGAATGTCCTTGAGTGGCCCAGCCAGAGCCAGGACTTGAACCCGATCTAACATCTCTGGAGAGACCTGAAAATAGCTGTGCAGTGACACTCCTCATCCAACCTGACAGAGCTTAAGAGGATCTGCAGAGAAGAATGGGAGAAACTCCCCAAATAAAGGTGTGCCAAGCTTGTAGCATCATCCCCAAGAAGACTTGAGGCTGTAATCGCTGCCAAATGTGCTTCAACAAAGTAGAGTAAAGGGACTGAATACTTATGTAAATGTTTTATTAAAACATTTGCAAACATTTCTAAAAAGCTGTTTTTGCTTTGTCATTATGGGGTATTATATGTAGATGATGGGAAAAAACAATTTAATACATTTTAGATTAAGGCTGTAACGTAACAAAATGTGGAAAAAGTCAAAGGGTCTGAATACTTTCCGAATGCACTGTAAATCCTCAAGGAAGTAAGCATTATGTCACAATATATTTTTTCAAGCCTCTTAATATAGGAAAGAGGAGCCAACTGACTATTGCAACAGAATATATATTCAAATAACTCCCATCTGTCACATGCACTTAAAACTGGCAGCAATGAAGTTCAAAGTAGTCCAAACTACAGAATAAACCAACAATACCATTTCAACTAAATCAAATCAAAGTTTATTTGCCATATACACAGATTAGCAGATGTTAAAGCAGGTGCAGCAAAATGCTTGTGTTTCTAGCTCAAGCAGTGCAGTAAATGTCTAACAGTACAATACTGATACACAAAAAAAAGATGAAACAAGAAATTAAGAAATATCAGAATGAGCAATATCAGAACGAGCAATGTCAGAGTCCGGAATATGAATAGGTGGTGTGTATAGACAGTATCAACAATATATAAGTAGGAAAAATGTATGTACAGCGGTAGTTACAAAGGATGACCTATGTCGAGAATACAGCATGTATTGGGACTGGCGCCGGAGGAGATGGCTAACGTTTTATGGGCTTCTAACCAATTGTGCTATTTTGTGTGTTTTTTCACGTTGTTTGTAACTTATTTTGTACATAATGTTTCTGACACCGTCTCTTATGACCGAAAAGAGCTTCTGGATATCAGAACAGCGATTACTCAACTCGAACTGGACGAAGGTTCTTTCTTTAACGCGAAGGATTTACTCCAGATACCGGACCAGGCCCAAATCCCTGTCATTCGCATAAAGAAAAGATGCCGATACAGGGGACGCAGGTCCGGGTGCCTTGTTAGAATTCGTCGGCTAGTGGGTAACCCACCTCTACCATCAGTCCTATTGGCCAACGTGCAATTATTGGAGAATAAACTGTTCAAAACTATCCTACCAACGGGACATTAAAGTCGTGGCTGAATGACGACATGGATAATATAGACAAGAGGTGGCGGTCTGTGTCTATTTGTCAATAACAGCTGTTGCGCAAAATCAAATATTAAGGAAGTCTCAAGGTTTTGCTCGCCTGAGGTAGAGTAACTCATGATAAGCTGTAGACCACACTATTAACCAAGAGAGTGTTCATCTATATTTTTCGTAGCTGTCTATTTACCACCACAAACCGATGCTGGCACTAAGACCGCACTCAATGAGCTGTATAAAGCCATAAGCAAACAAGAAAATGCTCACCCAGAGGCGGCGCTCCTAGTGGCCGGGGACTTTTATGCAGGGAAACTTAAATCTGTTTTACCTCATGTCTACCAGCATGTTACATGTGCAACCAGAGGAAAAAAAACTTGCATACAAAGCTCTCTCTCGCCCTCCATTTGGCAAATCTGACCATAATTCTATCCTCTTGATTCCTGCTTACAAGCAGGAGGTACCAGTGACTCGCTCAATACGGAAGTGGTCATATGACGCAGATGCTAAGCTACAGGACTGTTTTGCTAGCACAGACTGGAATATGTTCCGGGACTCATCCGATGGCATTGAGGAGTATACCACATCAGTCACCAGCTTCATCAATAAGTGCATCGATGACGTTGTTCCCACAGTGACCGTACGTACATACCCCAACCAGAAGCCATGGATTACAGGCAACATCCGCACTGAGCTAAAGTGTAGAGCTTCCGCTTTCAAGGAGCGGGACTTTAACCCGAACACTTATAAGAAATCCCGCTATAACCTCAGACGAACCATCAAACAGGCAAAGTGTAAATACAGGACTAAGATTGAATCCTACTACACCGGCTCCGACGCTCGTCGGCTGTGGCAGGGCTTGCAAACTATTACGGACTTTTACATATGGTCCTCTGTAGCTCAATTGGTAGAGCATGGCGCTTGTAACGCCAGGGTAGTGGGTTCGATCCCCGGGACCACCCATACGTAAAAAATGTATGCGCACATGACTGTAAGTCGCTTTGGATAAAAGCGTCTGCTAAATGGCATATGGTCCAGACCGGACCAAATCTGAACCAAATATGTATAATTGGTTCAGATTTGGTCTGGATCGAACCAAAAATCTACATCCTTGGACGTTGAAATCAAGGCCGGGCCAGACTGCACCAAAAAAAGACATCCGAACAGGACCAAAAAAAGACGTTGTCGTCGGTAAATGCCCATCAGCTGTCGGTAAATGCACTTCAGCCGTCAGTAAATGCCCATCAGCCGTTTAATCGAATGCCCATCAGCTTGTGCAATGTACCCAGCACTTTTTCAGTATATTTGCCGACCAGACCTTTCACTCATTTGTGCTTTACTTGGATGGCATTATCATGAAAATAAGCCACAATTGGCCACCACAGGTACTGTACTGCACTAGAATCAAGCTCCAGTCCAGTCACTGACTTATAGTTGTTGTTTTCATCAAATATCTCTATATCTGATAGGTTACATCCCACTGGGCACGGACATCAATTCAACGTCTAGTTTTGATTTACATTTAGTTGAGTTGTCAACTAACGTGAATTCAACGTGAAGTCAACAAAACGTTTCACCATGTCATTGTATTTAGGTTAAACGTTGGGTGAAAAAAATGTGAGATTGATGTGGTAAACAGCTGAGGTATGGGGCTGAAAAAAATAGCTATGGATGCAAGGACTGACCATCTATCAGATTTAAATTATATTTTTAACCATGTGTTGAGGCTATACGGCAGGGGTGTCAAACTGTATAGAAATTATAATGGACCTACATTCATACAGTTTATTGACTGTGTCCAGCTCGCTAACTCAATATACTTTAAAATGACAAAAAACTAATCGAAACTGTGTAGAAATGATAATGGACCTACATTCATACAGTTTATTGACTGTGTCCAGCTCACTAATAATCACCGAAATGAAAGCTAAACAGTCAGGGAGCATTGAAAATTCCCAAAATGATGGATAGAGGACTATATGTAGCAGATTTTGACGCAAAGAATTATAACTAATTTTCAGTGCGACCCTCCGGACCTCGTTGAAGACCGCGGTCCCCAGGGCAAAATGAGTTTGACACCCCAGCTAAACAGTGTTTGTTTACAATTACATTATTTACAAACATTGGAGTAAAAAAAGCTTATATTTTTAGTTCAGATGGGGTAAAACTAAGCTCATGAGGCATTTATAAATTATATTCTTCAAGAATCAATGGCTATATATCATTAATTTAAAAGTAAAAATGGATGTAGCAATCGCAGATTGCCCCTTTAAGTAATAAAGAAATATAGGGAAGATTTATTTATACGGCCTATGTCGGCCCTGCTCAGGACTCTGTATTGAACTGACCATGTAAGTAGCAGTAGAAAAGGGTTCAGCAAGAGGTTCGACATTCCAGATTTAGGAAGAGCTGACCTGGTTTTCTGACTTTCCTCTCCTTTCTCTCCCCCTCTCATCTGCCTCTTCTTTCCATTCCTATTGATACCCTTCCCCTCCCCTCCTCTCATTTCATCATTACCACCTCCTTTTCCTGTCTTTTATTTTCCTCTCCTGTCTTCCCTCCTCTCTCCTTATCTCCTCTTCTCTCCTTCTCTCCACCCCTACCCTTCCATCCTTTCCTCTCCTGTCATTTCTGTTCTCCTCCAGCCCCTCCACCTTTCCCTTCCCATTGTGTCCTCTCCGCTCTCTTCTGCTGTTCCCCATCCCCTGCCCCCTTCACAACAAAAGCCCACATTTCTAAATTTAGCCCAGGAGATTACACTGACCAATAGACAATGACCAAGACGGACAGTCACTGTCTCCCAAGGCTCATAGCAAGATATCTAAAAAGATTTTGTTCCTGAAACCTACAAAAATACTATTATGAAAACACCCTATAGCCTACATTACCACATATAGAACCCTTTATCAATAAACAGTGAGTGAGTCATTACAGTGAGTGACTGGCGGAGTAGCGACGAAACAGTTAAAACAACAATTCAACTTATCACTTAATAGATCTTCCCTTCTTCCTCCTGCTGCAACGGTAATATAGTAATACAGGATAGGTCAGGACCGGTCACAGGGCTCCAGCTGCTATAGGCTATTTATGAACCTCTGTCTATAGCAGGTTTGGGCAACTGGTGGCCCGCCCCCCTTTTGTAGGCCTGCGGACCAAATTCCAACCATAATAATAATAATAATAATAATAATAATAATAATAATAATAATAATAATATACAGTGAGGGAAAAAAGTATTTGATCCCCTGCTGATTTTGTACGTTTGCCCACTGACAAAGAAATGATCAGTCTATAATTTTAATGGTAGGTTTATTTGAACAGTGAGAGACAGAATAACAACAAAAAACTCCAGACAAACGCATGTAAAAAATGTTATGAATTGATTTGCATTTTAATGAGGGAAATAAGTATTTTACCCCCTCTCAATCAGAAAGATTTCTGGCTCCCAGGTGTCTTTTATACAGGTAACGAGCTGAGATTAGGAGCACACTCTTAAAGGGAGTTCTCCTAATCTCAGCTTGTTACCTGTATAAAAGACACCTGACCACAGAAGCAATCAATCAATCAGATTCCAAACTCTCCACCATGGCCAAGAACAAAGAGCTCTCCAAGGATGTCAGGGACAAGATTGTAGACCTACACAAGGCTGGAATGGGCTACAAGACCATCGCCAAGCAACTTGGTGAGAAGGTGACAACAGTTGGTGCGATTATTTGCAAATGGAAGAAACACAAAATAACTGTCAATCTCCCTCAGCCTGGGGCTCCATGCAAGATCTCACCTCGTGGAGTTGCAATGATCATGAGAACGGTGAGGAATCAGCCCAGAACTACACGGGAGGATCTTGTCAATGATCTCAAGGCAGCTGGGACCATAGTCACCAAGAAAACAACTGGTAACACACTACGCCGGACTGAAATCCTGCAGCGCCCGCAAGGTCCCCCTGCTCAAGAAAGCACATATACATGCCCGTCTGAAGTTTGCCAATGAACATCTGAATGATTCAGAGGAGAACTGGGTGAAAGTGTTGTGGTCAGATGAGACCAAAATGGAGCTCTTTGGCATCAACTGCCTATGACCCCAAGAACACCATCCCCACCGTCAAACATGGAGGTGGAAACATTATGCTTTGGGGGTGTTTTTCTGCTAAGGGGACAGGACAACTTCACCGCATCAAAGGGACGATGGACGGGGCCATGTACCGTCAAATCTTGGGTGAGAACCTCCTTCCCTCAGCCAGGGCATTGAAAATGGGTTGTGAATGGGTATTCCAGCATGACAATGACCCAAAACACACGGCCAACGCAACAAAGGAGTGGCTCAAGAAGAAACACATTAAGGTCCTGGAATGGCCTAGCCAGTCTCCAGACCTTAATCCCATAGAAAATCTGTGGAGGGAGCTGAAGGTTCGAGTTGCCAAACGTCAGCCTCAAAACCTTAATGACTTGGAGAAGATCTGCAAAGAGGAGTGGAACAAAATCCATCCTGAGATGTGTGCAAACCAGGTGACAACTACAAGAAACGTCTGACCTCTGTGATTGCCAACAAGGGTTTTGCCACCAAGTACTAAGTCATGTTTTCCCTCGTTAAAATGCAAATCAATTTATAACATTTTTGACATGCGTTTTTCTAGATTTTGTTGTTGTTATTCTGTCTCTCACTGTTCAAATAAACCTACCATTAAAATTATAGACTGAACATTTCTTTGTCAGTGGGCAAACGTACAACATCAGCAGGGGTCTGAATGAATGAAATAATGTTATTAAATACTTTTTTCTTTACATAGTTGAATGTGTTGACAACAAAATCACACAAAAATTATCAATGGAAATCAAATGTATCAACCCATGGAGGTCTGGATTTGGAGTCACCCTCAAAATTAAAGTGGAAAACCACACTACAGGCTGATCCAACTTTGATATAATGTCCTTAAAACAAGTCAAAATGAGGCTCAGTAGTGTGTGTGGCCTCCACGTGCCTGTATGACCTCCCTACAACGCCTGGGCATGCTCCTGATGAGGTGGCGGATGGTCTCCTGAGGGATCTCCTCCCAGACCTGGACTAAAGCATCCGCCAACTCCTGGACTGTCTGTGGTGCAACGTGGCGTTGGTGGATGGAGCGAGACATGATGTCCCAGATGTGCTCAATTGGATTCAGGTCTGGGGAACGGGCGGGCCAGTCCATAGCATCAATGCCTTCCTCTTGCAAGAACTGCTGACACACTCCAGCCACATGAGGTCTAGCATTGTCTTGCATTAGGAGGAACCCAGGGCCAACCGCACCAGCATATGGTCTCACAAGGGGTCTGAGGATCTCATCTCGGTACCTAATGGCAGTCAGGCTACCTCTGGCGAGCACATGGAGGGCTGTGCGGCCCCCCAAAGAAATGCCACCCCACACCATGACTGACCCACCGCCAAACCAGTCATGCTGGAGGATGTTGCAGGCAGCAGAACGTTCTCCACGGCATCTCCAGACTCTGTCACGTCTGTCACGTGCTCAGTGTGAACCTGCTTTCATCTGTGAAGAGCACAGGGCGCCAGTGGCGAATTTGCCAATCTTGGTGTTCTCTGGCAAATGCAAATCTCCTGTCTGTCCGGTAAAGCGCTCGAGTGGGCCAACGCTGAGTGGGGAAGAATAGATGCAGCAACTGTAAGTTATGAGGAGTTTACCCGCCGCTTTAGGGCGGTATTCGATCATCCACCAGAGGGGAGAGCGGCGGGTGAGCGTCTATTCCACCTCAGACAGGGGAAGAGGAGCGCACAGGAGTTTGCACTGGACTTAAGGACTCTGGCTGCTGGCGCAGGATGGAATGAGAGGGCCCTCATCGACCACTACCGTTGCAGCTTAAGGAAGGACGTTCGTCGGGAACTGGCCTGCAGGGACACCAACCTTAACTTGGACCAACTGGTGGATATGTCAATCCGACTGGATAACCTGTTGGCCACCCGCGGACGTCTGGATCAGGGGCCGTCCATTACATCCCCCAGCACCTCCGACCCTACCCCTATGGAGCTCGGAGGTGCTACTCTTAGGGAGACCGGTAGAGGGGCCGTCCCCTGCACCAACTGTGGCCGCAGAGGACTCACTGCTGGTCGGTGCTGGGGAGGGTCTTTAAGGAGTCGAGGCAGTAGGCAGAGCACTGGTGGACCGTTTCAGGTGAGTAGGCACCCAACTCACCCAGAGTTCCCTGTTGCGCATATGTGTATAGATGTTGTATTTCCAGAGTTTTCTTCTCATTCCCAGCATAAGGCGCTAGTAGAGTCAGGCGCAGCTGGGAACTTTATTGATCGTCAGTTTACCCGTAGGTTAGGGATTCCTATTGTGCCAGTTGTTGTGCCCTTCCCTATCCATGCCCTAGATAGTCGCCCTTTAGGGTCAGGTCTGATTAGGGAGGTCACAGCTCCACTCTGGATGAAGACGCAGGAGGGGCATGAGGAAAAAATGTGTCTATCTGATTGATTCTCCTGCGTTTCCAGTTGTGTTCGGGCTTCCCTGGTTAACCTCTCATGACCCCACTAATTCATGGCAACAGAGGGCTCTCAAGGGATGGTCAAGTCAGTGCTCGGGGAGGTGTGTAGGTGTTTCCGTAGGGGCAACTACGGTGGAAAGTCCAAACCAGGTTTCCACCATGCACATTCCACCTGAATATGCTGATTTTGGCTCTCGCCTTCTGTAAAAGGAAGGCGACTCAATTACCACCCCATCGACAGGGGGATTGTGCGATAAACCTCCAAGTAGGCGCTGCGCTTCCCCGGAGTCACGTGTATCCTCTGTCACAGGAAGAGACGGCGGCTATGGAAACATATGTCAACGAATCTCTGAGGCAAGGATACATTCGGCCTTCCACTTCCCCTGTGTCATCGAGTTTCTTTTTTGTGAAGAAGAAGGATGGTGGCTTACGCCCGTGCATTGACTACCGTGGTCTTAATCAGATCACTGTAAAATACAGCTATCCACTGCCTCTGATTGCTAGTATGACGGAGTCATTGCATGGGGCGCGCTTCTTCACTAAATTGGATTTCAGGAGCGCGTACAACCTGGTGCGTATCCGGGAGGGAGATGAGTGGAAGACAGCATTCAGTACCACCTCTGGGCACTATGAGTACCTCGTCATGCCATACGGTTTGATGAATGCTCCATCAGTCTTCCAATCCTTTGTTGATGAGATTTTCACCGGAGTACTAGCTACTACCGATCCATGTTTCTATGTTCGACTTGTTTTGTCTTTATTGGTCACACCTGTTTCCCATCATGTAGTTATTTCTTCCCTATTTAACCCTCTGTCTCACACTGTATGTTGTGCGTGTTTGTTCATGTTTTGGTTGTCGTAAGTGAGCGGGTTTGTTCCTCCCTGCGTGGAGGTTTGTTCTTTCTATTACCTACGAGTAAAGTACGTTTTATCGATTAGCTCTGTGTCCTGCGCCTGACTTCGTCCTACCGCATTACACTGACGCCTTGACAATCATTTTAGAATAAGGCTGTAATGTAACAAAATGTGGAAAAGGTCAAGTGGTCTGAATACTTTCCGAATGCACTAATATATACATATATATACAGTACCAGTCAAAAGTTTGGACACACCTACTCATTTAAGGGTTTTTCTTTATTTTTACATTGTAGAATAATAGTGAAGAAATCAAAACTATGAAATAACACATATGGACTCATGTAGTAACCATAAAAGTGTTAAACAAATCAAAATATATTTCATATTTGAGATTCTTGAAATAGCCACCCTTTGCCTTGATGACAGCTTTGCACACTCTTGGCATTCTATCAACCAGCTTAACCTGGAATGCTTTTCCAACAGTCTTGAAGGAGTTCCCACATATGCTGAGCACTTGTTGGCTGCTTTTCCTTCACTCTGCGATCCGACTTATCCCAAACCATCTCAATTTGGTTGAGGTTGGGGGATTGTGGATGCCAGGTCATCTGATGCAGCACTCCATCACTCTCCTTCTTGGTAAAATAGCCCTTACACAGCCTGGAGGTGTGTTGGGTCATTGTCCTGTTGAAAAAAAAATGATAGTCCCACTAAGCCCAAACCAGATGGGATGACGTATCACTGCCGAATGCTGTGGTAGCCATGCTGGTTAAGTGTGTGTTGAATTCTAAATAAATCACAGACAGTGTCACCATCAAAGCACCCCCCCCCCCCCCATACAATAACACCTCCTCCTCCACGCTTTACGGTGGGAACTACACATGCGGAGATCATCCGTTCACCCACACCGCGTCTCACAGACACAGTGGTTTGAACCAACAATCTCCAATTTGGACTCCAGACCAAAGGACAACTTTCCACCGGTCTAATGTCGATTGCTCGTGTTTCTTGGCCCAAGCAGGTCTCTTCTTATTATTGGTGTCCTTTAGTAGTGGTTTCTTTGCAGCAATTTGACTATGAAGGCCTGATTCACATAGTCCCCTATGAACAGTTGATGTTGAGATGTGTCTGTTACTTGAACTCTGAAGCATTTATTTGGGCTGCAATTTCTGAGGCTGGTAACTCTAATTAACTTCTCCTCTGCAGCAGAGGTAACTCTGGGTCTTCCATTCCTGTGGTGGTCCTCATGAGAGCCAGTTTCATCATAGGTCTTGATGTTTTTTGCGACTGCACTCAAAGAAACTTTCAAAGTTCTTGAAATGTTCTGTATTGACTGACCTTCATGTCTTAAAGTAATGACGGACTGCCGTTTCTCTTTGCTTATTTGAGCTGCTCTTGCCATAATATGGACTTGGTCTTTTACCAAATAGGGCTATCTTCTGTATACCCCCCCTACCTTGTCACACCACAACTGATAGGCTCAAACGCATTAAGAAGGAAAGAAATTCCACAAATTAACTTTTAAGAAGGCACACCTGTTAATTGAAATGCATTCCAGGAGACTACCTCATGAAGCTGGTTGAGAGAATGCCAAGAGTGTGCAAAGCTTTCATCAAGGCAAAAGGTGGCTATTTGAATAATCTCAAATATCAAATATATTTTGATTTGTTTAACACTTTCGGAGCTGTATATATATATTTTTTAATCATATCATCTTTGAGAACTAACAACCAGTCAGGGGTAATCTAAAATTCCAAAAATGTCATGGTATAATTTAGATTTTGTTATAATGTTTGAGTCACTCAGATAGCATAAGAACACGGCAAAAGCCATGGCAAAATGTGTAGAATTGCAGGAAACTAGCTTTAAAACTGTAAAATGTTCTCTCTGCCCCATGACAAAATGTGCAGAATTGCAGGAAATTAGCTTCAAAACAGAAAATGTTTGTCTACGCGGCCAAGAGGAGGGCCTATAAAATATTTGGTCGGAGACCGCACCATTGGCCATGCCCACTACCCTCCTCCCCCTACGGTAACTTTGCCACCGCTACTGAAAAAAATCCTAGGGAAAACACTGGTGATTGTTTTCAATCAAAATGGTTAAAAAATATTTTTAAATGCCTTCTTAGCGAGAGCAATTTCTCAAGCAAGATTTTTGCTAGGACTGTCTGGGAGTGGTCTGAGTTGGGAAGGGAAAACTGAAAACTAGCTGTTATTGGCAGAGAGGTTTGGAACTCTTTCTTATTGGTTTATTAGCTCATTTACCGCCTGGTGATGACACCAGGCATGCCAAAACTCCATCCCACCAAAACAGGCTGAAATTGCAGGTGGTCTTTTCAAACCGCTCTTACACTAAAAGGGCATTGTCATCATTTTCACAATTTCACAGTATTATTCCAACCTCATAGTGTAGAAATATATATAAAAAACAGGAGAATCACGTTTTTGACTGCACTGGGACTTTAAAAGAGTGAAGAAGATGAATTAAGCAATAGAGGAAGAAAATGAGAAAGAGGGACATACCAATATAGTAGAGATAGCCCATCAAATCGTTCTGCCTCCTTAGGCAGCAGTGGCATCGCAGGGAAAGAGAAACTGAATCACTCTCTCTCACAAACACACACACACACAAGGACAGAGGGCGATAAACACACACCCAAACACACACACAAAAATATTACAGAGCCATGGAAGATGACAGCAGTCAGTTGTTTGGAGAGAGATGAGATGAGGCGCTAGCAGTTCAAACAGGGTCGGTGCTGTGTAGCTGCAAAGAGAGAGAGAGAGAGAGAGAGAGAGAGAGAGAAAGAGAGAGATTGAAATCCGCCTAGACAGGGAGAGAACAAGCCTGCCTACCTTTACCACTAATCCCTTCTGATACCCGTTAATCACTGGCTCCTCCCCTCACCTCTCCTTCCTCTGTCACTGGGCGTCAGGGAGACACACACGACACACCCACGTACACAATCTAAGAAACACAGCCACAGCCACACACGAACACACACACACACATACTCACCTGAGCTGTACCTCTGTCCAATAAGCTATCGTGGAGAGACAGAGGGACTGAAAGGAGGGAGAACAGAAAAACTACCAACCATGCAATTAGCTATTAGGGAGATGGAATAAAAATGTGTGAAAAACAGAAAGGAAAAGAAAGACAACAATGTTAATCTGAGGTCCCTGTGGAGAGAGAGCCTAATGGGTAATGCTGAACTGCTCTAATTCCATGTGTCTCTGTTTACTACAGCTAGTCATTTACAGGGTGAGTCGATTGACGCACCCGTTGGTCAATCTAATTAACATCATTAAAAAATCCCCATCAAAATCTGTCTGTTTAAGCCTATGGTTTAAACTAGAGATACTGTGATTGGTGTTTTGTATGGGATGCGTCTCAATCCACCACATCCGCCTATGTGGGCCTTTTGCATCTGGAAAGTGGCAGAGCTACAGCGCTGTTTGTCAGACCAAGAGACATCACGAAAATCGGTCTTCTCACAAAAACGTCTGCTTGCGATGAGACTCTCATGGACATGATGGTGTTCTCCGTTTTGCTCTACGACCCCCACAAGTGTCACAGGACTCACCTGAAGATAACCAGTTTAATTCATGAAAGTATGGAAGTAGTTTGTGCCAACAAAAAAAAGGGGTTAAATATGTGCCCAAGAAACAATAATATTTCCTGAGCTTTGTTATATCTTCTATTTGTATTTGTATTTGTAATTATTATGGGTCCCCACCAGTGGCGGTTTTACACGGAGGCCGGGGGAGGCCCGTGCCTCCCTGGAAATTTCCCTGGCCACCCCTGTGGCCCCCCCGTGCTGACCAAATAAAAAATTATGAATTTATAACTATTTTACACGCGAGCGCCAAAAGCGGAACTAATGCAACGCTCTACACGGAAACGTTCTACACGGGTAAATTAGAGTGGCGCACCCGAAGGTCGAAGGTAAGCAAAACGATTTAATATCATAAGTGACTTGTTGTTCTTGCACATAGCCTACATGTTCCTTTTGTTCCTCACACATAAATCAAATCAAGTTTTTAAATGTCTGGTCTCGATTTGTTTAGAAATGTAATCATATCTAAGCAAACTCATCGAAGCAGAAGCAAATATCCAAATGTTAGTAGGCTATCCTTGCTAGGTCTACACAATGTTGTGATGTTAACCACGTAACTTCATCCGTCTTGGCTGTTGCATCGCGATAACAAATACATTTTTAGTAAAGTAATCAACAGGTTATCTGCCTGTGTTAAGTAGGGAGGGATGGTTAGGTAACAAAATGTAATGCATGCCCCTACGTTTTTTCTTCTTCTAATAGTTATCATGAAACGAGGAAGGGACATAAAGTCATTTTTTGCCCCAGCAAACAAAAAAGTTAGATAGAGTTTATGATTTTATTCTTTTGAATTATCTCTGCCAAACATCTATGTACTACAAATCTTCAAGCTCCACAGATGTTTTATGGCATCCACTAAACCTCTTTAGATATTTGTAAATTATACAGTGTGATACCTTTCAACAAAAGTTTATTTTATTTTTTACCAACTATGATTTTTCCTTTTGAAAACAAGCAAAGCAAGAAAAAAAAAGAAACAAAATCACTCCAATCATTGCACACTTGTGTCGTTCAGACTTTGCAGGTCCAGCTTTGACATGATGATCTAACTAACACTAATATTGTAACTAATATTGTAACTGAAATATGTATGATCCTATGATGAGCGATTGCTTACTTCCCTTTCACTCTTAAAAAATTACTGGAAAAAAATGTGTATAAAAAGGTATATGTAGTATATGTTTGTTTAGTGAGCATTCATGCTGTCATTTTTTCCTAATGTGAACTATGGTGGAAATGTGCTGTCCTAAATGGACTTGCCCATATATGTTGTAAAGCCTTTTTTTGTACACCTGCTCATCAACTGACAGTGAAGTACACAAAGACACAGACACACACACAGACACACACAGACACCTGTAATATTCTTGTTTTCATGTTGTTGCTGATATCCATCAGTGTTGTTCATATTGCTACATTGTGTTGACATGATTGTTGCTTTTAAACGAATGTTAACTTAATGTTTATTGTCTGCATCCTATTGGACTACTGGATGTTAATGTGTAACACGTTTCCCTGTTTATGTGCTTTAGCAATACTGTATGTCAATATGGTCATGCTAGTAAAGCCTCTTTGAATTGAATTTCTTTTCTGATTTGGTTTATTTTACCTAAATGGATACAGGGTAGTGTGTTTTGTTTATAAATCACTCAGAAAGTTTTCTTTCTTAAAACAAAATGTGGAATCAACTGTCCACAGTAGTGGGGCTTCCATAAATAGGAAATGGCACATTGTTGTACCCTTTGTTGTATCCTGGAGTTTTGTTCACATTGAATATGAACCCTGTATTTGTACCCTGTACTTTTTATTTTATTTTAATTTTTTTCATTTTTATGGCACTATCTCTCTTGCATCTGCACTCTTGTACAAAATACGTGTTATAATAAATGTCATATGATTTTAAAGTAAAATAAAGTTTATAATCTTTGAATATCATGTGTTGCCAGTTTTTTTATGTGTGCCCCCCTGATTAAACACTGGCCCCTCCTTGGCCCCCCTAGTAAAATGTGTCTAGAACCGCCACTGGTCCCCACTCTTCCTGGGGTCCAGCAAAATTAAGGCAGTTATACATTTTAAAAAATATTACAATGCATTCATAACAGATTTCACAGCACACTAAGTGTGTGCCCTCAGGCCCCTACTCCACTACCACATATCTACAACACAAAATCCATGTGTATGTGTGTGTATAGAGCATATGTTATCGTGTGTGTATGCATGTGTCTGTGCCTATGTTTGTGTTGCTTCACAGTCCTCACTGTTCCATAAGGTGTATTTTTATGTTTTTTAAAATCTGATTCTACTGCTATATAGGACAGACACTTAAAAACCTTATTCCTTATGATTTATTTTTTGACTGTCATATCACAGGATATGTATAGTCCCTGTACCCCTACCTAAATGTACAAATTACCTTGACTAACCTGTACCCCCGCACATTGACTCGGTACCGGTACCCCCTGTATATAGCCTCGTTGGTATTTTATTGTGTTTCTTTTTATTTATTTTTACTTCAGTTTATTTGGTAAATATTTTCTTAACTCTTTCTTGAACTGCATTGTTGGTTAAGGGCTTGTAAGTACACAGTAAGTTCTATTCGGTGCATGTGACAATAAAAGTTGAATAGCTGATTAATTCTATAAAAGATTATGGATATACTGACAAGATACATGTATCTCCGCCCTAATAATGGGAGTTGTCCACAAAGCGGCACGGCGGACTGTCTAGCTCCCGCCTATCCTTTCTTTGGATTGTTGGATACATCAAATTTTTGTCATCCTATTTTGAATATTCGATGAGGGTTGTTGACGTCAACTGCCTGTATTCAATGGAGAGAGATGCTATGCCACTAGCCTCATGCCATGAATATGCATTGCCATCTCGAGATCAATAGAAACTCCAATATAAAGTGTTTTTTCTCAAAGTTGCCTGGGATGTCACGTGTCCTACTTGTATCAGTACAACATAAGCATTACAAAATGTATATTCAATCAAATAAACCTCATGTAGCAAATAAGCCATTCATTTTTTTGTTGACCAAATTTGGTCGACACTCTCATTGACCTCCAAACATCCTTGCTTGGTGGGCGAAACAACTAAAACGCGCCACCTGCTGGAGGGAGGCAGCTTTTCCGCCGAGTTGGGCTTCTCTCTTCCTCTCTCATTGCATTCAAGTCAACAGTCAACTTCCCACACATTTTCTCTGAATAAATGTTCTGCAAGCAAAGGAGATACAGATTTAATATTTCAGGACTATTCCAATAATTATCATTGTGAATGTGTGTTAACGTGCAAGTTGTGAATGCGGGTGAAGACTCAAGTAGCCTACTACAGTAGCTGGCGAAGGAGAAATATAGACCATCTAATTTAGCTTTTGGTACTATTACCTGTGTTGAACGCATTTCCTCTATGTATAATCACATTTGGAATTTGGGTATACTAATTTGCTAAATTATTGTGTGTTAACAAGCTAATTATTTGTCAAGAAAGGTTGAGGGTTCACGCGGGAAAGGGATTGGCTGCCGGTGTGGCCATGAGGTGGGGGTAAGATGGTGGACAGGAAGAAAATGAGAAAAGTGGAACATGTTTCGAGTGAATATGGAGTGGTGGATCACACAACTTTTGGAAGAGCTACAGAAGGAAATTGAACATGATGAGAGTGAGGGTGAATTAACTGTGGTGGCAGCTGCGGTGAAGACTGCTGAGTTTGAGCCTCATCTTGATGATGACAAAGATGTTCCTGGCCCAGTGGGAGTGAGATTTTTTGCCAGAAGGCAGATCCATATGTGGTGTCAGGTTGGGTGGAGAAGAGGTTGGGGAATGTTCTGCCGTCCAGAGGGAGCGTGCACTCCTCACCACACGACTGGGGACAAGAACTGTGACTTGCTTTCCTCTCCGGAGCAGGGCGCCATTGAAAGGAGTGATAACTGAGGTGGCGTTAAGTGTTGGGTCAACTGAAGTTGAAAATTCCCGGTGTCTGTGCCACCCACCGTTTGGTGCGACACGGACCCGGTGGAGAGCGTGGTGAAACAGAGAAGACACTGTCTGTACTACTGAGTTTTGATGCAGAGTCTTTACCAGATAAAGTCAAGTTAGAACATGTCAGTTATCCTGTGAGAGCTTTTGTCCCGACTCCATTACTATGTTTTAGGTGTCAAGCTTATGGTCATGTGGCAGCAGTGTGTAGGAGGGAGATTCCTAGATGTGAGAAGTGTGCAGGAGGACATGAGACAAAGGAATGTTTTGTATCAGTGGAAAATGTTGTGTGTGTAAACTGTAGGGGTACCCATGGTGCTGGAGATCAGAGGTGTCCGGTGAGAGAAAAGCAGGTTGAGGTTGCCAGGATCAGAGTAGTGCAGAAGGTGTCGTATGCTGAGGTAGTGAAGAGAGTAGTAGAGGAAGATGGGTCAAGGGTGAGGGATCCTAAGAGAATCCCTATGAGTAGGCTGAGGCCAATAGAGTGATCGGAATAACATGTGCTTCAGTAAGGTTGTTTTTGTTTAGTGTTCATGGCCATGGTTGTCAAGTACCGCAGGAATGGAACGTAAATCAGAGAGGATAGATGTTGTGGTGGCAGCTGCAGAGAAGTACTTGGGTGTACAAGATTTTACTGCAGAAGAATTACAAGATGTTTTGAACAGGATCAGATGGGGCTAAAGTAATGGAATAGTGTTGAGGTTTTAATGGGTGCAGGGTTAGTCTTTTTTTCACAAAGTGTAATGAATTCATACTGTACTACAGATTAGTAGGCTGATACACAGCTAATACAGCAGGTGGCGGAATGCACTTATAACATTTGTTTGCGGACCGCCATACACCAAAGAAGAAAAAGAAGCGCTGGCGGAACAATAGCACTGCCCGGAACAGATTATTATGATCCTTGTATCAAGGGGGGGACGTTAAACCGCTGGACCATGCTTTTCTTACATGTTTTGTAATGTACAATCCAAGGGTGTGTGGCAGCTTAATTTACTTGGTGAGTTATTAACACTATAATATACCTATCGTATTGACATTGGGCAGTATCAAAGCTAAACGAGACCTCGGCGTTATGAGCAGTTACGATTTATATGTAGTTTGTAGCTACCAAAGCAACTTACCCGTATCTAGCTACATTAGCTAATGTTAGACTGCGCATGTTTACTAATGAATAGTTGTTACATAGGGAATTCTTATAAATAGTAGTTAGCTAGTATAAATTATCTCGTGTAGCTAAATTAGCGATCTAATGCTCTATCACATTGGCTGTATTGAGAATATTCTGGCCAACCATGTCTTTTTTTTTTTTTACAGCTCAATAGGTAACGTTACTGTATAGTTATGTCTTGTTAGCTAGCAGATTGTAACGGGCTAATGATGCTCCATTAGCCCTTACACGATAAGTACCGTTTGGCGTAGTACAGAATTTTCGAACAACCTTAACTTTGCGATACTATCTTCGTTCTCGATTCGGCCAAACATGTATTTTCAAAAATGTCCGTGTACAGTTGCAGGTGTTTCGTTTGAATTTAGAAAATGCTCTGTTGTTAAATATGTACTATGCAGAAATCGCTCTGCCATTTCCTGGTTGTTAAAATTCGAATAGTTTGTTTTTGACAAAACAAGTATAGTGTAGAAAATCATTGTACCATCAAACCGCTGTGAAACGTATTTTCCATAACCAACACTTTTGTATTTTCAGCTGTTTGAAGCTGGTGTTGTGCCAGTAACCGAAAGGTCACTGGTTCTAATCCCCGAGCCGACTAGGTGAAAAATCTGTCGATGTGCCCTTAAGCAAGGCACTTAACCCTAATTGCTCCTGTAAGTCGCTCTGGATAAGAGCGTCTGCTAAATGACTAAAATGTAAATGTGTACCAAACTGAAAGTTAAGAACGGGAAGTATAGAAATAATGCACATAGAACAGATCTACCGCTTCTTAGATTTACTTTCAATGAGAATGACAGATCTTTAATACACATTTCTATGTGAATATGGTTGGGTCGCCCAAAAAGTTACATATTGCAGCTTTAAAGAAATCAGTGTTTTGCTCCATGAACTAATCCAACTATGTGTAAGCCACCATCTTGTCTATTTTAAATCTTCTCTCATTGATTGAGACAGTTGAGTGTCATCATGACATGCAGCACTTTGGTGTGGACCCACCTGTCTCAATCATTGGACTAGTTTGAGTGGTAAGGTGAATGCAACAGACAGTTGATGACACAGGAGGTTGGTGGTACCTTAATTGGGGAGAACAGGCTTGTGGTAATGACTGGAAATTCATCAAACACAGGGTTTCCAGGTGTTTTATGCCATTTCATTTGTTCCGTTCAAGCCATTATTATGAGCTGTTCTCCCCTCAGCAGCCTCCTGTTGTTGATAAAAGTCGAAGAGTGAAGTCAGGGGAGGTGCAAATGCGACAGCCGAAAGTCGGACACTGATGTGCTTTTCCAACAGCAAGGCTCAGTGGACCATGGCAGTGTTGCCATTGTTTCTAAGTTGTTCTTTATAATGTCTAAATAAACTTATCACACACGCACAAACTGAAAATACAGTTGAAGTCGGAAGTTTACATACACCTTAGCCAAATACATTTCAACTCAGTTTTTCACAATTCCTGACATTTAATCCTAGTACAAATTCCTGGTCTTAGGTCAGTTAGGATCACCACTTTATTTTAAGAATGTGAAATGTCAGAATAATAGTAGAGGGAATAATTTATTTCAGCTTTTATTTCTTTCATCACATTCCCAGTGGGTCAGAAGTTTACATACACTCAATCAGTATTTGATAGCATTGCCTTTAAATTGTTGTAACTTGGGTCAAATGTTTCGGGTAGCCTTCCACAATTTTGGCCCATTACTCCTGACAGAGCTGGTGTAAGGTTTGTAGGCCTCCTTGTTCGCACACTCTTTTTAAGTTCTGCCCACACATTTTCTATGGGATTGAGGTCAGGGCTTTGTGATGGCCACTCCAATACCTTGACTTTGTTGTCCTTTTTGCCACAACTTTGGAAGAATGCTTGGGGTCATTGTCCATTTGGAAGACCCATTTGCGACCAAGCTTTAACTTCCCGACTGATGTCTTGAGATGTTGCTTCAATATATCCACATAATTTTCTTTCCTCATGATGCCATCTATTTTGTGAAGTGCACCAGTCCCTCTTGCAGCAAAGCACCCCCACAGCATGATGCTGCCACCCCCGTGCTTCGCGGTTGGGATGGTGTTCTTCGGTTTGCAAGCAACCCCCTTTTTCCTCCAAACATAACAATGGTCATTATGGCCAAACAGTTCTATTTTTGTTTCATCAGACCAGAGGACATTTCTCCAGAAAGTACGATCTTTGTCCCCATGTGCAGTTGCAAACCGTAGTCTGGCTTTTCTATGGCGGTTTTGGAGCAGTGGCTTCTTCTTTGCTGAGCGGCCTTTCACGTTATGTCGATATAGGACTCGTTTTACTGTGGATATAGATACTTTTGTACCTGTTTCCTCCAGCATCTTCACAAGGTTCTTTGCTGTTGTTCTGGGATTGATTTGCACTTTTCGCACCAAAGTACGTTCATCTCTAGGAGACAGAACGCGTCTCCTTCCTGAGCGGTATGGCGGCTGCATGGTGTTTATACTTGCGTACTATTGTTTGTACAGATGAACGTGGTACCTTCAGGCGTTTGGAAATTGCTCCCAAGGATGAACCAGACTTGTGGAGGTCTAACATTTTGTTTCTGAGGTCTTGGCTGATTTTTTTGATTTTCCCATGATGTCAAGCAAAGAGGCACTGAGTTTGAAGGTAGGCCTTGAAATACATCCACAGGGACACCTCCAATTGACTCAAATGATGTCAATTAGCCTATCAGAAGCTTCTAAAGCCATTACATAATTTTCTGGAATTTTCCTAGCTGTTTAAATGCACAGTCAACTTAGTGTATGTAAACTTCTGACCCACTGGAATTGTGATACAGTGAATGATAAGTGAAATAATCTGTCTGTAAACAATTGTTGGAAAAATTACTTGTGTCATGCACAAAGTAGATGTCCTAACCGACTTGCCAAAACTATAGTGGAGTGGTTGAAAAACGAGTTTTAATGACTCCAACGTAAGTGTATGTAAACTTCCGACTTCAACTTTGTGTGTACATTGTACAATCAATTAGTGAGAGAGAGCCTCATATTACATTAATTTGTACATATCCACTGTATACATGAAATGCGGCAGAGTTGGTTCCTGTTTGTCATGTTTTTGGTCACGTTCGCATCAACACCCTACTGATTGGTGGACAATAGAGCCTCCCACAATGCAGGCGATGGCTGCAGGATGAATGTTTATCCCCATAATGCAACACACTTTAAAGGGCCGACTTGACAAAAGTGATCCGCTCGAACGCCCAATGAGAGAAGATATAAATAGTTATACATTTACAGTGCATTCGGAAAGTATTCAGACCCCTTGACTTTTTCCACATTGTTAAGTTACAGCCTTATTCTAAAATTGATTAAATTCAATGTTTTCCTCATCAATCTACACACAATACCCCATAATGACAAAGCTAAAACAGGTTTTAGCAGGAAATTAATAAAAAAAACGAATACCTTATTTACATAAGTATTCAGACTCTTTGCTATGAGACTCGAAATTGAGCTCAGGTGCATCCTGTTTCCATTGATCATCCTTGAGATGTTGCTACAACTTGGGAGTCCACCTGTGGTAAATTCAATTGATTGGACATGATTTGGAAAGGCACACAGCTGTCTATATAAGGTCCCACAGTTGACAGTGCATGTTAGAGCAAAGACCAAGCCATGAGGTCGAAGGAATTGTCCGTAGAGCTCCGAGACAGGATTGTGTCAAGGCACAAATCTAGGGAAGGGTACCAAAACCACCAAGACTCTTCCTAGAGCTGGCCGCCTGGCCAAACTGCGCAATCGGGGGAGAAGGGCCTTGGTCAGGGAGGTGACCAAGAACCCGATGGCCACTCTTACAGAGCTCTAGAGTTCCTCTGTGGAGATGGGAGCCTTCCAGAAGGACAACCATCTCTGCAGCACTCCGCCAATCAGGCCTTTATGGTAGAGTGCCCAGACGGAAGCTACTCCTCAGTAAAAGGCACATGATTTGGAGTTTGCCAAAAGGCAACTAAAGGACTCAGACCATGAGAAACGAGATTCTCTGGTCTGATGTAATCAAGATTGAACTCTTTGGCCTGAATGCCAAGCGTCACGTCTGGGGGAAACCTGGCACCATCCCTATGGTGAAGCATGGTGGTGGTGGCAGCATCATGCCGTGGGGATGTTTTTCAGCGGCAGAGACTAGTCAGAATCGAGGGAAAGATGAACGGAGCAAAGTACAGCGAGATCCTTGATGAAAACCTGCTCCAGAGCGCTCAGGACCTCAGACTGGGGCGAAGGTTCACCTTCCGACAGGACAACAACCCTAAACACACAGCCAAGACAACGCAGGAGTGGCCCAGCCAGAGCCCGAACTTGAACCCTATCGAACATCTCTGGAGAGACCTGAAAATTGTTGTGCAGCGACGCTCCCCATCCAACCTGACAGAGCTTGAGAGGATCTGCAGAGAAGAATGGGGAAAACTCCCCAAATACAGGTGTGCCAAGCTTGTAGCGTCATACCCAGAAGACTCAACGCTGTAATCGCTGCCAAAGGTGCTTCAACAAAGTACTGAGTAAAGGGTCTAAATACTTATGTAAATGTGATATTTCCGTCTTTATTTTTAATACATTTGCAACAGTTTCTAAAAACCTGTTTTTGCTTTGTTGTTGTGGGGTATTGTGTGTAGATTGAGGGGGGGAAATGATTTAATCAATTTTAGAAAAAGGCTGTAAGGTAACAAAGTGGAAAAAGTCAAGGGATCTGAATACTTTCTGAAAACACTGTAAATGTATAAATACGCAAGATTGCAGCGTACACATTGTTGGATTACTTTATGGAGCAAATTTTTATTTTAATAACTGAGCATTTTCTAAATTCAAACAAACCACCTGCAACTGGACACGGACATTTTAGAAGATATGTTTGGGCGATTTGTGAACGAAGATAGTATCGGCAACTTAAGTTTGGTGGAAAATTCTGTGCTACGCCAAACGGTACTTATCCTGTAAGGGCTAATGGAGCATCAAATTAGCCTGTTACAATCTGCTAGCTAATGTCTTGTTAGCTAGCGAGGGGTTTTACTTTCTTGCTTTACCAAATATGTTTTATCTGTGCTTTTACCATAGTGACATGTTATTGTAGTGCAGTGAGCCGGCATTAGCTAGCTAGACTGGTTGTTATGCCTTAACACTGCTGCAGTGGTGCTGTCAGCTTAGCCCAATCTATCCCTGAACCTATCAGTTCTCAACATGAAGGTTTAGCTAGTTCAGAAACATTCAAGTCAACACATTTTATGTTGTTTTCACACCCAGATAGGAGCAGCATCTGACTGGACTGAAGCTTGAACTTATAAACCCACTGCAGTCATGCTACTCCCCATCCTTGTCCGTGAGTCCCTGTGCTGCTCTAAGAACTCTGTCTTACTGACATCCTCAAACATACAGACCTGTATCAGGGGTCTTCAGGGCAAGGGAGCCAGGGGCCTCCACAGCTATGCCCAGGGGTTCCTCTGTAGGAGGGTCCCCTCACGCCTCAACCCCCAGATACGGGGGGCCAAGAGTCGGAAGAGCCAGACCAAGCAGCAGGAGGATGAGTGGAGGAAGAGGAACAAGACGGTGCTGACGTATATCGCTGCTGCGGGGGTGGGAATGATCGGCATGTCCTACGCGGCTGTACCCCTCTACAGACTTTACTGCCAGGTAGGAGCAGAACCATATATTTTGAGAGTATGGACATTAAGGTTTCTGCATTATTCAAATAAAATCAAATCAAATCAAATTATTGGTCACATGCGCCGAATACAACAGGTGCAGACATTGCAGTGAAATGCTTACTTACAGCCCTTAACCAACAGTGCATTTATTTTAAACAAAAAAAGTAAGAATAAAACAACAACAACAAAAAAGTGTTGAGAAAAAAAGAGCAGAAGTAAAATAAAGTGACAGTAAGGAGGCTATATATACAGTAAAATAAAGTGACAGTAGGGAGGCTATATATACAGGGGGGTACCGTTGCAGAGTCAATGTGCGGGGGCACCGGCTAGTTGAGGTAGTTGAGGTAATATGTACATGTGGGTAGAGTTAAAGTGACTATGCATAAATACTTAACAGAGTAGCAGCAGCGTAAAAAGGATGGGGTGGGGGGGCAGTGCAAATAGTCCGGGTAGCCATGATTAGCTGTTCAGGAGTCTTATGGCTTGGGGGTAGAAGCTGTTGAGAAGTCTTTTGGACCTAGACTTGGCACTCCGGTACCGCTTGCCGTGCGGTAGCAGAGAGAACAGTCTATGACTAGGGTGGCTGGAGTCTTTGACAATTTTGAGGGCCTTCCTCTGACACCGCCTGGTATAGAGGTCCTGGATGGCAGGGAGCTTTGCCCCAGTGATGTACTGGGCCTCGAGACTTCCTTGGTATTTGATTTTGTGCACCAGCTGTTGTTTACAAATATACAGAGACCGCCACCCCTTGTCTTACCAGAGTCTGCAGTTCTGTCCTGTCGATGTAGCGTATAGCCCGCTAGCTGAATGTTATCATTGTTGTCGTTCAGCCACGACTCCGTGAAACATAAGATATTACAGTTTTTAATGTCCCGTTGGTAGGATAACCGTAATCTTAAATCGTCAATTTTATTCTCAAAAGATTGAACGTTGGCTAATAGGATTGATGGGAGAGGCATCAATTATGTATTTACATGACACAACACTGTAATTCAAAATGGCATCCATGTTAAAATAGATGGCTCTGGGACGGGTAGGAGAGCAGAGAGAGAGCTACAATGTTTGATACAGTAGTACTGCCACTTGAAGATTTCTAATGTATTATTTGAGATTTTGTTTGTGGAGGTAGATATACAGTGGGGAGAACAAGTATTTGATACACTGCCGATTTTGCAGGTTTTCCTACTTACAAAGCATGTAGAGGTCTGTAATTTTTATTACATTTACGTCATTTAGCAGACGCTCTTATCCAGAGCGACTTACAAATAGGTGCATTCACCTTATAGCCAGTGGGATAACCACTTTACAATTTTTTTTTGTTTTTTTTGGAGGGGTGGGTTGGAGTAAAGGGGGGGGGGGGGGGGGTAGAAGGATTACTTTATCCTATCCCAGGTATTCCTTAAAGAGGTGGGGTTAATCATAGGTACACTTCAACTGTGAGAAACTTAATCTAAAACAAAAATCCAGAAAATCACATTGTATGATTTTTAAGTAATTAATTTCCATTTTATTGCATGACATAAGTATTTGATCACCTACCAATCAGTAAGAATTCCGGCTCTCACAGACCTGTTAGTTTTTCTTTAAGAAGCCCTCCTGTTCTCCACCCATTACCTGTATTAACTGCACCTGTTTGAACTCGTTACCTGTATAAAAGACACCTGTCCACACACTCAATCAAACAGACTCCAACCTCTCCACAATGGCCAAGACCAGAGAGCTGTGTAAGGACATCAGGGATACAATTGTAGACCTGCACAAGGCTGGGATGGGCTACAGGACAAAAGGCAAGCATCTTGGGGAGAAGGCAACAACTGTTGGCGCAATTATTAGAAAATGGAAGAAGTTCAAGATGATGGTCAATCACCCTCGGTCTGGGGCTCCATGCAAGATCCCACCTCGTGGGGCATCAATGATCATGAGGAAGGTGAGGGATCAGCCCAGAACTACACGGCAGGACCTGGTCAATGACCTGAAGAGAGCTGGGACCAAGTCTCAAAGAAAACCATTAGTAACACACTACGCCGTGATGGATTAAAATCCTGCAGCGCACGCAAGGTCCCCCTGCTCAAGCCAGTGCATGTCCAGGCCCGTCTGAAGTTTGCCAATGACCATCTGGATGATCCAGAGGAGGAATGGGAGAAGGTCATGTGGTCTGATGAGACAAAAATAGAGCTTTTTGGTCTAAACTCCACTCGCCGTGTTTGGCGGAAGAAGAAGGATGAGTACAACCCCAAGAACACCATCCCAACCGTGAAGCATGGAGGTGGAAACATCATTCTTTGGGGATGCTTTTCTGCAAAGGGGACAGGACGACTGCACCGTATTGAGGGGAGGATGGATGGGGCCATGTATCGCGAGATCTTGGCCAACAACCTCCTTCCCTCAGTAAGAGCATTGAAGATGGGTCGTGGCTGGGTCTTCCAGCATGACAACGACCCGAAACACACAGCCAGGGCAACTAAGGAGTGGCTCCGTAAGAAGCATCTCAAGGTCCTGGAGTGGCCTAGCCAGTCTCCAGACCTGAACCCAATAGAAAATCTTTGGAGGGAGCTTAAAGTCCGTATTGCCCAGCGACAGCCCCGAAACCTGAAGGATCTGGAGAAGGTCTGTATGGAGGAGTGGGCCAAAATCCCTGCTGCAGTGTGTGCAAACCTGGTCAAGACCTACAGGAAACGTATGATCTCTGTAATTGCAAACAAAGGTTTCTGTACCAAATATTAAGTTCTGCTTTTCTGATGTATCAAATACTTATGTCATGCAATAAAATGCAAATTAATTACTTAAAAATCATACAGTGTGAAGTGTACCTATGATAAAAATTACAGACCTCTACATGCTTTGTAAGTAGGAAAACATGCCAAAATCGGCAGTGTATCAAATACTTGTTCTCCCCACTGTAGTAGCACATCACAAATTGTTGGTTTGCTTACCAGTCATTATAGAAGCCTTCACAAAATCTGGAGCTGTATTACAAGAAGACCTGAAAATAGTGGGTGAAAGATGGATGGATTTATTGTATAGCTGGGTGTCTCGTCTGTTGTCCCCTCTAGGCGTCCGGTCTGGGTGGGGCGGCGGTGGCAGGTCACGATGCAGAGCAGGTGGAGACGATGAAGCCAGTGAAGGACCGCATCATCAAGATCACCTTCAACGCTGACACACATGCCAGCATGCAGTGGAACTTTCGCCCACAGCAGTCTGAGATATACGTAAGACATGCTTAATACATGATGCTCTCGTTCTCTTTCTCTGTCTGTCTTTCCATCCTCCTTTCTGTGTCTGTCCCTCTCCATGTCTCTTGTCTTTCCCTCTCTTTCTCCCACTCTCTATACACCCAGTGAAGAAAAAGGATACATTAGAAGACAATGTGTGACATTAAAACCATTACTTTTAGCAGCAACCAAATCTTTATTGTGTGTGTTGTTACAATATAGGTATCTTATTGTGTGTTTTAGTTATCTTATTATTATTATTATTATTATTATTATTATGTTTTTTGAACAGGGACAATGAACAACAATACATAACTGTCAGTACACTTGAGAAAAGATGCATTGTACCAGCTAATTTCCGTCGGCAGTCCCCGGGCAGGTGAACATATAAACAAGAAAAAATCAGACATAAAAAAGTATTATACAAAAAGAGGTCAGGACATACAGATATGTTTCCACAATGAAATCAAGACATTGGTCACAAGTATGTGTGTGTTGTTACAATAGAGATATTTTATTGTGTATGTGTGTGTTACAATAGAGGTATCTTATTGCGCATGTTGTGTTACGATACAGGTGGTTCCAGGAGAGACTGCCCTGGCCTTCTACAGAGCCAAGAACCCCACAGACAAACCTGTTATTGGGATCTCCACCTACAACGTAGTGCCCTTTGAGGCTGGACAGTACTTCAACAAGATACAGGTACTAATGAACATGTAGTCAATGCCATGTGTACCAAACTGTTGATGTAATGTGCCATTCTGTTAAAACCTCTTAAGGATCTGATTATTTTTTTCAATTTTCGCCTAAAATGACATACCCAAATCTAACTGCCTGTAGCTCAGGACCTGAAGCAAGGATAAGCATATTCTTGATATCATTTGAAAGGAAACACTTTGAAGTTTGTGGAAATGTGAAACTAATGTAGGAGAATAACACATTAGATCTGGTAAAAGATAATACAAATAAAAAAACATGCGTTTTTTGTTTTTTTGTATCAGCTTTGAAATGCAAGAGAAAGGCCAGACGGTGATATAGGAATATAGGTGTAATTTAGAGTTTGTCCACAAGATGGCAGAATTGTGTGTGCAAAGTTTCAGACTGATCCAGTGAAGGATTACATCACTACCCAATATTTTGTATCAAGTTTATTAGGAGTTTTCTGAAATGTTCCCAATTGGTCAATTTATGCATTTTCAAGTACATAACTATAGAGAACATACAATAATGCTATGGTAATAAAACATTTAAGTTTACACTGAGTCCCGTGTAGCTCAGTTGGTAGAGCATGGCATTTGCAACGCCAGGGTTGTGGGTTCGTTTCCCACGGGGGACCAGTATGAAGGAAAAAAATAATTATGCACTCACTAACTGTAAGTCGCTCTGGATAAGTGCGTCTGCTAAATGACTAAAATATAAATGTACACACTCCCAGGAATGTCATAAATGATGGATCATTAGCTTCCCTACAGAAAATACACTAACCTTCACACATCTAGATTTACATTTACATCATTTAGCAGACGCTCATCCAGAGCGACTTACAAATTGGTGCATTCAACTTATGATAGCCAGCGGGACAACCACTTTTATTTTGTTATTTTTTGGGGGGTGTGGGAGGGGGGGGGGGGTAGAAGGATTACTTTATACTATTCCAGGTATTCCTTAAAGAGGTAGGGTTTCAAGTGTCTCCGGAAGGTGGTCAGTGACTCCGCTGTCCTGGCGTCGTGGGGGAGCTTGTTCCACCATTGGGGTGCAGCAGCAAATAGCTTTGACTGGGCTGAGCGGGAACTGTGCTTCCTTAGAGGTAGGGGAGCTAGCAGGCCAGAGGTGGATGAACGTAGTGCCCTCGTTTGGGTGTAGGGTCTGATCAGAGCCTGAAGATAAGGAGGTGCCGTTCCCCTCACAGCTCCGTAGGCAAGCACCATGGTCTTGTAGTAGATGCGAGCCTCAACTGGAAGCCAGTGGAGTGTGCGGAGGAGCGGGGTGACGTGAGAGAACTTGGGAAGGTCGAACACCAGACGGGCTGCAGCGTTCTGGATAAGTTGTAGGGGTTTAATGGCACAGGCAGGGAGCCCAGCCAAAAGCGAGTTGCAGTAATCCAGACGGGAGATGACAAGTGCCTGGATTAGGACCTGTGCCGCTTTCTGTGTAAGGTAGGTTCGTACTCTGCGAATGTTGTAGAGCATGAATCTGCAGGATCAGGTCACCGCTTTGATGTTAGCGGAGAACGACAGGGTGTTGTCCAGGGTCACGCCAAGGTTCTTTGCACTCTGGGAGGAGGACACAATGGAGTTGTCAACCGTGATGGCGAGATCATGGAGCGGGCAGTCCTTCCCCGGGAGGAAGAGCAGCTCCGTCTTGCTGAGGTTCAGCTTGAGGTGGTGATCCGACATCCACATATGTCTGCCAGATATGCAGAGATGCGATTCGCCACCTGGTTATCAGAAGGGGGAAAGGAGAAAATTAATTGTGTGTCGTCTGCGTAGCAATGATAGGAGAGACCATGTGAGGATATGACAGAGCCAAGTGACTTGGTGTATAGAGAGAATAGGAGAGGGCCTAGAACTGAGCCCTGGGGGACACCAGTGGTGAGAGCACGTGGTGCGGAGACAGATTCTCGCCACGCCACCTGGTAGGAGCGACCTGTCAGGTAGGACGCAATCCAAGAGTGAGCAGCGCCGGAGATGCCCAACTCGGAGAGGGTGGAGAGGAGGATCTGATGGTTCACAGTATCAAAGGCAGCGGATAGGTCTAGAAGGATAAGAGCAGAGGAGAGAGAGTTAGCTTTAGCAGTGCGGAGAGCCTCCGTGACACAGAAGAGCAGTCTCAGTTGAATGACCAGTCTTGAAACCTGACTGGTTTGGATCAAGAAGGTCATTCTGAGAGAGATAGCAGGAGAGTTGGCTAGAGACGGCACGCTCAAGAGTTTTGGAGAGAAAAGAAAGAAGGGATACTGGTCTGTAGTTGTTGACATTGGAGGGATCGAGTGTAGGTTTTTTGAAGAGGGGTGCAACTCTCGCTCTCTTGAAGACGGAAGGAACATGGCCAGCGGTCAAGGATGAGTTGATGAGCGAGGTGAGGTAATGGAGAAGGTCTCCGGAAATGGTCTGGAGAAGAGAGGAGGGGATAGGGTCAAGCTGTCAGGTTGTTGGGCGGCCGGCCGTCACAAGTCGCAAGATTTCATCTGGAGAGAGAGGGGAGAAAGAAGTCAAAGCATAGGGTAGGGCAGTGTGAGCAGGACCAGCGGTGTCATTTGACTTAATACATGAGGATTGGATGTCGTCAACCTTCTTTTCAAAATGGTTGACGAAGTCATCCACAGAGAGGGAGGAGGGAGGGGGAGGGGGAGGAGGAGGAGGATTCAGCAGGGAGGAGAATGTGGCAAAGAGCTTCCTAGGGTTAGAGGCAGAGGCTTGAAATTTAGAGTGGTAGAAAGTGGCTTTAGCAGCGGAAACCGAGGAAGAGAATGTAGAGAGGAGGGAGTGAAAAGATGAAGGGTCCGTATGGAGACTAGTTTTCCTCCATTTCCGCTCGGCTGCCCGGAGCCCTCTTCTGTGAGCTCGCAATGAGTCGTCAAGCCACGGAGCAGGATGGGAAGACCGACCCGGCCGGGAGGATAGGGGACATAGAGAGTCAAAAAATGCAGAGAGGAGGGTTGAGGAGGCAGAATCAGGAGATCGGAGGGAGAAGGATTTAGCAGAGGGAAGAGATGATAGGATGGAAGAGAAGAGAGTAGCGGGAGAGAGCGAAGGTTGCGACGGCACATTACCATCTGAGTAGGGGCAGAGTGAGTAGTGTTGGAGGAGAGCGAGAGAGAAAAGGATACAAAGTAGTGGTCGGAGACTTGGAGGGGAGTTGCAGTGAGATTAGTAGAAGAACAGCATCTAGTAAAGATGAGGTCAAGCGTATTGCCTGCCTTGTGAGTAGGGGGTACGGTGAGAGGGTGAGGTCAAAAGAGGAAAGGAGTGGAAAGAAGGAGGCAGAGAGAAATGAGTCAAAGGCAGACGTAGGGAGGTTAAAGTCACCCAGAACTGTGAGGGGTGAGCCATCCTCAGGAAATGAACTTATCAAGCTCATTGATGAACTCTCCAAGGGAACCTGGAGGGCGATAAATGACAAGGATGTTAAGCTTGAATGGGCTAGTGACTGTGACAGCATGGAATTCAAATGAGAAGATAGACAGATGGGTCAGGGGAAAAAGAGAGAATGTCCACTTGGGAGAGATGAGGATTCCTGTGCCAACGCCGCGCTGACCAGATGCTCTCAGGGTATGCGAGAACACATGGTCAGACGAGGAAAGAGCAGTAGGAGTAGCAGTGTTTTCTGTGGTAATCCATGTTTCCGTCAGCGCCAAGAAGTCGAGGGACTGGAGGGTAGCATAGGCTGAGATTAACTCTGCCTTGTTGGCCGCAGAACAGCAGTTCCAGAGGCTGCCAGAGACCTGGAACTCCACGTGGGTCGTGCAGCAGCGACCACCAGATTAGAGTGGCAACAGCCACGTGGTGTGAAGCGTTTGTATGGCCTGTGCAGAGAGGAGAGAACAGGGATAGACAGACACATAG
Organism: Coregonus lavaretus; assembly: GCF_964263955.1. Taxonomy (NCBI): domain Eukaryota; kingdom Metazoa; phylum Chordata; class Actinopteri; order Salmoniformes; family Salmonidae; genus Coregonus; species Coregonus lavaretus. The sequence continues at coordinate 23,289,627 of NC_139988.1, forward strand.
TTGACAGGCTACAGAAAAAGGCTACAATAATGCAAAGGAGATCGGAATGAAATTAACTAAACATCTGGGAAAGCGAGAGAACGGGGCCTCCCTCACTTACGTTTCACTGAAACGCTCAAATATAACTCTCCCAACTTCCACTTTAGAAATTATAATTGTTGTAAACTACAGCGGTTCAATGTTTTCTAGGAATAGACTCTAACTTAGTTTATTCAGCTAGCTAACTTGGTACAGTATTCTTCCGTGAAAACCGTCCAGGGCACCGAATCCTATGACGCTATAGCCAACTAGCATGCCAGCCTCCAATAACACGGTTTAGCACCAATACTCAGTTACAACAAACCACTAGTGTGTTAACACGCCAAGCAGATCATTTGTGTCCGTGTCTAACGTTGTGTAAAGTTTTGGGTTAGTTTTGACAGTTTGAGTGAGTACGTCGTCAACTTATTCAACCAGTTAGGGGGGGTGGAGCCAGAGACAGCAGGGGTTCAAACTGTAGAACCCAGTTCCTACATTTGAATATAAAAATGGATTTTATCAAACAAAACTATGCTACATTTTATCTCTGGGTCCCTCAGGATGACAAATCAGAGCATGATTACTGAATATAAGTACATTATTTACCTTCAGAGGTGAATGTATCAAACCAGTTGCTGTGACAAGTGTTTTGTTGTTGTGCACTATCCTCAAACAATAGCATGGTATTTTTTTGCTGTAATAGCTACTGTAAAGTTGGCTGTTGTTTACAACGCCATTCTAGTCACATATCGCATATTGAGCAGCAACCGTCCCGGTATCCTGTATTAAGAGGGACCAAATTAATATGCAGGACCAATGTGTGTTGAGTTGCCTTATGACATTGTTTGACAGAGTCACTACATTCTACATTTGAGTCATTTAGCAGACTGTCTTATCCAAAGCGACTTAAAGGAGCAATTGGGCTTAAGTGCCTTGCTCAAGGGCACATCAACAGATTTTTCACCTCATCTGCTTGGGGATTCGAACCAGTGACCTTTCAGTTACTGGCCCAATGCTTTTAACCACTAGGCTACCTGCCGCCACTACTAGGACTATTTGCTCTAAATTACTTATTTGGATGAAGAAATGTTCTTTTAAGTAAAGTATCTTCTCACTCACTTGTCTGTCATGAAAAATATCAGTTAACTCAGTCTGTCAGGCATTGAGAAGCCTTGCATTGCCAGACATCACACTGTAAATGGCTGGGGGCAAGGCTAGACATTGAGAAGCCTTGCATTGCCAGACATCACAATGTGAAAGGCTGGGGGCAAGGCCAGACGTTGACATGCATATTGAGCCTGTGTCTGATTTTTACACACTTGTCTTGAGTCATTATCTCCAATGACAATCAAACGTCAGGCTGGCTGAACTATATTGAATTCACTAAATGTAAAATTCAACGCAAGAACAAACTTGCATGTTTTTGCGTGTGAATCTCTTCATTGATCTTCAGTCTGCAATACTTTTTCCTCGGTAAGCACTGCAGCTCACATCAGTGTTGTAGTACTCGAGACCGGTCTCGCTTTAGGTGGTCTCAGACACAACACTGGCTCACATACAGCTTCATCTACATTATTTACCTTGGTGTGGGGACTCCTGACTAAAATTGAATCTCAGATATTTACCTCCATATTGAGTCTGTCTCTCTGATGTTTTAAAACGCGTATCTCTTCTCCCCTCCCAGTGTTTCTGTTTTGAGGAGCAGCGGTTGAACCCTAAAGAGGAAGTGGACATGCCCGTGTTCTTTTACATCGACCCTGAGTTTGACGAGGACCCGCGAATGGCCCGTGTCGACACCATTACCCTCTCATACACCTTCTTCGAAGCCAAGGAGGGACAGAAACTACACCTCCCCGGATACAGTCCGATTTCCCTACACAGCTGAAGATTGGCCTCATCGTGTCAGCCATTTAAAAATACTATTTACTGTTCTCCTCAGAGCTGCTGAGTTAGTCCAATATATATATATATATATATACAGGCATTCAATCCATAGATTGGATTTATTGCTGAGACACATTTCATCACTACAGGATGTTTCACAAAAGGTTACGGTGTGTGTAATACACACCGATGACTGCTGTAATATCAGTCATCCATCCCTGAATCAGAGAATGCAAAGATAATATACGAAAATGATAATGTACAGAGAAGAGGTTGTGAAAAAATGTGATGAATAGTTAACTTATCAAGTGTCTAAGACTGTACAGTGTTCTTCAATCAAATAAATAATGATTAATGAGCTTTGTTGTAGTGAGGACTAATCAGACGGTTCTATTTTCCCCATTTAAAGGTACATTTATCCATCTGAACCATGTGAAAGCCTTTTGCGTGTTTGTATTGCTGTAATTTCACCACTAGAGGGCATCACTAATTCTGGAAGCGTATATCTGCCGAATGATACATCAATATCACGTTTGCCATTTATTTTCCCAGTTACGTGCACATAATCTGACAATTCAAATACAAAAATTCATTGTTTTCTGAAAATGTCCCCACAATCTCTAAAGTGTTCCCTTTCAATTGCTACCATGGTTATGCTTATTCTTTCTTTTAGAAACATTTCAATTTGGGCCTGTCCATATAATAACAATTTACTACATTTGTAAAGTGCTTTTCATTATACAAGAATAATCTGTGTATAAAAAAAAAAAAACATTATATATATATATATATACAGTATCTCACAAAAGTGAGTACACCCCTCACATTTTTGTAAATATTTGAGTATATCTTTTTATGTGACAACACTGAAGAAATGACATTTTGCTACAATGTAAAGTAGTGAGTGTACAGCTTGTATAACAGTGTACATTTGCTGTCCCCTCAATAACAACACACAGCCATTAATGTCTAAACCGCTGGCAACAAAACATTAGAACAGCGCCGGAGAAGATGGCTGCCGTTTTACAGCCCTCTAACCAATTGTACTATTATGTGTGTTTTTCCGCGTTATTTGTTATTTATTTTGTACATAATGTTTCTGCCATCGTCTCTTATAACCAAAAAGAGCTTCTGGATATCAGGACAGCGATTACTCACCTCGTATTGGACGAAGATTTTTTCTTCAACGAGGCGGCCGCGAAGGATATCATACAGACACCCGACAAGGCCCAAATCCCCGTCATTCGCGTGAGGAAGAGACGGAGATATCGTGGAAGTAGATCGGGGTGCCTTGTAAGGATCTGACGGCGAGCGAGTAAACTGCCACTTCCATCAATCCTATTAGCCAACATTCAATCATTTGAAAATAAATTGGATGACCTAAGATTACGGTTATCCTACCAACGGGACATTAAAAACTGTAATATCTTATGTTTCACCGAGTCGTGGCTGAACGACAACATGGATAACGTACAGCTAGCGGGCTATACGCTACATCGGCAGGATAGAACGGCTGACTCCGGTAAGACAAGGGGTGGCGGTCTGTGTATATTTGTAAACAACAGCTGGTGCACAAAATCAAATACTGAGGAAGTCTCGAGGTTTTGCTCGCCTGAGGTAGAGTATCTTATGATAAGCTGTAGACCACACTATTTACCAAGAGAGTTTTCATCTATATTTTTCATAGCTGTCTATTTACCACCACAAACCAATGCTGGCATTAAGATTGCACTGAATGAGTTGTACAAGGCCATAAATCAACAGGAAAACGCTCATCCAGATGCAGCGCTCCTGGTGGCCGGGGACTTTAATGCAGGGAAACTTAAATCCATTCTACCTAATTTCTACCAGCATGTTAAATGTGCAACCAGAGGAAAAAAAACTCTAGACCACCTTTACTCCACACAGAGACGCATACAAAGCTCTCCCTCGCCCTCCATTTGGCAAATCTGACCATAACTCTATCCTCCTGATTCCTGCTTATAAGCAAAAACTAAAGCAGGAAGCACCAGTGACTCGGTTAATAAAAAAGTGGTCAGATGACGCAGATGCTAAGCTACAGGACTGTTTTGCTAGCACAGACTGGAACATGTTCCGGGATTCTTCAGACAGCATTGAGGAGTACACCACATCAGTCACTGGCTTCATCAATAAGTGCATCGATGATGTCGTCCCCACAGTGACCGTATGTACATAACCCAACCAGAAGCCATGGATTACAGGAAACATCCGCACTGAGCTAAAGGGTAGAGCTGCCGCTTTCAAGGAACGGGACTCTAACCCGGACGCTTATAAGAAATCCCGCTATGCCCTCCGACGAACCATCAAACAGGCAAAGAGTCAATACAGGACTAAGATTGAATCGTACTACACTGGCTCTGACGCTCGTCGGATGTGGCAGGGCTTGAAAACTTACAGACTACAAAGGGAAGCACAGCCGCGAGCTGCCCAGTGACGCAAGCCTACCAGACGAGCTAAACCACTTCTATGCTCGCTTCGAGGCAAGCAACACTGAAGCATGCATGAGAGCACCAGCTGTTCCGGATGACTATGTGATCACGCTCTCCGTAGCCGATGTGAGTAAGACTTTTAAGCAGGTCAACATTCACAAGGCCGCAGGGCCAGACGGATTACCAGGACGTGTACTCCGAGCATGTGCTGACCAACTGGCAAGTGTCTTCACTGACATTTTCAACATGTCCCTGACTGAGTCTGTAATACCAACATGTTTCAAGCAGACCACCATAGTCCCCGTGCCCAAGGATTCTAAGATAACCTACCTAAATGACTACCGACCCGTAGCACTGACGTCTGTAGCCATGAAGTGCTTTGAAAGGCTGGTCATGGCTCACATCAACAGCATTATCCCAGAAACCCTAGACCCACTCCAATTTGCATACCGCCCCAACAGATCCACAGATGATGCAATCTCTATTGCACTCCACACTGCCCTTTCCCACCTGGACAAGAGGAACACCTACGTGAGAATGCTATTCATTGACTACAGCTCAGCATTCAACACCATAGTGCCCTCTAAGCTCATCACTAAGCTAAGGATCCTGGGACTAAACACCGCCCTCTGCAACTGGATCCTGGACTTCCTGACGGGCCATCCCCAGGTGGTAAGGGTAGGTAACAACACATCTGCCACACTGATCCTCAACACGGGGGCCCCTCAGGGGTGCGTGCTCAGTCCCCTCCTGTACTCTCTGTTCACCCATGACTGCATGGCCAGGAACGACTCCAACACCATCATTAAGTTTGCCGACGACACAACAGTGGTAGGCCTGATCACCGACAACGATGAGACAGCCTATAGGGAGGAGGTCAGAGACCTGGCCGTGTGGTGCCAGGACAACAACCTCTCCCTCAACGTGACCAAGACAAAGGAGATGATTGTGGACTACAGGAAAAAAAAGAGGACTGAGCACGCCCCCATTCTCATCGACGGGGCTGTAGTGGAACAGGTTGAGAGCTTCAAGTTCCTTGGTGTCCACATCACCAACGAACTATCATGGTCCAAACACACCAAGACAGTCGTGAAGAGGGCACGACAAAGCCTATTCCCCCTCAGGAGACTGAAAAGATTTGGCATGGGTCCTCAGATCCTCAAAAAATTCTACAGCTGCACCATCGAGAGCATCCTGACTGGTTGCATCACCGCCTGGTATGGCAACTGCTTGGCCTCCGACCGCAAGGCACTACAGAGGGTAGTGCGTACGGCCCAGTACATCACTGGGGCCAAGCTTCCTGCCATCCAGGACCTCTATACCAGGCGGTGTCAGAGGAAGGCCCTCAAAATTGTCAAAGACTCCAGCCACCCTAGTCATAGACTGTTCTCTCTGCTACCGCACGGCAAGCGGTACCGGAGTGCCAAGTCTAGGTCCAAAAGACTTCTCAACAGCTTCTACCCCCAAGCCATAAGACTCCTGAACAGCTAATCATGGCTACCCGGACTATTTGCACTGCCCCCCCACCCCATCCTTTTTACGCTGCTGCTACTCTGTTAATTATTTATGCATAGTCACTTTAACTCTACCCACATGTACATATTACCTCAACTACCTCAACTAGCCGGTGCCCCCGCACATTGACTCTGCAACGGTACCCCCTGTATATATAGCCTCCCTACTGTTATTTTATTTTACTTCTGCTCTTTTTTTTCTCAACACTTTTTTTGTTGTTTTATTTTTTATTTTTTACTTTTTTTGTTAAAAATAAATGCACTGTTGGTTAAGGGCTGTAAGTAAGCATTTCACTGTAATGTCTGCACCTGTTGTATTCGGCGCATGTGACCAATATAATTTGATTTGATTTGATTTGAGTACACCCCTAAGTGAAAATGTCCAAATTGGGCCCAAAGCGTCAATATTTTGTGTGGCCACAATCATTTTCCAGCACTGCCTTAACCCTCTTGGGCATGGAGTTCACCAGAGCTTCACAGGTTGCCACTGGAGTCCTCTTCCACTCCTCCATGACGACATCACGGAGCTGGTGGATGTTAGAGACCTTACACTCCTCCACCTTCCGTTTGAGGATGCCCCACAGATGCTCAATAGGGTTAAGGTCTGGAGACATGCTTGGCCAGTCCATCACCTTTAACCTCAGCTTCTTTAGCAAGGCAGTGGTCGTCTTGGAGGTGTGTTTGGGGTCATTATCATGTTGGAATACTGCCCTGCGGCCCAGTCTCAGAAGGGAGGGGATCATGCTCTGCTTCAGTATGTCACAGTACATGTTGGCATTCCAGTAATCCATGTCCTTAGTCTGTTTATCTTCAGCAAACTGTTTGCGGGCTTTCTTGTGCATCATCTTTAGAAGAAACTTCCTTTAGGGACGACAGCCATGCAGACCAATTTGATGCAGTGTGCGGTGTATGGTCTGAGCACTGACAGGCTGACCCCCCACCCCTTCAACCTCTGCAGCAATGCTGGCAGCACTCATACGTCTATTTCCCAAAGAAAACCTCTGGATATGACGCTGAGCACATGCACTCAACTTCTTTGGTCGACCATGGCGAGGCCTGTTCTGAGTGGAACCTGTCCTGTTAAACCGCTGTATGGTCTTGGCCACTGTGCTGCAGCTCAGTTTCAGGGTCTTGGCAATCTTCTTATAGCCCAGGCCATCTTTATGTAGAGCAACACTTCTTTTTTTCAGATCCTCAGAGAGTTCTTTGCCATGAGGTGCCATGTTGAGGTGCCATGTTGAACTTCCAGTGACCAGTATGAGGGAGTGTGAGAGCGATGACACCAAATGTAACACACCTGCTCCCCATTCACACCTGATACCTTGTAACACTAACGAGTGACATGACACCGGGGAGGGAAAATGGCTAATTGGGCCCAATTTGGACATTTTCACTTAGTGGTGTACTCACTTATGTTGCCAGCGGTTTAGACATTAATGGCTGTGTGTTGAGTTATATTGAGGGGACAGCAAATTTACACTGTTATACAAGCTGTACACTCACTACTTTACAATGTAGCAAAGTGTCATTTCTTCAGTGTTGTCACATGAAAAGATATACTCAAATATTTACAAAAATGTGAGGGGTGTACTCACTTTTGTGAGATACTGTGTGTATATATATATATTCAACTAAACTGTATGGACATTAAGTTTTGACTCAATTGATAGTGCAAGTAATTGCTGAAGAAAAATGCCTCATGCCTATATATATATATATATATATATATATATATAAGCAACAATCAAAGTCTAGGAGGAAGGGTAGGCCAGCCCATAAAGATTAGTCTTAAGGCCTGCTTTAAAATCCCTAGCGGTCTGAACAGCCCTGAGATTGTCAGGAAAGGAGTTCCAAAGACATGGTGCAGGGGAGGAAAAGGCACAATTATATAGGAGTTATGAAGGAAGTCAGTATGCTGCTTACAGTATATCTTCCTCCACTCTCCCTGTCCCCATATCGGGCTTGAACCAGTAATCAACTAAAAAGTATTTAGTCAGCCACCAATTGTGCAAGTTCTCCCACTTAAAAAGATGAGAGAGGCCTGTAATTTTCATCATAGGTACACGTCAACTATGACAGACAAAATGAGAAAAAAAAATCCAGAATATCACATTGTAGAATTTTTTATGAATTTATTTGCAAATTATGGTGGAAAATAAGTATTTGGTCAATAACAAAAGTTTCTCAATACTTTGTTATATACCCTTTGTTGGCAATGACACAGGTCAAACGTTTTCTGTAAGTCTTCACAAGGTTTTCACACACTGTTGCTGGTATTTTGGCCCATTCCTCCATGCAGATCTCCTCTAGAGCAGTGATGTTTTGGGGCTGTCGCTGGGCAACACGGACTTTCAACTCCCTCCAAAGATTTTCTATGGGGTTGAGATCTGGAGACTGGCTAGGCCATTCCAGGACCTTGAAATGCTTCTTACGAAGCCACTCCTTCGTTGCCCGGGTGGTGTGTTTGGGATCATTGTCATGCTGAAAGACCCAGCCACGTTTCATCTTCAATGCCCTTGCTGATGGAAGGAGGTTTTCACTCAAAATCTCACGATACATGGCCCCATTCATTCTTTCCTTTACACGGAGCAGTCGTCCTGGTCCCTTTGCAGAACAACAGCCCCAAAGCATGATGTTTCCACCCCCATGCTTCACAGTAGGTATGGTGTTCTTTGGATGCAACTCAGCATTCTTTGTCCTCCAAACACGACTAGTTGAGTTTTTACCAAAAGGTTCTATTTTGGTTTCATCTGACCATATGACATTCTCCCAATCCTCTTCTGGATCATCCAAATGCACTCTAGCAAACTTCAGACGGGCCTGGACATGTACTGGCTTAAGCAGGGGGACACGTCTGGCACTGCAGGATTTGAGTCCCTGGCGGCGTAATGTGTTACTGATGGTAGGCTTTGTTACTTTGGTCCCAGCTCTCTGCAGGTCATTCACTAGGTCCCCCCGTGTGGTTCTGTGATTTTTGCTCACCGTTCTTGTGATCATTTTGACCCCACGGGGTGAGATCTTGCGTGGAGCCCCAGATCGAGGGAGATTATCAGTGGTCTTGTATGTCTTCCATTTCCTAATAATTGCTCCCACAGTTGATTTCTTCAAACCAAGCTGCTTACCTATTGCAGATTCAGTCTTCCCAGCCTGGTGCAGGTCTACAATTTTGTTTCTGGTGTCCTTTGACAGCTCTTTGGTCTTGGCCATAGTGGAGTTTGGAGTGTGACTGTTTGAGGTTGTGGACAGGTGTCTTTTATACTGATAACAAGTTCAAACAGGTGCCATTAATACAGGTAACGAGTGGAGGACAGAGGAGCCTCTTAAAGAAGAAGTTACAGGTCTGTGAGAGCCAGAAATCCTGCCTGTTTGTAGGTGACCAAATACCTATTTTCCACCATAATTTTCAAATATATTCATTAAAAATCCTACAATGTGATTTTCTGGATTTTGTTTTCTCAATTTGTCTGTCATAGTTGACGTGTACCTATGATGAAAATTACAGGCCTCTCTTATCTTTTTAAGTGGGAGAACTTGCACAATTGGTGGCTGACTAAATACTTTTTCCCCCCACTGTATGTACTTCCCCAAAAAATTTTTAAGGGGTCTGTAATTATAACTTTTCATTATCTACGTTGGTTATTGAGAGAAAAAGGCATTAGACAATGTGCCTGTGTGTTTTTACATGATCAAATACATTTCCAGCAATCAGTCTTTCAATCCACCCTAACTCACCTTGGACTCCAGTTTCTGGAACTGCTTCTTGCCTCCCTTCACGGACAGATTCTCAGCCTCAACCTGACTGTGACCTCCAGGTTATTCTTCATTATCTCTAGATGAGAGCTGGTGTCTTGCTCCTTCAGCTCCTCCGACATCATGGCAGCCTGGAATGGTAGTTTGTTTAATTTATGCACCAATTGGCACCAATCATAACGTCCCTCTGAGATCTTTTGTTAACCAGCCAAGTTACCATTGGCCTTTGGGGACAAATCAAGTTGATGTAATTGAATAGATTATAAGGACTCAAGTCAGTGATGGCCTTCTCTATGTTCCTCACCTTCTGGACGATGTCGTCCACCTCTCCCTGCATCAGGTCAGACTCCAGCTTCTTCTTGGTGTTCAGAAGGCTGGTGTTCTGTAGTAGGAAACAACTCAATTTGTTTGACTCTCGAGAACACAAGGCAGAAATTATGAAAATCTAAAAGCAAGCACACTAGAATTCCAGGTGTGTGTAACCAGTATTCTTGGTTGGGTTTTATTAGAAATAGCTTTTGAACCGTACCTGGGAGTGCAGCAGTCCAACGCGCTCGCTGGCACCTACCAGCTCAGTCTCAGCCACTTTTCGGCCTCTCTCTGTCTGCTCCAGAGCAACTCTCAGTTCCACGATTTCAGCCACCATCAGACCGTGCTTGCGCTCCACCATGACTGCCTTGCTCCTTCGCATCCTCTGAGGCATGGACAGCGTCATCAAGGAGCAAATTGGCATCCTGGGGTTCACAATGACATAGGTTCATTAGGACTTGTGGAAGTAGGATCGGTGATCATTTTAATTGGTAAGAATTTCCCAACATCCATAGCTTAGTGGTTAAGAGCGTTGTGCCAGTAACCGAAAGGTCGCTGGTTCTAATCCCCGAGCCAACTAGGTGAAAAATCTGTCGATGTGCCCTTGAGCAAGGCACTTAACCCTAATTGCTCCTGTAAGTCGCTCTGGATAAGAGCGTCTGCTAAATGACGTAAATGTAATGTAAATGTTTCTACAATATATTAGTTCACTCTATTCCATTCCTCTGTTTTATTATTTTCTACTGATTCACAAACAAATCCCTCCACATGTTAAGGTTTTTGAGCCTGATGCCTCAAACCCTTTACCTTGAGCTGTCTCTGGACATTCCTCAGCTGTTTTTGGGCCTCAGCGGCCTACCTATTGGAGTGGCTCAGCTGGATCTCAATCTTCACCCTCAGGACGTCATTCCGGCTCCTGACCTCAGCATCCAGGTTGCTCTGCATGGAGTCAATCACCCTGTCTGGCTGTTCCTCTTGATCTGCTCCATCTCCTCGTCCTTCACTATGGTCTTCCTGTCCTCCTCACCCTTGATCTGGTTCAGCTCCAGCTGCACATGCAGAATCCTGGATTCCTCGTGCTCCAGTGTGCCCTGGACAAAGAGAAGCAGTCAGGCGAATTGTGTTCAATACATTTGGATGTGTATAACACAAGTAATTAAATATATATAACTAAACTAAACACCAATACAGGGAGCATTGAACTGTAGCTGGCATTGGATAGTGTAACACTGCTTTTCCTCCAGAGCGGTCTGGATCTCAGACTTCTCTGTCTCCACTGTCTTCTTACTCCACGGTCTTCTTCTCCAGCTCATGGAGGGCAGAGATCTCCTCTGCACACACACAATTTGTTTTTACATTTTAGTAATTTAGCAGACGCTCTTATCCAGAGTGACTTACAGTTAGTGAGTGCATACATTTTCATACTGGCCAGCAGTGGGAAACGAACCCTCAACCCTGGCGTTGCAAGCGCCATGCTCTACCAACTGAGCTACATGGAAGCCACACACAGGAACAGTTTAGACTTGGGAGATTTTCACAGTGGATATCGCCAATGCACTGAAGTTGACATTGCATAATAACAGTTCATTTATTAACAGCACTTCATACGGTCTTGCAAATCTAATTGCTCAACACTTCCTGGGTTGTTCAAATGAATACTGATTACAAGTTATATATATATATATATATATATATATATACAGTTGAAGCTGGAAGTTTACATACACTTAGGTTGGAGTCATTTAAAACTCGTTTTTCAACCACTCCACACATTCCTTGTTAACAAACTATAGTTTTGGCAAGTCGGTTAGGACATCTACTTTGTGCATGACACAAGTAATTTTTCCAACAATTGTTTACAGACAGATTATTTCATTTATAATTCACTGTATGACAATTCCAGTGGGTCAGAAGTTTACATACACTAAGTTGACTGTGCCTTTAAACAGCTTGGAAAATTCCAGAAAATGATGTCATGGCTTTAGAAGCTTCTGATAGGCTAATTGACATCATTTGAGTCAATTGGAGGTGTCCCTGTGGATGTATTTCAAGGCCTACCTTCAAACTCAGTGCCTCTTTGCTTGACATCATGGGAAAATGAAAAGAAATCAGCCAAGACCTCAGAAAAAAACATTGTAGACCTCCACAAGTCTGGTTCATCCTTGGGAGCAATTTCCAAATGCCTGAAACTACCACGTTCATCTGTACAAACAATCGTACGCAAGTATAAACACCATGGGACCACGCAGCCATCATACCGCTCAGGAAGGAGACGCGTTCTGTCTCCTAGAGATGAACGTACTTTGGTGCGAAAAGTGCAAATCAATCCCAGAACAACAGCAAAGGACTTTGTGAAGATGCTGGTGGAAACCGGTACAAAAGTATCTATATCCACAGTAAAACGAGTCCTATATCGACATAACCTGAAAGGCCGCTCAGCAAGGAAGAAGCCACTGCTCCAAAACCGCCATAAAAAAGCCAGACTACGGTTTGCAACTTCACATGGGGACAAAGATTGTACTTTTTGGAGAAATGTCCTCTGGTCTGATGAAACAGAAAATAGAACTGTTTGCCCATAATGACCATCGTTATGTTTGGAGGAAAAAGGGGGTTGCTTGCAAGCCGAAGAACACCATCCCAACCGTGAAGCACGGGGTTGGCAGCATCATGCTGTGGGGGTGCTTTGCTGCAGCATGGACTGGTGCACTTCACAAAATAGATGGCATCATGAAGAAGGAAAATCTTCCAAATGGACAATGACCCCAAACATACTTCCAAAGTTGTGGCAAAATGGCTTAAGGACAACAAAGTCAAGGTATTGGAGTGGCTATCACAAAGCCCTGACCTCAATCCTATAGAAAATGTGTGGGCAGAACTGAAAAAGCGTGTGCGAGCAAGGAGGCCTACAATCCTGACTCAGTTACACCATCTCTGTCAGGAGGAATGGGCCAAAATTCACCCAACTTATTGTGGGAAGCTTGTGGAATGCTACCCGAAAAGTTTGACCCAAGTTAAACAATTTAAAGGCAATTCTGCCAAATACTAATTGAGTGTATGTAGATTTCTGACCCACTGGGAATGTGATGAAAGCTTAAATAAATAATTCTCTCTACTATTATTCTGACATTTCACATTCTTAAAATAAAGCGGTGATCCTAACTGACCTAAGACCGGGAATCTTTACTAGGATTAAATGTCAGGAATTGTGAAAAACTGAGTTTAAATGTATTTAGCTAAGGTGTATGTAAACTTCCGACTTCAACTGTACATACATACATACATACATACATACACACACACACTCTGAAATATATTCAGACCCCTTGACTTTTTCCACATTTTGTTACATTACAGCCTTATTCGAAAATTGATTAAATGTTTTTTCCCCCCCATTAATCAACACACAATACCCCATAATGACAAAGGGAAAACAGGTTTGTAGACATTTTTGCACATTTATTAAAAATTAAAAACAGAAATACCTTATTTACATAAGTATTCAGACCCTTTGCTATGAGATTCGAAATTGAGCTCAGGTGCATCCTGTTTCCATTGATCATCCTTGATGTTTCTACAACTTGATTGGAGTCCACCTGTGGTCAATTCAATTGATTGGACATGATTTGGAAAGGCACACACCTGTCCATACAGTGAGGGAGAAAAGTATTTGATCCCCTGCTGATTTTGTACGCTTGCCCACTGACAAAGACATGATCAGTCTATAATTTTAATGGTAGGTTTATTTGAACAGTGAGAGACAGAATAACAACAAAACAATCCAGAAAAACATGTCAAAAATGTTATGAATTGATTTGCATTTTAATGAGGGAAATACAGTGGGGGAAAAAAGTATTTAGTCGGCCACCAATTGTGCAAGTTCTCCCACTTAAAAAGATGAGAGAGGCCTGTAATTTTCATCATAGGTACACGTCAACTATGACAGACAAATTGAGGAAAAAATATCCAGAAAATCACATTGTAGGATTTTTAATGAATTTATTTGCAAATGATGGTGGAAAATAAGTATTTGGTCACCTACAAACAAGCAAGATTTCTGGCTCTCACAGACCTGTAACTTCTTCTTTAAGAGGCTCCTCTGTCCTCCACTCGTTACCTGAATTAATGGCACCTGTTTGAACTTGTTATCAGTATAAAAGACACCTGTCCACAACCTCAAACAGTCACACTCCAAACTCCACTATGGCCAAGACCAAAGAGCTGTCAAAGGACACCAGAAACAAAATTGTAGACCTGCACCAGGCTGGGAAGACTGAATCTGCAATAGGTAAGCAGCTTGGTTTGAAGAAATCAACTGTGGGAGCAATTATTAGGAAATGGAAGACATACAAGACCACTGATAATCTCCCTCGAAGCATGGGGGTGGAAACATCATGCTTTGGGGCTATTTTTCTGCAAAGAGACCAGGACGACTGATCCGTGTAAAGGAAAGAATGAATGGGGCCATGTATCATGAGATTTTGAGTGAAAACCTCCTTCCATCAGCAAGGGCATTGAAGATGAAACGTGGCTGGGTCTTTCAGCATGACAATGATCCCAAACACACCACCCGGGCAACGAAGGAGTGGCTTCGTAAGAAGCATTTCAAGGTCCTGGAGTGGCCTAGCCAGTCTCCAGATCTCAACCCCATAGAAAAACTTTGGAGGGAGTTGAAAGTCTGTGTTGCCCAGCGACAGCCCCAAAACATCACTGCTCTAGAGGAGATCTGCATGGAGGAATGGGCCAAAATACCAGCAACAGTGTGTGAAAACCTTGTGAAGACTTACAGAAAACGTTTGACCTGTGTCATTGCCAACAAAGGGTATATAACAAAGTATTGAGAAACTTTTGTTATTGACCAAATACTTATTTTCCACCATCATTTGCAAATACATTCATTAAAAATCCTACAATGTGATTTTCTGGAAAAAAAATTCTCATTTTGACTGTCATAGCTGATGTGTACCTATGATGAAAATTACAGGCCTCTCTCATCTTTTTAAGTGGGAGAACTTGCACAATTGGTGGCTGAATAAATATATTTTTTCTCCACTGTAAGTATTTGACCCCTCTGCAAAACATGACTTAGTACTTGGTGTTAAGACCCTTGTTGGCAATCACAGAGGTCAGACGTTTCTTTTAGTTGGCCACCAGGTTTGCACACATCTCAGGAGGGATTTTGTTCCACTCCTCTTTGCAGATCTTCTCCAAGTCATTAAGGTTTCGAGGCTGACATTTGGCAACTCGAACCTTCAGCTCCCTCCACAGATTTTCTATGGGATTAAGGTCTGGACACTGGCTAGGCCACTCCAGGACCTTAATGTGCTTCTTCTTGAGCCACTCCTTTGTTGCCTTGGCCGTGTGTTTTGGGTCATTGTCATGCTGGAATACCCATCCACAACCCATTTTCAATGCCCTGGCTGAGGGAAGGAGGTTCTCACCCAAGATTTGACAGTACATGGCCCCATCCATCGTCCCTTTGATGCAGTGAAGTTGTCCTGTCCCCTTAGCAGAAAAACACCCCCAAAGCATAATGTTTCCACTTCCATGTTTGACGGTGGGGATGGTGTTCTTGGGGTCATAGGCAGCATTCCTCCTCCTCTAAACACGGCGAGTTCAGTTGATGCCAAAGAGCTCCATTTTGGTCTCATCTGACCACAACACTTTCACCCAGTTCTCCTCTGAATCATTCAGATGTTCATTGGCAAACTTCAGACGGCCCTGTATATGTGCTTTCTTGAGCAGGGGGACATTGCGGGCGCTGCAAGATTTCAGTCCTTCGCGGCATAGTGTGTTACCAATTGTTTTCTTGGTGACTATGGTCCCAGCTGCCTTGAGATCATTGACAAGATCCTCCCGTGTAGTTCTGGGCTGATTCCTCACCGTTCTCATGATCATTGCAACTCCACGAGGTGAGATCTTGCATGGAGCCCCAGGCCGAGGGAGATTGACAGTTCTTTTGTGTTTCTTCCATTTGCGAGTAATCGCACCAACTGTTGTCACCTTCTCACCAAGCTGCTTGGCGATGGTCTTGTAGCCCATTCCAGCCTTGTGTAGGTCTACAATCTTGTCCCTGACATCCTTGGAGAGCTCTTTGGTCTTGGCCATTGTGGAGAGTTTGGAATCTGATTGATTGATTGCTTCTGTGGACAGGTGTCTTTTATACAGGTAACAAGCTGAGATTAGGAGCACTCCCTTTAAGAGTGTGCTCCTAATCTCAGCTCGTTACCTGTATAAAAGACACCTGGGAGCCAGAAATCTTTCTGATTGAGAGGGGGTCAAATACTTATTTCCCTCATTAAAATGCAAATCAATTTATAACATTTTTGACATGCGTTTTTCTGAATTTCTTTGTTGTTATTCTGTCTCTTACTGTTCAAATAAACCTACCATTAAAATTATAGACTGATCATTTATTTGTCAGTGGGCAAATGTACAAAATCAGCAGGGGATCAAATACTTTTTTCCCTCACTGTATAAGGTCCGACAGTTGACAGTGCATGTCAGAGCAAAAACCAAGCCTGAAGTCGAAGGAGTTGTCCGTAGAGCTCCGAGACAGGATTGTGTCAAGGCACAGATCTTGGGAAGGGTACCAGAAAAATTCACCAATAACACAGTGGCCTCCATCATTCTTAAATGGAAGAAGTTTGGAACCACCAAGACTCTTCCTAGAGCTGGCCGCCCGGCCAAACTGAGCAATCGGGGGAGAAGGGCCTTGGTCAGGGAGGTGACCAAGAACATGTTGGTCACTCTGACAGTAAAAGGCACATGACAGCCTGATTTGGAGTTTGCCAAAAGGCAACTAAAGGACTCAGACCATGAGAAACAAGATTCTCTGGTCTGAGGAAACCAAGATTGAACTCTTTGGCCTGAATGCCAAGAGTCACGTCCGGAGGAAACCTGGCACCATCCCTACGGTGAAGCATGGTGGTGGCAGCATCATGCTGTGGGGATGTTTTTTAGCAGCAGGAAATGGGAGACTAGTCAGGATCGAGGGAAAGATGAACAGAGCAAAGTACAGAGAGATCTTTGATGAAAACCTGCTCCAGAGCGCTCAGGACCTCAGACTGGGTCGAAGGTTCACCTTCCAACAACACAATGGAGTGGCTTCGGGACAGGTCTCAATGTCCTTGAGTGGCCCAGCCAGAGCCCAGACTTGAACCCGATCCAACATCTCTGGAGAGACCTGTAAATAGCTGTGCAGCGACGCTCCTCATCCAACCAGACAAACTTGAGAAAAATGGGAGAAACTCCCCAAATACAGGTGTGCCAAGCTTGTAGCATCATACCCAAGAAGACTCGAGGCTGTAATCGCTGCCAAAGGTGCTTCAACAAAGCACTGAGTAAAGGGTCTGAATACTTATGTAAATATTATATTTTAGTTTTTAATTGTTTATACATTTGCAAACATTTCTAAAAACCAGTTTTTGCTTTGTCATTATGGGGTATTGTGTGTAGCTTGATGAGGGGGAAAAAACAATTTTAATCAATTTTAGAATAAGGCTGTAACGTAACAAAATGTGGAAAAAGTCAAGGGGTCTGAATACTTTCCGAATGTATATACAGTATATATTCTGAGATAGTGTAATATAAATTATTATGCACATTTGATGTTTCCTTTTTCAAAACACTAATCAAACATGTCACAAATAGAACTGCTGTCAAATGCTCACATTGCAGGCTCTTGTTTTGTCTTCAGATGATCAATAGCCTCCTTGTAGGAGTTCTTCATCTTGAAGAATTCAGTGCTCATAGAGCAAGCCTCCTTCCAAGCTCCTTCCAGCTCAGCCTAGCCCTCCTCATTCTTCTTCTTCCATTCTGCCAGAACCTAGGGAAATTCATGCGATTTTCATTAGAACTCATTGATGGAGAGTTTTGAATCAGAAATATACTACAATTATAGTACACTTGATCAAATAGCAGACAGAAAATATCACCCTAGGGTTCACCTTGTCAAAGCTCCTCTTCTTCTTGTCGAGGTTGGCGGCCATTGCGTTGGCTCTCTCAACGTCAATCATGAGGTCCTCCACCTCTCCTTGCAGTCTGCTAGGTCTTCTCCAGGGAGGTGCACTTGGAGTTAACTGCCTCTATGGTCTCCTCAGCTTCCTGCAGACGCTGTGCCAGTTGGACAACAGAGGGTGGTTTTATGGTGAACAATATGCTGTGAACAAATGTTACAATACATATTGACGTAACATTTTCTCGGAGCCCCCTACAACGCTTTTTCAGTTCTGCCCACAAATGTTCTATAGGATCGAGGTCAGGGTTTTGTGATGGCCACTCCAATACCTTGACTTTGTTGTCCTTAAGCCATTTTGCCACAACTTTGGATGTATGCTTGGGGTCATTGTCCATTTGGAAGACCCATTTGCGACCAAGCTTTAACTTCCTGACTGATGTCTTGAGATGTTGCTTCAATATATCCACATAATTTTCCTTCCTCATGATGCCATCTATTTTGTGAAGTGCACCAGTCCCTACTGCAGCAAAGCACTCCCACAGCATGATAAAGTGGGTTGAGTCTATTCCTTGAAACATTGAACCGCTGTGGTTCACAACAATTCTGATTTCTAAAGGTGGAAGTTGGGAGAGTTTTTGTTCGGGTGGTTCAGTGAAACAATTATAGTTTCTGAGGTGGAAGTTTTGGTGAGGGAGGCCCTGCTCTCTCCTCTCCCAGATGTTTAGTTCATTTCATTCCGATCTCCTCTGCATTATTGTAGCCATTTGCTACAGCCTGTCAACTATGCCTCTGCCTATCCCTGTTCTCTCCTCTCTGCACAGGCTACACAAACGCCTCACACCGCGTGGCTGCTGCCTCTCTAACCTGGTGGTCCCTGCACGCACCCCACACCTGGAGTTCCAGGTCTCAGGCAGCCTCTGGAACTGCCGTTCTGCTGCCAACAAAGCTGACTTCATCCCAGCCTATGCTAACCTCCAGTCCCTCGACTTCCTGGCGCTGACGGAAACATGGATTACCACTGAAAACACTGCTACTCCTACTGCTCTCTCCTCGTCTGACCATGTGTTCTCGCATACCCCGAGAGCATCTGGTCAGAGGGGTGGTGGCACAGGAATCCTCATCTCTCCCAAGTGGACATTCTCAATTTTTCCCCTAACCCATCTGTCTATCTCCTCATTTGAATTCCATGCTGTCACAGTCACTAGCCCATTTAAGCTTAATATCCTTGTCATCTATCGCCCTCCAGGTTCCCTTGGAGAGTTCATCAATGAGCTTGACGCCTTGATAAGTTCCTTTCCTGAGGATGGCTCACCCCTCACAGTTTTGGGGGATTTCAACCTCCCTACGTCCACATTTGACTCATTTCTCTCTGCCTCCTTCTTTCCACTCCTCTCCTCTTTTGACCTCACCCTCTCACCGTCCCCCCCTACTCACAAGGCAGGCAATACGCTTGACCTCATCTTTACTAGATGCTGCTCTTCTACTAATCTCACTGCAACTCCCCTCCATGTCTCTGACCACTACTTTGTTTCCTTTTCTCTCTCGCTCTCCTCCAACACTACTCACTCTGCCCCTACACAGATGGTAATGCGCCGCCGCAACCTTCGCTCTCTCTCTCCCACTACTCTCTCCTCTTCCATCCTATCATCTCTTCCCTCTGCTCAATCCTTCTCCCTCCAATCTCCTGATTCTGCCTCCTCAACCCTCCTCTCCTCCCTTTCTGCATCCTTTGACTCTCTGTGTCCCCTATCCTCCCGGCCGGCTCGGTCCTCCCCTCCAGCTCCGTGGCTTGATGACTCATTGCGAGCTCACAGAACAGAGCTCCGGGCAGCGGAGCGGAAATGGAAGAAAACTAAACTCCCTGCCGACCTGGCATCTTTTCACTCCCTCCTCTCTACATTTTCTTCATCTGTTTCTGCTGCTAAGGCCACTTTCTACCACTCTAAATTCCAAGCATCTGCCTCTAACCCTAGGAAGCTCTTTGCCACATTTTCCTCCCTGCTGAATCCTCCCCCCCCCCTCCTCTCTCTCTGTGGATGACTTCGTCAACCACTTTGAAAAGAAGGTTGACGACATCCGATCCTCGTTTGTTAAGTCTAATGACACTGCTGGTCCTACTCACACTGCCCTACCCTATGCTCTGACTTCTTTCTCCCCTCTCTCTCCAGATAAAATCCTGCGACTTGTGACTGCAGGCCGCCCAACAACCTGCCCGCTTGACCCCATCCCCTCCTCTCTTCTCCAGACCATCTCCGGTGACCTTCTCCCCTACCTCACCTCGCTGATCAACTCATCCTTGACCGCTGGCCATGTCCCTTCTGTCTTCAAGAGAGCGAGAGTTGCACCCCTTCTCAAAAAACCAACACTCGATCCCACTGATGTCAACAACTACAGACCAGTATCCCTTCTTTCTTTTCTTTCCAAAACTATTGAGCGTGCCGTCTTTAGCCAACTCTCTTACTATCTCTCTCAGAATGACCTTCTTGATCCAAACCAGTCAGGTTTCAGGACTGGTCATTCAACTGAGACTGCTCTTCTCTGTGTCACGGAGGCTCTCCGCACTGCTAAAGCTAACTCTCTCTCCTCTGCTCTTGTCCTTCTAGACCTGTCTGCTGCCTTTGATACTGTGAACCATCAGATCCTCCTCTCCACCCTCTCCGAGCTGGGCATCTCCGGCGCGGCTCACTCCTGGATTGCGTCCTACCTTACCGGTCGCTCCTACCAAGTGGCGTGGCGAGAAGCTGTCTCCGCACCACGTGCTCTCACCACTGGTGTCCCCCAGGGCTCAGTTCTAGGCCCTCTCCTATTCTCCCTATACACCAAGTCACTTGGCTCTGTCATATCCTCACATGGCCTCTCCTATCATTGCTACGCTGACGATACACAACTAATCTTCTCCTTTCCCCCTTCTGATAACCAGGTGGCGAATCGCATCTCTGCATGTCTGGCAGACATATCAGTATGGATGACGGATCACCACCTCAAGCTGAACCCTGGCAAGACGGAGCTGCTCTTCCTCCCGGGGAAGGACTGCCCGTTCCATGATCTCGCCATCACGGTTGACAACTCCGTTGTGTCCTCCTCCCAGAGTGCGAAGAGCCTTGGCGTGACCCTGGACAACACCCTGTCGTTCTCCGCTAACATCAAGGTGGTGACCCGATCCTGCAGGTTCATGCTCTACAACATTCGGAGAGTACGACCCTGCCTTACACAGGAAGCGGCACAGGTCCTAATCCAGGCACTTGTCATCTCCCGTCTGGATTACTGCAACTCGCTGTTGGCTGGCCTCCCTGCCTGTGCCATTAAACCCCTACAACTCATCCTGAATGCCGCAGCCCGTCTGGTGTTCAACCTTCCCAAGTTCTCTCACGTCACCCCCCTCCTCCGCACACTCCACTGGCTTCCAGTTGAAGCTCGCATCCGTTACAAGACCATGGTGCTTGCCTATGGAGCAGTGAGGGGAACGGCACCTCCGTACCTTCGGGCTCTGATCAGTCCCTACACTCAAACGAGGGCATTGCGTTCATCCACCTCTGGCCTGCTGGCTCCCCTTCCTCTGCGGAAGCATAGTTCCCGCTCAGCCCAGTCAAAACTGTTCGCTGCTCTGGCACCCCAATGGTGGAACAAGCTCCCTCACGACGCCAGGACAGCGGAGTCACTCACCACCTTCCGGAGACATTTGAAACCCCACCTCTTTAAAGAATACCTGGGATAGGATAAAGTAATCCTTCCACCCCCCCCCCCCCCCCCCCAAAAAAAAAAAAAAAAAGTGTAAAGTGGTTATCCCACTGGCTATAGGGTGAATGCACCGATTTGTAAGTCGCTCTGGATAAGAGCGTCTGCTAAATGACGTAAATGTGCCCTTGAGCAAGGCACTTAACCCTAATTGCTCCTGTAAGTCGCTCTGGATAAGAGCGTCTGCTAAATGACTAAAATGTAAAATGTAATGATGCTGCCACCCATGTGCTTCACGGTTGGGATGGTGTTTCTTCAGCTTGCTAGCGTCCCCCTTTTTCCTCCAAACATAAAGATGGTCATTATGGCCAAACAGTTCTATTTTTGTTTCATCAGAGGACATTTCTCCGAAAAGTACGATCTTTGTCCCCATGTGCAGTTGCAATCCGTAGTCTGGCTTTTTTATGGCCGTTTTGGAGCAGTGGCTTCTTCCTTGCTGAGCGGCCTTTCAGGTTATGTCGATATAGGACTTTTTTTTACTGTGGATATATATACTTTTGTACCTGTTTCCTCCAGCATCTTCACAAGGTCCTTTGCTGTTGTTCTGGGATTGATTGGCACTTTTCGCACCAAAATACGTTCACCTCTAGGAGACCGAACGCGTCTCCTTCCTGAGTGGTATGACGGCTGCGTGGTCCCATGGTGTTTATACATTCGTACTATTGTTTGTACAGATGAACGTGGTACCTTCAGGCGTTTGGAAATTGCTCCCAAGGATGAACCAGTCTACAATTTTTTTTTCTGAGGTCTTGGCTGATTTCTTTGGATTTTCCCATGATGTCAAGCAAAGAGGCACTGAGTTTGAAGGTAGGCCTTGAAATACATCCACAGGGACACCTCCAATTGACTCAAATGATGTCAATTAGCCTATCAGAAGCTTCTAAAGCCATGACATCATTTTCTGGAATTTTCCAAGCTGTTTAAAGGCACAGTCAACTTAGTGTATGTAAACTTCTGCCTGACTGGAATTGTGATACAGTGAATTATAAGTGGAATAATCTGTCTGTAAACAATTGTTGGAAAAAATACGTGTCAGATGTCCTAACCGACTTGCCAAAACTATAGTTTGTTAACAAGAAATGTGTGGAGTGGTTGAAAAACGAGTTTTAATGACTCCAACCTAAGTGTATGTAAACTTCCAACTTCAACTGTAGGAACCAAACAGTAAGAAGCACCATCTTTAACAACGATAAGAAGCACCATCTTTCAAGTTACTGAGCCATCAGAAGCCACCAGGACAAATGTGTGCTACCAGAATAAATGTGTCAGTTTTTTTTCAGGAAATGATTCAGGTGTGCTTTCCTGTACTGGAGCTTAGATCCCATACTGTACCTGGAGTTCATTGATCTCCATCTGCAGCTGAGCTCCCAGAGACTGCTCATCCTCAATCTTGCTGTGGCCTTGGTAAGAGTTTTGACTTTGTCCTCCTCTCCTTGCAGGTCGTCCAGTGTTTGTGGGACTCTTGGAGGGCTTTCTTCTCCTTGGTCAGCTTGGCAACACTCTCATCCATAGATGTCATCTCCTCTGTCAGGTGTTTGGAACTATATATTTTTCAAACGCATCCAATTTCCAGAGTTGGCTCTTTGGTACTTTTATACATAGAAATTGACAATATAGGTCTTTAACCAATCACAGACATCCAGCAGAAGGAGTTGAATCAATTTTCCCATTCAGTGTGTTGGTGGTGCTCATAACATTTATCATAACTTCAAAACGTATCATAACTTTGGCCTACTTGTAGAGTATATTGTTCCAAACAACCGCTAAATCAAAAAGGGTACTTTTGAGAACCATTATTTGTAATGTTGAATAAATAAATACAAAATATTTTTTACTTTCAGAATGTAGACATATTCCATATTTGAGAGCACACTATCAGGAGTATAATGACACCAAAAAGTTGTCTGTATCATGTACGGTTCATGGATCATAGGGTCTTACAAGGGGATTGTAGAAAGGGGCCTAAAATGTCCACTTTCATCATGATTTAAAAAATTGTTTGTGATACAAAGGTAAAAAGCATGTCAAACATCCTTCCTCCCATGTGAGAATTGCCAGAACAATCTGAGATACCAAAAATATTTTCGGCTACGCTGGCGTGGAATCGCTCAATAATGAAGCGGGGCAGATCTGGTTCCACCTCATAGTATGGTTGTGGATAGCTGGAGACCTGCTGAAAGGACATGCACACACTTGCTTAATTCCAGCTAGTTGTGCAACCACTAACTATAGCAAGGGGCATATCTCTAGTCTAGCAATATATACTGTTGTTTTGGCTGTATGGCATCATTGAATGAGATTGCCAATGGTTAGCTAAGATATTTCAGTTAGCTAACAATTTGCAGTAACAGCAGTTAATTTTTAAGTCAATCCACTATCATTGTTGTGCTTAAAAGGTGATAGGCAAAGGTTTTCCTGTTTTTTAAAACTTCTTTATACAACAGCTAATAATATCATAAAATGATCTGCAATAATATATTGGTCAGAGTAGATTTTGTATTCTAGATATAACACTAAGAGAGGCATAGTTCTCTCCTCTCTGCACAGGCCATACAAACGCTTCACACCGCGTGGCTGCTGCCACTAATCTGGTGGTCCCTGCGCGCACGACCCACGTGGAGTTCCAGGTCTCCGGCAGCCTCTGGAACTGCCATTCTGCGGCCAACAAGGCAGAGTTCATCTCAGCCTATGCTACCCTCCAGTCCCTCGACTTCTTGATGCTGACGGAAACAGGGATTACCACAGAAAACACTGCTACTCCTACTGCTCTTTCCTCGTCTGACCATGTGTTCTCGCGTACCCCGAGAGCATCTGGTCAGCACGGCGGTGGCACAGGAATCATTATCTCTCCCAAGTGGACATTCTCTATTTTTCCCCTGACCCATCTGTCTATCTTCTCATTTGAATTCCATGCTGTCACAGTCACTAGCCCATTCAAGCTTAACATCCTTGTCATTTATCGCCCTCCAGGTTCCCTTGGAGAGTTCATCAATGAGCTTGACGCCTTGATAAGTTCCTTTCCTGAGGATGGCTCACCCCTCACAGTTCTGGGTGACTTTAATCTCCCTACGTCTGCCTTTGACTCATTTCTCTCTGCCTCCTTCTTTCCACTCCTTTCCTCTTTTGACCTCACCCTCTCACCGTCCCCCCCTACTCACAAGGCAGGCAATACGCTTGACCTCATCATTACTAGATGCTGTTCTTCTACTAATCTCACTGCAACTCCCCTCCAAGTCGCCGACCACTAGTTTGTATCCTTTTCTCTCTCTCTCCTCCAACACTACTCACTCTGCCCCTACTCAGATGGTAATGTGCCGTCGCAACCTTCGCTCTCTCTCTCCCGCTACTCTCTCCTCTTCCATCCTATCGTCTCTTCCCTCTGCTAAATCCTTCTTCCTCCGATCTCCTGATTCTGCCTCCTCAACCCTCCTCTCCTCCCTTTTTGCATCTTTTGACTCTCTATGTCCCCTATCCTCCCGGCTGGCTCGGTCCTCCCCTCCTGCTCCGTGGCTTGATGACTCATTGCGAGCTCACAGAAGAGGGCTCCAGGCAGCCGAGCGGAAATTGATGAAAACTAGACTCCCTGCGGACCTGTCATCTTTTCACTCCCTCCTCTCTACATTCTCTTCCTCTGTTTCCGCTGCTAAAGCCACTTTCTACCACTCTAAATTTCAAGCCTCTGCCTCAAACCCTAGGAAGCTCTTTGCCACCTTCTCCTCCCTGCTGAATCCTCCTCCTCCTCCCCCACCCTCCTCCCTCTCTGTGGATGACTTCGTCAACCATTTTGAAAAGAAGGTTGACAACATCCGATCCTCATTTATTAAGTCAAATGACACCGCTGGTCCTGCTCACACTGCCCTACCCTATGCTTTGACTTCTTTCTCCCCTCTCTCTCCAGATGAAATCTTGCGACTTGTGACGGCCGGCCGCCCAACAACCTGCCCACTTGACCCTATCCCCTCCTCTCTTCTCCAGACCATTTCCGGAGACCTTCTCCCTTACCTCACCTCGCTCATCAACTCATCCTTGACCGCTGGCCATGTTCCTTCCGTCTTCGAGAGAGCGAGAGTTGCACTCCTCCTCAAAAAACCTACACTCGATCCCTCTGATGTCAACAACTACAGACCAGTATCCCTTCTTTCTTTTCTCTTCAAAACTATTGAGCGTGCCGTCTCTAGCCAACTCTCCTGCTATCTCTCTCAGAATGACCTTCTTGATCCAAACCAGTCAGGTTTCAAGACTGGTCATTCAACTGAGACTGCTCTTCTCTGTGTCACGGAGGCTCTCCGCACTGCTAAAGCTAACTCTCTCTCCTCTGCTCTTCTCCTTCTAGACCTATCTGCTGCCTTTGATACTGTGAACCATCAGATCCTCCTCTCCACCCTCTCCGAGTTGGGCATCTCCGGCGCTGCTCACTCTTGGATTGCGTCCTACCTGACAGGTCGCTCCTACCAGGTGGCGTGGCGAGAATCTGTCTCCGCACCACGTGCTCTCACCACTGGTGTCCCCCAGGGCTCAGTTCTAGGCCCTCTCCTATTCTCTCTATACACCAAGTCACTTGGCTCTGTCATATCCTCACATGGTCTCTCCTATCATTGCTACGCAGATGACACACAATTAATTTTCTCCTTTCCCCCTTCTGATAACCAGATGGCGAATCGCATCTCTGCATGTCTGGCAGACATATCAGTGTGGATGTCGGATCACCACCTCGAGCTGAACCTCGGCAAGACGGAGCTGCTCTTCCTCCCGGGGAAGGACTGCCCGCTCCATGATCTCGCCATCACGGTTGACAACTCCATTGTGTCCTCCTCCCAGAGTGCAAAGAACCTTGGCATGACCCTGGACAACACCCTGTCGTTCTCCGCTAACATCAAAGCGGTGACCTGATCCTGCAGGTTCATGCTCTACAACATTCGCAGAGTACGACCCTACCTTACACAGAAAGCGGCACAGGTCCTAATCCAGGCACTTGTCATCTCCCGTCTGGATTACTGCAACTCGCTGTTGGCTGGGCTCCCTGCCTGTGCCATTAAACCCCTACAACTTATCCAGAACGCTGCAGCCCATCTGGTGTTCGACCTTCCCAAGTTCTCTCATGTCACCCCTCTCCTCCGCACACTCCACTGGCTTCCAGTTGAGGCTCGCATCTACTACAAGACCATGGTGCTTGCCTACGGAGCTGTGAGGGGAACGGCACCTCCTTACCTTCAGGCTCTGATCAGACCCTACACCCAAACGAGGGCACTACATTCATCCACCTCTGGCCTGCTAGCTCCCCTACCTCTAAAGAAGCACAGTTCCCGCTCAGCCCAGTCAAAGCTATTCGCTGCTCTGGCACCCCAATGGTGGAACAAGCTCCCCCACGACGCCAGGACAGCGGAGTCACTGACCACCTTCCGGAGACACTTGAAACCCTACCTCTTTAAGGAATACCTGGAATAGTATAAAATTATCCTTCTTCCCCCACGCCCCATTAAAAAAATAATTAATAATAATAATATATATTTTTTTAAGGTGGTTGTCCCACTGGCTATCATAAGTTGAATGCACCAATTTGTAAGTCGCTCTGGATAAGAGCGTCTGCTAAATGATGTAAATGTAATACCCACCTGACAACATGCTCATTTTGGAATGTTTAAAAATTATGTAATTACTAGGCATTGTGAAAATTCCATAATCTGAAAAGGTTCAAAGTTATCTGATTTTGTAGGGTGTCCCAAAAAACCCGCATATTTTGACCAATGGGTAAAATAATATGTTAATTGGGTAAATACTCCTCTATGAAAACCAATGGTCCAAATCGCTTGTTTCTATCATAATTCGTTCAAACATTATTTGAATGTTTTACACTTGTGGGGGTGGCCAAGATTAGGGTGACTAAATCAATGGAGTAAAAAAGTGGTCAAAAATCAGGAAAATAGCATTGCATCAGCTAAACTGAATGCTATGTGAGAATTAAGACAAACTGGCAGGCTCCCCGTTGAACTCGTCATCTTTCTTCTTGAATCCGGAGGACATAAAACAATATAGAGGTAAGATAGATATCGATTTTGAGACATGCCTTGTAGTATTTTCATATTTGACTATACGCTTTTCATATTAATGCGAAATTCCTGTTATTTTCCGAAGATTTCTAAAAACAAGCGTCTCTGTGAAATGTCAACGGCGCACTGAGCATACCGCAAGCTTTTTATTTTCGAAGCCTTTTAACATTAAATTCAGCTCGTGTTAATTTAGCTTTTTGCGAAACGCGGAAACAACTTCGCAGATGACACCACAACATGTACAATTCTCAAAAGTCGCTGCCAGAAAGCGGCACCGCTCTGTCAACAGAACTCGGTGCTTATTATCGGATGTATTAAGTTACGAAATCCGACTTTTTGGATATAATGATATGTTAGAGAAAGACCCCACTGAATGATTCAGTCATGAAGAATCATATTGGTCTTGGTAAAAATCTATTTATAACATAAGGAAGTTACATTTCATCACCAAAGCGCGTAGACACCCTAGATTTAGGTGCACAATTTCACACATCCCTATGCTCAATATTGTACAGTTGAGAACACAATCAGAAATATATTTAACCTTTTACATTTGATCCCTCTATTCCAGTCAGGAAATATCCCAGGTGCCGGGATTTTGAAGTCGTTTTCACTTGTGCTGTACAGTGAGACCAAAGGTACAGTATTTATAACCAACCCAAGATAGTTAATCTGTGTCATTTACATTGGGAGCAAATGAAGCATAGTGGGCAGAACAAGCAAGGAGGTGGACAAAGCCATGCACGAACTAGCAAGATCCTATTGACGCGTTGTAGCATGTATTTGCATATTACCGTTAGGGAACGCGTGCTCTGTGAAGTGCACAAACTCAATTCGACCTTGAACTGCTTCTAAACAACACACTTTTTTAAACCTTTGGCACTGTGTTCGTAAGAGATTCTAGTTTTGGGAACAGAAAATGTGATCAGATGTTTCATCGATGAGAAATTAGCAAAATGTAGGCAAAGTTTCACCTAGTTCCATCCTCTCTCACTACCCGCGACTTTACTTCCTCTCACTACCATATTTGGTGATGAGAAAACTTTATAAA
Organism: Coregonus lavaretus; assembly: GCF_964263955.1. Taxonomy (NCBI): domain Eukaryota; kingdom Metazoa; phylum Chordata; class Actinopteri; order Salmoniformes; family Salmonidae; genus Coregonus; species Coregonus lavaretus. The sequence continues at coordinate 23,318,342 of NC_139988.1, forward strand.
TGGATGCTTCAGCTTTATAGCCCCTGTGATGTGTCTGGGTTACCCCTCCTGTCTGTGGTGAGACCCTTCGGTGGCCAATCAGATGTATGCTGCAGAAGAAGCTAGCTAGCTATAAAACACATTTGGGCTAGTTAACATTCGCTAGCTAGCTAACCAGTACATTTAGCATAAAGGGTCTAGTTATATGGTAACATTTAGCTAACCAGAATTACCATAGCCGTATTATTTTCATGTGGTAGTTAGCCACAATACATTTTTCCCTATCTCGTTTTTTGCATGTAAACCAAAACACAATTTCAATGTGGGTGGGGTTAAATGTGGAATGCCTGTCATTGGCCAAATGCACAGCCAACACTTCCCCTCCCTTCAAAATAGCGGTTCACCATTTTAATTATATTTAATTATATTAATCTACTATCTATGAATTCATCTATTAATGAAAGATCAGGTGATATTTCTCAATTTCTATTTGAGATTTAAGCAAACATCTGGAGCAACTCACGCATATTAATCAATCACAGGCCAGTATTGTGGAGAGCTTGGACCGTGTCTGATTTGTATAAAGCTTGTAAAATGATGGATCTGAATGAACTGAAGGATAAGACCAGCTCGACCAACCATTTTAGAATAATTCAGATTGTATAGGCAGTCAAATCGGGAGATTTGAACTAATCATAAAGGATGTCCATTCCAAAACCCACCTGGTATTGAGGGTGTATACATTCTTAACCCTCCCGTTGTCCTAGGGTCAAAATGACCCGCCACTGTGTTGAACCAACTTTATTTATTTTTTATTTTTGGGGGATCATTTGTGAGAAGGAGGCAGTGAGACTTTAAAGAAAGTATCACTGCCTCCTTCTCATAAATTATCAAAAAAAATATAAAAAGGAAATAAAGTTGGTTCAACACAGTGGCGGGTCATTTTGACCCTAGGACAACGGGAGGGTTAAACAAAAAAAACAAGGGGAATACGTCTTCCCTTAAAGTGATGCTACAGAGGTTTTATATCATTTTAGCCAGTAGTTTTGAAAGTAGGGCTCACAAGCCAAAATGGTTCCCTGAAAATTGTGTACAATTGTGTACTACGTCACTATGACATGTAACGTCCTGCAAAAAATGAAGAAGTCCTGCAATTCTTATATGTTACAAATTCGAATTAGTACAATAAGTTACGAAATTGTAAGTGCTTAAGATCCCATTCAATCTCTTTAAGAGAAAAATGGGGTAAAGATTTGAAGATTAATATACAACAAATTGAATGGAAAAATTTAAAACAATTTTAGAAAGGGCAGAGTCCAAAACACAAATGGTTCAGTATAATATAATGAATAGATCTTACTGGACTCCCTCTAAAATGCACTTGGCAAAAATGACATCCGACAGCAAAAGTTTGGACACACCTACTCATTTAAGGGTTTTTCTTTACTTTTACTATTTTCTACATAGTAGAACAATAGTGAAGACATCAAAACAAATCAAAATGTATGTTATATTTGAGATTCTTTAAATAGCCACCCTTTGCCTTGATGACAGCTTTGCACACTCTTGGCATTCGCTCAATCAGCTTCACCTGGAATGCTTTTCCAACAGTCTTGAAGGAGCTGCTTTTCCTTCACTCTGCCGTCCGACTCATCCCAAACCATCTCAATTGGGTTGAAGTCGGGGGATTGTGGAGGCCAGGTCATCTGATGCAGCACTCCATCACTCTCCTTCTTGGTAAAATAGCTCTTACACAACCTGGAGGTGTGTTGGGTCATTGTCCTGTTGAAAAACAAATGATAGTCCCACTAAGCCCAAACCAGATGGGATGGCTTATTGCTGCAGAATGCTGTGGTAGCCATGCTGGTTAAGTGTGTTTAGATGTGTCTGTGACTTGAACTCTGTGAAACATTTATCTGGGCTGCAATTTCTGAGGCTGGTAACTCTAATTAACTTATCCCCTGCAGCAGAGGTAACTCTGGGTCTTCCATTCCTGTGGCGGTCCTCATGAGAGCCAGTTTCATCATTGCGCTTGATGGTTTTTGCGACTGCACTTGAAGAAACGTTCAAAGTTCTTGAAATGTCCCGTATAGACTGACCTTCATGTCTTAAAGTAATGATGGACTGTCATTTCTCTTTGCTTATTTGAGCTGTTCTTGCCATAATATGGACTTGGTCTTTTACCAAATAGGGCTGTCTTCTGTATACCCCCTCCCCTACCTTGTCACAACACAACTGATTGGCTCAAAAGCATTAAGAAGGAAACAAATTCCACAAATTAACTTTTAAGAAGGCACACCTGTTAATTGAAGTGCATTCCAGGTGACTACCTCATGAAGCGGTTTGAGAGAATGCCAAGAGTGTGCAAAGCTGTCATCAAGGCAAAGGATGGCTATTTGAAGAATCTCAAATATAAAATATATTTTGATATGTTTACCACTTTTTTGGTTACTACATGATTCCATATGTGTTATTTCATAGTTTTGATGTCTTCACTATTATTCTACAATGTAAAAATAAAGAAAAACCCTTGAATGCGTAGGTGTGTCCAAACTTTTGACTGGTACTGTAAATCAGATGACGCTGGCCTTGGTCATATCACCATTGGCCTCATGGTGAAATCCCTGAGCAGTTTCCTCCCTCTCTGGGATGTTAGTAAGGACTCCTTTATCTTTGTAGTGACTGGGTGTATTGATACACCATCTAAAGCCTAATTAATAACTTCACCATTCTCAAAAGGATATTCAGCATCTGCTTTTCAATTGTTTTTACACATCTACCAATCGGTGCCCTTCTTTGCGAGGCATTGAAAAACCTCCCTCGTCTTTGTGGTTTAATCTGTGCTTGAAAATCACTACTTGATTGAGGGACCTTGCAGATAATTAATTATATGTGGGGGGAACAGAGAGTAATTCAGAAATCAGGTTATTAGTAACACACTACGCCGTCATGGATTAAAATCCTGCAGCGCACGCAAGGTCCACCTGCTCAAGCCAGCGCATGTCCAGGCCCGTCTGAACTTTGCCAATGACCATCTGGATGATCCAGAGGAGGAATGGGAGAAGGTCATGTGGTCTGATGAGACAAAAATATAGCTTTTTGGTCTAAACTCCACTCGCCGTGTTTGGAGGAAGAAGAAGGATGAGTACAACCCCAAGAACACCATCCCAACCGTGAAGCATGGAGGTGGAAAAATCATTCTTTGGGGATGCTTTTCTGCAAAGGGGACAGGACGACTGCACCGTATTGAGGGGAGGATGGAAGGGGCCATGTATCGCGAGATCTTGGCCAACAACCTCCTTCCCTCAGTAAGAGCATTGAAGATGGGTCATGGCTGGGTCTTCCAGCATGACAACGACCCGAAACACACAGCCAGGGCAACTAAGGAGTGGCTCCGTAAGAAGCATCTCAAGGTCCTGGAGTGGCCTAGCCAGTCTCCAGACCTGAACCCAATAGAAAATCTTTGGAGGGAGCTGAAAGTCCGTATTGCCCAGCGACAGCCCCGAAACCTGAAGGATCTGGAGAAGGTCTGTATGGAGGAGTGGGCCAAAATCCCTGCTGCAGTGTGTGCAAACCTGGTCAAGACCTACAGGAAACGTATGATCTCTGTAATTGCAAACAAAGGTTTCTGTACCAAATATTAAGTTCTGCTTTTCTGATGTATCAAATACTTATGTCATGCAATAAAAAGCAAATTAATTACTTAAAAATCATACAATGTGATTTTCTGGATTTTCTCACAGTTGAAGTGTACCTATGATAATAATTACAGACCTCTACATGCTTTGTAAGTAGGAAAACCTGCAAAATCGGCAGTGTATCAAATACTTGTTCTCCCCACTGTATATTGTCAAAGAATTGTGGATCATCATTATTTGGTCCGTAAAGGTTAACTGCACATACAGTTAAAGCTGATTGAGAAAGCATGCAGATTGAGCAGAAATTGATAACAATGTGAGATTTGATTAATCTATGTCACGTCCTAGGAGATGGAGATCAGATCCACCCTCTTCACCTGAGACACAAACACTCTGATCCCCTGTTGTAACCATTTCCCCAAGCATCTCCATGCGGTCAGAACTTTGATTATTTTGTGCCACCTGGGCCACAATGATAAACCCTCTCTCTGATTGTCCGAGTGTGACCCCCTCCCCATGGGTTACTGCAGCCAGTGTTGCCAGCACTGCCACTACCTGGGTGGGCGTACCCCACCGGAATCCCCACCGGCTAGGTAAAAGGTCGTCAAGGTTCTCATTAGCAGCTTTGAGAATTCCCTTGTATATTATGCTCTCCCATCAGGGGGCTCTGGCTTTGTAGGACCAACCCTGCCAGGCAGGCTCAGAATCTTGAGGGGGCGGTGCTGCTCAAGTAGGTCTCTGACCGCATTTATTTATCTGTTTAGGCTGCATATTCACAGCAGGTCCATAAAAGAGATGGGAACTTCTCTTTGGTGTATGGGTCGCTCAGGTGGGTGTCCAGGTTATAGGGTTAGGGATCTTTCCATCATGATAGGACAATGAAAAAATTAGATTAGATGTATACTATATTTCAAAATGTATATCCCTCATCTACACAAAATTGAAAGCTCTCTCTCACTACCCCTGCTCATAGACCCCCGGTCGGCTCTGGGATATGCAACCATTTCCCCTCTCACTCACTTAACGCCGCACCTTTTCAAACACAAACATGCACACCACATGGTTGACTGCGGAAGAAATGGGCCGAGCGTGCAAACGCACCCGTATCCACATCTGCCGCAAAAGGACGCCAGAGAGAACACAGGACCAACCACAACAACCATCCGCCAAAACAACAACCTCCCGCCAAAAAAGCCATGTTCTAATTATTTGTATTTAAAGATGTATTATTCTGCTTGTTATATCGTTTTATCATTTTATAAAATACTATAGTTACTATAAATGTTATTTAATATTACAATCCCTATCATTGCTAGTATCAGGTGCTCCAATATTTGACTCCTCTATTACAACTTTTAGAATAGCCATGGAGTAGTCTTTGTGTCTCTGAACATTTGGTTGTCAATATATAATTTATCCACCACTAGTGCAACACGTTTCCCTTTTAATCTGTTTTCCTTGAAGATTGGATACAGAACTTTGCGCTTTTCTACAATCTCCCTCGGGAACTGATCATTCATGCCTATTTTCGTGCCAGCAAGTCTTTTTCCTAGGCTTTTCACCATAGCTTTATCCTTAAAAAAAGCAAATTTGGCAACGTTTGGGCGCTCATATTTCTGTCCTCTTTTTCCGAAACGATGTACACGTTCGAGTTGGATTTTATCGACAGCCTCGAGTGGGATTTGTAGCGCTGTATGCAGGAAGTCCTTCATAATATTCTCTGTTATTTCTCCCTCCTTTTCCTGAATACCCGTAAGTACTAGATTTTCCCTCATCGATCTAGTTTGGATGTCTAGTAAGGCTTCTCTCAGAAGGTTGTTCTCCTTTTTTAGTTCCCTAACGTCCGTTTCCATTTTAGAGACTGTCACTTTTAATTCTTTGGTTTCTTTCTCCATTACCAAAGCTTTTTCGTCATTACTGACCAATTCTAGTATGCCCAATTTGTCATTTATCGACTTCAACAGGTAGCTTTCCACACTTACCATACCCAGTGGTGAAAAGCATTTATCATCTGTATCAGTCGATGAGTCGCGTTTCCTTTTGGGGATCGGCTCTCCACGCTTGTCTTCAGTCATGTTTGGGTGTTGCGTGTTGTTTTAATATTTGTCGATATATTTCTCTAGCCTTATGATCTGTTTTGTGTTATTATCCAGATTGAATTATATTAACTGCGAATATATGAAATGCTAATATTTAGTCTAACTTACTGATTTTGAAAATTATGTTTTTATCTTGAGGTGTTTTGTACCGATTTCTATTCAATACGCCATCTTGTCTACGCGTGCCCCGCCCCCCACTCACCTCATTTAGGTGCAATCTTACTAGCAGCAATATCCTTGCCTGTGAAGCCCTTTTTGTGCAAAGCAATGATGACGGCACGCGTTTCCTTGCAGGTAACCATGGTTAACAGAGGAAGAACAATGATTTCAAGCACCACCTTCCTTTTAAAGCTTCCAGTCTGTTATTCTAACTCAATCAGCATGACAGAGTGATCTCCAGCCTTGTCCTCGTCAACACTCTCACCTGTGTTAACGAGAGAATCACTGACATGATGTCAGCTGGTCCTTTTGTGGCAGGGCTGAAATGCAGTGGAAATGTTTTTTGGGGATTAAGTTCATTTTCATGGCAAAGAGGGACTTTGCAATTAATTGCAATTCATCTGATCACTCTTCATAACATTCTGGAGTATATGCAAATTGCCATCATAAAAACTGAGGCAGCAGACTTTGTGAAAATTATTATTTGTGTCATTCTCAAAACTTTTGACCAGGACTGTAGTGTTGTTTCTCTTGTCGTGATGTGTGTTTTGTCCTAAAAAAATTCTTTTTAATCCCAGGCCCCATCCCAGCAGGAGGCCTTTTGCCTTTTGGTAGGCCGTCATTGTAAATAAGAATGTGTTCTTAACTGACTTGCCTAGTTAAATAAAATAAATACATCTAGAATGTTGCGAGTTGTACTACCGACAATACACCACCAGAGGGCAGGAGATTAACCGTAATCATTGCTGTTAGGCGCACTAAAAACTGTGGCGCAGTAATGAACACGGGTAGTGGACGATATTATCTGATGTAATATGAGCAAAGAAAAAAATCACCACTCAAATAAAAGCAATGGGCAGAAAACTAAAGAAATTCTGTCAAATTCAAGTCTCATCTTATTTGCTTTCAATTATCTAAATGTCACTATCTAAATTAAGTAAAATAGGCTACCAGCAATGTTTTATTATCATGTACATTATGTCCCATGCCATTGATGCTGTAGGCTAATAACGAATATGTAATTAGGGTACAAAATATGTCCATGTCCGAATTCATTCCTCGAATCCATCAATAGTCTGGTGCCTGGTGTGCAATTACGTAATGGCCACAGTGGAGTTGGAACTGGCGCCAGCAGGCAGCTCCTCTCTTATTGTTACGTAACCCATCCGATCAACATACCCGCGGCATCCATCCACTACACTGACTACACTGTGTAAACCATATTGTACTGCTGCGCAATGCAATGTTTACTCACTGATGAATGTAGGCTACACTGCAGTCTCGTTTGGTATTAGAATACCTTCATCATTGTATGATAGGCTATTCACAGGACAAGAGCAGCCTAATATGTTTTCTTCCTATTGAGCAGTAGATCACATGTATATAGCCCTTCATTAATTATGGTGCAGTTGTATTTTTCCTGAATGCCGTAGCCTATTGTTTCAAACTGTTTTTCCTTAGGGAAAACTTAATCCCTTAAATTAGGTAATACTATTATTGATCATATTTTAACCCGGGTTTTCATTATAATTCCCTTATCAGAATTATTGTAACTGTTTTTCTCGATATGTGCTGTTGTTTTGGAGCGTGGCTGACTGCCCCATTGTTGTCTGAATAGAATAGCCTAATGTCCCTAAATCCTCGGAGGTGTTCTGCGCAACGTCAGAAATCAGTAATCAGTAAACATGCCCAGCCAAAACAACAACAAACACAAACCGAGCCACGCTATCCGTTGCCAAGCCAGCGGCTGCTGCGGGCACCCGCAAACACTGACCTGGTATCAGTTCAAACAGCCGTCATCCTAGCCCTTACTATAGGGTTAAAATCACTAACACTGATCTGAAATCAGTGGTAGGGTGGATTCCAGCTCAAGACCGCACAAAGCTTGGCAACCAGTGGTAGCCACACCCCTCTATTGAATCAAATGGGTTGGTATGTTTGGGGGTTTTGACGGACGTTTGCAGCGACTAGCCTACTACGGATTCAAGGCTTCCCTAGCAACCCGGTGGATGAGCCAACCATAACCGCGCAAAACTCGAGACTCTGCCGCTACTGGGGACAGGAAACGACAGAGATCAGACAGAGCTGCGGAACAGTGTGGCTGGCAGTGCAATTCAGGATTACAACAAATGAAACATCTGGTACTTTCATGGCACGGTAGCGGGAATGAAGGATTTATGGAATGAGGATTTGAGCACAGGAACAGGTTCGATGCTTTGATGTTACAGTGGACCACATTGTAGATGTAGGCTAATTTGTATAATTGTTTGTTACATTGTGTTTTCACTTTCGTTGGCAAAATTGACACTTGTAGCTTTCATTCAAACTCCTATTTTAGGAGACTTCAAATCTGTGTTTGATCCATTTATTGTAAATGGATACATTGTGAGTTCCCAGACATGAATTATGACTGAAAATATAAGGCTATCCACTGGATGAACTGTCAAATAACACCACATTCAACTTGACTCTCTTCTTTGCTACTTTGATTCGTGCGTCACACAGCTCAAATCTTGAGTTGGAGGAGAAATAGAAGAAGTGATTGAACAGTCTTGTACAAGTTGTTGCATGATGGAACATAATCATTCTTCATCGTGAGGATGAACCACAGAACCAGCCCCGCCAAGGCTTACGATTTTCTGCTCAAGTTTCTCCTGGTGGGGGACAGCGATGTGGGAAAGGGGGAGATACTGGCGAGCCTCCAGGATGGAGCCAGCGAGTCTCCATATGGCTACAACATGGGTGAGTGTCCAGTGTACAACGGTGTCCAGAAATATATACAACTTTTTTCAATATTTTTATTGCGCAACATAAACCAGTAGTAGTACACAGTCCGTTTTATGCACAGCTTGTTCTGGATGGTCCGTGTCATCCGATCCCCGAAAAGCGCAGTGGTCGTCATGCTTTAGCTAGCCAGTGCACATTCTTTAGGTTTAAAGGGTTATATTTAGGATTAGTGGACCAAGACCAAGGCTGGACATGTTGTCTTGGACATCTGAGAGTAAGGTTGCGTCCCAAATGGCACCCTATAGTGCACTACTTCTGACCAGTGCCGATATTGCTCTGGTCAAAAGTAGTGGGAATAAGGCTTAGATGTCACCCACCAGTGTCAGAGCTTGACAGTCACCTCTGTCAACTTAATGGCATGTCTCAGGCTGGACACATTGGCAGTCAGGATCTCTAGTCTCCACTGAGTGTTGTTAACACCCCATGGTTCCCCTTATCCAACTGTCGGTGGAGAAACACGTTTTTGGTTGTTCAGAAATAAAACGCATAAGTTCTTCTGACTGGCATGGAAGAGGCTAGAGTCTTGAGAGGTGTAAGGATAATTAGGAGTTTGAAACTATGGTATTTGGTGCAGTGCCACAGTATACCTTGTAGCTGAACATAAAAGGAGTGTAATGAAAGCTTGGCAATATGTACCACTACATTTACAAAAGTACGTGGACATGCCTTCAAATTAGTGGATTCGGCTATTTCAGCCACACCCGTTGCTGACAGGTGTATAAAATCGAGCATACAGCCATGCAATCTCCATAGACAAACATTGGCAGTAGAATGGCCTTACTGAAGAGCTCAGTGACTTTAAATGTGGCAACGTCATAGGATGCCACCTTTCCAACAAGCCACTCCTGCTAGAGCTGCCCCGGTCAACTGTAAGTGCTGTTATTGTGAAGTGGAAACGTCTAGGAGCAACAACGGCTCAGCCACGAAGTGGTAGGCCACACAAGCTCACAGAACGGGACCGCAGAGTGCTGAAGAGCGTAGCTTGTACAAATCGTCTGTCCTCGATTGCAACACTTCCTACCGAGTTCCAAACTGCCTCTGGAAGCAACATCAGTACAATAACTTTTCATTGGGAGCTTCATGAAATGGGTTTCCATTGCCTAGCAGCCGCACACAGGCTGGAGTGGTGTAAAGCTCGCCGCCATTGGACTCTGGAGCAGTGAAAACGCGTTCTACGGAGTGATGCATCACTCTTCACCATCTGGCAGTCCGACGGATGAATCTGGGTTTGGCAGATGCCAGAAGAACGCTACCTGCCCCAATGCATAGTGCCAACTGTAAAGTTAGGTGGAGGAGGAATAATTTGTCTGGGGCTGTTTTTCATGGTTCATGCTAGGCCCCTTAGTTCCAGTGAAGGGACATTTTAACGCTACAGCATACAATGACCTTCTAGACAATTCTGTGCTTCCAACTCTGTGGCAACAGTTTGGGGAAGGTGTTTTCCTGTTTCAGCATGACAATGCCTCCGTGCACAAAGCGAGGTCCATAAAGAAATGGTTTGTCAAGATCGGTGTGGAAGAACTTGACTGGCCTGCACAGTGCCCTGACCTCAAACTCATCGAACACCTTTGGGATGAATTGGAACGCCGACTGTGAGCCAGGCCTAATCGCCCAACATCAGTGCCCGACCTCACTAATGCTCTTGTGGCTGAATGGAAGCAAGTCCCCGCAGCAATTTTTTACATTTTAGTCATTTAGCAGACGCTCTTATCCAGAGCGACTTACTGGAGCAATTAGGGTTAAGTTCCTTGCTCAAGGGCACATCGACAGATTTCTCACCTGTCGGTTACTGGCACAACGCTCTTAACCACTAAGCTACCTGCTGCCCCAACATCTAGTGGAAAGCCTTCCCAGAAGAGTGGAGGCTGTAATAGCAGCAAAGGGAGGACCAACTCCATTATTTAGCTATTGTTGATTGGACTAAATCGTTTTTGGAATCTTTTAGTTGTCACTACATTAGACTAAGCATAGGTGATTTGATGATGTTGAAGTTGAAATGGTGCTGGAATAGTGGAGGCAGCTCCTGTTTTCTTTGCGACATGCAGTAAATCTCCGGTGTTCTAAATCAATAGTTGTTTAGTAGCCCGAAAATGTCGGAAACATTAACTTTCTTGACCATGCTGTAGGTCATGTAACTGTTTGTTACATGCAATGTTTTGTGGACTTCACCGAACAGATATTGATCTCCGGTTTTGTGATGAAACAAAGGTGTGGTTGAATGTATTCTGCCACTGTGTCTTCTTATTGTCTCGGCCTTTAGGCCTATATAGCACGGTGTCAAGGCATATGAACTGACAGGTTATAGAGCAAACAGCGCAATTATCACAGCACATAGGTTGTAATATGGCTTTTTGGGGGGCTTGGCTTCCCCAGTGATTCTACCCACGCACCGCTACAGTTTAGTTTCATTGTCCAAATAAATACATAGGGGAGTGTAATGCACTACTTTTGACCAGAGCCCTATGGGCCCCAGAGGGGCCATTGTCTTGATATCGGGGCTTATTCAATGACTTAAGACAGTCTGGGCCGATTACTGTAAATGAAGGTTTGGACTTCGGTTTAGTGTCTCTAGGTAAGTGAGTGTTGATATGACGACTGCTCACTGTGCCCAGTGTTTAGTAATAAATGGCGTGTGTCACCTCGTCAACGGTTTGATCCAGCACTGACCCCAGTTAAGGTGTCTGAGTGAGAGAGAGACAACGAGACAGAGGGGGGGGAGAGAGAGAGAGAGAGAGAGAAAGAGGAACGGGGAGATGGTGGGAGAGACAGAGAGAGAGGGATGGCGGGAGAGAGAGATGGGAGTATGGATGTTAGGAGAGAGGAGTTCTGTTTCTGCCTAAACTCTCTGGTACATAGCAACAGTTGCTAGAGCGACAATGTAGCTGCCTCTGCTCCCCTGCCTGGATGATGGGTCAACACAGTATGGAAAGACTTGCTGCTCCTCTCAATGCAGACTGGCTTTATTCTGCGACACAGTTCTACTAAGTTCTACACAGTTAGCCTTATCCACTTTTACTCTGTTATTTTGGGTAAACTTTCCCAGCTCAGTCCAGAGAGAGAGATGAGCGGAGGGATGCTGGGCGCACACACACACACCGTGAGGCTGTGAGGTGCACTACATGGTCAAAAGTATGTGGACCCTGCTCGTCGAACGCGTCATTCCAAAATCATGGGCATTGATATGGAGTTGGTCCCCCTTTTGCTGTTATAACAGCCTCCACTCTTCTGGGAAGGCTTTCCACTAGATGTTGGAACATTGCTGCGGGGACTCGCTTCCATTCAGCCACAATAGCATTAGTGAGGTCGGGCACGGATGTTGGGCGGTTATTCCTGGCTTGCAGTCGGCATTCCAATTCATCCCAAAGGTGTTTGATGGGTTTGAGGTCAGGGCCCGACAAACCATTTCTGTATGGATCTCGCTTTGTGCATGGGGGTTTCATGCTGAAACAGGAAAGGGCCTTCCCCAAACTGTTGCCACAAAGTTGGACGCACAGAATAGTCTAGAATGTCATTGTATGCTGTAGTGTTAAGATGTCCCTCTACTGGAACTAAGGGGCCTAGCCCGAACCATGAAAAACAGCCCCAGACCATTATTCCTCCTCCACCAAACTTTACAGTTGGCACTATGCATTGGGGCAGGTAGCGTTCTCCTGGCATCCGCCAAACCCAGATTTGTCAGTTTGACTGCCAGATGGTGAAGCATGATTCATCACTCCAGAAAACGCGTTTCCACTGCTCCAGAGTCCAATGGCGGCGAGCTTTACACCACTCCAGCTGACGCTTTGCATTATGTATCATGATTTAAGGCTTGTGTGCTGCTGCTCGGCCATGGAAACCCATTTCATGACGCTCCCGACGAACAGTTCCTGTGCTGACGTTGCTTCCAGAGGCAGATTGGAACTCCCACGTTGAAAGTCACTGAGCTCTTCAGTAAGGCCATTCTACTGCCAATGTTTGTCTATGGAGATTGCATGGCTATGTGCTCGATTTTATAACCTGTCAGCAACTGGTGTGGCTACAATAGACAAATCCACTAATTTGAAGGGGTGTCCACATACTTTTTAAACGGTGGCAGCAGGCAGCTGCTCACTGTGAGTCTGACTGGCTGGTTAGTTGGAAGTGGAGAGCAGCACAGCCCAGCAGGGGAGCATTCAGTCTGCCTAAAAGTTCAGAGTCCCCGCCGGTAGCAATGGAATATTATCGAGCTGACATGAGTCTATTATTGCATGTAGCACAGAACATTGTTATGCAGTGTTTTACAGTGTTTGTGTCCCCAAATGGCACCCTATTCCCTATGCAGTGCGCTCCTTTGGACCGGGCCCACAGGGCTCTGGCCAAAGGTAGTGCACTATGTTGGGAATAGGGTGCCATTTGGGACACAGAAAGTATAATTTTTTTCTTTGCAGTGTTTTTTCTGCTCTGCCACCGTCAGAAAGTTTAAGACCTGGGTTCAAATACACGTGTATTTGAGTATGTGTCATTTAAAATAAATTTCTGTGTATTTGAGTATTTTCAAATACACAGCCCAATACAAGTAGTTTTATTTGAGTATTTGAATGGTTATTTGTAAAAACCAAATAGTCTTCCAAATTGTATTTGAAAGTAATTTCAAATACTTTTTTCAAATACTATTTCCAAATACCTGGGTTAAATGTATGGAAGTGTATTTGAATCAGTGTATTTGAGTATTTTCAAATACTTTCCAAGTGTATTACTATAGTATTTACAAATACATTCCAATATTCAATTACTTGTTTTTTCAAATAAAGGTTATCTGAATACTTACTTCAGAATGTATGTGAAAATAATCTATGTATTTTAAATAGTATTTGAAACCAGGTCTGGAAAGTTTCACCCTATTAACACACCTCTGAGAGAAAGAGTTCCCAACATTCAATGTGAAGTACTTTTGTGATTCAGGGAAAGTGTTATAGGCTATAAATGCAAGACATCATTATAATCATCATCAGTGTTTGTTTTTATTCTCTTTAACTGATGTTGTTTGTTTGACTGATTCCTAGAGGGAGCTGTATAAAAGGCAGTCAGAACGAGTCCTAAATGGCACCCTATTCCCTATGGGCCCTGGTCAAAAGTAGGGCACTATATAGGGGATAGGGTGCTTTTTGGGATGCAACCATTATTTTCCTCAGAAGATCTTAGTTAGCTGCTAATTACCTTATTTTCTCTGTTAGTGTTTTTTCCTAATGTTCTAATTACAACAATGCCTTCTAAAGGGAGAAAAATGCCGGTGTCATTACTTTATTCCCATGTGGGGTGTGGGTGCATATGTGGGTGGTAGCGTGTGTGTGTGTTCATACTCTGATTGTTATTTTATTTTTATTTTATTTAACCTTTATTTAACTAGGCAAGTCAGTTAAGAACAAATTCTTATTTACAATGACGGCATACCAAAAGGCAAAAGGCCTCCTGCTGGGACGGGGGCTGGGATTTAAAAAATAAATATATATAAATATAGGACCAAACACACATCACAACAAGAGAGACAACACAACACTACAGAAAGAGAGACCTAAGACAACAACATAGCATGGCAGCAACGCATGACAACACAGCAATCTAGCAACCCAACATGAAAAGAACATGGTAGCAACACAAAACAACATGGCAGCAGCACAACATGGTAGCAGCACAAGACATGGTACAAACATTATTGGGCACAGACAACAGCACAAAGGGCAAGAAGGTAGAGACAACAATACATCATGTGAATCAGCCACAACTGCCAGTAAGAGTGTCCATGATTGAGTCTTTGAATGAAGAGATGGAGATAAAACTGTCCAGTTTGAGTGTTTTTTGCAGCTTGTTCCAGTCGCTAGCTGCAGCGAACTGAAAAGAGGAACGACCCAGGGATGTGTGTGCTTTGCGGACCTTTAACAGAATGTGACTGGCAGAATGGGTGTTGTATGTGGAGGATGAGGGCTGCAGTAGGTATCTCAGATAGGGGGGAGTGAGGCCTAAAAGGGTTTTGTAAATTAGCATCAAACAGTGGGTCTTGCGACGGGTATACAGAGATGACCAGTTTACAGAGGAGTATAGAGTGCAGTGATGTGTCCTATAAGGAGCATTGGTGGCAAATCTGATGGCCGAATGGTAAAGAACATCTAGCCGCTCGAGAGCACCCTTACCTGCCAATCTATAAATTACGTCTCCGTAATCTAGCATGGGTAGGATGGTAATCTGAATCAGGGTTAGTTTGGCAGCTGGGGTGAAAGAGGAAACCAAGTCTAGATTTAACCTTAGCCTGCAGCTTTGATATGTGCTGAGAGAGGACAGTGTACCGTCTAGCTATACTCCCAAGTACTTGTATGAGGGGACTACCTCAAGCTCTAAACCCTCAGAGATAGTAATCACACCGGTGGGGAGAGGGGCATTCTTCTTACCAAACCACATGACCTGTGTTTTGGAGGTGTTCAGAACAAGGTTAAGGGCAGAGAAAGCTTGTTGGACAATAAGAAAGCTTTGTTGTAGAGCGTTTAACATCTGGGGAGGGACCAGTTGAGTATAAGACTGTATCATCTGCATATAAATGGATGAGAGAGCTTCCTAATGCCTGAGCTATATTGTTGATGTAAATTGAGAAGAGCGTGGGGCCTAGGATTGAACCTTGGGGTACTCCCTTGGTGACAGGCAGTGGCTGAGATAGCAGATGTTATGACTTTATACACTGCACTCTTTGAGAGAGGTAGTTAGCAAACCAGGGCAAAGACCCCTCAGAGACACCAATACTCCTTAGATGGCCAACATGGATGGAATGGTCTACCGTGTCAAAAGCTTTGGCCAAGTCATTAAAATAACAGCACAACATTGCTTAGAATCAAGGGCAATGGTGACATCATTTAGGACCTTTAAGGTTGCAGTGACACATCCATAACCTGAGCAGAAACGAGATTGCATACCAGAGACAATACTATAGACATCAAGAAAGCCAGTCAGCTGAATATTGACATGTTTTTCCAACACTTTTGATAAACAGGGCAAAATAGAAATTGGCCTATAACAGTTAGGATCAGCTTGAACTCCCCCTTTAAATAAAGGACGCACCGTGGCTGCCTTCCAAGCAATGGGAACCTCCCCAGAGAGGAGAGACAGGTTAAAAAGGTCAGAGATAGGCTTGGCGATGATAGGGGCAGCAACCTTAAAGAAGAAAGGGTCTAAACCATCTGACCCAGATGTTTTTTGGTGTGAAGTTTAAGGAGCTCATTTAGCACCTCGGACTCCGTGACCGCCTGCAGGGAGAAACTTTGTAGCGGGGCAGGGGAAAAAGAGGGAGGAGCATCGGGGCTACTCGCATTAGAAGAACTGGGAGATGAGGAAATGTTGGATGGGCAAGGAGGCATGCCTGACTCAAATAGGAATCCTGACTTAATGAAGTGGTGATTAAAGAGCTCAGCCATGTGCTCTTTGTCAGTAACAACCACATCATCAACATTAAGGGACATGGGCAGCTGTGAGGAGGAGGGTTTATTCTCCAGATCTTTAACCGTTTTCCAGAACTTCTTGGGGTTAGACCCACAGAGAGAGAACTGCTCCTTAAAGTAACTAGCTTTAGCCTTCCGGATAACTTGAGTGCACTTATTTCTCATTTGCCTGAAGGAGAGCCAGTCAGCCTGAATAAACGTGTGCCGAGCCTTTCGCCAAATAAAATTCTTGAGGTGGAGTAACTCTGCCAGATCACTGTCGAACCAGGGGCTGAACCTGCTTTTAATTCTCATTTTCTTTATGGGGGCGTGTTTGTTAACAATACCACTGAAAATATCAAAAAAGGAAGGTCCAAGCGACTTCGACAGAGGGGATCAAGCTGATTCTATACAAATTTACAGAGGCCAGGTCATGAAGGAAGGCTTGCTCATTCAAGTTTTTTTAGCAAGTGTCTATGACAAATCAGGACAGGTCGTTTCACCGAGTAGCAGTTTTAGGTAAAAAGCTTCTTGTGTTAACATGCAGAAAGCCCAGGCTTTTACGAGAGCAGAAATCAGTGAAGCAGATATCAGAGCACAAGTCAGAATTGGGGCTAGCAACAGTAGATGGGCCAGGGTGTACGTGCACATTTCCAGATATCATCAGCAGTAATACAATCAGGGCACGGCCGTGGACAGGGAGAGCTCTGCAGTGTTGGTTTTTTATGACATTTGAATATGCATCGGATGGCAACAAGATCATATTGTACAGCAATTTCATCAGGTAACATGAATACAAAGCAGGCGAGAGGTGGTTAGAATAGGATTGGAGTCCAAGAGACCATGTAACCAATAGAGTCCGAGTCCCGAGTGTGGGAACAAACATAGTCTGTCCCACGGGCGGGTAAACAAGCAAGATCATAGTCAACAAAGCACGCAGGAGTCATGAGACAAATAGCATAAAGCACAATAAAAAAATATAACGACGCGGGGCTATCCATCCAGCTATCCAAGTTCAGAGTCACTCGCCCCAACAGAGCGTGTGTGCTGGAGGCGAGCAAAAGCTCGGGAGAGAGGGGGGAGGGTGGCAGGGGTACCTGTACCAGACAGGGGGAGACAGGGCAGACTGTGAACAGATCGCCAGGTGGAATCCAAGCAGCAGTGCAGCAGGCAACGGGAGTAGGTGTCACACCCACTTGGGATAAACTTTTTCGGGAGGCAGATTCATTGTAGAACATCCCAGCTAGCTACGTCCAAACAAAGTTGGCCTGTGGCTGTTGTATTTTGGAGATTGCGAGGAGGATATCTTCTGATGTTATCAAAGCAAAAATATAGTTTCTTATTGAGGTAATTTACAATTGAAGTGTCCTTGCTGCATATTAGTTCAAAATAGAGTTGAATCCAGGGGGCACTGTACTGTAATGACCTGGGCACAGCAGGAGGGGGCTTCAAAGGCCTCTGCAATTGGGTGGGGTAGGCTTTAAAACTATCCTGCCATTGTTGGGCTCAAGGGCTTTGACACCTCATACTTCACACCTCAGTGCTAATTGAAGTAGCAGTCAGATCTGTTTGGTAGCCTAAGTTAAGCATTCAGTCCTTATAAAGTGAAATATATCATTGTAATGTATTTTTCTTCTTGGCTTTAAAAGTAACTTCAGACTAAACATTACTCACTCAGTTCCAGGTTGGACAGTGTTTTCAGGTTTCTGTTTGTTTGCCAGAGCATTTTCTTTATAGCTTGGAAATAAGAATATTTGGCATTAGGAATCCTTCCAGGTAATTTTGTCCAAATCAGGTTGTAGGTTTGGAGTTTTGATTTGGAGTGAAGGTTATGTTGTGGAGGGTAGCATCCTGTATATGTCCCTGCTGAAAAATCCAAGTTTATCTAACTCTAAATCTATCTTTTTGTAAAAACATGATGAAAGATGCGGGAGCTCGTCTGCCTCGCTCTCTCTCATGTTCAAGTTTATGTAATTGCACTCCTTTATAAAACCACTCCGTGAGAAAGTGTGGTATGGAAACAAACGGTTTGACTGATTATACAGTGGCAGTTATCTACCTAATCATCTTCTGGAGAATACAGTTAGGGAGGCATGGTAAGCTCTCTGAGGAATTTCATTTTCTGTATTTTACCAATTAAGAGATGAAGAAATGTTTTCCATAATTATTTTGTGTAAACACAAAGTTCCTGGGTTGCAGCTTGAATGATGTGTTGGTTTCTACATAGAGGACAATATCCACAAACTGAAGAGTGTGTGGGTATTCTCTTGTACCACCAGTGAAATCTGTTGGATGTTTGTACACTACAATTTATCCTGGTTGCCCTGACATGGTTTGTTGTCTGTGGCCCTTCTGTGTTTTTCGTTAGTATCACAGGACATGATGGATCTGATGTGTGTTTATATAAGAGCCACAGTTTCCTCCACCGCCAGGCTGGTTTGGCTTGTTTTCAACAGCATGAAACAAAGGTTGCTTCCCAAAAGGCACCCTTTTCCGTTTATAGTGCACTACTTTTGACTATGGCCTCTGGACAAAGTAGTGCACTGTGTAGGGAATATGTTGCCATTTGGGATGCCGACAGTGTTTCCCCTTCCGCACTCTGGCCAATAATTGCTGTTGATGTTAGGCTACTAAATGTGGAATCAACAGGATCCAAGGCTCATCTCAGTTTTCTGGGTCAGCTCTACTAATAGGAGGAAATAGAAGGAGAGAGTGGAAGCATTTCTGTGATCAGCCAGTCTCCATTGCCAGAGACAGAGGCCTGCGTCCCAAACGGCACACTATTCCCTACATACAATCACCTCCAAAATTATTAGCGCCCATGATGAAGATGAGCAAAAAATACTGTATAAAATATTTATAAATACTGAGCTACAGTATATTGTATGCTCCAAAAATTTTAAATTGATATTTTTTTATACTAATACAATTGCTCAGAGAAATTTTTTGTTTGTAACAAGTAATACAAATCAATCTAAAAAAGATAGGTTTCAAAATTATTGCCACCCCTGTTTTCAATACTTTGTGCACCCTCCCCTTGCAAGGATAACAGCACATAGCTTTTTAAAAATCATGTTTTATGAGATTGGAGAACACATTAGGAGGGATCTTTCCTTCATACAGGATGTTTCAAGATCCTTGATATCCTTCGGTCTGCTCTTATGGACTGCCCTCTTCAATTAAAACCACAGGTTTTCAAATGGGATTCAAGTCCAGAGACTGAGATCAATTAATCAATTCTTAGTGGATTTCCATGTGTGCTTGAGGTTATTGTCTTGCTGGAAGATCCCCTTGCAGCCAAGTGTCAGCCTCCTGTAAGAAGCAACCAGGTATTTTTCTAATATGTCATAGTACTTGGTAAAGTTCATGATGCCGTTGACCTTAAAGGGGTACTTCGGGATTTTGACAATGAGGCCCTTTATCTACTTCCCCAGAGTCAGATGAACTAGTGGATACTACCTCTAACTTATTTCATACTGGACACAGACACATACAAATGGTATCCACAAGTTTATCTGACTCTAGGGATACCAAATCCAAAATGCCAAATCCCTTTAACAAGGGCCCCAGGACCAGTGGAAGCAAAACAGACCTATAACATCAAAGATCTACCACTATATTTTACAGTAGGTTCTTTTCTGCATATGCATCCTTCTTTCGAGGCCAAACCCACCACTGGTGTGGGCGTCGCCAAAGAGCTCTATTTTCGTCTTATATGACCATACCACCCGGTTCCGGTCCAAGTGCCAATGCTGTTGAGCAAACTCCAGGAGTTTACATTTGTTGGTTGCTCTCAATAAAGGCTTTTTATGGCAACCCTTCCAAATAGCCTATTGACAAGTTCTGTAATTCTTCAACTTTGGCCCTTGGACCTTTCTTTGCGTCCAGAACTATCTTCCTCACAAAATGTGAGGACAAGATACACTTGCATCCTCTACCAGGCAAGTTTACCACTGTTCCAGTGGTTTTAAACTTCTTAATTGTTGCCTTAATAGTGGTAAGCTGTATATTTGATTGTCAAACAATTATTTTTTGCTCATCTTTATCAAGGGTGCCAATAATTTGAGGTGACTGTAGTGCACTACTTTTATCCAGGGCCCATAGGTCTTTCGTCAAAAGTAGTGCACTATGTAGGGAATAGGGTGCCATTTGCCGGGCAGGCGGGGACAGATGATGGCTGAGTTGGAGCACTCACAGGTGAATGACCACAGACTCCAGAAGCAGTGGAATAGTTGGAAAACAGACAGTGGAGTGACCACAGACATTCTGGAATCCTTCCATAAACTGTTTTTCCAGTCCCAGGCCACGGAACAGTTCCAAACCAAAATTGATCACTTGATAATAGTTCAGAACACACACACAAACACAGGGAAAGAGGCACGTATGCACACAGACAGACATACACACATTATTTAGAAGAACGGTGTCTGGAACACAGTTCTCCATTTTGACTTTCATTTGCTCTTTTTTAACTGAATGTATAGTAAGATGAGGTGTTCATGTTTTAAATGGCCCTCTGTTTGTATTCTCTCTACATCTGTATAGCACCTCTTACAATTGAGTCCATGTTTTCAAAAAACACCACTAAATGTTCTATTAATGGTCAACATAAAGAGTTATGGAACACAAAATAACAGAATGTTTGAAAAGCCAATGAGTCAAAGAGAGTGTATTTGAACTGTATGAGTTTAGAAATGTTTGACTGTGTGTGTGTGTGTGTGTGAAGCAGTTCTGTCTGTGGGGGTTGCTGATGCCAGGAGAGGATGACTCATCTTTGTATCTGATCCCACTCAGACAGAGCGAAAGAACGAGAGAGAGAGAAATTAAAGAGAGCGATATTGACCTTTGCAAACATAAGAAAAACACTTGTATGAACCATCTGATCTAAACATACAGTAGACTTAACCCTAAAAGTGCCAACAGGGGTCAAAAATGTAATAATTTTGAAAGCCTTTTTTTTGTCCTTCTGAAATTTTGGGACTTTGTCAAGCAACTATTTACAGACAAAACATTGGAGATTGGAAAACCAAGTGGGAGGCATCTTAGACTGTTCCTCCATACAGAATCTTTCCAGATCCTTGATATCTTTTGCCTGCTCTTATGGACTGCCCTCTTCAATTCAAATCACAGGTTTTCAATAGGGTTCAAGTCTTGATTTTGTGGTCAATTAACCATTTCTTTGTGGATTTTGATTAGTGCTTGGGGTTATAGTCTTGCTGGAAGATCCACTTGCAGCCAAGTGTCAGTCTCCTGGCAGAGGCAACCAGGTTTTTGGATCAAATGTCCTTGACCTTAACAAGGGCCCCAAGACCAGTGGAAGCAAAATAACTACATAACATCAAAAATCCACCACCATATTTTACTGTAGTTATGAGGTACAGGTAACTGCCAAAATAATGGAAACACTTGAGTAAATGAGGGATAAAAAGTATATTGAAAGCAGGTGCTTCCACACAGGTGTGCTTCCTGAGTTAATTAAGCAATTACCATCCCATCATGCTTAGCGTCATGTATAAAAAGGCTGGGCAGGCCATTATTTTGGCTTTCATGGCTATGCCCCCATAGGATGACAATGCCCCCATCCACAGGGCACGAGTGGTCACTGAATGGTTAGATGAGCATGAAAACGATGTAAACCATATGCCAGGGCAGTCTCATTCACCAGATCTCAACCCAATTGAACACTTATGGGAGATTCTGTAGCGGCGCTTGATTTATGGAATTTCTTGTGGAAGAATGGGGTTGCATCCCTCCAATAGAGTTCCAGACACTTGTAGAATCTATGCCAAGGTGCATTGAAGCTGTTCTGGCTCGTGGTGGCCGAATGCCCTATTAAGACACTTTATGTTGGTGTTTCCTTTATTTTGGCAGTTACCTGTACTTTTCTGCATATTCTTCTGTTTTTCAACACCAAACCCACCAGTGGTGTACGTGGCCAAAGAACTCTATTTTCATGTAATCTGACCATAGCACCGGTTTCAATCCAAGTGCCAATGCAGTTTATCAAACTCCAGGCGGTACTATGGTCAGACGACATGAAAATAGAGCTCTTTGGCCACGCACACCAATGGTGGGTTTGGTGTTGAAAAACGGAAACATATAAGGAAAATTGCCTAACACCTACGATAAAATATGGTGGTGGGTTTTTTATATTATAGGGCTATTTTGATTCCACTGGTCATGGGGCCTTTATTAAGGTCAACGGCATCATGAACTTTACCAAGTACCAGGACATTTTAGCCAAAAACCTGGTTGCCTCTGCCAGGAGGCTGACACTTAGCTGCAAGTGGATCTTCCAGTAACACAATTACCCCAAGCACTAATCAAAATCCACAAAGAAATGGTTAAAGGAGAAGTTCTTTTTTACAACCAAATCTCAATTTTCAATATAAATTGCATGTTATAGAAGGGTCCAGACAACTGTTTTGTGATTTCACATGTTTTGGAGAAACTTACCCAAGACAGCAAATCACTTCCTCATCCTCGTTGTGTGGCCCTGAAAAAACATTAACAAAATCTCCCAAAACACCCCAGAACGTCTGTCACGGTTTCGGCCGAGGCTGCCTCTCTTCCTTGCTCGGGCAGGCTTCGGCGTTCGTCGTCTCCGGAATACTAGCTGCCACCGTTGCATGTTTCTATGTTCGTTTGCTTTTGTCTGATTGTTGTCACACCTGTTATCATTTAGTGTCATTAGTGTCCTATTTAGTTCTCGTTGTGTTTGTCAGGTGTTGTGTGTGATTGTTTTCACTGTCGTGTTTGTTGCTGGATGTTTTGACTATTTGCTCGGTAGAGCTGTCCTCCATAGTTTGGAGAGTTTTGTCGCACCTGTCTGTGCGCCCGTTTTGTTTCGCCTGCGGGCTATTTAGTGCTGCACGGTTAGATATTTTCACTAAAGTCTTTGGAATTATACTTCTGCGTCCTGCGCCTGATTCCACCACCACACCCACTTACAACATCCTTGACAACGTCCTTTTAGAAATGGCAAAGCTCTCAGCATAGTGATGCAGGTCTTTAGATGTTGTACACATGAAGTTGTGTCATTCAGAACTTTATCTGCAATGTTATATTACCTTTTGCGCGGATCAGAAAACCACCATTTCCCTCATGCAGCGCGTCAAATATCCTTTGCATAGATTGATCAGGCTGTTGATTGTGGCATGGGGCTTAGCGAAGTTGCTGGATATTGGCAGGAACTGGAACACGGTGTCGTACACGTCGATCCAGAGCATCCCAAACATGCTCAATGGGTGGCAGGCCATGGAAGAACTGGGAAATGTTCAGCTTCCAGGAATTGTGTACAGATCCTTGCGACATAGGGCTGTGCATTATCATGCTGAAACATGAGGTGATGGCGGCGGATGAATGGCACGACAATGGGCCTCAGGATCTCGTCACGGTATCTTTGTGCATTCAAATTGCCATCGATAGAATGCAATTGTGTTTGTTTTCCGTAGTTTATGCCTGCCCATACCATAACCCCACCGCCACCATGGGACACTTGGTTCACAACTTTGACATCAGAAAACAACTCACCCACACAACGCCATACATGTGATCTGCGGTTGTGAGGCCGGTTGGACGTACTGCCAAATTCTCTAAAACGACATTGGAGGCGGCTTATGGTAGAGAAATGAAAATGTAATTATCTGGCAACAGCTCTGCTGGACATTCCTGCAGTCAGCATGGCAATTGCACGCTCCCTTAAAATTTGAGACATCTGTGGCATTGTGTTGTGTGACAAAACTGCACATTTTAGTGTGGCCTTTTATTGTCCCCTGCACAAGGTGCACCTGTGTAATGATCATGCTGTTTAATCAGCTTCTTGATATGCCACACCTGTCAGGTGGATGGATTATCTTGGCAAAGGAGAAATGCTCACAAACAGGCATGTAAACAGATTTGTGCACAACATTTGAGAGTAATAAGCCTTTTGTGCGTATGGAAAATTTCTGGGATCTTTTATTTCAGCTCATGAAACATGGGACCAATACTTTACATGTTGCTGCCAGAGTATTGAAAAGAGGGGTGCCAATAATTTTGACCCCTATCTTTTTTTATTTATTATTATTACTCGTTAAAACATCTTTCTCTGAGCAATTGTATTAGTATAAAAATTTGAGCATGCGATATAGCTCAGTATTTGTATTATTTATTTGATACAGTCTTTTTTGCTGATCTTTGTCAAGGGTGCCAATAATTATGGATCTGACTGTATGTACCCTGACAAATTTGGCCCCTGGGGGGCGTGGCAGCTAATCTGGGTACCAGTCTCTGTAACATTCCACTCCTTGTACTTCCATATTTGACTTAAAATGTATGCCAAACAAAAACCATAGATTTCAAAGTTTAATAAACCATACAACTGTATGCACAAGGACTACTTTTAACAATTTACACTGAACATTTTACAAAAACACATTTACTGGAAGAACTGTGCAGATGCAAAGTTTGGTAACAGAATTTCGGTAAAATCTCCCTCAGCAGTTTGTGACCACATTTTCCCAAAACTCTTTAAATATCTGCTCCGAATTAAGATTCAAATATGTCTGCAGAAAGAATGGGGTGTCATGACACCTTGAGTTTAAAAATATATATATATATATATTTTGGTTATTGAACTACGTACGTGAGGTTGATTTAAACCTGGTGACAGAATTGCTGTAACGGAATTTTATCATGGGTCCCTGATCTGTATTACACAGAAATTCATAATTATGGATATTAATTTCATTCTCTTCATGGTGATGTATCCTAAATAGGTACACAAAGGTATAAATATGCAGTATCCTCCTTTGCATATTTGGGTATTATTCTACATTTTACATTTAAGTCATTTAGCAGACGCTCTTATCCAGAGCGACTTACATTTAGTGAATGCATACAAGTTTTTTTTTTTTTTTTTTTTTTTTTTTTTTATACTGGCCCCCCGTGGGAAACAAACCCACATCCCTGCCGGCCAAACCCTCCCCTACCTTGGACGACGCTGGACCAATTGTGCGCCGCCCATGGGTCTCCTGGTCGCGGCCGACTGCGACAGAGCCTGGACTCGAACCAGAATCTCTAGTGGCACAGCTAGCACTGCGATGCAGTGCCTTAGACCACTGCTGCGCCACTCGGGAGTCTACACACTGGCTATTATTTTAATGCACTCCAAATTTGGTTGGTCCGGCCTGGACTAACTCTGAACCAATCATAGACGTCTATGTTTCACAAGTTTGGACATCAAAGTACAGCACAATACAGCTCAGTAAAGTACAGCACAATACAGTTCAGTAAAGTACAGCACAGTACAGCTCAGTAAAGTACAGCACAATACAGCTCAGTAAAGTACAGCACAATACAGTTCAGTAAAGTACAGCACAGTACAGTAGAGTTCAGTACAGTGCATTATAGTGTACTCAACTCTAGTGTGCTCTACTGTGTAGTGTACTGAACTCTAATCCACTCCATTCTACTGAACAGTGCAGTACTGAACTGTACTGTACTGAACTGAACTGAACTAAACTCTACTTTTCTTTACTGTACTCTACTGTGCACTACTGTACTGTATATTTAAACAAGTCTTATGTCCTTCAATTTGATACTTTGGCATTTTACAAGCAAATGTTGTTCTGTAATGTAATGTACTGTACTATACTGAACTATAGTCCCAGTCGGTATTAGGTAGAATATCGTGGCACTGCCCGCCTATGGGAAAAACAACCTGTGGTTACCTAGGTTACCCCATTGGCTCACAGCAAAAACCTCACCTTTTTCAAATGCAATTTTCTTGTTGTCTGCTTGTTGTCAATTACAAAACTACATTTAAGAAAAGTTCATTGCCTGCTCCCGAGCCTTCTCACTACTTAGACCTCCACTCTGGGGGCCAATAACGTTTTTCTAAGGCACTGCATCATCCGGGTTAGGGGAGGGTTTGGCCCAGCGTCGTCTGGGTTAGGGGAGGGTTTGGCCCAGCATCGTCCGGGTTAAGGGAGGATTTGGCCCAGCGTTGTCCGGGTTAGGGGAGGGTTTGGCCCAGCGTCGTCTGGGTTAGGGGAGGATTTGGCCCAGCGTCGTCTGGGTTAGGGGAGGGTTTGGCCCAGCGTCGTCCAGGTTAGGGGAGGGTTTGGCCCAGCGTTGTCCGGGTTAGGGGAGGGTTTGGCCCAGCGTTGTCCGGGTTAGGGGAGGGTTTGGCCCAGCGTTGTCCGGGTTAGGGGAGGGTTTGGCCCAGCGTTGTCCGGGTTAGGGGAGGGTTTGGCCCAGCGTCGTCCGGGTTAGGGGAGGGTTTGGCCCAGCGTCATCCGGGTTAGGGGAGGGTTTGGCCCAGCGTCATCCGGGTTAGGGGAGGGTTTGGCCCAGCGTCGTCCGGGTTAGGGGAGGGTTTGGCCGCGGGGGCTTTACTTGGCTCATCGCGCCCTAGCGACTCCTTGTGGCAGGCCGGGTGCCTGCTGGCTGACCCCGGTCGCCAGTTGAACGGTATTTCCTCCGATACATTGGTGTGGCTGGCTTCCGGGTTAAGCTGGCGGATGTTAAGGAGTGCGGTTAGGTGTGTCATGTTTCGGAGGACGCATGACTCCACCTTCGCCTCTCCGGAGCCCGTTGGGGAGTTGCAGTGATGAGACAAGATTGAAATTGGGAGAAAAAAGGGGGTAAAATAATAAAATAATTTAGAAAAGCTTATTGTAGTGCTACCCTCATGCCCCTTTTCATGACTGTGCTACCAGCCAAATGAGTGAGTGAGTGCTAGCGCCCCCGCAGAAATCAAATTAGCATAATAAAAACATCCCCATCATCTGCTGTGAAAGGTGACAGAGCTAGAGCGGTGTTTGTCAGACCTTTTTTCTATTGCATTTGACATGTATTTAATAAAATGTATTGCACATACAGTATATCACCATATATTATGAACTATGTATTACTCATATATAAAAAAATATGTATTATTCATATATAAATATATTGATCATAAATAATCATGCATACTGTTAAATATATTTTAAACAAATACATGTAAAATATGAATAGCACACTGATGTAAAATGCATACTACCACATATGGATAAGTAATACATTTAAATGTATTTACATACAGTATATTTCAAAAATATTAAAACATTTTAAAAAACGGCCAAAATTGAATACGCAAAATATTTATGAAATATATGTGATATATTGTATATGGATATATGTGAGTAATAAATGTATTTAGATATATCTATTTCAAATATTAGGCTTCGGTATGGAAAAGTTTGACCTACCAATTGGTTATAGTGTTTTTACTGATATCAATTTGGTTTATGAATTATTAAGTGATTCAAACTCCTAATTCTGTTACCAAATCGGTAACAGAATTTAGCAAAAAATTGGTAGTTCATGGAATTTCTGAAATTGATTTGGCTACAATGAGAAATCATGGTAGTCACAAACCACAGTTTGGTCACCTGCTACTGGATCCCTTGAACTGTTATACTGTTATGTTCAGCTGTTAACTATTTTCTTTCTCTTTCTGTCATGTAGTGGTCAATGCAAGAGTGTGAAAAGTATGGGCATCCCCTCCCTCACGCTCCCCCTCTCTCCCCAGCTAACAACAAATGTTCCCACAACATAAGAGAATGTTCCCTTAGGATTTTCTCATTAGGTCATTACCTAACGTTTTCATAGGACATTTCCAGTGATGTGCAAGGACTATTTCCAAGAGACCATTCCCTTAATGTTATACAGCACTTACCCAGAACGTGGTAACCATGTTATCAGAATATTCAATATTAATGTTCTAGACACGTTTCATGGGAACATGATTTTAGATTTTAGTCATTTAGCAGACACTCTTATCCAGAGCGACTTACAGTTAGTGAGTGCATACATTTTTCATACTGGCCCCCCGTGGGAATCAAACCCACAACCCTAGCGTTGCAAGCGCCATGCTCTACCAACTGAGATACAAGAACATTCCTGTGTCCAATGACGTTTAACACATAGGATGTTCTGTCATGGTCCTCTGGTGGTTTTTGTCTAGTTCCCAGCTTGTTCCGGGGACATCCCTAAAGATGTTTTTAGGATGTCGCCTGAGGGTCCCAAAGAAACAGAGATCCCCCCCCACCCCCCCTGTTACTAAACACACCACCCCTTTACATTTTACATTTTAGTCATTTAGCAGACGCTCTTATCCAGAGCGACTTACAGGAGCAATTAGGGTTAAGTGCCTTGCTCAAGGGCACATTAACGTCATTTAGCAGACGCTCTTAGCCCCTTGTTACTGTTGCCAAGCCCATCAAAGTCCTGATTGGTGAACCACTGATCCATTCACAGCTCTTTGTCTGTTGGCAGGTTAGGGACCCCACACACACATACAATGCTTTCAACTGACATATTTGACACAATAACATATATGATTAAATTGTGTATGTTCATTTATACAGTAATTATTATTCAATTTACAACATGTCTTCACCTGGGATTCAAACTCATCACCTCTTGGTTCACGGCATTCCAAACTTTCTGCTACGCCACCATATCGGTGACAGTTATCAGTTAATCTAACTATTCTCTTAACATTGATTTGATTGAATTATTTCAGCAATTTGGGGGTTTTCTGTATAGTTTGATGTTGGTGGGGCATATTACTCTGTTTTAATGTTACTCCTTAATAACTATGATAAATAAAATAGTTTTTCTTGAGTGTACTTTTAACAGAGCTGAGATTTACTTTGAAGTGCAAAATGTAGCAATAGAGGTAAAATCAGTATTCATTAAGTTTTCCATCCAATTGGTGACAGATTTTCATGCAAATATTCTAAAATCTGCATAAAGAAAATATGCGCATTTTCCTTTAGTGGTGTTTTTCCACCAACCTGACTTGTTGCAGATAAAAATCAGTGCGTGATTTTGTTATATATGGTATGACTTTACTCGCATAAAAACTGTGGATGGAAACGTAGTTAGTGACACAGACATGGTAGCGTAGCAGGAAGATCCGAATGCCGTGAACCAAGAGGTTGTGAGTTCAAATCCCAGGTGAGGACACATTGAATAATAATTACTGTATAAATGAACATGCACAACATTGAATAATGTGTGTCAAGTAAGTTGAATGCACTGTTTGTATGTGTGGGGTCCCTAACCTTGCCAACAGACAAAGAGTTGTGAGTGGTTCACCAATCAGGGCCTTGATGGGCTCAGCAACGGTAACAAGGGGTGATGTGTAATGAAATACATATATATATTTTGGAAAGTTTCTTTGGGACCATCAGGCAATGTCCTAAAAACATATTTATGGTCGTCCCCGGAACAAGCCGGGATCTAGGGGGCGCTGGTCTTTCTGCTGCGCCACATAGTCCCCTACAGATTCATTACCAATAATACATCTATGTACTTACAAAAAGAGTACCATCTGCACTGCTATTTTATTTATCAGTTAATCTGACTTCTCTCATCATTCATTTCATTTACTTATTTCAGCAATTTGAGGGTTCTGTATAGTTTTCTAATGTTGGTGGGACATATTAGAATTTTTTTATGTTACTCCTGAATCACTATGATAAATATAATAGTTTTTCTTAAGTGAGGTTGTGAGTTCAAATCCCAAGTAAGGACATGTTGAATAATAATGACTGTATAAATAAACATAAAAAATGTAATAATGTATGTCAAAATGTGTCAAATATGTAAATTGAAAACACTGCGACTGCGTGATGTTCCAGGGACATCATAAAGACTAATTTTGGTTTGCAGGGCATCACCTGTGGAATCTCATGTGAAATACAGTGGCTTGCGAAAGTATTCACCACCACTTGTCATTTTTCCTATTTTGTTGCCTTACAACCTGGAATTAAAATTGATTTTGGGGGGGGTTTGTATCATTTGATTTACACAACTTTGAAGATGCAAAATATTTTTTATTGCGAAACAAACAAGAAATAAGACAAAAAAAACATTAAACTTGAGCGTGCATAACTATTCACCCCCCCCCCCCTCCAAAGTCAATACTTTGTCGAGCGACCTTTTGCAGCAATTACAGCTGCAAGTCTCTTGGGGTATGTTTCTATAAGCCTGGCACATTCTTCAAGGCAAAACTGCTCCAGCTCCTTCAAGTTGGATGGGTTCCACTGGTGTACAGCAATCTTTAAGTCATACCACAGATTCTCAATTGGATTGAGGTCTGGGCTTTGACTAGGTCATTCCAAGACATTTAAATGTTTCCCCTTAAAACACTTGCAGTATGCTTAGGGTCATTGTCCTGCTAGAAGGTGAACCTCTGTCCCAGTCTCAAATCTCTGGAAGAATGAAACAGGTTTCCCTCAAGAATTTCCCTGTATTTAGCGCCATCCATCATTCCTTAAATTCTGACCAGTTTCCCAGTCACTGCCGATGAAAAACATCCCCACAGCATGAAGCTGCCACCACCATTCTTCACTGTGTGGATGGTGTTCTCGGGGTGATGAGAGGTGTTGGGTTTGCGCCAGACGTAGCGTTTTCCTTGATGGCCAAAAAGCTCAATTTTAGTCTCATCTGACCAGAGTACCTTCTTCCATATGTTTGGGGAGTCTCCCACATGCCTTTTGGCGAACACTAAACGTGTTTGCTTATGTTTTTCTTTAAGCAATGGCATTTTTCTGGCCACTCTTCTGTAAAGCCCAACTCTGTGGAGTGTACGGCTTAAAGTGGTCCTGTGGACAGATACTCCAATCTCCGCTGTGGAGCTTTGCAGCTCCTTCAGGGTTATCTTTGGTCTCTTTGTTGCCTCTCTGATTAATGCCCTCCTTGCCTGGTCTGTGCGCTTTGGTGGGTGGCCTTCTCTTAGCAGGTTTGTTGTGGTGCCATATTCTTTCAATTTTTTAATAATGGATTTAATGGTACTCCGTGGGATGTTCAAAGTTTCTGATATTGTTTTATAACCCATCCCTGACCTGTTTGGAGAGCTCCTTGGTCTTCATGGTGCCGCTTGCTTGGTGGTGCCCCTTGCTTAGTGGTGTTGCAGACTCTGGGGCCTTTCAGAACAGGTGTATATATACTGAGATCATGTGACAGCTCATGTGACACTTAGATTGCACACAGGTGGACTTTATTTTACTAATTATTTTACTTCTGAAGGTAATTGGTTGCACCAGATCTTATTTAGGGGCTTCATAGCAAAGGGGGTGAATACATATGCACGCACCACCTTTCCGTTATTTATTTTTTAGAATTATTTGAAACAAGTTATTTTTTTCATTTCACTTCACCAATTTGGACTATTTTGTGTATGTCCATTAAATGAAATCCAAATAAAAATCCATTTAAATTACAGGTTGTAATGCAACAATATAGGAAAAACACCAAGGGGGATGAGTACTTTTGCAAGGCACTGTATATCCACATGTGAAACTTCATGTGAAGTATCATCACATGTGAAGTGTTCCAAAACCACATGATTTCAGATGTGAAAGGTTATGTGAACACGTGAAAATCCACATGTGAAATATCATCACATTAGAAGTGTTCCAAAACCACATGGTTTCACATGATTGCAAAACATGTGGAAATTTCACATGTGAAGTCGTGATTTTCCACATGAAATCATGTGGTTTTTCCATAAGGGTCTGTTCAAAACATGAAAAACATACAAAAACATGTTTTGAAACATCACATTTGCTGATTTTGGGGAATTTAAACAATTTACTTGTGTTACAAAAGGATAATAAAGTTAAACGTGTTCCTGCTTGACAGACAGTGTCTATTTGCAATCATTGCCAATTTTGGGTCAGAATTTACTTCAGTTGGCGCTTTTAAGCTAAAACTTGTTGGTGCTTTTAGGGTTAACAACATAGTCAATACTGATTTAGAGAAAGCAGAGAGCGAGAGAGAAAATGTTAGAGAGCGGGGAAAGAGGAAGGAAGAAGCAGAGTTAGAGAGGGGGAGAGTAAGAGGAAGCCTGATTTGAATACAAGACATGTATTAACAGAAGGGGAAGGATGAGAGGAGAAGAGAGGGGGAGAGATGAGAGCAGAGCTATTAAGCCCTACAGTAGTCCTACAGAAAGAAGGTCCCGGCTCCACGAGGGGGCAAAAGTGGGCTTAGCCCCCTCAGTTGAAACTTGTGCCACCTCAGTTTTGTTTTATGTCCCTAGATAAAAATAGCAAAAAAGTTCAAATGATTGACTGACAGGTTTGCGCAAAATCTGTATCTCCGCTGCGCTGCATCAGCACCATGGATAGAGCACGCCGTGGAGTGTGTTTGTGTGTAGGGGGGCTATGTTCGCATTCATTCCCTCGCATTCACAGTTGTGTCAGTATTCTAAGCCAAACAGTATTCCGTATTTTTGTTTTGCATGAATAACCTGTCTCTTCACTGCATTTGAACTTTATGTTTATTGTGGTATAGCGTGATATAATAATATTATGCCATTTAGCAGACGCTTTTATCCAAAGCGACTTACAGTCATGCGTGCATACATTTTTTTATTTTTTTTGTGTATGGGTGGTCCCGGGGATCGAACCCACTACCTTGGTGTTACAAGCGCCGTGCTCTACCAGCTGAGCTACAGAGGACCACAATTAATTTAAGCCAAATTAAATATAATTCCAATGTAAGAACCACCCAAAATTGTGCACACACCGATTTCAACAGCCCCTTTACCCTGGCACTGGGTCTGGCATACCATTAGTGTCTGTAACAGAGCAGAGAGGTGAGATGGAGGGATGACGGTTGACAGATGGACAGGATGGGAGGAGTGACCTGCAGGATTCAGCCTTACTGTAGTAGGCTACTGGCTGGAACCCAAATGGAACCATATTCCCTTTATAGTGCACTTTTGACCAGGGTCCATAGGAATAGGGTGTCATTTGGGGCGCACCCACTGTAGATCGTTCAGGGATGTATAAACTCAGAACCATAACGTCTGCATGAGAGAAAGGGCTGAACTATACCTTAACCAAGTTAATGCAGCTGTTTCTTATTGTCTGGATGAGTAGCCTCATTTGCACTAATGACCCCACAATTACACTTACACATTATAACCTAGAGAAAGCATTTATTTTCCACAGAAAGTATAGTGTGTGTGTGTGCCAACAGAGAACTGTTGTTATGATGTACGTTGAGTGTACAAAACATTAAAAACACCTGCTCTTTCCATGACAGACTGACCAGGTGAAAGCTATGATCCCTTATTGATGACACTTGTTAAATCCACTCCAATCAGTGTAGATCAGGGTTATCAAACTCAATCAGTGCACGGGCCATATTGAGCACGGGCCAGACATAGCCTATTATGTTTTTTAGTTTTTATTAAAACGTGCATACAACTGGCCCAAACTGGCCATTGTTTTATTAGAAAAAAGATGGCCCTTTATAATCTCCACTTAGGTACATAGGATGCTGTATAACCAAAAAGTATTTAATAACTCCAAATAACAAAAACGTACAGCTAGGTTGTTGTAACATTTAAACTTAAAACATGTTTAAAATGTTTTTTGCACGGCATGGATCACCGGTGCGGTTGATTGCAGCATTGCTGTATGGTGCATTCAAAATGTCTTGTAGTTGAGTAGCCAGCCTAGGCTACTGCTCAGATGTTGCTGTAATAGGCCTACATGTTTCGCCTTTAAATTGTGTTTTGTTGCAGGTTATTTCGTTTTTTTGATTATTCATTGTCAAGCTTTAAAAACCGAAGCCAGACTGCCACATTTTAGTAGCCTAGCTAGGACTGTGGCATGTGTCTGGACACTTTCCATCTGATGCGCTGTAAACGGGACACACCAAAGCAGTGCAATTGATGTTGAATTCACCAATGCGAGCGCATCAGGCTGTAATTTCATAAAGTAAATGACTCAACTGTTGACTCATTTATACTCCCTTGTATGTCCTGTTTCCCTTTAGTAGTAATTCATACCTGTGTGTGAATCCTTTACCTTATAACTTTTTGACAACCAAGATGACATTTTCTGCAGGCTACTGCTACAGTAATGACCCATTGGAACCAAAACGTGGCATGGACATTTAGCCTACAAGACATTTACATTTTCGGTCTGGTAGAAGATACGATCAATGCCATTAGTTATGATATGATCCAGTGCACTGGCTGGCTTGTGTGTGTATGTGGGTCTGGGAGGAGGGGTGGGTGGGTGGGTGTGTGTGTGGCAATGCACTGACATTTGGCATGCAGCACGTTGGCAGTGCTTGCTGTGACTTGGCGGGCGGTATTGACAACCCAAATCATTGCGCAGGCCAGATAGAATTGTGTCATGGGCCGGATTCGGCCGTGGGCCTTGCGTTTGACACAGGGTGTAGATGAAGGGGAGGAGACAGGTTAAAGAAGGATTTATAAGCCTTGAGACAATTTAGACATGGATTGTGTATGTGTGCCGTTCAGAGGGTGAATGGGCAAGACAGGAAATGTAAGTGCCTTTGAACAGGGTTTGGTAGTAGGTTTATGTCAAGACCTGCAATGCTGGGGGTGTTTGGTATACTCAGTGTATATCAACAGACATTAGAATGATTATCTTAACCTCTTATGGAACATTGTCTCTCCACTGTGTGTGTGTGTGTGTGTGTGTGTGTGTGTGTGTGTGTGTGTGTGTGCGCGTGCATGTGTGTGCACCTGCATGCATTTATGCACACATACTGTACCCATGCTTTTGTGTGAATCTTCCTCAGGGTGTCAGCACAAACTATGTCCAATCCAATCCTACAATGTCACGTCCGCATGTAAACAGTGTCTCGGAGCCAGAACGCTCCAAACCCAACCAGACAGTTGGGCCAGTACAGACAGACAGTGTTAAGACCTACATTCTTGGCCCCCCCTTAAGGGCAGGAATAAAACCTAGATGGATGCAGGTCATGAGGAGGGTGGTTGCCAGGGGTGACAGTTGGACTGGGGAACCAACTCTTCATGTGGAGGAAAAGCATTAAATGTGATTTGCCAGCTGCCATTGGCATCTGTGAGCACACGCACGCAGAGACAGATTAACATGTTAAAATGATACTGCTGTCAGAAGCACCTCTCAGTGAACAAAAGTAGAGAATGGTTTTTCTGCCCTGATTAATGTAATTATCAGGACTGATCTCACTGGAATTAAAAACACAGTACACTCTGCTGCTTCCAGACGTGGTAAGGCTCAGAGTACATACTGAAGCTTGATCTTAATGCTCACAGATACAGTGTGTGTGTGTGTCTGTGCGTGCGTGTATCTGTGTGTGTGTGCGTGTGTGTGTACGTGTCTGTGTGTGTGTTTGTTTGCGTGTGTGTGTGTGTTTGTTTGTGTGTGTACATGTCTGTGTGTGTGTTTGTGTGCGTGTGTGTGTTTGTTTGCGTGTGTTGGTGTACGTGTCTGTGTGTGTTTGTTTGCATGTGTGTGTGTGTTTGTTTGTGTGTGTACATGTCTGTGTGCGTGTTTGTGTGTGTGTGTGTGTGTCTGTGTGTGTGCATGCTTTAGTCCGTGTGTGTGTCAGGGTTTCCGTTAGAAAATGTGGCTCCTGACATTTGACCTGCAGCATTTTTATTTACTGGACATTTGAGAAATTTACCGGACCCATATGCATTGGGTGCGTAACCGGATAAGGGTGCACACCCATGGGGCACATTTTGATTATGGTAATTCATGTTAATAGAACATGCAAGTCGAGGATGCAACGATGTGCGATCCTTCTTACGGAATTCCGATGGACACTTTGAAGATGTTAGAATAACTTGTATATAATGTTAGAATAATGTACTTTTCCTCAGCCAACAAGATGAGTAACGAACATCAAAATCACTAGCCTATGTCAATCTACTATCCCCATAGTAGAAAAGTTGACCTATTCTATTGGTCAGTTTGTCAAGAAAGAAATAGCCTATTCCAAACAGACTCTGGGACAGCTGTGGAACGATAGATCCCAAATTCATACAACCAATAGGCCTAGGCTACATTATTATTTATTTTTTTAAAGCAATGAGTCTAAAACAACAGATCAGAACGTTTAGCTTAAAATGTTGATAAACTATAATTTCTTCACATTATAATAGCAGCAATACGCACAAGGCAGTAGACTACACACAAATGTTCATTATATAATGTAATTAGTGGGAAAACACTGTTGTCACACATGCGAGCGGTTTCATGTGACAGAGATGAAAATATTTGTTAGAAATTTTGAAAGAGGGGAGATCTAATATGCAACAACTGGCATGGTTTGCTAATATGACTAGGATTGTGCCTTTGGCTAATGGACAATGAAATAAAGTTGATATAAAATAATTGCCTCTACAGATATGGTCTGATTTTGGCTAAGCTACATAAAGCAAGGTAAGAGATACCTCATAATGTGTAGTAAAACATCCAGGTTTCAAACAGTTAAGTATATGTTTTCAAAATGCATACTGCCTCCAGCTCATTACAAAGTGGTGTGACTTGCTGATGAAGCCTGCCTTCCGTTGCCTGTGCTTTTGCTGTTTGAGATGCTGTAGCAGCAGCTCTCGTGCTGTCTGACAGATTTTATGCTCAAAGGCTCTGTATCTGTATGCTGTATGCGTGTGATAAAATAAGATACATAACGAATATACTGTACACACGCCACTTTAATTCCACTAAATTATGCAACTTAACCTATAGACCGATAAGCATGACCAGTCAAATGTATTTCCATCAACTGGTATTTCCATCAATGAAGAGGCTAAAAAGCATTATTTCGCAATGGGATTTGTTCTTCTTCTCCAGGACAATTGGCCGGTGGCAATTTTATTTATCTGCTTTACTATTTTTTTTATCTGCTTTTCTAACAGAAACCCATGCGTGTGTGCGTGCGGTTCCTTGTGGCTCAGTTGGTAGAGCATGGCACTTGCAACGCCATGGTTGTGGGTTCGATTCCCAAAGGGGACAAGTATGCAAAAGTACGAGAATGTATGCATTCACAACTGTAAGTCGCACTGGATAAGAGCGTCTGGTAAATTACTAAAATGTTCATCTAAAGTGCTGCTGTCACTGTGTAGCTACAGTATGTGTGCTGCACAGTATGAGTCATGCCCTCTGGGTGAGATCATCATCATCATCCAGTACTGTATGACTTAACCCATGGTTTTAGCTTGATTTCTATGAAAACCATGTTATTGTCATCTTCACACACACATCATTCCATGGTGATAACATAACGTCTGTGGGGTGATGGGTTAAAAATGGATCTGGTATCCAGAGAAAACCAGGATTCCTGGGCTTTGACACACATGCACGCATGAACACACACAAACACTAGGAATCCTGCCCTTTGACCCCACCCAGATCTCTGATGGGAGAACACAGCTGGGCAGCTTGGTCATGTGGAGTGTGTTTGCCACTCTGCCACTGGAGCACGTTGGTGTGTCTATGTCTGTGCACCAGTATTTTACATAATGCCATTGTAATCAACAACATAAGCAGATTTCAAGCACTTAGCTAGGAAGATGTCCCATATTGAATCAGCACTTGAAAAGGTCCAGTGTGATGGTTCAAGTGTGAGTGTGATGGTGTGAGTGAGTGATGGTGTGAGTGATTAAGTGTGTGTATATATATACAGTGGGGAGAACAAGTATTTGATACACTGCTGTGTTTGGAGGAAGAAGAAGGATGAGTACAACCCCAAGAACACCATCCCAACCGTGAAGCATGGAGGTGGAAACATCATTCTTTGGGGATGCTTTTCTGCAAAGGGGACAGGACAACTGCACCGTATTGAGGGGAGGATGGATGGGGCCATGTATCGCGGGATCTTGGCCAACAACCTCCTTCCCTCAGTAAGAGCATTGAAGATGGGTCGTGGCTGGGTCTTCCAGCATGACAACGACCCGAAACACACAGCCAGGGCAACTAAGGAGTGGCTCCGTAAGAAGCATCTCAAGGTCCTGGAGTGGCCTAGCCAGTCTCCAGACCTGAATCCAATAGAAAATCTTTGGAGGGAGCTGGAAGTCCGTATTGCCCAGCGACAGCCCCGAAACCTGAAGGATCTGGAGAAGGTCTGTATGGAGGAGTGGGCCAAAATCCCTGCTGCAGTGTGTGCAAACCTGGTCAAGACCTACAGGAAACGTATGATCTCTGTAATTGCAAACAAAGGTTTCTGTACCAAATATTAAGTTCTGCTTTTCTGATGTATCAAATACTTATGTCATGCAATAAAAAGCAAATTAATTACTTAAAAATCATACAATGTGATTTTCTGGATTTTTGTTTTAGATTCCGTCTCTCACAGTTGAAGTGTACCTATGATAACAATTACAGACCTCTACATGCTTTGTAAGTAGGAAAACCTGCAAAATCGGCAGTGTATCAAATACTTGTTCTCCCCACTGTATACACTACCGTTCAAAAGTTTGGGGTCACTTAGATATGTCCTTGTTTTCGAAAGAAAAGCAATATTTTTGTCCATTAAAATAACATCAAATTGATCAGAAATACAGTGGAGACATTGTTAATGTTGTAAATATAATAATAATATGCCATTTAGCAGACGCTTTTATGGGTGGTCCCAGGGATGGCTATTGTAGCTGGAAACGGCTGATCTTTTATTGAATATCTACATAGGCGTACAGAGGCCCATTATCAGCAACCATCAGTCCTGTGTTCCAATGGCACGTTGTGTTTGCTAATCCAAGTTTCTCATTTTAAAAGGCTAATTGATCATTAGAAAACCCTTTTGCAATTATGTTAGCACAGCTGAAAACTGTTGTGCTGATTAAAGAAGCAATAAAACTGGCCTTCTTGAGACTAGTTGAGTATCTGGAGCATCAGCAATTGTGAGTTCGATTACAGGCTCAAAATGGCCAGAAACAAATAACTTTCTTCTGAAACTCGTCAGTCTATTCTTGTTCTGAGAAATGAAGGCTATTCTATGCGAGAAATTGCCAAGAAACTGAAGATCTCGTACAACGCTGTGTACTACTCCCTTCACAGAACAGCGCAAACTGGCTCTAACCAGAATAGAAAGAGGAGTGGGAGGCCCCGGTGCACAACTGAGCAAGAGGACAAATACATTAGAGTGTCTAGTTTGAGAAACAGGCACCTCACAGGTCCTCAACTGGCAGCTTCATTAAATAGGACCCGCAAAACACCAGTCTCAACGTCAACAGTGAAGAGGCGACTCCGGGATGCTGACCTTCTATGCAGAGTTGCAAATAAAAAACCATATCTCAGACTGCCCATCTATTGGCCAGTCTGAGATATGGCTTTATTACTCCCGTATGAGTGGACAAAAATTCTCATCAGCACCCCCTACCAAAAACAACTTCCCACGGCCATGTGATGTGGTATCCTCCTTTCTAGGGACAGGTATGGATGCAGACTTCACTGCCTTAGAAGGTGGGTGGAGAGAGACAGGGAGGGGACTGTGGCAAGAGAATGTGAGAATAATGTGGGAATTATGTGGATGTGGTGTGGGTCTTTCTGGGGAGAGAGAGAGAGAGATAATTGATGTAGACAGTGGGAGGTAGTGAGAGAGGGGGAGGTAGGGGATGGGGGGGGGGGGTTGATAACGTAGAGAGAGGGGAGGGCAAAGAGACAGAGAATGTGAGAAGACGTAGATTTCAACAGGATCAGATTTCCATCCCAGTGTCACTCTTGAACGTGTAACACCTCTAGACGCTTTTTAGGAGTAATCTCAGTGACGTGTGTGTAATCTGTGCGTGCGTTCATCCGTGTGTATGTGCTGGATAGAGATTACAGAGTGTGTATGTGCTGGATAGAGATTACAGAGTGTGTATGTGCTGGATAGAGATTACAGCGTGTGTATGTGCTGGATAGAGATTACAGTGTGTGTATGTGCTGGATATAGATTACAGAGTGTGTATGTGCTGGATAGAGATTACAGAGTGTGTATGTGCTGGAT
The DNA here is from genome assembly GCF_964263955.1 of Coregonus lavaretus. Classification (NCBI taxonomy): domain Eukaryota; kingdom Metazoa; phylum Chordata; class Actinopteri; order Salmoniformes; family Salmonidae; genus Coregonus; species Coregonus lavaretus. Next base: position 23,358,206 of record NC_139988.1, read on the forward strand.
AGAGATTACAGCGTGTGTATGTGCTGGATAGAGATTACAGCGTGTGTATGTGCTGGATAGAGATTACAGCGTGTGTATGTGCTGGATATAGATTACAGAGTGTGTATGTGCTGGATAGAGATTACAGCGTGTGTATGTGCTGGATATAGATTACAGAGTGTGTATGTGCTGGATAGAAATTACAGCGTTGCCTTAGTGCTTGTTTTACACGTCCACCTACCTCCCTCCCACACTATGGTTTACTTCCCAAATGGTACCCTATTCCCTATTTAGTGTACTACTTTTGAACAGGGCCCATAGGGCTGCAGACATGTTCACTTACTCAGTTTAATCTCCATCCTGTTTCTTCCACGTTACTTACTGATTCCTCCTGAAACATACACAGCCTTATTAATACCCTCTTATTCATCTCTCTCTCCCCTCTCACTATATCTCTCTCTCTCCCCTCTCACTATATCTCTCTCTCTCCCCCTCTCACTATATCTCTCATCTCTCTCTCGTCTGTCTCTCTCTTTCTGTCTGTCTATATGTCTCACTCCCCCCCCCCCCCCCCCCGCGCTCTCTCCCCCTCTCTGTCTGTCATGTAGAATGATCATGACAGCTCAGACATACTGTCAGGGCCTAGATACATCCAGAGTAGGCTAACAGAGATGGTATTAACATCTGTTTCTCTTGTTTTATGTTGTTGGCAGGAATCGACTACAAGACGACTACGATACTCCTAGACGGAAGAAAAGTCAAGCTGCAGCTCTGGTGAGTGAAGTCACTGTACACAGCACACACTCCCGCGCGTGCACAAACACACACACCCGTCTGTTACCCTGCTAAGCCCATCCCAATTCCACATCAGGGTTATTGGAACATATTGAAACTGTAAATGGGACTCTATGGCCTCGTAGTTCCTGTCCCAAATGGCACCCTGTTTCCTATATAGTGCACAACTTTTGACCAGGTCCCATATGGCTCTATATAGGTGATAGAGTGCAATTTGGTACACAGCCGCTGTTTTATTAGATAGATGATGCTGCCTGTATCGTGTTGATCAGATTAGGAGAAGAATAGAGTATTGTCAGAGAGAGAGAGAGACATTCCTGAGAGTTGTTGTAAGGAGAAGAGCAACGGGAGAGAGAGCTCTGTACAGAGGCTCAATAAGAAACATGTGAGTCTGATTACACTGAGGGGAATTGTAGCCAGATTTGTTAAAGAAGCAGAATAGGGATGAGGGAAAGAAACACACACAGTACACACACACAGTACACACACAGTACACACAGTACACACACACACACAGTACACACACAGTACACACACAGCACACACACACACAGTACACACACAGTACACACACACAGTACACACACACACACACACACACAGTACACACAGTACACACACACACACACATAGTACACACACAGCACACACACAGTACACACACACACACACACAGTACACACACACACACACACACACACACAGTACACACACAGTACACACACACAGTACACACACACACACACACACACACACACACACACACACACACACACACACACACAGAGACACAGTACACACACACAGACACAGTACACACCCACACAGTACACACCCAGTACACACACAGTACACACACACAGTACACACACACACACAGTACACACACAGTACACACACAGTACACACACACAGTACACACAGTACACACACACACAGTACACACACAGTACACACACACACACAGTACACACAGTACACACACAGTACACACACACACTGTACACACACACCAGTACACACACAGTACACACACACACACACATACAGTACACACACACACACACACACACAGTACACACACAGTACACACACACAGTACACACACACACACACACACACACACACACACACACACACACACACACACACACACACAGACACAGTACACACCCACACAGTACACACACAGTACACACACACACAGTACACACACACACACACACAGTACACACACACAGGACACACACACACAGTACACACACACAGTACATACACACACACACACAGTACATACAGTGCCTTCAGAAAGTATTCACACGCCTTGACCTTTTCCACATTTTGTTACAGCATGAATTTAAAATGGATTAAATTACATTTCTTTTTTTTACTAGCCTACACACAATACCCCATAATGCCAAAGTGGAATTATGTTTTTAGAATTTTTTACAAATTAATTAAACATGAAAAGCTGAAATGTCTTGATTCAAAACCCCTTTGTTATGTCAAACCTAAATAAGTTGAGGAGTAAAAATGTGCTTAAAGTCACATAATAAGCTGCATGGACTTAACCGGTGTGCAATAATAGTGTTTAACATGATTTTTGAATGACTACCTCATCTCTGTACCCCACACATACAGTTACAGTGGCTTGCGAAAGTATTCACCCCCTTGGCATTTTTCCTATTTTGTTGCCTTACAACCTGGAATTAAAATTGATTTTGGAGGGGTTTGTATCGTTTGATTTACACAACATGCCTACCACTTTGAAGATGCAAAAAAAAAATATTCTGAAAGAAACAAGAAATAAGACAAAAAAACAGAACTTGAGTGTGCATAACTATTCACCCCCCCCAAAGTCAATACTTTGTAGAGCCACCTTTTGCAGCAAATACAGCTGCAGGTCTCTTGGGGTATGTCTCTATAAGCTTGGCACATCTAGCCACTGGGATTTTTGCCCATCCTTCAAGGCAAAACTGCTCCAGCTCCTTCAAGTTGGATGGGTTCCGCTGGTGTACAGCAATCTTTAAGTCATACCACAGATTCTCAATTGGATTGAGGTCTGGGCTTTGACTAGGCCATTCCAAGACATTTAAATGTTTCCCCTTAAACCACTCAAGTGCTGCTTTAGCAGTATGCTTAAGGTCATTGTCCTGCTGGATGGTGAACCTCTGTCCCAGTCTCAAATCTCTGGAAGACTGAAACAGGTTTCCCTCAAGAATGTCCCTGTATTTAGCGCCATCCATCATTCCTTCAATTCTGACCAGTTTCCCAGTCACTGCCGATGAAAAAACATCCCCACAGCATGATGCTGCCACCACCATTCTTCACTGTGGGGATGGTGTTCTCGGGGTGATGAGAGTTGTTGGGTTTGCGCCAGACATAGCGTTTTCCTTGATGGCCAAAAAGCTCAATTTTAATCTCATCTGACCAGAGTACCTTCTTCCATATGTTTGGGGAGTCTCCCACATGCCTTTTGGCGAACACCAAACGTGTTTGCTTATTTTTTTCTTTAAGCAATGGCTTTTTTCTGTCCACTCTTCCATAAAGCCCAGCTCTGTGGAGTGTACGGCTTAAAATGGTCCTATGGACAGATACTCCAACCTCCGCTGTGGAGCTTTGCAGCTCCTTCAGCGTTATCTTTGGTCTCTTTGTTGCCTCTCTGAGTAATGCCCTCCTTGCCTGGTCTGTGAGTTTTGGTGGGCGGCCCTCTCTTGGCAGGTTTGTTGTTGTGCCATATTCTTTCAATTTTTTAATAATGAATTTAATGGTGCTCTGTGGGATGTTCAAAGTTTCTGATATTTCTTTATAACCCAACCCTGATCTGTACTTCTCCACAACTTTGTCCCTGACCTGTTTGGAGAGCTCCTTGGTCTTCATGGTGCCGCTTGCTTGGTGGTGCCCCTTGCTTAGTGGTGTTGCAGACTCTGGGGCCTTTCAGAACAGGTGTATATATATACTGAGATCATGTGACTTTACAGGTGGACTTTATTTAACTCATTATGTGACTTCTGAAGGTAATTGGTTGCATCAGATCTTATTTAGGGGATTCATAGCAAAGGGGGTGAATACATATGCACTCACCACTTTTCCGTTATTTATTTTTTAGAATTTTCTGAAACAAGTGATTTTTTAAATTTCACTTCACCAATTTGGACTATTTTGTGTATGTCCATTACATGAAATCCAAATAAAAATAAATTTAAATTACAGGTTGTAATGCAACCAAATAGGAAAAACGCCAAGGGGGATGAATACTTGCAAGGCACTGTATCTGTAAGGTCCCACAGTTGAGCAGTGCATTTCAAACACAGATTGAACCGTAAAGACCAGGGAGGTTTTCCAATGCCTCGCAAAGAAGGGCACCTATTGATAGATGGGTAAAAAAAAAAAAAGACATTGAATATCCCATTGAGCATGGTGGAGTGTGTATCAATACACCCAGTCACTACAAAGATACAGGCGTCCTTCCTAACTCAGTTGCTGGAGAGGAAGGAAACCGCTTAGGGATTTCACGATGAGGCCAATGATGATGTCACGACTTCCTCCGAAGCTGCCTCCTCTCCTTGTTCGGGCAGGCTTCGGCGTTCGTCGTCACCGGCCTTCTAGCCACTGCCGCTCCTCATCTCATCATTCCATTTGTTTTGTCTTGTTTATTACACACACCTGGTTCATATCCCCTCATCAGTACCTGTATAAGTGTTCCCTCTGCCCCCTTGTCTTTGTGTGTGATTGTTTATTGTGGAGGAGAGAGAAGCTCGGTGGAGCTCCGTGTATTTTGTATCGCAGGGAATATTCCTCGTGTGCCTTGTCTTTTCCAGTGCGCCTGTTTTGTGCACTGGAGTGTTTTTTACGCATTACTGCTTAACTCTGTGGTTCAGAATAAATCTTGTTATTCTGTGATTTACCCTACTGGTAAAAAAAATGGTTGTCTAGCAATGATCAACAACCAACTTCACAGAGCTTGAAGAATTTTGAAAAGAATAATGGGCAAATGTACAATCCAGGTGTGCAAAGCTCTTAGAGACTTACCCAGAAATACACACAGCTGTACTCACTGCCAAAGGTGATTCTAACATGTATTGACTCAGGGGTGTGAAAACTAATGTAAATTAGATATTTCTGTATTTCATTTTCAATACATTTGCCAAAATGTGTACTTTGTTATTATGGGGTATTGTGTGTAGATAGGTGAAATATATTTTTTTGTAATCCATTTTGAATTCAGGCTGTAACACAACAAAATGTGGAATAAGTCAGGGGGTGTGACTACTTTCTGAAGGCACGGTACACACATGCATGCACACATGCACAGACGCACACTAATCCACATCACACACACACACACTCTGTGGTTCCCATCGTGTGTCCTCTACCCTCCTCCTCTTTACTCCTAACCAATTACCATGAGAGTGCTACTTTTATTTTTAGTGGGTTTTGCTTTCAGTCAAGTCAATATTACATTATTAATCTGGAAACTTTGTTTGATGTTTAAAAGGATGAGACGCGTTAGCACTTTAACAGGAGGGGTGTTAGTAATGCTCTCTATGCTCCTCCCCATGACTACATGCTAATCGCAGCTAGCAAGTGTGGCATTGGGGGAAGGGGAACATTGGTAAAATGCTAGCGTGGCTAGCGTAGCATTAGCGAAGAGCTAGTGAGGCATGGTGGAACATTGGTAAATTATAGCGTGGCTAACATATTAGCAAAGAGCTAGCAAGCGGTTAGCGTGCAGAATTGGCCAGTTGTGAAAATTGGAAACTTGGCAAGGATATCCAATCTGCATGTGAAGTAGGCCTATGGATACACACAACAAGATGATTGCAAATCTGCAGCTTGTGAGAAGAAAGGAGAATATGAGCATTTAAACCATGTATGGTTATTCTCCTATTATTATTATTATTATATTTACCTTTCTATCCCCTATAAAACTAAAGCTTCTCCCTCCATATTAGGCTAGTGTGTAAAAATATGGTATGTGGTGTCAGCATATCAAATCATATCAAGAAACAAGTGTTCAATGTTTTATATGAGCATGACGTGTTATATGTGCATGACTCTCATCGAATTAAAAACACAGCTCAAATCTACTACAGTCAGAAGCCTGGCCTTAGGGCCAGAGAGCGAGTGTGTGTGTGTGTGTGTGTGTGTGTGTGTGTGTGTGTGTGTGTGTGTGTATATGTGTGTGTGTGTGTGTGTGTATATGTGTGTGTGTCTGTGCGTGCGTGCGTGCGTGCAAACCCAAACACTGCTCTGGCATCCAGGTCTGGAGAATGCAATCTGGAAACATTTTATTTTTCTTGCTCTGCACTTACCCAATTACATTCTCTTAAATGCTTAATCTTAGTATTTTGGTGCTTATTACACCACAGTAGGGTTTGAATATATGTAGTTAATCCTCTCTTTGTAAGTTATTAGTGTTGCTAAACATAGATAATTGGTGATTGTCTGACCAATTATAGCAATAGATGCCTTTATGAGGTCATGAGAATAGGGGTGGAATGTTGGTGGAATGCTGTGTGATTTGATTGACATATGGTTGACCTCCTGACCCCTTAAAACCCCTTAACCCCTGACCTCTGTGTTGTTTCAGGGACACGTCTGGCCAGGGGCGCTTCTGCACCATCTTCCGCTCTTACTCCAGAGGAGCGCAGGTATGTGTGTTCGTGCGCCTGCGTGCGTGCGTGCGATTGTGTTTGATTGTTTGCCTAGGAGAGTGTGTTTAGCATTTTTCAGTACACTGTTTGATAATGGTTCAGTCTACACACATTATTGTTTCACAATTACAAAACAAATAACGTACAGTGTTTACAGCAGGGGAATGTTTCTCTTGGCTGCTGCTGCTGCTGCACACTGCATAGTAAACCCTAATGTATAAAACCTTACATGGTTCTGTGGAAAACTCAATCAAAGGACAGATTTCATTTCTGAGGAAAGGAATAGCCTTGAGAATTTCAACATAAAGAACACAGTAGCCCATTTGAGAATGTTTTAGAATCACCACATACAACCTGTAAATACTATGCTGTAGGTCTTCACATGCACAAGTCTTACTGGCTGTGCTAATATTATAGAGTGGGTGCATGTGAGTTATTTGTACATGTTTTCACATCCATCTGTATATCAGCACCATCACTACTGACCCCAGCACCCTTTCCTGTGGAAACAGTACAGTATGGGTGGATGGGGGTGCACCTATCTAAACAGGGACAGTGGATGGGCCTGTGCACTGTTCAAAAACAAAACTTTAATGGTACATCATTGTTAGTGGAGCCAGTCCTTTTACCATGTAGGAAATCTATTTAGTTCAACCACATTTATCCCTGATAGGGTGCTACTGAACCCTACTTGCTTTACCGAATCCGAAACCAAGGCTGATCAGCTACTGAGAATTCTCACCTCCTAGGCAATGAATAAAAATGACTTGGTGAATAAAGTTATTATTTTTATGATTGGTACTTATCGGCCCGTTACTGAGTGCAGACTAGGTGTTACCATGGTGACAATGACACCCCCGCAATAGCGAGGCAGCAGGCTGTGCTTCTTGAACACTGTGTCCACATCATAACTAAAGTCATCAGAGTTCAACTGTGTGTGTGTGTGTGTGTGTGTGTGTGTGTATGTATGTGTGCAGTCAGGTCAGGATAAAACAAATAGAAGTCTCACATTCACACACACACACACATCTGTGGCATCTCTAACAGTTCTATGGAATACATACTGATGGAGAATTAGCTTGAATCCTCAGTGTTAGCTACTGGCACCACCAGTGACAGTAAAACGTAATGGCAGTTGGCAGTTGGACAGACTACTCCAGCTAATTGCATTTATACAGGAATGTGCTATTCCCATTAGACTTTCTATAGTTTACACTGTATCCCATTAACTGAATAGTCTGCTTCATTGTCTCTGGCCTCAATTCAATTTGAGTAGCCTACTGTACACAATATCACATAGTTTACTGTGCATCTCCGCTTAGAGAGTGTGTGTGTTTGTGTTTAAAGGCCCACTTTTTTTCAACTGAAAGACGATGTCCAGAGCTTACCCATGATGTGGCACAACAATTGAAGTCAATAAGTCATCGTTTTAATCAAAGTATGATATATTTGGGCTTGAAGTGGGAAATCCGAAGTGGGGGCTTTTTTTTCCCGTGGCAATGCCGTGTGGTTCCCCTATGATATGACATGCTAATACTGTCACGATTTAAACTGAATATGAACCCAAATGCAGACAACTACACCGAGCCAGAGAAGGTTTAACAGGTTTATTTCAAAGTTAAATTGTCCAGGTTTCCAAAAATAGGGGAAGAGCAAGTCCAGGTCTACAGGGAGGGTAACAGATCCAGGGTTCTGAGCAGGAGTGGTACCGTAACGTCCTAGTGTCCGTGGTGAGTCCAAATGTGAGGTCCAGTAGTGGAAAGCAGGATGGTGGTGGCAGGAGTGAAGCGGAGGCAGGAGTCAGGTTCCAATAATCTGTGGCACAGGAGAAATATAAATAGAACCGGCCAAAAACACAAAGAGCGAAAACAAGCAGGTTGAGTCAGCAGCGAGACTAACATGGTCGTCTTGACTATGATCTGACGATGAGTGGCAAGTTTGACCGGGTTTTTAAGGCTGAGGTGATTATGGTGAATGAGCTGCAGCTGGAACCCTGACTCCCGCACACCAGACTTCACTCCTGCAATTAAGAACAGACAGAGGGGAGGGGGAGAGCAGAGAGAGAGAGCTACCTAGCAGCAGTAGGCCTAACAAATACTTTTCAGTTCATATTCATTTTCAGGGCTGTATTTTATTTTATTGTTACACCCACCAGCATGGCATTGTTTATTAATCAGAAACACCTGCACAGTTCTTCCTCTTTGCAAGACACGACTGAGACAAACAGCTTTTCGCTGTAGCCTACACTTGGACCCTTGAGCCATGTAGCAAATTCAAGTAGGGAGTGCAAACTTGTTTTTGAGCTAGTCTGTATATATATACTACCAGTCAAAAGTTTGGACACACCTACTCATTAAAGGGTTTTTCTTTATTTGTACTATTTTTTACATTGTAGAATAATAGTGAAGACATCAAAACTATGAAATAACACATATGGAATCATGTAGTAACCAAAAAAGTGTTAAACAAATCAACATATATTTTATATTTGAGATTCTTCAAATAGCCACCCTTTGCCTTGATGACAGCTTTGCACACTCTTGGCATTCTCTCAACCAGCTTCATGAGGTAGTCACCTGGAATGCATTTCAATTGACAGGTGTGCCTTCTTAAAAGTTAATTTGTGGAATTTGTTTCCTTCTTAATGCGTTTGAGCCAATCAGTTGTGTTGTGACAAGGTGTGTGTGTGGGGGGGAGGGGGGGGGGGGGGGGGGGGGTATACAGAAGATAGCCCTATTTGGTAAAATACCAAGTCCATATTATGGCAAGAACAGCTCAAATAAGCAAAGAGAAACGACAGTCCATCATTACTTTAAGACATGGTCAGTTAATACTGAAAGTTTCTTCAAGTGCAGTCGCAAAAACCATCAAGCACTATGATGAAACTGGCTCTCATGAGGACCACCACAGGAATGGAAGACCCAGAGTTAACCTCTGCTGCAGAGGATAAGTTCATTAGAGTTACCAGCCTAAGAAATTGCAGCCAAAATAAATGCTTCACAGAGTTCAAGTCACAGACACATCTCAACATCAACTGTTCAGAGGGGACTATGTGAATCAGGCATTCATGGTCGAATTCCTGCAAAGAAACCACTTCTAAAGGACACCAATAAGAAGAAGAGACCTGCTTGGGCCAAGAAACACGAGCAATGGACATTAGACCGGTGGAAATGTGTCCTTTGGTCTGGAGTCCAAATTGGAGATTTTTGGTTCCAACCGCTGTGTCTTTGTGAGACGCGGTGTGGGTGAACGGATGATCTCTGCATGTGTAGTTCCCACTGTAAAGCATGGAGGAGGAGGTGTTATGGTGTGGGGGTGCTTTGCTGGTGACACTGTCTGTGATTTATTTAGAATTCAAGGCACACTTAACCAGCATGGCTAACACAGTATTCTGCAGCGATACGCCATCCCATCTGGTTTGGGCTTAGTGGGACTATCATTTGTTTTTTAACAGGACAATGACCCAACACACCTCCAGTCTGTGTAAGGGCTATTTTACCAAGAAGGAGAGTGATGGAGTGCTGCATCAGATGACCTGGCCTCCACAATCCCCCAACCTCAACCCAATTGAGATGGTTTGGGATGAGTCGAACGGCAGAGTGAAGGAAAAGCAGCTAACAAGTGCTCATCATATGTGGGAACTCCTTCAAGACTGTTGGAAAAGCATTCCAGGTGAAGCTGGTTGAGAGAATGCCAAGAGTGTGAAAAGCTGTCATCAAGGCAAAGGGTGGCTATTTGAAGAATCTCAAATATAAAATATATTTTGATTTGTTTAACACTTTTTTGGTTACTACATGATTCCATGTGTTATTTCATAGTTTCGATGTCTTCACTATTATTCTACAATGTAGAAAATACTAAAAATAAATAAAAACCCTTGGTACTGTATATATATATATATATATATATATATATATATATATATATATATATATATATATACAGTACCAGTCAAAAGTTTGGACACGCCGACTCATTCAAGGGTTTTTCTTATATATAGATAGATAGATAGATAGATAGATAGATAGATAGATACACTGACAGCTGTCAGTTCCCTATTTGTTGCTGTTTCTCCGGTCCACGTTTAAACCACCAGGACATTCCGAGGTGGAACCTAAACAAGCATTTACACTCTAAGGCAAGAATTGTGTTGAAAATATGGGCGGCATTGCTCTCTGGTGGGCGCCTTTAGGAGTGCATGCTGGATACCATTCCATTCTTGTTTTATGATTACCTCTCTCTCTATTCTCCCCAATACCTCTCTCTCTATTAATACCTCTCTCTCTCTCACCCTTTCTCTCGTGCTGGAATGTATAGCTGCCGTTTTATAGGCTCCTGGGCTATTTTGTGTTTTTTTGTACATAATGTTTCCGCCATCGTTTCCTATTACCGAAAAGATATTCTGGACATCAGAAAAGCAATCACTAACCTCTATTTGGATGAAGATTTCTACTTCAATGAGTCAGGGGCACAGGACATACTGCTCACCACGGACCAGGCCCTAATTTCCAACACTCGGAAGAGAAAGAGATGCGATAGACGCCGACGTGCGGGTACCCTGATGAAAATATGCCGATGAGTATATAATCTGCCTCTACCCTCTGTTCTATTGGCGAATGTACAATCACTGGAGAACAAACTGGACGAACTCCGTTCGAGACTATCCTATCAACGGGACCTGAAGAACTGTAATATCCTATGTCTCTTGGAAACTTGGCTGAACAAGGACATGGATAATATTTAAGCAGTTTTTTCTATGCAACAGCAGGACAAAACGGCAGTGTTGGGTAAGCTCAAGGGGGTTGTGTGTTTCTCTTTGTTAACAACAGCTGGTGCACAATTTCTAATATTAAGGAAGTTTCAAGGTTCTGCTCGCATGAGTTAGAATACCTCATGATAAGCTGTAGACCATACTATTTACCACGAGAGTTTATCTATATTTTTCGTAGCTTTCTCTTTACCACCAAAAACCGATGTTGGCACTAAGACCACACTCAACGAGCTGTAGAGGGCCATAAGTAAACAAGAAAATGCTCATCATTTTAATGCAGGAAAACTGAAATCAGTCTTACCTAATTTCTACCAGCATGTCACCTGTGCAACTAGAGGCGAAAAAAAACTCTAGATTCACCTTTACTCCACACACAGAAAAGCATTCAAAGCTCTCCCTCACCCTCCATTTGGCAAGTCTGACCATAACTCTATCCTCCTGATTCCTGCTTACAAGCAAAACCTCAAACAGGAAATACCAGTGACGCACTCAATATGGAAGTGGTCCGATGAAGCATATGATAAGCTACAGGACTGACATCAGTCACCGGCTTCATCAATAAGTGCATCGATGACGTTGTCCCCACAGTGACCGTGGAAAGGCTAGAGCTGTCGCTTTCAAGGAGCGGGACACTAACCTGGATGCTAATAAGAAATCCTGCTATGCCCTCCAACAAACCATCAAACAGGCAAAGCATCAATACAGGACTAAGATCGAATCCTACTACAAGGCAAGGCAAGCAAAACTGAACCATACATGAGAACACCAGCTGTTCCGGATGTCTGTGTGATCACGCTCTCTGTAGCCAACGTGAGTAAGACCTTTAAACAGGTTAACATTCACAAGGCCGCAGGGCCAGATGGATTACCATGACGCGTACTCAGAGCATGCGCTGACCAGCTGGCAATTGTCTGTGCTGACATTTTATTTTTGTGTTTTTTTTGTGTGTTACCCCATTTTTCTCCCCAATTTCGTGGTATCCAATTGGTAGCTACAGTCTTGTCCCATCGCTGCAACTCCCGTATGGACTCGGGAGAGGCGAAGGTCGAGAGCCGTGCGTCCTCCGAAACACAACCCAACCAAGCCACACTGCTTCTTGACACAATGCCCGCTTAACCCGGAAGCCAGCCGCACCAATGTGTCGGAGGAAACACCGTCCACCTGGTGACTGTGTCAGCGTGCACTGCGCCCGGGCCAACACAGGAGTCGCTAGTGCGCGATGGGACAAGAACATCCCTGCCGGCCAAACCCTCCCCTAACCTGGACGACGCTGGGCCAATTGTGCGCTGCCCATGGGTCTCCCGGTTGCACTGACATGTTCAACCTCTCCCTGACCCAGTCTGTAATACCTACATGTTTTAAGCAGACCACCCTAGTCCCTGTGCCCAAGAACACCAAGGTAGCCTGTCTAAATGACTATCACCCCGTAGCACTCACATCTGTAGCCATGAAATGCTTTGAAAGGCTGGTCATGGCTCACATCAACACCATCATCCCAGACATCCTGGACCACTCCAATTCGCATACTGCCCCAACAGATACACAGATGACGCAATCTTTATTGCACTCCACACTGCCTTTTCCCACTTGGATAAAAGGAACACCTACGTGAGAATACTGTTCATTGACTACAGCTCAGCGTTCAACACCGTAGTGCCCTCCAAGCTCATCACCAAGCTAAGGACCCTGGGACAAAACATCCCCCTCTGCAACTGGATCTTGGACTTCCTGAGGGGACGCCCCCAGGTGGTGAGGATAGACAACAACACATCCGCCACGGTGACCCTCCTGTACTCCCTGTTCACCCACGAAACCGTGGTCGCACACGACTCCAACACTATTATTACGTTTGCCAACGACACGACAGTGGTAGGCCTGATCACTGACGATGATGAGACAGCCTATAGGGAGGAGGTCAGAGACCTGGCAGTATGGTCAAGTTGGTTGTTAATCATTGCTAGACAGTCATTGCCAAGTCTTGCCATAGATTTTCAAGCTTATTTAATTCAAAACTGTAACTAGGCCGCTCAGGAACATTCAATGTCATCTTGGTAAGCAACTCCAGTTTATATTTGGCATTGTGTTCTAGGTTATTATCCTGCTGAAAGGTAGATTTGTCTCACAGTGTCTGTTGGAAAGGAGACTGAACCAGCTTTTCCTCTAGGATTTTCCCTGTGCTTAGCTCTATTCTGTTTCTTTTTATCCTAAAAAACTCCCTAGTCCTTGCCGATGACAAGCATACCCATAACATGATGCAGCCACCACCATGCTTAAAAATATGAAGAGTGGTACTCAGTAATGTGTTGTGTTGGATTTTCCCCCAAACATAACGCTTTGTATTCAGGACATAAAGTTAATTTCTTCTCAATTTTCTTTGCAGTTTTACTTTAGTGCCTTATTGCAAACAGGATGCATGTTTTGGAATATTTTTTATTCTGTACAGGCTTCTTTTCACTCTGTCATTTAGGTTAGTATTGTGGATTAGCTAAAATGTTGTCGATCCATCCTCAGCTTTCTCCTATCACAGCCATTAAACTCGGTGACTGTTTTAAAGTCACACTTGGTGAAATCCCTGAGCAGTTTCCTTCATCTCCGGCAACTGAGTTAGGAAGGACGCCTGTATCTTTGTAGTGACTAGGTGTATTGATACACCATCCAAAGTGTAATTAATAACTTCACCATTCTCAATGGGATAGTCAATGTCTTGTTTTTTTTTTTTTTTTACCAATCTACCAACAGGTGCCCTTCTTTGCAAGGCATTGGAAAACCTCCCGTGTCTTTGTGGTTGAATCCGTGTTTGAAATTCACTGCTCAATTGAGGGACCTTACATATAATTGTATGTGTGGGGTACAGAGATGACATAGTCATTCGAAAATCATGTTGAACACTATTATTGCGCACAGAGTAAGTCCATGCAACTTATTATGTGACTTGTTAAGCACATTTTTAGTCCTGAACTTATTTAGGCTTGCCATAACAAAGGGGTTGAATACTTATTGACTCAGCTTTTCATTTGTAAACATTTCTAAAAACATAATTCCACTTTGTCATTATGGGGTATTGTGTCTAGGCCAGTGACACACAATCTCAATTTTATCCATTTTAATTTCAGGCTGTAACACAACAAAATGTGTGAATACTTTCTGAAGGCACTGTATGGTCACACCAACACAGTCGTGAAAAGGGCACGACAGCACCTCTTCCCCTCAGGAGGCTGAAAAGATTTGGCATGGGCCCTCAGATCCTCAAAATGTTCTACAGCTGCATCATTGAGAGCATCTTGACTGGCTGCATCACCTCTTGGAATGGCAACTGCTTGGCATCTGACCGCAAGGCGCTACAGAGGGTAGTGCTACACAGGGTAGTGCTACAGAGGGTAGTGCTACAGAGGGTAGTGCTACAGAGGGTAGTGCTACACAGGGTAGTGTTACACAGGGTAGTGCTACAGAGGGTAGTGCTACAGAGGGTAGTGCTACAGAGGGTAGTGCTACAGAGGGTAGTGCTACAGAGGGTAGTGCTACACAGGGTAGTGCTACAGAGGGTAGTGCTACAGAGGGTAGTGCGCTCCAGCCACCCAATTCATAGACTGTTCTCTCTGCTAGCACACGGCAAGCGGTACCGATGTACCAAGTCTGGAACCAACAGGACCCTGAACAGCCTCTACCCCAAAGCCATAAGACTGCTAAATAGTTTGTTAAATAGTTAACCAAATAGCTACACGGACTACCTACAATGACCTTTTTTGCACAAAGTTTTTTGACTAATCACGTATTCTGCTGCTACTGTTTACTATCTGTAACTTTATTCCTAGGTATATGTACATATCTACCTCAATTACCTCGTACCCTTGCACATCGACTTGGTACTGGTACCCCTTGTCTATAGCCAAGTTATTGTTACTCATTGTGTATCTATTATTACTTTTATTATTACGTGTTTTACTCTTCTATTATTTCTCTTTCTCTCTGCAGTGTTGGGAAGGGCCCATAAGTAAGCATTTCACTGTTAGTCCACACCTGTTGTTTACGAAGCATGTGATTAATACAATTTTTGATTTGATCTCTCAGGGTGTGATCTTGGTTTATGACATCACCAACCGATGGTCCTTTGATGGTATTGACAGATGGATTAAGGAGATAGATGAGGTAAGAGACATCGATCAATCGCTCTCTCTCAGAAACAGTAAACCTCAGCTGTGTCCCAAATTGCACCCTATTCCCTATTCCCCAAAGGGCTCTGGTCAAAAGTAGTGCACTATAAAGGGAATAGGGTGCCATTTGGGATGCAAATACATTGTAAATTGCAGCCTACATCACTGAATCGCTCCTATTGCTCTATGATGTAAGACACGTTGCTCAATATCTGCTTGTGAAAATGACTAAACCTTCTCCAACCCACATCTCTCGCCTTTGCTCCAAAACAACTCACACACTCATAAACTAGCCACACACAGAGTTACTTTCAAGATAGCCCATGTTATGTGAATAATATTATTCACCTTCAATGAAAAAGAAAACATGCTAGTATTCTGAACGATTGATTCTTGACATGCTTTTTGCCCCCTTGGGACCTTTTATTACCACTCCATTATTTTACTTATTACAGGGAAGTACACTATGTAACACATATGCATACACACACCCTTATCCACCCTGGTGTGCTAACAGAATCTGTACCTCACCACTTTCTATTCCCCTTCCTGTCTACCCAGCATGCACCGGGAGTGCCTAAGATCCTGGTGGGGAACCGGTTACATCTGGCCTACAAGCGCCAGGTGACCACAGAGCAGGCCCAGGTGTACGCCGAGAGGTTAGGGGTCACCTTCTTCGAGGTCAGCCCGCTGTGCAACTTTAACATCACAGAGTCCTTCACAGAGCTGGCCAGGATAGTCCTGATGAGGCACGGCATGGAGAGACTCTGGAGGCCTAACAAAGGTGAGAGGGAGCGAGGGAGGGAGGGAGCAAGGGGGAGAGAGAGAGAGTGTGTGTGTGTGTGTGTGTGTGAGTGAGAGAGACTTTGGAGACCCAACAAAGGTGAAGCAGTGTACACTGAGCCTATAGTAGCTTATTCTTACTCTCTCTCTTACTGTTTTACACAATGGTGCCCTCTCGTGGTGTAATATTGCTATTTGTGAAATATTAAATATTATTTCTCTCCCCCCCCCCCCCTCTCTCTTAGTTTTAAGTCTTCAGGACCTGTGCTGTCGTTCTATCGTGTCCTGCACCCCTGTCCACCTTGTTGACAAGCTTCCTCTCCCCCTGGCCCTCAAGTCCCACCTCAAGTCTTTCTCCATGGCCAATGGCCTCAATGCCCGCATGATGCACGGACGCTCCTACTCCGTCACCGCCACTGCTGCCAACACCACCCACATCGCCACCAAGAGGACCGGATGCCAGCTGCTGAAAAATAAAAAACTATTCCGCCCTCCGCCGCTCAGCCCGGCGGCCGCACAGAGCTGCTCTGGCAACAGCTGCAAGATCTCCTAGCCACCGGCTGAAACAGGAAGAGGAAGTCCTTGGGGCAGGATGTTGTCATCACATGGACAGGAAGTTGGTGTTGATCACTGGTGCAGCCAAAGATGGTGGATAAATGAAGATATCCCACTCAGGCCGTTTACCATTGAAAAGCATTGTCACAGTTCTGGGCTGCTTAAGGGGTGGCTCTCCCATAGGCACCAATGTATTAGCAGCTGGGTCTGGTCTACTTAGTTCAGTGACTGTATATGAGCGAGTGAGATGTCTTCCTTTCTCTTCCGTCTCTGGTGCAGCCATAGACTTAGATAGACATCGCATCATTATATCTGTCCCATTATAATAATAATTTCGTAGGTGCTTACAAGTGTGTATTAATACACATGTGAATTGGAAATACGTTTTTTTGCATATCCCAACGCTCCCTGAGACACCCTCGGAGAGTAGGGTCACGGCCAGGGTCTGCCATTATCAACAGCATCCTTGGAGCAATTAGGGTTAAGTGCTTTGCTCAAGGGCACATTGGCAGATGTTTCACCTTGTCGGCTCATGGATTAGAACTAGCAACCTTTCAGTTACTAGACCAACGCTCTAACCGCTAAGCTACCTGCTTCATTGTGGAGTTTGTGAGAGCACAGGCAGTGCCATTTAGACCATCTCCATTATAAAGTAGGCAATTTTCTTCTTCTACTACTTATATGAGTTGGCAAACAACTGAAAGGGAGCATACTGCCACCTGGAGTGTGTGGTTTGAACAGGTATAAAGGTTGGCGATTTACTGGCACCTGCAGTTATGGAATGTTTGCTCACGAGTATAATTAATTGGCTGATACCTCCTGGTGACCTGGATGAAATTATGTGATCCTTCCTTAACCCATAGGAAGTCCCACCCAGTTGACTACTTCCAAATGGTGTAAGTCCTCAATGGCGCTGCCCGTGCTAAAACAGGCTTTTGGGCACTAGAGTCCTCTATCTATTTCTATGGGTGCAGCTCGTCTAGGCTCATCAAGAGCCAGCCACATGAGCTTCAAGGGAGTGTTCAATGAGAGTTACCCCTCACAGCCCCCCATGTACTCCCCCAAACCAGGAAGTTTTCATAGGGACTGGATGTTCTAGGCCTTCAGACCCACAAGAGTCTCCCACAGGCACTCACAGGAGCTCCATAGTGGGACAAAGATGGGGAAGGAACGTGTCATGCTCAGAGATTGTGGATTAGCACTATGGGTCACTGCCCTTGGACCCAGAAGGAAGTTTTGATGCCAGATTGTGTGTGAGCCATATGACTATATTGTGCACAGAGATGGGGAGTATTTCTGTTACATGTATTTGAAATAGGTATTTCAATTACTTTTTAAATGTATTTGGTCATTTGTATTTCACCGGCCTGAACTACAATTCAATGTATTTTGTAACAAGATACTTTTGAGACCTGTCATTTGTATTTTCAAAATACAAAATACTTTTCTATACCATTTTTTTATGGCGGTTCACAATTTTGTGGCCTTTCACCCTGCATTGGTATCAGAAGTCTGATGGCACTATGGTGTGATTAGAGTGTCTGCTAAATGACCGAAATGTAAATGTAAAAATGAACACTTGCAAAGCATGCTGGGTATTATTCTAATGAGCTCCGCCCCCAAAACAAGGCCAATAATAATAATAATACTCAGTGTGCTTTGCAATTATTTATTTTTACTTTTTCATTTACCTTTTGGTCATTTAGCAGACACTATTATCCAAAGTGACTTACAGTCAGTGCTTTCAACTAACCACATATCACATCAACGGTAAAAGTATTTTTTTTTACCGTTACTGAGAATGTTGTTGTAGTGAAGGCGTATACTTGCAAATGTATTTTGTATTTCGAAATAACAAAATACTTCAATATATCTGTATTTCATGTAAATACAATACGTTGCTAAAGTATTTTGTATTTTAGTTTGGTACATTGGTCTTTAGAGTATATTGTATTTGAACAAGATACATTTTGATTTATCTTTTGCCCATCTCTGATTGTGCATAATATATTTCCAGAAAAACAATGAACATATGTACTGTGTAGAAATATAGTACTAAATAATACTATTGTCTACAATATTTGTGGATGAGCTGTGGTCCTTTTTGCACTGTTTCCTCACCCACTGCAGTCAATGACACAAAGCATTCAAATTAGTTTTACACCTGTGGTCTAATTTCACAATGAAAGAAACGTTACTGGACTGGTCTTATAAATGGTATACTAAATCCCTTTTAAAAAATGCTGGACAAAGCCTTTTTAAGATCTAGCTACTTGTTTTACACATACTTCTTACAGTAAAATACTATTTCTGCCGAAGTCATCTGGAACTTCAAGTCGGCAATTCTTTGGAGAAACCATTTGTGTAATGAATTTGTATGATATGTACAGTTATGACAATGTTGTTTGATACAATGTATTTTTTCTGTTATTTGCTGCTGGGTTTGTATCCATTTCCAAGTGTACAGTGACAGAGATTATACTATTTCAGATAGTGACACCAACACCAAAGATTTAGTAGATAAAGACTGAGGACGTTATTGAATGAATAAGCTGTTTTGTACAGTAAATATCACCACACGGATTTACAATAAACTTCACAAACAGGAACTGTCTTCTCTGCTCAGATAATAATAATAATAATAATAATAATAATGATTGATAGCATTTATATTACGCTTTTCCACATTCTCAAAGCGCTGTAAGGGGGTAACTCACCTCATCTCACCTGATCATGTTTTTACCCACATGTCCCTCATGAAACCCTGAAAACAATGGGTGTATTCCATGTCACCCACTAGCTTTACCAGATAGCGCTTTACAAAGGAGGAGGTATGAGTATTGTTACATATTGTATCTAATGAGGACCTGTATGGTTTCATAGCTGTTTCCAAATGATGTGTGACAGGCTCAGCCATCAAGCAAGAACAGGTACTGTAAATACATTGCTTTTAAAATTAATCAGAAAAGCTGAGAAATGGACCCTCGGAAAGCTTTCCTCATTATTTTGGTCCTGTCTGTATTCGGTCTCTTTGGTTATGTGTTGTTCTTCAATAAGAGTGTCAACAAGAGGACCAGCATTCGGTAAGTCCTCATCATAGCAAAGACTCCATAGGTGTACATGTGTTGTATTTAAAACCCAGGCTAACACAAAGTGCTATTATCAGGTTTTGATAATAGCATTTCAGCGATAATGGGAGGGAGGGGCTGCTTTCAATTCTTCATAATATTTAAATGTACAAAAAAAGATTTGATGTATTTAGACTGTGATATGTGGTCATACCTTAAGATGAATGCACTAACTGTATGCCACCCTGGATAACATCATCTGCTAAATTAATAAAATGTAAATGTAGATACTCAATTTTATGTTATTGTTTGTAAATACAGACCTATTCAATCAGGCCCAGGTCTAGAGCATGTGGGGGGCAACCGGACAGCCCTAGGGAAGTAAAGGGGATCCCCTGACAGTCATGAGATTTCTATTTGATTTATTTGTACTTTTACCGCTTTTTCCCCCCCAATTGGTAGTTACAGTCATGTCTCATCGCTGCAACTCCCCTACAGACTCGGTAGAGGCGAAGGTTGAGAGCCATGCATCTGCCGAAACAGGACCCTGCCAAGCAGCACTGCTTCTTGACACACTGCTCGCTTAACCCAGAAGCCAGCCGCACCAATGTGTCAGAGGAAACACCGTCCAACTGACGACCAAAGTCAGCTTGCATGCCCGCCACAAGGAGTCACTAGAGCACGATGAGACAAGGAAATCCCGGCTGGCCAAACCCTCCCCTAACCCGGACGATGCTGGGCCAATTGTGCGCCGCCTCATGGGTCTGTGACACAGCCTGGGATCGAACCCAGGGCTGTAGTGACGCCTCAAGCACTGCGATGCAGGAGGTCATAAGAGGAATTTCAAGCGTCTACCTGACTGGGCCTTTGATAACCTGTATCACCTGGACCCTACACCGAGACGCAATGTGAGTTACCCTGGCTATAGAAACCTACACTGAGACACACTGTGAGTTACCCCGGCTATAGGACCCTACACCCAGATACACTATGAGTTATACCGGCTACTGGACAACAACTTGGTGGGCTTTGTATAATACCGTTATGCAGTGACCCAATGCATAACAGTAATCATTTTCAGGAAACTCTTTTGTATTTAATTGTCAAATCTATATATTAGTACCTTGAAGCAAATACAGTTTGTTGTTCACAAAGGACATGTCATTCAGATTTAGTGCAGTCCTTGTGTATTTACTCTCTCTGTGTTTAGAGACCTGTGCAGAGTTCATTAGGAATTCCAACGATCCAGAGTTTCAGAAGGCCTTTATTACCGACATACAGCTCTTCCTGGACAGAGACCAGCTCAGTAGTGTTAGTGAATGGAACCGACTGGCCCATTTCAACAACCCCTTTAGTTTCATGGGTTACAACTACACAGGTAATCTCTCTCTCTCGCTCCCGCTCTCTCTCGCTCTCTTGCTTTGATTGAGTGTGTGTACACATACTATATGTTGACCCATGGGGCGGCGCACAATTGGCCCAGCGTCGTCCAGGGTAGGGAGGAAATGGCCGGCAGGGATGTAGCTCAGTTGATAGAGCATGGCGTTTGCAACGCCAGGGTTGTGGGTTCGATTCCCACAGGGGGTATGAAAAATAAATAATGTATGCACTAACTGTAAGTCGCTCTGGATAAGAGCGTCTGCTAAATGACTAAAATGTAATGTTATGACAAATTGCTTGGGAAAAATATACGATTTCTAAGCAGCCAATGTCACTAGGCAAGTGGATGGCAGCAATTAGACTTGTTCTTTACGCACCTCAAACTTAGCAATAGTGGGTACCTTGAATAAATGCATGTTGATCTGTAGAGTTGACTGTAGCAATCTTTTGTATCTTGTTTGGTGTTTATTGTGTTTTCTTGCATTTGTTTGCATTAGTTTGATTGAAGTAAGAACCGTGAGCTCTCCCACAATCCACACACACACCATACGTTCAAACACCTGTGTGTTTATAGATCACCTGATGTGTGTTTACCACCACCATTTATCTGCCCCTAGTGGTCTGGAGTGTAATTGCCCAAATATGACCATAATATAAGATGCACCCAAATTGGCTCCAACACTATATGTGTTTATGTGAATATATCCAGTACTCTGTGTTATACTGTATTTATAACGTATACCTCTCTGTTTATGTGTCATTTTAAAGGCAGCAGTGGATTTGATCCCTACACCAGCGAGTCAGCAGCTCCTTCCTGGCCCTGTATCCATGGCAGCAGGAAGTGGACAGGGTGTGTATACAGTGCCTTCAGAAAGTATTCACATCCCTTGACTTTTTCCACATTTTGTTGTGTTACAGCCTGAATTCAAAATTGATTAAATTGAGATTTTGTGTCACTGGCCTACACACAATACCCCATAATGTCAAAGTGGAATTTTTACTTTTACAAATGAATTAAAAAGGAAAAGCTGAAATGTCTTGAGTTAATAAGTATTCAACCCCTTTGTTATGGCAAGCCTAAATAAGTTCAGGAGTAAATAAATAAGGTCGGGGAGCTAACGCAAGTCTTCAGGTCTCAGGCAAGGTTACTCATCACACGCAGTGCACAAATCCGTTTTCACTTTATTTTACAGAGCCATACAGCAGTTCTACAACATACAGGTAACTGCCAAAAGAATGGAAACACTTGAGTAACTGAGGGATACAAAGTATATTGAAAGTAGGTGCTTCTACATAGGGGTGGTTCCTGAGTTAATTAAGCAATGAATATACCATCATGCTTAGGGTCATGTATAAAAATGCTGGGCAGGCCATTATTTTGTTTACCATGGCTATGCCCCAATAGAATGACAATGCCCCCATCCACAGGGTACACGAGTGGTCACTGAATGGTTTGATGAGCATGAAAACGATGTAAACATTTACATTTTAGTCATTTAGCAGACGCTCTTATCCAGAGCGACTTACAGTTGGTGAATACATTTTTTAAATTATTATTATTATTATTATTATTTTTATTTTTATTTTTTTATACTGGCCCCCCGTGGGAATCGAACCCACAACCCTGGCGTTGCAAACGCCATGCTCTATCAACTGCGCTACATCCCTGCCGGCCATTCCCTCCCCTACCCTGGACGACGCTGGGCCAATTGTGCGCCGCCCATGAGTCTCCCGGTCGCGGCCGGCTGCGACAGAGCCTGGATTCGAACCAGGATCTCTAGTGGCACAGTTAGCACTGCGATGCAGTGCCTTAGACCACTGCGCCACTCAGGAGCTAAACCATATGCCATGGCAGTCTCATTCACCAGATCTCAAGACAATTTAACACTTATGGGAGATTCTGGAGCGGCACCTGAGACTGTGTTTACCACCACCATCAATAAAACAACAACTTATGGAATTTGTCGTGGAAGAATGGTGTCGCATCCCTCTAATAGAGTTTCAGACACTTGTAGAATCTATGCCAAGGTGCATTAACACACTTTATGTTGGTGTTTCCTTTATTTTGGCAGTTATCTGTATTATATTTAGTGGTGGACAAAGTACTCAATTGTCATACTTCAGTAAAAGTAAAGTTACCTTAATAGAAAATGACTCAAGTAAAAGTATAAGTCACCCAGTAAAATACTACTTGAATAAGACTAAAAGTATCTGGTTTTAAATGTACTTAAGTACAGTGGTGGAAAAAGTACTCAATTGTCATACTTGAGTAAAAGTACAAAGTAAAATTAAATGCTATACATCAAATTCCTTTTATTAAGCGAACTAGACGGCACATTTTTTATTTTATTTTGACGGACAGACGGGCACACTCCTACACTCAGACATCATTTACAAATGCAGTAATTGTGTTTAGTGAGTCTGCCAGATCCAGTACGCCAAAGCATTATATTGACAGGTTTATGAATTGGAACATAATTCTGTCCTGCCTGAGCATTCTAAATGTAACTTTTGGTGTCATGGAAAACGTATGGGAGTAAGAAGTACATATTTTCTTTAGGAATATAGTGGAGTAAAATAAAAGTAGTCAAAAATATAAATAGTAAAGTACAGATACCCCCCAAAAATACTTCAGTAGTACTTAAAAGTATTTTTTAGTTAAGTACTTTATACCACTGATCATACCATTCTCTGTATATGAGAATATATTACTACCTGAGAATACATTATAATATTTTGTTGTTCTCCGGAGCTAAGATTGGATCCTATGATACTAAAGGATCTTCCTGTCTTTTCGCTCAACCAGGTGAGTGCCTATGGCTTCAGCACCTTGGACTACAAGAAGTACCCAAACTACTACAACTACAACAAACACCACTCACCAATGGTATTCTTCACCAATCACGATTATATACAGGAGATGAAAACATGGAAGAAGTTCCATGACAACAAATTAATCAAACTGTACCTGGGGACCCTTATGGAAAAACGACATGAATTTCACATGTGAACACGTGATTTAATGTGAAGTTAATGTGATAACATTTGACAACATGTGAAGCAACATGTGACGTGATGACAACGTGAGAACATGATCTCATGTGAAATTAATGTTAAATAAATGTGGAATGTGAGGACGTGAAAATACGATTTCATGTGAAATAAATGTGACAACATGGGGATGCATAATTTCATCATGTGATACCATGACACTAAACATGTGACAACATTTGAGTACATGGGAAAACCCAGGTGTCAAATGTCATATTTTACTTTGAAAAGCACAATTTACATTAATTAAATTTAAACAGTTGTGGTCCCCTGCAGGTTTTGTCTAGTTCCCGGTTTGTTCCATCGATTTTCCCCCAGAAATTTTTTAGGACATTCTTAGAACGTTGTGTCATGGTCTCCTGGAGGTTTATGTCTTGAGGTGAAAATACAGTAAATGTACAACCAGTTACCATATTTTTACAGCTAAATTCAGGTGGTAATGTTATGGAGAGTATGCTGATTACTTGGGACACAACTTCACAACATCTTGGTTGCTAGCTACCTGACGTTCCCGTTGCACCACCAGGTCTGTGGACATAATGGAGATTGGCAAGAATACATTTCTGCAGTTTGCCTAAAGTTGCAGTAAAAATAAAGTAAATATATACAACTTGAAGGTGTTATTTCTATAAAATAACAGTATGCTGCTGTATTCTTATTTCAATTACTGTCAAATCTTGTACTATGACCACAATTGGGACTTAAAGAGGTACTTCGGGATTTTGGCAATGAGACCCTTTATTTACTTCCCCAGAGTCAGATGAACTTGTGGATACCATTTTTATATCTCTGTGTCCAGTTTGAAGGAAGTTTGAGGTAGTTTCTTGAGCCAATGCTAACTAGCATTAGTACAATTAATTGAAGTCTATGGGTATCTGCTAGCATGCTAGCAGATACCCATAAACTTCCAGTCATTGCGCTTACACTAGTTAGCAATTGCGCTAGCGCTAGTTAGTAACTTCCTTTAAACTGCACGCAGAGACATAACAATGGTATCCACAAGTTAATCTGACTCTGGGGAAGTAAATAAAGGGTCTCATTGTCAAAGTATCCCTTTAAATGGTATTTGAACTAATACCCCTTGCTCGCTACCAACCCGTAATGTTCTGCTACAGTGTAGCTACACCACCAGATCTGTGAGTGTGAAGGAGATAGGGCCACAGACTTATTTGCAAGAATACATTTCTGCACTTTGCTAAAAGCTGCCTAGAGTCAAGTAAATAATTGTCCAATTATCACCACTAACATAACATCAACATAAAACTAGCAGTACTCAAGGTATACATGAATTCTTTGTGAATTTGAACTAGCAACCTCTTGGTTGGAAGTGCATTAATGTTTCTGCAGTGCAAACAGGTTCATACTTACTGCTTGGAACATATATTAACACACTCAAAAAATAAGGGTGTGGTTAGGGTACACTACAGTGTTGTTACCTGGGGTACACAAAGGTCAAAGGTACACTTCACAGGTACACATATGAACTCACATGGTGCAGTTCGGTACCTTGTTGGTATAATGGGACATTTTTCTACCCAATATTTTGAATATAAGGTACGGTCATTGCGCTTTGATTGGTGAGGGCAAGGTACTAGTGGGTTTCATTAGCATATAGGGGGCGTGGTCAAATATGTGAATTTGTGCCAATTGTCAGTGGAAGTGTTGTAGCAATTTAAATGTTTGATGGTTATGCCGATGTAAGTAGAGCACCTCCTTCGACACTGTATGTTCTGCAAACTTTGTAAGTGAATGTGTGAGCTGCACTGTGAAGCGGTTGTTGTGCATTTTCAACTAACTTAATGGTAACTTGTTGCTGTGAATTTGTCATTGCTTAAATGAAAACTAATTGTCAATAAGTTATTGTAAAAGCCACAATAACTTACTGGCAGTAACCTACAGGGAACTTGATGCCAATCTTGCCAGTAACCCACTGTGCCTTCACTGACTCTTTTGTTGACAACATGCACATCACTTGCTGATTGGCAGCATACTGTAACAACAGCAGCCTATCAGAAGATTGCAGGGATGGCTTATTCAGCTAGCTCTTTATTATTTTATATTTTTATTTCTTTTTATTTAAATATATATATATTTTTTTTGTCATTTAGCAGACGCTCTTATCTAGAGCAACTTACAGGAGCAATTAGGGTTAAGTGCCTTGCTTAAGGGCACATCGACAGATTTTTCACCTAGTCGGCTCGGGGATTAGAACCAGCGACCTTTCGGTTACTGGCACAACGCTCTTACCCACTAAGCTACCTGCCGCCCATGGTCTCCCATGAGAGGGAATGTCATCCTAGTTTAAATTGCTCTGTTCAACAGACATTAAGCTTGTACCCTGTCAGTTCTGCAGCCTTGTTAAAGGCTGACATAAGTGCATGTGATACTAAATAGCCATATGATATGTAATTTATAGCTAGTCACCATGTAATTGTAGCACTCACTTTCCTATCAGATCAGTGAGTGTGATGGATTAGCTACAGTAAGTTACTGTGCATTTACCATAACCCACTTGTAACTAGTTGACAGCAAGTTATTGAAAATTACACATTAGCTTTCTGCAAACCAGCAGCCATAAAGCTACAGGAAAATGCACAGTAACCTCTTAACAGTTACAAGTTCTTACAAAAATTTCAGAACTAATAATGTCAAAAGAGATAATGATAAAACTACTTAAACAGGTACAACATTTCCACTGACGGTTGGCATAAATACAACATATTTTACACCATGCCCCCAAATATACTAATGAGCTCCCGCCAGCACATCGACACGCCTACATTTCAAAGTGACGTAATGATTGTACCTATTGCTGCGTTCGTTGGGAAGTGGGAATTTACGGACCTCCGTTTGGTAATTACTAGTAGGAAAGACATTTATCATTCCTGAGCTCCGACTTCTCCCACATGCTGACCTCTGACATCACCTACTAAGGAAATAACTTTGATAACAGCATTTTCGGCAGTTAAAAGTAACAACAAAACATGATTCATAAAAACCAATGTTTTTGAACTGCATAAATTGTTTACAAGCATGATAGCTGTACTTTTAGTTTATGGTTGACGCAGCTTGTTGGCCATTAGCCAATTGGCGTTTCCCAATTATTTCAAAGCATGTGAATGCATCCAACTGGTATTTACAACTTCACAACTGGTAAATTCCCAACTCCCACATGGTTACGAATGCAGCTTTATATTTAATATATTGGGTAGAAACATTTACCATTATAATAGGTTATCCACACATGTACCCTAAAAGGTACTGACGAGTACCATGTGAGTTCCAGTACCATGTGAGTTCCTATGTGTACCTCTAAAGGTACCGAATGTGTACCTTTGACCTTTTTGTACACCAGGGAACAAAACTGTACCCTAACCATCCTCTTATTTGTGAGACTGTGTGGATATACACTGAGTATACAAAACATTAAGAACACGTGCTCTTTCCATGACATAGACTGACCATCTGGTGGCACTGCTGAGACATAAATGCACTCCAGACCAAAAAGTTGCCAGCTCAAATTCTGAGAGCATTTACGCACACTGAGGGCTCGATTCTATCAGATCTGTGCTAGCGGACACCCGCATAGTAGTTGTTTTGGCAGTGTCAGAGGCGGAACTGCGTTAGCGCTGTCAAATCCACAAGCATCTCCCGGCATTAAACCTGAAACGGAAATTGTCATTGGCTGCACGGAGCTGCATTAAGAGAAATCCCATCCAGCCTTGTTTACAAGTTGGAACAATGGAATGTGATATGTAATTGAATGCGATTTTCAATTTGAGTGTCATTATTTCTATATAGCCTACACTTTCTCGTTCTGAACTGCTAATGCGGGTAGGACGTGGTGGTTTCGTGACAATGACCACATGAGCAGCCGTTCACTGATTTGACAGGTCTAATGCAGTTACACCTCCAACACTGCCAAAACACCAGCTATGCAAGTGTCAGCTATCACGTGTTTATGCTTGATCTGATTGAATCTAGGCCTTAATGTCAAGTGTCCCTTAGCACTGCTACTTTTTAGTTGGTGTTGTCAGATAATCGCACAATTATTGACTTTCCGGGCAACTTTTAACAAAGTGCAGAAATGTATTCTTGCCAATATATCTTGGGCTATCTCTGTCATTCCCACAGACCTGATGGCGAAGCAGGAAATGTAGGTTGCTGTCTTCTAAGAGGTTGTGAGTTCAAACCCCCAGGTCAGGTTGCGTCCCAAGTGTGCTTACCGATGTTGAGATCAATTCCATTTATGTTCCAGTAAATTCAGAAAGTAAACCCAATTCCTAGTTTTACGGTATTGAAAATAATTTAATTCGAATTATAATTTCTGTGTACTTCCTGAATACAGTTAGTTGTTGTATATCTACTGACAAAATACAGTTCAGCTGTAGAAATACATTACAAGTTGTTTCCACTATTTTCACCGCAACTCAGTAGCTGTTAACGTATTATAAAATTACAGGATAAAAAAAAAACAGTTTACGCCATAAGCGCATCTACGTTTAAATGCAATTGCAAGTCAGGCATACCAAGTTAATTTGCAGGATGGGCCAAATAGTACCCAAGTGCATTGCGATTGACAGTAAATAGGTAGCAAAACTCTAATACATTATACTATTACTGTAGAAATGTACCTTATAATGACCACAACATTTACCACAAAATTAACAGCAATGGCTAACAGTGTAGTTTCATGTTATCACATGTGGAAAATCGCATGATTTCACGCATGAAACGTGAAATGTCACAAGTGAAATCATGTGAAAACGTATTTTTGGAACACTTCACATGTGACATTTCCCGGTGCTTTGACTAACCACAGCCCCCTCACACATCCCGGGCTGTGCGCTCATATGGCCCCACGGCCACCATCCCACTTCTGACACCTGCGTAGAGAACGGAAGGAGCGGGAAGCGAACCCGGGTCTCAGGCATGAAAGGCAAACACCATAAGGCTAACCCACTTGATTGGAATTTTTTAAAAGCTCATAGCGAGGATCGATACGATATATATTATGGTATATCCGACCTTAGAGACCATGTCTTGTCTATTGCACAACTTGATTCTATCTCCAATAAGTTATCCATATAGCCTAACTACTGATACAGAGTCAGCTACCTTTTCACTCCCCTGGTGATTAAGGATAGTATGGGAGTATGGTAATCCTATCCTAAATCTGTGGTACAGTAGCCTACGAGTCGTCTCTCCGAAATTCTCTCCGGTTTTGATGCGTGTGGAGGAGGAGCCAAAATGTTGAAGAGTCGCGCGTTTCGCTCGAGGTCTCAGAGGGATTAGGCTAAATTGAAAAGGTGTCAGACCAGGTCTTCTAGCTCGGACGGTTCAGTCGAACTGTCTGGCGAGGATGACATGATTTTATTGACTGGCAGCAAAACAAGGATTAGGAAAAGAGCTGAATGAAGTCAGAGTTAGACTTTCAACCACTTATCAGAAAGTCGTCTGGATATTGTTTCGCTAGTAACGTTAGCAGCATAACTTCTTCATACACACAGCTTCCGTGCGGTCTGTTTCTTGAGCCTCGGCTCCAAGCACCTGACAAACTGGCTGAGCGGCACTCTACCCTCCTCCAATCCTCTTCACCAGCGACCGGACAACCTGTGAACACATTTACTGGTACGATTTTCTGTAGTTGACCTCTTAGTTTGTTTATTATTGAGCGGTCTTGGAAGACCACAAATCAAAATCGTAATAAAAAATTTGCAAATTTGCTACAACTTGTCGAAAAAAAATAGCCTAAAGCTAACTAGTAACAGCGTCCGACGTTCTATTAATTAATTTTATTCTATCTAGCTAGATCTGCCGGTATTATATCATATTCGGTTCTGTTCTATTCTGTTAATTTTTTCCTATTCTATTGGGGTTCTATTCTATTCCTTTGAAGTGTAGCAGGGTTTTCAAACCTCTCCTCGGGGACACACAGCCTTTCCATTTATTTGATCTAATGTTACTGTACCAGTTAGTTTTCCTAACTACAGGGAAGCCCTCTAGCTATAGCAGGTCTGTGTTTGTTTACATATGTTCATGTGCCTCCCTCAATGGACAGCTGCTAAGTTTGTTATGATGTATGATGTTGTTATGACACCCTCTGAACTCTGTGTACTGAGATTGATTGCCTTGGTGGCAATCAAGAGGACAGTCATTTACTAGCTGGCAAGGAAGGTGACTGAGTCTGTGTCACATTGACATGCATGGCATTACCAGCCACTAGCTAGCCAGAACAGAAATCGTATAGGCTAACTTCTGAATGGAATAAAAATGGATTCATGATTGCTGCCTTACATGATGCCTCCTACCTTCACATACATGTAGCACCTATCATTCCATATCATCATAGCTAATATGATGTGATCTGTTATTTTACTTGACCGCGTCTACTGCCTATTATTGTGTAGCCTATACAATGACAGGATACGTATTAACTTAGCCCCACAACCTGATGGTAAACAGAAGCCCTGCTGTAGACAGAGACACACCAATAACAGTCCCTCCGGCTAACAACACATTGTGGTGCCAGACATTATGTCCCAGCACAACCTTTCAGAAGAATGGGAGATAATTGAATATAGTTTAATAGAATGGGATAGAGTAGAACAGAAAACGTTGTCCTTCAGAAGGACATTTCTTTGTAAAGTCTCGCAAGTGACACACAAAAAAAATAAACATTCAGTTGGAGAGACGATGTTGTCGTGTTTTAGCAACTACAGTTTGCCTCCCAGCTCCGTTCGCCCAGAAAAACTCCTATTTTAATTGGATCTGGGTGGCTGCAGCTCTGTGTGTGATCTCAGATATGCCTCATTCACTTGCAGCTGTACACAACCCAAAAACCAGCCTAATGTATTTTTCTCCTAAAACATTTATCCTAGATATGTTTTGTCCCCTAAGTGCTGCTGGCTGTGTCCCCTGTGATGGAGAATTCAGGGGATGGTATTAAGATGCGGTCACTTCTGCCTTCCAGGGTACGTCCCAAATGTCACCCTATTCCCTATATAGTGTACTACTTTTGACCAGGGCCCATAGGGCTTTGGTCAAAAGTAGTAGGCTTACACTATGTAGGGAAAGATGACATTTGGGACGGAGTCCCCAGTTTCCTTCTGGGGAAAAAAGTTTGCAGCTTTTTCCCAGAGAATTGGCAGAGTTCCAGACAGCTCCTAGTGAAAAAGACACATCCTAGAAGTTGAAGGAGTTAATGAGTAGTATTCCGACATGGAATGATCCTAAGATAACATTCCATGGTGAATAGGCTTCCTGAGTGAAAGAAAAACAAACACATTAGATTGGTTTTAGAGAGCCACCCATCCTTAATTATGTTGTAGTTACAACTTGTAATAACACAGTTATAACACAGACTATTTAGAGTGATTTATTACTTGATAAAGTCCTTTGTTTATCCATTGCTGTATATTTGTAATGCAGTCTAGAAGTAGCAGTGCATCAGCTCCTCACTGTTTGAATAGTAGTAAATGCCCAGCTCATGATGACATGTCTCTGTGTTCTAATGGTAGGTTTTACTGTTTCAGGTTGGCCGAAACAGAAGAGAACCCGACACACACCTTGCCCTAAGGACAATTCCAGGCAGACTCCATTTGATTTACATCAGGACAGACAACCAGGCCCCACACACAAACACACACTCTGGAAACCAAGCAACCAACAGAAGGCAGAGGAACACAGCCTCTAACAACCAACTACCCCGCCTATCCTATCTCACCATCTCACCCAGTTGATGCCTAGCCTAGCCTAACCCAGGCCTGGAGATAAAAATGTGGTCTGCTGGCTGTTCTGGTTGATTCCTATCTGACTGACACAGGCAGACAGACTGGCTGGTTTGGGCGTTTTGTGACGCTCTTCTGAACATTCATCATCATTGTGTATCTGAAGGAATCAACATGCACCTGATTGGGTAAGGTTGAGGCCTCGACTGCCAAGGACCGCTTAGACGCGGTTGAGACAACTGACCTCGTAAGGACCGTGTGTGGTTACTGGTCACTGGTGTGGTGGTCAGTCATGGGTAAGGAACAGGACCTCCTGGTGGCAGTGAAGAGTGGAGACATCCTCCTGGCACACAAACTCCTGACCAAGGTTAAATGCAACAAAACCAGTGAGTAACTAGACACACACACACACACATCTGCTTTCCCTTTAAATTCCTGATGCAGCCTGTGTGTGCCTGTGTTTGTGTTCAGAGCATGTGTATCTGTTGGCTTGATGTAATGTACAGAAGAAACAGTGATAGCCCGTCCCTTATCTGAGTGATATTGTTCTCTGTATCTGTATCAAGGGAACACTTTGTATTTAAAATAGCAGTATCAGGTTCAACCATCCACCACAACCAATGATCCATCTAGCGGT
Source organism: Coregonus lavaretus (assembly GCF_964263955.1). NCBI lineage: Eukaryota > Metazoa > Chordata > Actinopteri > Salmoniformes > Salmonidae > Coregonus > Coregonus lavaretus. The sequence continues at coordinate 23,390,763 of NC_139988.1, forward strand.
CGGACAATTTGAAGTTAAATGTAGTCAAACCCCCAACAATATGACCTAATCTCCAAAACACAGACGCTGGTACTGTACAATATGTCTCAGGGTGTGTGTCTCGAATGGCACCCTATTCCCTATATAGTGCACTACTGTTGACCAGGGCCCATAGGGCTCTGGTCAAAAGTAGTGCACTGTATAGGGAATAGGGTGCCATTTGTGATGCACCTCACAGTGTGGGTATGGAGCTTCAGTGTTGCTTATCTCTACAGATTCCTGTCAAACTGCTCGCGAGGCTAGCCTACTGTAGCATTGTGGCTAATTACAGTATTCTCCTTATCCAGGCCAGGAGAAAGTTAAACCTCTCTCTCTCTCTCTGTGAAACCTCTTTGTTGTTGTTATCTGCCTGTGCTGTGCTTTCATCGTGGCTGCTGTTCTGCTCTGCTCGGTGGCAGGCTCAGAGGAACAAGGGCCTGTCAGTAGCACATAGGGTTAGCGCTAGCCCTACACATCATGACATGCTGCTAATGCCTTTCAACAGTCAAACACTCATGGGCTAAATGTTTCAATGCTCGGGAAAGGAAATTAGTGGCCTAGTTGTTGCATTAATTTCTTCATTTGTAGGGCTGGGAATTGCCTCACAATATTATATTTTCATGAGATTTAGGTGCCGACATGATATGTATTGCAATTCTTATGATTGTCACGATTCTATATGTATTGCGATTCAATACTGGGATTTTATTGCGATTCGATGTTCCAAATATATTACTCACCATATGTCTGCTGGACAGGGACAAGAGAGAGCCATGAGATTTTTTGTTGTTGATCAGTCATGGTAATAAAAGTGCTGAAAACAAATTGGCTACCTTTTTAAAAAGAAGATAGAGAACAAGCTATGAAGAAAAAATACTGGACTTCTGGTGCAGGCACAGCAAACTAACGCATAAATAATATCACGATATTGTCAAAATGATACATTTACATTTTAGTCATTTAGCAGACGCTCTTATCCAGAGCAACTTACAGTTAGTGAATACATATTTTTTTTATACTGGCCCCCCATGGGAATCGAACCCGCAACCCTGGCGTTGCAAACGCCATGCTCTATCAACTGCTCTACATCCCTGCCGGCCATTCCCTCCCCTACCCTGGGCCAATTGTGCGACGCCCATGAGTCTCCCGGTCACGGCCGGCTGCGACAGAGCCTGGATTTGAACCAGGATCTCTAGTGGCACAGTTAGCACTGCGATGCAGTGCCTTAGACCACTGCGCCGCTCAGGAGGTTAACACGATATATCATCCAAAATAATATCCCAATATGTAACTGTATCGATTTTTCCCCCCATCACTATTCATTTGCAGTGTGATTTATTTTACTTTACCAACTTTCCGGATGTAATGCATTAATCAAAGTGAAATTAGCCTAGTTTCACTCTTGGAATATGCTTGTGTAAGTAAGTACTCTACCCTGACTGAAAAAATAGGGTACGTTCTGATGCTTTGCAATGCTCAGTCTCTAATATTTTCCATTTGTAAACGAGTAGTTTGGTACCTCAGGACAGTAAGACTTAAAATATGAAGGGCTGTATTTTAACAAACCTGACGCGATGGTAAATCTAAGCGCAGGCGGTAGCGCTATAGGATCAGGGGTGTGTCAGAAATATTTTTGCTATTTTCACAACTACAATTATCGTCGCAAAAGGCCTGGGTTTTCATGAACAAACAAGTTGTGGGTGTGTTGAGGCTTGGCCCCTCACTGGCCAATCAAAACGTGCTCCATGGCTAAATATGTGGTTGCTTGAAGTTGTGTATTTACGGTCTTTTATGTATTGCCTTGGAATCAACCCCAATTCCAATGTTAGTCCGTTATAGTTTGTTAAATGGCTTACAGAAACAAAATAACAAAATGTGTAGACCTATCCCATCTTTGCTAAATACGTTAACTAGAACCCATTTGCAGTCCAAATTGTTCTAAGTAATTGCATGGCTTCAATAGCATTCACACTGATATAGGGACTAGGCCTACTGTAAATTGCATTATGGCTGAGCATGTATATGCCGAACATTGTCAATAAGCAAGATTAAATTCATTATTGATAAGGCCTAAAAAGAGAACGAATAATTCAAATCAAATTCTAAACAAAATGAAACAACAAGTTGTTTTAAATAGGTTATGTCTAAATACACTTACAGGCACCATAGTTTCTCCCTGTGGGCATATAATATTAAAACAACGCAGATTATGGAGGGTTTTATGTACAGTACATCCAAACTTTTCACAGTAGCTGGATCCAATATAGATCCAATATAAAGAGAAAGGGAGAATGTCCACTCACTGTTATACTGCTCCCAAATATGTTTTATGAACATAATCGGAACCATTTTACAGATCAGATCGTATTCACATATCTCCAGGAGTTGCATTGCATGCGAGCCACGGAGTTGTCACCATAAAACCAGGAAGGTGAATCATTCTAATAAGTTTGGTTGTAATAAAATGTAACGAAAAACAAGCAATCAGTTTAAAAAAACAACAACAACAACAACATGTATAATGTAATGATATCATCAAATTGGCGGGATAAGAAAGAGGCGCTGTTGAACCAGGACAACAACAAAAAGCCTTCATTGACGATATACAGGAAGTAGCAGGAGGGGAGGCTTCCCTTGGTTTTTAATCAAATAAAAAATAAATGGGAAAAAACATTAGTTTTTTATGTTTCTAAATACGAAGTATGCAGGCACAAAATGCTAATTGGGATTCTCTTGTTCCATGCGCATATGGGCAGTGTGCATCATGGCTGGATAGGCTGTGTTTCCGCTGTCAAATGTCATGCCATAACCAACTGCTGACGCTAAAACCAGCTTTTGGTTGGTCTTAAATATCCCTATCAGTGTATATAGCTCCGCAGTGATCTGGTACTTCTACTCCCTGTATATAGCTCCACAGTGATCTGGTACTGGTACTTCCTGTATATACTGTAGCTCCACAGTGATCTGGTACTGTTACTTCCTGTATATAGCTCCACAGTGATCTGGTACTGGTACTTCCTGTATATAGCTCCACAGTGATCTGGTACTGGTACTTCCTGTATATAGCTCCACAGTGATCTGGTACTGGTACTTCCTGTATATAGCTCCGCAGTGATCTGGTACTCCCTGTATATAGCTCCGCAGTGATCTGGTACTGGTACTCCCTGTATATAGCTCCACAGTGATCTGGTACTGGTACTCCCTGTATATAGCTCCGCAGTGATCTGGTACTGGTACTCCCTGTATATAGCTCCACAGTGATCTGGTACTGGTACTCCCTGTATATAGCTCCGCAGTGATCTGGTACTGGTACTTCCTGTATATAGCTCCACAGTGATCTGGTACTGGTACTTCCTGTATATAGCTCCACAGTGATCTGGTACTGGTACTTCCTGTATATAGCTCCACATTGATCTGGAACTGGTACTTCCTGTATATAGCTCCACAGTGATCTGGTACTGGTACTCCCTGTATATAGCTCCGCAGTGATCTGGTACTGGTACTTCCTGTATATACTGTAGCTCCACAGTGATCTGGTACTGGTACTCCCTGTATATAGCTCAACAGTGATCTGTTACTGGTACTCCCTGAATATAGCTCCACAGTGATTTGGTACTGGTACTCCCTGTATATAGCTCCGCAGTGATCTGGTACTGGTACTTCCTGTATATAGCTCCACAGTGATCTGGTACTGGTACTTCCTGTATATAGCTCCGCAGTGATCTGGTACTGGTACTTCCTGTATATAGCTCCGCAGTGATCTGGTACTGGTGCTCCCTGTATATAGCTCCGCAGGGATCTGGTACTGGTACTTCCTGTATATAGCTCCACAGTGATCTGGTACTGGTGCTCCCTGTATATACTGTAGCTCCACAGTGATCTGGTACTGGTACTCCCTGTATATAGCTCCACAGTGATCTGGTACTGGTACTTCCTGTATATAGCTCCACAGTGATCTGGTACTGGTACTTCCTGTATATAGCTCCTCAATGATCTGGTACTGGTACTCCCTGTATATAGCTCCACAGTGATCTGGTACTGGTACTTCCTGTATATAGCTCCACATTGATCTGGTACTGGTACTCCTTGTATATAGCTCCATTCTTGTGTATTTTATTCTTCTTGTGTTACTATTTATTTTATATATTTTTTAACTCTGCATCGTTGGTAAGGGCTCATAAGCAAGCATTTCATGGAAAAGTCTACATCCGTTGTGTTCGGCGCATGTGACAAATACAATTTAATTTGATTTGACACACACACACACCATGTCATCACCATTGACCCTAGTGGAGGGGTTAAGGATGTGGTCAATGTTACGGTGGTTCATTACTGCAGGAGAGCTGTAAGAATGACAGATGCCAAGATGCTCTGGTCTACACTGGCTGGTATAGCCCTGGCTAGGTGTCAATGAAGTTGAATAGCATGCCTATTGATTATGTAGAGCTGTAAAAGCTCTGTGTGTGTGTGTGTTTGTGTGTGTCTGTCTGTCCTTGTGTGTGGTGCTCCTCTAGTGGGGTCTTGTCAGGCCCAACCTCAGGCTCAGGGCCAGCCTATAGCCAGGCAGATGGAGAGAGACCACCAGAGCACTGAATGGAACCAGGGCTGGAGGAGGGCTCAGGGGGTTAGGGGAAGGTCAAGGAGAGGGTCAGGGGTCAGAATGACCAGACGTGTGGTCAACAGGGAAGACAGTTTTACTGAAGGTCTGGAACTCTGAATAGATAGGAATGAGAGAAGGTGAAGGAAGGTGGTGAGGGTTGGTGACATAGTACAGTATGGCCGGTGATGGATTGGGGTTCAAACCCATTTTTATCTCTGTTACTCAAGGGGTGAGGGCCAATGAGAGGCATGAAAAGAAAGGGACCAGGTAGTAGGCCACCATAGGGCCATAGACCAGGACTGCATCCCAAATTTCACCTTATTTCCTATATAGTGCACTACTTTTGACCAGTGCCCATAGGGCTCTGGTAAAAAGTTGTGCACTAAATAGGGAAAAGGGTGCCATTTTGGATGCAACCCAGTGGTCAGAGAGCTGATAGATGGGGAGCTGAGGTCTGGCTTTATCTGCTGACAGGTCCTGTCTCTCTGTCCTCTCCTAGACTAGTCCAGTCTGCATCCCAAATGGCACCCTATTCCCTACATAGTGCACAACTTTTGATCAGAGCTACATAGGGCACAACGTTTGACCAGAGCCCATAGGGTAGTGTGCTATGTAGGGGATAGGGTGCCATTTGGGACGCTGCCCTAGTCTGGCCAAAGAAGGTCCAGAAATGCAAGCACAAGAGAATTTGTGTGGAGGTGGCCGATTCATCATGGCGATAGACATACTCACAGCACACAGACCTTACACACCGCTGAACTATTTTATTCAGTAACACCAAGGAGTTGATCGCGGACTATAGGAGAAAGAGGGGGTCGACAGCACCTCTTCCCCCTCAGGAGGCTGAAGAGATTTGGCATGGGCCCTCGGATTCTCAAAAAGATATACAGCTGCACCATCGAGAGCTTGGTATGCCGCTTGGTATGGCAAACGCACCGCCCTTGACCGCAAAGCGCTACAGAGGGTGGTGCGGACAGCCCAGTACATCACTGGGGCCGAGCTCCCTGCCATCCAGGACCTCTATATCAGGCAGTGTCAGAGGAAGGCCTGAAAAATTGCCAAAGACTCCAGCCACCCAAGCTATGGACTGTTCACTCTGCTACTGTACTGGAGCATCGGCTCTTGGACCAACAAGCTCCGAGACAGCTTCTACCCCCAAGCCATAAGACTGCTAAATAGACAGACTGCTAAATAGTCCATTTATGGTACCCGAACTATCTGCACTGACTCTAACTTGCACTGACCCTACACACACTAACTAGACTATACAGTATATACACACTCACTCATATACACTACATTGTCACTCCCATACAAAACCCACACAGATTCACACACATGCCCACACACACAAGCAGACTGATACAACACAAACACACATACATACACATTACACACACTATTACACTTTATTTTACTCGTGTTATTATCTATCCTGATGCCTAGTCACTTTACCCTGCCTTCATGTACATATCGACGTCAAATACCTTGTACCTCTGCACATTGATCTCGTACTGGTACTCCCTGTATATACACTACATGACCAAAAGTATGTGGACACCTGCTCGTCGAACATCTCATTCCAAAACCATGGGCATTAATATGGAGTTGGTCCCCCCTTTGCTGCTATAACAGCCTCCACTCTTCTGTGAAGGCTTTCCACTAGATGTTGGAACATTGCTGCGGGGACTTGCTTCCATTCAGCCACAAGAGCATTAGTGAGGTCGCGTTAAGATTTCCCTTCGATGGAAATAAGGAGCCTGAGCCATGAAAACAGCCCCAGACCATTATTCCTCCTCCACCTAACTTTACAGTTGGCACTATGTATTCGGGCAGGTAGCGTTCTCCTGGCATCTGCCAAACCCAGATTTGTCTGTTGGACTGCCAGATGGTGAAGCGTGATTCATCACTCCAGAGAACGCGTTTTCACTGCGCCAGAGTCCAATGGCGGTGAGCTTTACACCACTCCAGCCAACCCTTGGCATTGAGCATGGTGATCTTAGGCTTGGTGCGGCTGCTCGGCCAGGGAAACCCATTTCATGAAGCTCCTGACGAACAGTTATTGTGCTGACGTTGCTTCCAGAGGCAGTTTGCAACTCGGTAGTGAATGTTGCAACCGAAGACAGGTGATTTTTACGCGCTACGCGCTTCAGCACTCGGCGGTCCCGTTCTGTGAGCTTGTGTGGCCTACCACTTCGCAGCTGAGACATTTTTGCTCCTAGACCAGGGTTCCCCAACTAGAGGCCCGCGGGTGTTTTTATTTGGCCCCCCAAGTTTTCTGAGCAAAAAAAGTAATAATATGTTTTCTTTAATTTTAATTGTTGGACACAAAAGTCTGTAAAAACACCAGGAAATCAGCTTCAAGTGATTTTAATTTAAGAAATCTGTTCCCAAGTATTCCCACACATAATAGAGAGACACGTGGTCATATACAAATGTAGTCAAGGTTTGAAATGATTATGTTTTAGTCAAACATTATATCTGTTTGGGCTTCTTGCGGTCAACAAATTATTTGTAATTATGTTCCGGCCCCCCGAACATCCGCTCAACAAAAAATCAGCCCGCGGATAAATCTAGTTGATGATCCCTGTCCTAGACGTTTCCACTTCACAATAACAGCACTTACAGTTGACCAGGGCAGCTCTAGCAGGGCAGAAATTTGACAAACTGACTTGTTGGAAAGGTGGCATCCTATGATGGTGCCACGTTGAAAGTCACTAAGCTCTTCAGTAAGGCTATTCTATTGCCAATGTTTGTCTATGGAGATTGCATGGCTGTGTGCTCGATTTTATACACCTGTCAGCAACGAGTGTGGCTGAAATAGCCAAATCCACTAATTTGAACGGGTGTCCACATACTTTTGTATATATCGTGTAGCTCCATTCTTGTGTATTTTATTTTATTCCTTGTGTTACTATTTTATATTTTTTAACTCTGCATCGTTAGGAAAGGCTCGTAAGCAAGCATTTTCACGGTTGTATTCGGTGCAATTTAATTTGATTTGAACTTACATGCCCCCAGTGACAGCTTGAGTTACATGGCTATGGGAAGTTTTTGCACCTCATGGGTGCTGTTCGCCCATTGCCCTAACACACCTCCTCAAAGGAAGACTATTGTTAGTATAGCTCCTCAGAGACCTTCATTATTACCATCTATTGTCTTCTAGACACATGCTGGTGTTCATGTTATATAACCCTAGCAGTCTGTCACGACATCTATACAAATGGACTGAAGTTTCATGCAGAACAGAGGTGAATTTTAAATCAGAAAAGAAACTTGACTGCACATTCTTACGCAACATAAGCTCACAATCCTTTACAAACCATCCTGTTCTTTTTAACATCTGCTAGTTCTCTAGCTGTCTCTCTTCATCTTTACCTCCCTCCCTCCTTCGCTCACTTATTCCTCTGCCCAAATCAGGGATATCCCAGATGGCCCACGGTGAGATTACTGGACAGAGGGGTGTGTGTGGTGTGTAGTGTGTGTGTGTGTTTGTGGTGTGTGCGTGTGTGTTCCACTAATACCACTGTTCGATTGATCCTACAGTATGAAGCTATGGGTCGCCAACTAGAGTACCCTATTAGCTAACAGTAGTTATTTATTATTAGCTAACAGTAGTCAGCTTGTTAGCTAACTGGGATAAAGAGATAATTGAGGTTGTCGACTCATTGTCTACATGTCAGCTGAACATGTTGGGCCAAGTAATGTGTGAAGTTTCCCATGCTAGTACAGAAAATATGCACACACACACGCACACACGCATACACACACACACACACACACACACACACACACACACACACACGCACACTTTAATCCTGACCCCTTTCTTCCCGCGACAGATGGAGGAGCTTGTCAGGGATTGCCGAGGAATTTAACTGAAGGGGTTAAGTGTGTGTGTATGTGTGTGTGATAACGTCACTTAATCCAGCATAACTGTTCTTTTATTACCTAGCTAGCATGCAAGCAGTGGATTCATCCATTCAGTCCTCCCTATCTTCTCTCAACCTTCATTAGTCTCTCTCTCTCTCTCTCTCTCTCTCTCTCTCTCTCTCTCTCTCTCTCTCATAAGAATCTTACCATTAATCAGACAGTAGAGATGTATCATTCAGAAAGTATATGCCAGGAAACTCAGAGTCTATTTTCTCTGTCTCTTCATTAGCTAAGTCTCTCTTTTCTCTGTCTCTTCATTAGGTTAGTCTCTATTTTCTCTGTCTTTCTTATCTTTTTTCTCTCTCCAGTATCTGACTAGCACTCAGTCATATAGTATGCCAAAAACTAAGTCACCAATTTCTATAGCCCCTATCTGTACTTGCCCTAGAACTTTTTTCATGATTTGTCTGCTCGATACGTCTGAGGAAAGACAAAGCCAAAAGCTTGTCTGTAAGCGTGGTATACAGTGATTTTGGTATTGTTTATGCATGTATGGATGGACTAGGGTTATGTTATCGTCTGACAAAATAGCTTTGATAAGACTGATACATGTGTGTGTGTACATCTGTGTGCGTGTGTGTGTGTGTGTGTGTGTGTGTGTGTGTGTGTGTGTGTGTGTGTGTGTGTGTGTGTGTGTGTGTGTGTGTGCGCTCCTTAGGGAATAGGGCTATATCAGTAACTTTAATGAGAATCAGCAGGATGCTGCTTTTGTAGTTGTAGAAGAGCTGCTGCTTTGATCTGCTATGCCCTCTGATTCTTCTGTTACTCAGACTGGATGTTAGATATAGAGACGGAGGTTATATTATTAAAGCGCTGTCATCTGTTCCCTGTTTTAGTTGTTTTAAAAGGCTAAACCTCTTGTCTTGTTCTGATAAGGATGAGAAACATTGGGAGTCTGATTAAAGCCAGATTTATACCCTACGCAAGTACGTAATGCAAGAGCGCAATTAGCTACGCGAAATGGCGTTCCTGCATAGTTGCGTTGAGTAACAAATTCTGTCATTTCCAAAGGGGCCGATGGATGGTCTTATCACTGTGGTAGGCCTAGTACAGTACACACATAATTTGTCAGGGCTCGTCTCAGCTTAGACGTATAATTAGGGCTGTGTCAATGCTAATAGTCCAGGTAGCCATTTTATTAACTATTCAGCAGTCTTATGGCTTGGGGGTAGATGCTGTCAGAAGACCACTTTTGAAGTCTTTCCATCTCTACCAGAAGGTTATTATTAGCATCATCGAAAATAAACGGGGAAAATATGCATACTTACTTTATGAAACATCATTTTCCACCACCATGCTAGAGTAGCTAATGCTAGTCAGGTTGCAGCAGTCTATTTTTTCACCCCTGGTCTGATAGTTTCCAAATAGAAAAGACTGCTGCAACCTGATTGGCTGAACGTGATATGCAACAACCGGGACTAGCATTAGCTACTTTAGCATGGTGGTGGAAAATGGTGTTTCATAAAGAAAGTATGCATATCTTGCCATATTTTTTTTGCCTTCTAGCCAATCAAGTTAAGAAGGAAAATAACACCTTTGCAGCCTGAATGGAGAATGTTTTATGCACAAACCAGTCCACAGGGGATACGAGTGTATAGCCGGCTGCATGCATTCCCTTTGGACGGTAAGATGAAACCATCGCCATCTGCCGGCCTTTGGGCTACGCTAACGGCTACACAAAGTGTAGACATAATATTATGCGCGCACCGTACAAGCACTCAGACAGGGGCATTCCTGTGCCATTTTCAGAAAGTTGCAGTTTGAAATTACGAATCACTGATGCATATTGTTCATGTCTTATGATTAACTTGGGCAAATTAATGCATTTTCTAATAAGTTAAATACATATAGTCGATTTCCTACTTAGTTCAATACATTTTTTAATATTGTTTAATGTCTGTATTCCGTGATTCCGTTCGTGTTCTCTGCAACACAGATTTTTTAGGGACCTACGAGAGGTGAGTTACAATTTAGGTGGGGGAGGGGAGCGAGGGCTAGTGATAGGCTGATTGACTGGGCCCAGGCTAGCCGCTGTCTCTAGCCTGGATATCTTCCCTCACATGGGGAAGATACTGTAAATAATAGGTGATTATCCCTCCCCCACTTATCGGGTTAGGTGAGCTCACCAATGAAGTCAATAGGTTCTATTAAGCTCAGCACTTAAGAGAACTAGCCCAGTTGTTCCCATTTTCAGATATGATGGGTTTGGCCCACTCTTCAACCAAAGCAAAGAGAGGAATTTCCACACTACATGAGGGGCAAAGTGTATTGATTCTGGCCTTTTTTGGCAACATTTGAAACGTAACTTATTTTCCACTAAGGATCGTGTGTGTGTGTGTGCATGCGCGCATGAACAGTGCATTCGGTAAGTATTCAGACCCCTTGACTTTTTCCACAATTTGTTACGTTACAGCCTTATTCTAAAATGTATTAAATTGTTTTTTTTTCTCATCAATCTACACATAATATCCCATAATGACAAAGCAAAAACAGGTTTTTAGAAATTTCGAGTCTCATAGCAAAGGGTCTGAATACTTATGTAAATAAGGTATTTCTGTTTTTTAGCTTTAATAAATTTGCAAACATTTCTAAAAACCTGTTTTCGCTTTGTCATTATGGGGTATTGTGTGTAGATTGATGAAGGAAAAAAAGTAATTTAATCCATTTTAGAACAAGGCTGTAACGTAACAATGTGGAAAAAGTCAAGGGGTCTGGATACTTTTTGAATTCACTGTATGTGTGTGTGACACTACCATGTTGTGGTCCTCTGTAGCTCAATTGATAGAGTATGGCGCTTGTAACGCCAGGGTAGTGGTTTCGATCCCCGGGACCACCCATATGTAAAAATGTATGCACACATGACTTGAAGTCGCTTTGGATAAAAGCGTCTGCTAAATGGCATATTATTATTATTCCCTACTGTTACTGTTTGGCTTCATTCCACTAATCAGGTAATCAGGTGTTGGGTTAATGCTGATCTTGTGGGATCACCAAGGTGTGTTCACATTCTCAGTGACAGTGGTGACCTTAGACAGATACACACTGCTTAGCCTGGTGTTGTTTAGCCAATTCAGGATTTGAGCCGATGAACATAGTTACAGTCAGTAGTGAGTAGGCCAAAGCTAAATGTTGGCTATATGTTGGACCCATGAGCACAAACCATGTGAAGTTCATAGAAGCATGTCAAATTGGGTGTCAAATGAAATCTAAGAGTATATTTTATTTGAGAAATTAAGGCAAATATATAATTTTTTCAACCATTTTCCATCCAAAAAATTAGGAATAAGCAAAGGCTTTGATTTCTGGTCAAACAGATGGAAAAGGGGTCTTAGAAAACATCTACCAGAAAAGGTCTTAAAAGGTACTGTATTAGAAATACATTATAACAGAATAATGTTTAATTTAAGACGCCTGCCAACTAATATCAACACTTGCATTTAGTTTAGGATAATGTTTTCTGCCTTTTTTTAATTTAAGAAACATTGAAATTCCGTTACCAAAAACTCACATATCTTTAAGATATTGTCTAATTTCTCTCCCTCATGAGGAGGGAGAATAATGAAAGTTCACATAAGTAACACGTAGACCTATCAATTAGTTATAGTGTTTTTACTGATAGCAATTTTCTTTATGAATTATTATGTGATTAAAACTCGAAATGATGTTACCAAATCGGTAACAGAATTTCAGAAAAATTGGTAACGGAATTTCTGCAATTGAATTGGCTACAATGGGAAATCATAGTAGTCACAAACCACAGTTGGGTCACCTGCTACTGTCCTCCCTTACACTGACATACTGTTATGTTCAGTTGATCACTGTTTTCTTTCTCTTTCTGTTGTCTGGTGGTCAAAGCAAGTCTGGACAACCTCTCTCTCTCTCTCTCTCTCTCTCTCTCTCTCTCTCTCTCTCTCTCTCTCTCTCTCTCTCTCTCTCTCTCTCTCTCTTCTCTGCTCTTCTCTCTCTTCTCTCTCTCCAATTAATGTCACCTCTCCCAGCTCTTACTGACACCTACCCATAAGCCCCCTCTCTTTCGATATACTATAACCAGCATCTTCACCCACTGAGCACCGACCGACACTGGACGTCCATGGATGTTGAAATGTAGTTGAAATTGGTTCAGTCCACCCTGGCCTTGATTTCAATGTCCAAATATGTTGTTTTTTGGTCCGTTCCGGAACCGGCCTTGATTTCAACGTCCACATTAGAGGCTGCTGCTGCCTATTGAAATCACTGGCCATTTTAAGAAATGGAACACTAGTCACTTTAATAATGTTTACATATCTTGCATTACTCATCTCATATGTATATACTGTATTCTATAATATTCTACTGTATCTTAGTCCATGCAGCTCTGTCATTGCTTGTCCATATATGTATATATTCTTAAATTCCATTCCTTACTTAGATTTGTGTGTATTGGGTATATGTTGTGAAATTGTTAGATATTACTTGTTAGATATTACTGCACTGTTGGAGCTAGAAGCACAAGCATTTAGCTACATCCGCAATAACATCTGCTAAACACGTGTATGTGACAAATAACATTTGACTTCATTTGATTTGGCCCAAACATAGACATCCATTACATTTACATTTTAGTCATTTAGCAGACACTCTTATCCAGAGCGACTTACAGTTTTAGTGAGTGCATACATTTTTCATACTGGCCCCCCGTGGGAATCAAACCCACAACCCTGGCGTTGCAAGCACCATGCTCTACCAACTGAGCTACAGGAGGCCCCTAGCAATAGATACTGTTGTTTTGGCTGTATGGCATCATTGAATAAGATTACCAATGGTTAGTTAGATAGCTAGGATATACCAGTCAGCTAACCATTTACAGTAACAGCAGTCACACTAAATCATATTCAGAAATTGAGAAATCGTACTTTATCTTGGCACTGTGGCACGGTATGGGCAGCTATTAATTGATGAATTAATAGATAATAGATTCATAGAATTGAGTTAGAAGGGTGAACTCCTACTTTGAAAGGACAGGAAGTGTTGGCTGTGCACTTAACCAATGACAGTAATTCCACATTTAACCCCACCCACATTTGAAAATGTAAATATCAAGTTGTTTTTCTGGTTTTATATGCAAAAACAAAAAACAAGCCAATTTTCAGTTTTTTCTATTTCTATTCAGAAACGAATAAACAAGCCGTTTTCACGTTCCCGATTGCTCCATTTTAATTCGGAAAACAAAATCAAAATGTACATGGACCGTAATCTTACCTCAGGAATCATGACAATGTTGTCCACGACATAGGCTAATTATCTTGACCACCGTAACAACATAGACACCAAAATGTTCTGTCAATTCTCCAGATGAACATTAATTCCCACATTTTGGCTGATGTTCAGTCGCGTGCAGTATCACACCTGCTCTTTATCACCTGACTGTCATTCAGAAAATCCTTTCCTGAATCAGCTGATGTTACGCGATAATTTCCACACGTAACTAAATAGCTAGACATCAAATGTGCATCAAACAACTATTATGCATTATTTAAAAAACTTTAATGACAGTATCGATTTTTGTTTGATTCATCTTGTTAAAGTTAGTCTTTCTGTTAGAAGCATTGGATTTTGCAATCCATACAATACTTGGGATATGTGTGCCCATGAAAACTGTTTTCACACCATAACATAGGGAGATACGAAATGTTACGAGGTTACAGTGCATTTCCGAGATCTCCATACAAAAAAAGAGTCCAACAGCAATATTCAGGAATTTTACAGGATCAAATTCAATGTGTAATTCAATTGTTAAATGCTTAGTATATGATATAATGACAAACAGCAGTATCATAAATGTAAGGAAAGAAAGGCAGTGTTTTATGTCACATGGTTTTTCCCAAATCTGTGAAGACTCCAAGCATGAGAAAGGGTTTAAACATAGGTTTTGATTCAACTCATTCATTATATTGAATGTATCTGTGTTCCCCCTTTTATATCCTACTGTATTCACGTGAAAAAAAGGCAAATTATTATTATTAATGACTTTGTAACAGCTCCAAACAGATGTCCACTACAAGAAATGCTCACTGGTACCCTAGTTTATAGAAAGACCCATAAGCTGAATCAGGTTAGTTACAACTGTGGTTGGAGCGAAAACCTACAGGAGGGTAGCTCTCCAGGAACAGGGTTGGAGAGCCCTGATATACAGTGCATTCGGAAAGTATTCAGACCACTTTAATTTTTCCACATTATGTTACGTTACAGCCTTATTCTCATTCTTTTAAATGTCTTGGAATGGCCTAGTCAAAGCCCAGACCTCAATCCAATTGGCAATCTGTGGTATAACTTAAAGATTGCTGTACACCAGCGGAACCCATCCAACTTGAAGGAGCTGGAGCAGTTTTGCCTTGAAGAATGGGCAAAAATCCCAGTGGCTAGATGTGCCAAGCTTATAGAGACATACCCCAAGAGACTTACAGCTGTAATTGCTGCAAAAGGTGGCTCTACAAAGTATTGACTTTGGGGGGGGTGAATAATTATGCACGCTCAAGTTTTCTGTTTTTTTGTCTTATTTCTTGTTTGTTTCACAATAAAAAATATTTTGATCTTCAAAGTGGTAGGCATGTTGTGTAAATCAAATGATAGAAACCCCCAAAAAAGCAATTTTAATTCCAGTTTGTAAGGCAACAAAATAGGAAAAATGCCAAGGGGGGTGAATACTTTCGCAAGCCACTGTACAGAAGTGTAGGAGTTCCCTAAAAGCCTATGGGATACAATAAGGTGGTATACCTTATTATAATATATAATAAATAATGTTAATATAATAGAAGAATGTGTAAAATGTTAAAATAATTAAGGACAATTATAATTTGCAGTATGTAAACTTAACATGATGAACAGGAATTACATTTACTCTTACGGGTGGCCAATAAGATCTAGCTGAAAGCCACGCCCCTAATAAGACAAGCCTCCTGAAAATAACTGAAGTATTAAATTAATCCCAACAACTGGCTGGGTCAAAATACAGTGTGTAAAAGTCAGCCACCAATTGTGCAAGTTCTCCCACTTAAAAAGATGAGAGAGGCCTGTAATTTTCATCATAGGTACACGTCAACTATGACAGACAAATTGAGGAAAAAAAATCCAGAAAATCACATTGTAGGATTTTTAATGAATTTATTTGCAAATTAGGGTGGAAAATAAGTATTTGGTCACCTACAAACAAGCAAGATTTCTGGCTCTGACAGACCTGTAACTTCTTCTTTAAGAGGCTCCTCTGTCCTCCACTCGTTACCTGTATTAATGGCACCTGTTTGAACTTGTTATCAGTATAAAAGACACCTGTCCACAACCTCAAACAGTCACACTCCAAACTCCACTATGGCCAAGACCAAAGAGCTGTCAAAGGACACCAGAAACAAAATTGTAGACCTGCACCAGGCTGGGAAGACTGAATCTGCAATAGGTAAGCAGCTTGGTTTGAAGAAATCAACTGTGGGAGCAATTATTAGGAAATGGAAGACATACAAGACCACTGATAATCTCCCTCGATCTGGGGCTCCACGCAAGATCTCACCCCTTGGGGTCAAAATGATCACAAGAACGGTGAGCAAAAATCCCAGAACCACACGGGGGGACCTAGTGAATGACCTGCAGAGAGCTGGGACCAAAGTAACAAAGCCTACCATCAGTAACACACTACGCCGCCAGGGACTCAAATCCTGCAGTGCCAGACGTGTCCCCCTGCTTAAGCCAGTACATGTCTGAAGTTTGCTAGAGTGCATTTGGATGATCCAGAAGAGGATTGGGAGAATGTCATATGGTCAGATGAAACCAAAATATAACTTTTTGGTAAAAACTCAACTCGTCGTGTTTGGAGGACAAAGAATGCTGAGTTGCATCCAAAGAACACCATACCTACTGTGAAGCATGGGGGTGGAAACATCATGCTTTGGGGCTGTTTTTCTGCAAAGGGACCAGGACGACTGATCCGTGTAAAGGAAAGAATGAATGGGGCCATGTATCGTGAGATTTTGAGTGAAAACCTCCTTCCATCAGCAAGGGCATTGAAGATTAAACGTGGCTGGGTCTTTCAGCATGACAATGCTCCCAAACACACCGCCCGGGCAACGAAGGAGTGGCTTCATAAGAAGCATTTCAAGGTCCTGGAGTGGCCTAGCCAGTCTCTAGATCTCAACCCCATAGAAAATCTTTGGAGGGAGTTGAAAGTCCGTGTTGCCCAGCGACAGCCCCAAAACATCACTGCTCTAGAGGAGATCTGCATGGAGGAATGGGCCAAAATACCAGCAACAGTGTGTGAAAACCTTGTGAAGACTTACAGAAAACGTTTGACCTGTGTCATTGCCAACAAAGGGTATATAACAAAGTATTGAGAAACTTTTGTTATTGACCAAATACTTATTTTCCACCATAATTTGCAAATAAATTCATAAAAAATGCTACAATGTGATTTTCTGGAAAAAAAAATGCTCATTTTGTCTGTCATAGTTGATGTGTACCTATGATGAAAATTACAGGCCTCTCTCATCTTTTTAAGTGGGAGAACTTGCACAATTGGTGGCTGACTAAATACTTTTTTTCCCCACTGTAACTCAGCATCTGTTCTGTCGAATATTTACCCAATGCTGGGTTACCAAATAACCTAAATTGGGTTGTTTGTAAGCCAGCATTTTTTAGAGTGTTTGTAGAATAATACCCAAATGCCTCCCGAGTGGCGCAGCGGTCTAAGTGTCATGAGAATTTTGTTATCTCAATGGTTGCAAGCTTTGAATAATTCCCAGTCGGTGTAAGGCTCTGGTTTAATAACGAATTAAACAAAGTCCCGTTCTGCAATAGGTCAGTCTTTTTATTCATGAGAGCTCTGGCGCTAAAAACACACAGGCTTTTTATATGCCTTCACACAAAGGAACTTTGCTCCTCCCACCTTTAGGCGGCCTGTGACTTTCCACAGTATAGCTTTCAGCAGTTTCTAGGTCCCCCCTTGCTATGGAATGTTGGCCTCCAACAGTTTCTACCCATCTTCCCTGTTAGTGGTTTTATTTTCTTATAACTCTAACACAGTTTACACATTTATACAGTATTGGGGTGAAATCCTTTAGTCATTACCTTAAAAATACAAATTCATCTATCACTAAGGCACTGCATAACAGTGCGAAAGGCGTCACTAAAGATCTGGGTTCAATCCCAGGCTGTGTTGCAGCCAGCTGCGACCGGGAGTCCCATAAGGCGGCGCACAACTGGCCCAGCGTCGTCCGGGTTAGGGGAGGGTTTGGCTGGCTGGGATGTCCTTGTCCCATTGCGCTCTAGCGACTCCTTGTGGTGGCCGGGTGCACGCACGCTGACTTCGGTCGCCAGCTGTATGGTGTTTCCTCCGCCACATTGGTACGTCTGGCTTCCGGGTTAAGTGAGCAGTATGTCAAGAAGCGGTGCAGCTTGGCGGGGTCGTGTTTTGGAGGACGCATGGCTCTTGACTTTCGCCTCTCCCGAGTCCGTACGGGAGTTGCAGAAATGGGACAAGACTGTAACTACCAATTCGATATCACGAAAAAAAAAGAATAATAATAAAAGAGGATATTGCATGTTTCTAACGTTCTGTACTTATTTAAAGAATGACATTCATATCCATAATTATGCATTCACTTACTGTATTTCAATAACAACAGCAAATAAATCTAACTCAAGGTGTCATATTATAGCTGACACAATTTTCTCTGCAGACATATTTGAATCTTAATTAGGAGCAGATATTTAACAGAGTTTTGGGAAAATGTGGTCACATAAAAAAACAGCGGGAGATTACACTGAAATTCTGTTACCAAACTTTGCATCTGCACAGTTCTTCCAGTAAATGTGTTTTTGTAAAACTGTCACTGTAAATTGTTAAAAATAGTGCTTGTGGCATAGAGTTGTATGGTTTGTTAAACTTTGAAATCAATGTTTTTTTTTGGCATATATTTTAAGGGAAAGATCTGAGTCTACCGTGGAATTACCCCAAATAGATATTCTAGATATGTCTTATGATAGGATACAGCAGCGTTTCCCAAACTCGTTCCTCGGGACCCCAAGAGGTGCACGTTTTGGTTTTTGCCCTAACACTACACAGCTGATTCAGATGATCAAAGCTTGATGATTAGTTGATTATTTGAATCGGCTGTGTAGTGCTAGGGCAAAAACCAAAACGTGCACGCCTTGGGGTCCAGAGGACCGAGTTTGTGAAACCCTGGGATACAGGCACAATCAATATTCCGAATTTACATCAATGTATAATCTAAAGTCAGATGAGTTCTTATCTGAGGTCCCCATGCAGATCTTATAGCAAACTCTTGGTTTTAACCCAGTTCTGTCTGGGTGGTAGTGGCCCTAGGACTATGACATGAGATAAAAGCCAGACAGCACTGTTCCACCAGACTTGTTTACAGATACACTTTGGAAAAACAACCCTATTACAACAGACAGACAAACTATAATAACCAGGACAAGGCCAAACAAGAGTTTGGTAGACAGGTGAACTCTCCTTGAACTCTCTCTCTCGCACTCTCTCTTTGTTCTCTTCCACTCTTTCTCTTTCTGTTTTTTCTGGTAATGATGGAGTTATTGTGCTGGAACAAAGCCTGTGCTGCTTGTCTGCAACCATACACAGAGACATGCAGAGAACAATGAGAGGACAATGTCTATGTCCCAAATGGCACCCTATTCAGAAAGTATTCAGACCCCTTCACCTTTTCCACATTTTGTTATGTTACAGCCTTATTCTAAAATTGATTAAATAGTTTTTTCCCCTCATCAATCTACAAACAATACCCCATAATCACAAAGCGAAAACAGGTTTATAGAAATGTTTGCACAGTTGTGCACGACTTTTGACCAGAGCCCAGGGTACACTACAAGAAGTACACTATATAGGGTAGGGGGGGGGGCTATTTGGGACGAATCCAATGAAAAAAATCATTATAAGATGTAGCTTGTGGACAAGAGTATCCTTGTCTGAGCGATAACCTGCGTTTGTCCAGGCATATTCTAACATGATGATCAATTCAAAAACATAACAATGTACTCTCCTTGAACTACTCTTATTATTGGGATACTGGAGGTCTATGTTTCCATTGGTCCCCCTTGACCTGATGGTGACA